>NC_133389.1:3225833-3877500 GCF_047511655.1 Castor canadensis | reverse complement strand
CACAGTGCTGCAGCAGTCGGCAGTTTTCTTAGATGATAGACATTTTTTTCTCTCCACATCCATTGTGTCTTTCTGAAATTTTGTGCCAACATGAGCAAGGATTTGTCTTTGTTTTTAAAGGAAAAAAGTCAAGAATCAGTTACGTTGTTGAAGATATTTACCATTTTGATTTTGTCTGAAAAATATACTGCAGGGTTCCCGTAGTCTTGTGGTTGGGCACATTGTGCAGGAAAATAGCCAAGTGCGATCCCGGTGGGATCCTGGTCACAGAGCTGTGTCCTGTCCTGCCCTGTGTTCCCCGCCTGCCTGCGGTACCAGCTGCACATCCAGCCTGATGGGCC
Organism: Castor canadensis; assembly: GCF_047511655.1. NCBI lineage: Eukaryota > Metazoa > Chordata > Mammalia > Rodentia > Castoridae > Castor > Castor canadensis. Next base: position 3,877,159 of record NC_133389.1, on the reverse strand, counting down.
CTTACATTTGAAATAAAGCATGTCTGCCTGCACTTGCTAGCTGCGGTTTCTAAAGGTGTGCTTCACAGCTCCTTTCTGGAGAAAATTAGTATATGGTAAATATAGGTCAAGTGCTTACATGCTTAAAAATTGCACGCTAAAGCTCGTGCAAAGGCGTGGGTAGATAGGAGAGCGTGATGGGCAGGAACTAGACCGAGCTTTAGAAAATTTGGTTGTAAAAAATACCCTCAGTTTTTAGTGAAAAGTAAAGTGCATCTTCAGCAAGATCGTCTGATGAAATAAATTAAATCAGCAGTGAAGGTCAGTACACACTCCGACTTGGGAATGTGAACTTTTCAGAAACCTGTATTTATTACATTTTACTATTTTTAAAAGCCAGCTGCAAGATTCATAGCAAGAAATGGAGGGACATACCAATGAGTGCCGTGCTAAAGTGAGGGCTCTTCCCAAAGTAGCTCATATGCCTTACCGGCGAGTCATCCCTGTGCCTGTGTCAGTGTTACAGCTCAGCCTTAAAATATATGGATTTCAAACGCAAGTATTGTGACTAATATTTATTTCAAGTACAGAATGTGTCACAGCAGTGGGGCATCCTATTATTAATGCAGTAAACTGTGTAATACTCTATAAGAGCCTGTCCTGCTTCAGTTCTTAGCTACATGAAAATAACAGTAAAACATGTCTGCTTTTCCCTGCTATGCTTTATCGTTACCTGGGAAGGTGCCGGCATGGAGAAAAAGCCAAATATGGGCAAATAATATGACCATAAACAATACCTTAGCTGCCCATAAATCTCTTTGAACTGCCCCAAACTTCCAGAATGCGTGTGTGTGTGTGGGGTGTGTGTGTGTGTGTGTGTGTGTGTGTGTGTGTGATTTTAAAATTGAGAGAATCTGCTATAAAGTAATGGGAAATAAGTATTCCAATAAATATTCTGCACTAGCCAGAATATTTAGGTTGTTAGTGCTCAGTGCATTCTATCTGAAATACCAATAATATCAATGAAACAAGTACACTGGGAGCCTGGGGCTGCAGGAGAGTGGGAAAAGGTCTGTGGCTGCATGGCTTGTGCGATCGTGCGAGGTGGGTGGTGCTAAGTTGTAGGATTTCATTTTTGCAGTGGAAAAGTTTGCTCAGCGGATATTGAATTTGTTGTATTATTTGTCTACTTAATATCTGTAATTTCTATTGTGGAAAAAGGAAGCACAAAGACTGTCACACCTAGGTGAAGGGCAGCACACAGGTCGCTTTTCAGCTTGTCCTTTGCCCTCAGACTTCAGTACCTGGCAAAGTCAGTGTCAGGAGAGATCTCAGAGAGGGCTGACTTACAGCTGTGATGCTCGCAAAAGATCCTGGCCTCCTCTCTTCTCCAGCCATCCTGTGCTGAGCTTGGGGAAGCTGGGAAATAGGCTGAAGGGTGGTCCAGGGCCTGGCCCCTGCCTGATGGCCGCTCAGGTTCAATTCTGTGACCGCCACCCTGCTATCAGAGACCTCTGCAGGACAATTTTTGTCTCTTCTTCCTTCTGGCTCTGTCTGAGATGTTCAAAATGAGATGGTGACTGCTGGGGTAGGCTGTGTTAAACCCCCGTCACCCCCCTTTTTTTTGGTGGAAACAAATTTGCATCCAGTAGGCACCTGTGCACCTTTATAACTTAATCCCAAGGTTCTCCAGCAGTTTTCAGAGAGTAGGATCTTGTTGTTGGTGTTTGGCTAAATTTCTGGGAGAACTGGCTGAAGGCGTTAGCCTAAGAGAGTCTCAAAGGGGTTTTGCAAATTAATCACCCTGTGAGCTAAATTTGTTTATAGACATATTTGGAAGGGCGAACCCCCTGTGGGATACATTCGCTTCATTTGTTGTGTGGAGCACCTGCTCTGAGTATTATTTAGCAGAGCTGTGCTGCTCCCCAGGCCTGCGGTACCTGAGCGCTCAGAATGGGGTGACGATGACAGTGCTGATAATAACACACCGATGCCCTGCTCCTCCTCCTGGGAATCCCAGGCCCTTGGTTATCTCAACCGCAGTGGAGGCGGAACGAGGGATTTGGAGATTCGAGGACATTATATATATGTATAAATTCCATTTGACTGTCTCTATAGCAATTGCTTCTTAAAAATAATTTAGTAGTTTAATACAAAAGCAGTAGATGGGTTTTTATGTGCTCATATAGGGAAGATTTTTTTTAGTTTCACACATGTTCGGTTTTAATGGGTAATAATTACACCTTTGTATTTTGATGTCAGGCTGGTTATGAGGCCTAATTCTGCAGGCAGTCTCCTCACTGATGTGCTTGTAACTGTGATTTTAGAGAGAGGGTGTCACAGGCCAGGGTCCCCTTCTGTTTGTCAACAAGCTAGCACATAAGAGAGCCCTGTGGCTCCATGGTGAGAGACACACAGCCTTCCTGACCTTTCTTCTGCAGGCGCTGGAATTGAATATACATAGGGTGTTGTGGTTGGGTCTTTTTTGAAAGGAAAAATGGTCTCCGCTGCCCCAGCCCCGGGGTCTCTTTCTGGGCATCCTTTTCCCACCTCCTCACTCCAGCTCGAGGTTTGCAGGCCCGAGCGTGCAGCGTGGCCTGTACGTGCAGGGAAGGCAGTAAAAATGAGCACTAATCAATCTTCCCGGGAGAAGCGATGGGCATTAGAAGGCCACTATCCTGTGACTAAACACACCCCTTTTATGGAGTGTTGCTACTAATAAAGGGAGGGTTATTACTGAGGCAGAGACCAAAGCCTGGATGAGGTCAACCATGACTGACAGTCATCAGTCATTCTTAATGATACTTTTCCCCGCGCTTTCTAAGGGATTCTGGGCAGAGTGCAAATCTTCGGGGTCATTCGTAGTTCACGTACCCACAGATGGCAAAGGTTTTGAAAGACTTTGCTTTAAACTTGAAAAAAAAAATCCTCACTTTTTTTTTTAAAGGAAGGAGAAATACCCCCCAAACAAAACAGATTTTTCTTTTCTTAACGTTTTCACGTTCTTCCAACCTAATAGATGTTTTACACACTATGGTGCCTGTGCGTTATTAAAAGAGACATGAATTTATGTTTTATGACGTCTGTCTTCTTTAATTATTACCTTTGATGTCTATTGGTGACTAAAGAGAGCTTAACAGGATTTCTTTCTCTTCTTAAATTTCGCATCGTGAAACCTGGCTAGTCCCTGACACATGTCTGTTCCTCACCTTCAGGATTATTTTATAAATCCTTTTCTGATGAGCGGAAGTGTCAAATCAAGGACAGGTCATAGAGTAAAAGCATAAACCTTTTAAAGAGAGGCCTTGGTCATATATAAACATTCTGTACACTCTCTGAATTTTTTATGGACTGAAGAAAAATTATATTTCAGCTGGAGGGAGAAGTTTGAACATCAGCCTGTGTTTTTAATGTATGATTTCCCCCTCATGCTCTTATTTATAGCCGTCTAAGACGTCATTTGGCATTTGTGGCCATTTTAGACATTTTGACTTGATTGGGAGCCCTCGTGTTTACATTAGGAAGGTTGCTTTTGCCTAGCTTCCCTGTGCAGGGTGGTAGAACAGGGTGGCGCTGCATGTGCCGGTGGGGCGGGGGTAGCCGGTGCGGATCTGGGTCTTTATTCTTCTTCCCCCGAGCCTAAGTTTCCTTATCTACAGATGCAAGGTTTGTATTATTAGAGCATTCCAAAAGCGTTACTATTCTATGACTCTGTGATTCATTTAACTGTCCGGTGGCACCCCCGAATTAGAGGAAGTGGCTGACATGAAGCAACAGATGTCCTTCTTGTATTATTGTTTTAGAAAAGCTGATTATGCTCAGAGAATTTGCTTCTGGTAAAATTTCAGTTTATTTTTGCTTATAAAATTGGAAGTGAGCCGGAATCAGCAACTTCTGGGCCTTTCTGTCATTTTCATGGCAAGGCATAAGGAAATGTGTCTGTGCACGTAAGACCCAGAAGTTGTTGGGAGGTGGAGCGGGTTCATGGGCATGGGTGTGGATGACGGCAGATGCACAGGCCGAAAAGAAAACTTCTTGGGTCCAGGTTCATCTTTACCCTAGAAGGGTAGATTGGAAGTGTGCCTATGGTTATTTAAAGAAAAATTGAAAATTTTGAACTCAGCAAGCATTTCTCGAACACCTACTGTGTGCAAGCCAGGCGTGGTGCTAGGTGAGTGAGAACTGCTGGTAAGGATGGTAGGGATGCAGCATGTACAGTTACCTCCCGTGTGCATGCATGTGTGCCTGTCAGGCACACGCCGATCCTGCTTTTCCCTCGCTGCGAGTTGGTCCATGTTTTGTGCTCTTGTCCACAACCTTAGCAAGTCCTATGGAACATCAGAAGTTGCCCCTTTACCACAGCAAACGCAGTGCCAATGATGACAGCTACCGCCTTCTGTGTGCCCAGCCAGGTGGGCCAGGCTTTGGTGGAAATTGTTACTGGAAAACTGGTCCCCTGGCCTCAATGCCGATTTTCCATTTACCAATAACGAGACAATCCACGGCACACAGTGGTAGTGGGAGACTTACCCTGGCGGTGGAGTTTACTTAGTGCTTCTTAAGTTTTGTTATGTTTTTATTCCTTAAAGTTCATTCTTTACCATGAAGAATGGCAATACCTCCGGGCCATACATTTTTCGTGAACAGGTTCTCCTTGCTGATTTTTGTTGTTCTGTGGATTACTTAGGCCTCAGCCACGTGGGACTCATTTAGTTGGGAGGCAGGTTTGGACGGGTGTGCTTTTATCTCTGTGAGTATCAAACGCCAGACCATTTGGTAAAATGTGAGGATTACATTATAATTTGTGCTAAACAGTCAGTTTGGAAATAAGCTTTATCTCTTGGAAAATCCCCTTAGCAGGGATCAGATTTAAAAGTTATAACTCAGTAGGTCTAGGGACAAAACCAATGACATATTTTTCAAGGCCAAGTTCTACCTACCAAGATAAACATGTATTTTCAGTGTGCAAATATCTTGAATATTCAGAGCAAATAAGTCTTGATTGGGAAAAAATATTTGGCTGTAACTGTTTGGCTTAGTTTTCCTTACATAGTCAGAAGGTATTTCTGTGTCTGTATGGAGTGTAGGTCTCTTCTGTTCCAGTTACCCCACTCTGTTTCCAGAACCTTCCACACATCCCCAGTCAGTCTTTGATTCCTTCCTGATTTGTCTCTGGAAGATATCAATCAGACACTGTCTTATCTGTTTGTGAGGCAACTCAGGCCCCAGATTTAAGTCTCGGGTTCTGGCTACAAGTTAGGGTGTGATTAGTAATTGACTAATGTAGCTTTTATTTATCACAGGCTAGCACATTTCACCATTGCTGAGTTAATTTATGTTAAGTGTAAGCTGTCGTTCAATCTGTTTTTCAACTTTTTTTTTTTTTTAATCCTAAGTCTATCTTTCACTTTTTGAGAAACAAAATCCTTACCCAGGGCGCAGACTCACTCAGTGCCAAAAAGTTGATTTCCTTTTCAGTGGAGCCATGCATCACCAGCCCTCCCAGCTGCGGTGTCAGCCCCTGACAGAATGACATGTGTCATTTATCAAAGGGGCCAGGCTGGGCCTTGGGAAACGCCGCCACAAAGCCTGAGAGAGTTCATTTTGCAGTCCCCTCCTACCCTGGCGAGCCCTTGCCAGGAAGCCTGTGTGCTGTGTCTCCCAGCCTTACTGTAAGTCCTGCAGCTCCCAGTTAACCCTCCCCGCACAGGCCTGCTCCAGGCTGCTGCCCGGGAGCCCCGGGGGCCCAAACAGGCCGTGGTTCCCAGCCTGGAAACAGGCAGCCCATGTCACGCTGTGACACCCCCCCCCCCGCCGTGGAACCCCTCCCGGAGTCCACTCTGTTCTCCCAGCACTCTCCGCCTTTCAGTGGGCTTTGAGAATGAAACCCTGAGTGCCCCTCAGAGAGCCAAGGTCAGGGGCGTAAAGATCCAGCTGAAACACTTCCTTCTGTCAGAGCTGCAGATCCCACTCCTCTGGGCACGAGTTTGGTCTTGTATTTATTTTGGAGCCTGCCTAATAAGTGTTTTACTCCAGGCTTTCTTTTTTGTCTTGTTGGTTTTTTTTGGATGGAAGGGTTTGAACTCAGGGCTTTGCTAAGCAGGCACTCTACTCCTTGAGCCACACCTCCAGCCCAGCCGGTGTGGTTCTGAAACCACCTTCTAAAACCAGATAGACGTTTCTCCTCTCTGTTTGCAACCCCATTCCCGCTTGCAAGAAGGCAGTGAGGAGGTTCTGGTGTAAAAACTTGCTAAAGAGGAGATTTTTGAGGTGAAAATAAAGGGATCATTTATCTTTATGTGAGTTCTGAAACCACCAAAATGAAAAGGAAAGCAAAACCAAACAAAACAACAATAACAAAACACAGAGTAGCCAAAGGAGAGCATGTTGTTAAAGTCTAAAAGCATTTGGCTAAAATGCTCTTTTTCTTCTCTGTGAAGAGGAGTCTTGTGCATTTTAATCTGCCTGAGGACGCCACGGCCCTTCCTACTGTGAGCAGTCCCTTCGTTATTTACAGCATCAGATATCATTTAAAGAGATAGCAGAGGGGACTATTGCCTCCGCCAGGAACTTTCCAGAAAGAAGTCCTATAAATTAGCCAGGGTGCAGGAGTGGCTGTTTCCTAGGCAGAGCTGGCCCTTTCATTTGTCTACATAAGGCTAATTTATTTTTGCAGCCAGATGTGGGCTGACAGCCATCACTCAGGCCTCCTTCCCCCTCCGTCAGGAGGGCTGGAAGACAGTCACGTCTTACAGAATCCCCATCAACATTATTGAAGATGGATGTATCTTTAAAGCAAAGATTGATTGTGGATATCCGAGTTATGGTGTCATTTATCATGGTGAATATTATTTAGACTTGGGTTGTACAAGGCTGTAACTTGAGACACAGCCAGGGGAGGGACAACCTGAAAACTCAGATCCATGAACTTTACTGGATGGATGCTTTTTTCAAAGCTCAACTCGCTATAGCGTGATTTACTTTTCCTACTGAAAGGAAACAAGCATTTCAGTCTTAAAGGGACAGCATTGTCCTGTTTGGTGGATTCCTCCAGGGAAGGCCCAGAACAATCTGAGCCAGGCGGAAACCTTGAGGAAGGGTGAGTGGTGGGAAGGGCCATGGCCACATAAGTGTGCATGGAGGGTCACTCTCTCAGTGGCTGCCACCTCGCTCCTCACAGTGCTCTGTGGTGCTGGAAACAGATGCCCTCCAGAGCTTCCTCCGGGTCAGGGAACAGGGAAGCTGCTGTTTGATCCAGGGCTGCTCTGAGAGCTGCTGGTAGTGGTCTTTCACACTCAGATGGAAAACGGAGCCCGACTCCCTCCCGTGTTGGGAGCATGGTGCACGGTGAGGTGCTTGGCATCTCGGAAGGCCTGAGGGTAGTGCTGGCCCAATTACAGTCAGCCCTTTTCATGTTGCTTCAGCATGGCACGGTATTGCTGCTTGCACCAAAAACTGGCTTTCCGGCCACTGTTCCTCATGCCCTCTTCCTGGGAAATGTCCAGTGGATCTGCTCGTCCTTCTTGGGGTGCACATCCAAGAGTCACCCCTAAACACAGCCAAGAGCAAAGGGCGGCTCACCTCATTTCCAGTGTGTGTTGAGGCCTGGAGGTCACATTGGCTACTCAGGCCATGGGCCCTTGGCCCCCAGCTCACTGTGTTTGTTATTCACACTGTTTTCTCTCCTCTCCATCTCATGGGTGGGGTGCACATGGTAGACGGACTTGGTCTCAAAACACATGCTGGTGGGTGGCCCTCAGGTCACTGGGGCCGTTGGTGTTCTTGTGAGTCTGGGTCATGCTGCACTGTGGGGTGTCACCTGGCTGAGAGCCATGTGCCCACTGTGGCTTTGATGCTGAGTGTCTCAGACGATGTCCTCCAAGCTTCCTTTGGTTTCTTCCATATAGAAATGTCCTCGGGCTTGTGTGGTACTGAATGAAAGTAATTCTTCCCTTCCACATTGCATAGACTCTCCTCAGCTTTGGGAGGTGGACTGTCTGATAGCCAGAATGAGGCTCTAGTGTAAAAGGAGGTGCCCAAGTGCCACACTAAGCCCTCCCTCTCCTGTCCTTGGACTGGCACACAGATCAGACACCCCTTTCCCACCCCCGTGCTTGTTGGGGTGACTGACACTATCCGGAGGGCAGCTTGGCACCCTTGAGGACAGGTAAGTGCACAGTCTGCTTCTTAGGCAGACCAGGGTACAGGTGATGGCAGGAGCTGAAGCAGGGACCATTCCATCCCAGAGTGCTAACCCACATCAGGTGGGGGCCAGCTTTCCAGGAGCAGCTTCCTGTGAGATCAGGCTCACCTTAAAACAAGGCAAAACAAAACCCAGTGACAGGAGCTTCTGAGAGGGACAAAGGCGGGAGGTGAAAAGAGCTGCTGGCACCTGCCTTCGAATGTGAGAACAGCAGAGCAAATCTGAAACGTGGCTGGGTCCCATTGTTCCACTGGGCTCTGAGACCTGCTTGGGGTGGGGCGAGGTAGGGTGTTCACAGGGTCAGTGTCAGGGAGCGCCCCTCTTCTTATGATGGCTTTTAGCTCTGTGTTTACCTGCAAGTTAAAAGCACATTGGCGGCCTTTCAGGGACATATGAACCCGCTACAAACAGGAAGTAGTTTATCAAATTTGTATGAATCATGGCGTCCATAACATTGGCGGAGGTCAAGCCATTACACTAAATATACCGTCGCCGTTATTAACGCGCGGGTCCTCTGCCATCTTGGTGATGCAGGGCTGCTGTTTCCTGAGCAGCTGCTCTGTCGTGGAGTGACTGACAGGCACACAGGGGCATAGGTCTCTGACAAGTGGCACGTTCGGATGAACACACCTTTCTGAGAAATAAGAAAATGGAAAACAAAAACAAAAGTGACTCAACTTCGGCAGCCACAGCTCTGCATCTGCAAAGGAGGCCAGATTTATCACAGCGCAATATGGAGTGCAGCAAATGTCATGAAAACCATTGTTTTTTAATTTTTTTCTTGGAGAGTTTGAATGAGGTGATTTATGGCAGTTATTCATCTTAAGGGTCATCCATCAATTTTTAGTTGCTAGGCAATCAAACCAGCAGCTGTTTGCTTTGAATCAAGCTGAAAAGTTGTCAGTCAACACACGCAGGTATGACCTTAGTGGTTGCAAACATGATGTGTGCAAAATTAAGGAGAAGTCGTCTTTCTCCCCCAATTCCCCTGACTTCCCTGTGATTTGTTGGCATGGTATTGGCCCTTCCCGGTTATTATCAGAAAATAAGAACAAAGAAGTGCGTGGAAAACTCCTTGACTGGAAACTTGAGAATATCCTTCACACACCGTATTTCCTTCACATCTCGCATTTGTGCATACAGGGTAGATGATCCAAGTGACTGCCTCAGGTGGAGGGGAGGTGAACCACAAGGTTTGTAACATTTACGTAACCAGGTAAAAAACCATCCACCTCCTGGTGGGAGAATGCCAAACCTCAGCGTGGCACAGGATGGAGGCCAACCTGATAGATAGCACTTTGGGGTTTGGCGGTGGGTGATTTCTGTCTAGCGGTGGAGGGTAGAAAGGGCACTCAGGCAGAGGCGGCACCAGTGGGCACCTGGCCCAGCACCAGGCAGAGCTGTCCCCCTCTGAGATCTCAGCCCGTTTCACTTGTAGCTGGGCGGTGCAGGGTGCGCGGCCGAGAGCCTGAATCTTTGCATGTTTCCACAGTGCTGGGCTCCCCTGCCTCGCAGTCCTTCCCGGCTCATTTGCATGGTGACATGGTGCTCATCCTTGGCTCACGAAGGGCTCTTCGCTAGACCCTTGCATTTCTGTCCTTCTCCCGGAGCATTTCCAGGCTCTAGAGTGGTTGACATCCGGGAGACATTTTTCGACACTCTTCCATGTTAGTTGATGTGAGTGTTTCCCGCTCATGCCCTATACTTTTGGATACTCAGTGGGCTTCAAAATTTATCCTTGCTGGGGAAAAAGGGCACACGACCCCTTTGCTTTAATAATTTAGGTCAGATTCCCATCAATGGTGAACCTTCCAAGGAGGAACATTCCCGGTGGGTTTATGTGTATCTGCACAGGCAACTTATACCAAAAAGTAGACTTTCAGGAACTCCGCTTCATGCACTAGTGTCTTCTTTAACTTGAATGACCCGTGGACTGGTTTCCATTACTTGATTTTGCTGATGGCTATTCAGACCGTGTAGCTTAAGACGCTTCATGTGTACCTTGGATGGTCTAAGGTAAGTTTAATTTGGGAATTAGGTTTGCTTACTCAGCTTTTCATGGAGATATTTTGTTTTTCGCTTATCCATTTGATAGGTATTTCCGAGTGTCTGAACCATTTTCTTCTAACAGGGAGCCCTGCATTTTGGAAAGTTTCCCGCTCAAGGTTTTCAATTCCAGGCCTATTCGGGGACCCAGGTACACTAAAGGAAGCTCAGTGTGTCCCCACTCGTTCACACTTTCAGAAAGGCCACGTCTTTTTCAGAATTCCGGATTTTTCAGATTTTTGCGAGGAATTCAGTGTGTGCAGTCTGTGTTGCAGCACATCCCTCTTGACGAGCTGAGCTTCTCTACAGTAAAATTTGGGAATGTTCACATTACTCAAGATGAAAGAGGATCTGAAGTAGCTTCATGTCTGTTCCGGTCAGGTTCTACCACTGGTGAGTACTGGTCAGATAGATTGGCCAAAACAAAGTTAGGGAAATTCTTCAAGAGGAGCTGTTTGGATTTTGGAATCTCAGCGAAGGGGTTGCAGTTCTGTATCAGTGCAGAAACCCGCTCCACAGCTGCCTCGCCTGCTGTGGACTGGTGGTCCAGGAGCAGTCGGGTCCTGGATTGCACACAGCCTCGCGGTCCTGGCCCTGGGGGCTGCGCTCTGGTTTGCCTTGCCATGAGAGCTGTCTTTGGAGCTTCCCCCACGCCCATGGATCAAAGTGACATCGGTTGTCTCTGTAGCCTCCACAGCCTGCTCGGTGATCTATTTAAAACATTTAGCTGTAGAAACTTACTTACTCCTGGTACATTCTCAAGTGTCTTGCACAATCCCTTCTTACTTTGGGGGATCTGCAATTAGTATTGTAGCATGCTTCAGATAGAGGAAAAACTGCAATCCACTCCCCAACCTTCCATGCTCTCTTGATTTTCATGGTGAATGTATAAATACGGTAGCACTTTGCCCATCACCTTAGCTCTGTAGGTGTCCACTAGGACTTAGGCCACTGTTGGGTGTAGGGTTCTGGTTGATCAGTCGTCATGCTGGAGAAGCACAAGTGTGTTAGGTCGTTTTTAACTTGGGGGATGGGGTGACTAGAATGAGGCAGCTGAGTGGTTTGCCTTTAGAAATCTTCAGTGCTCATAGCCTGTGAGAGGGGAAGAACCCTGCAGATAAACTATGGAGCTGCTGGTCTGATGGCTTTCTCAGCCACCTTCCTTGGGGGCTTAGACCGTGCTTCCATTTCCACAGGGCAAGTCTCTTCCACGATTCGAGCTGCATGTCAGTACCTTCTGTTGAACACCTGCTCATCTGCTCACCTGGGGGTGCGGCTCACTAGGTGGGGAAGACTTTCCTCATGCAACTGGTGGGAGGATTGAGTAACTGATTTTTAAGATGCTTTAAACACCCTTTTTAGGAGGCGTGTGAGGAGCAATTGCCTATATGTTTCTGGCCTTTCTTGCTGACTTCCAGCTCTTTGAAGTGGAGGTCACTCCAGGGCCTTTGTTCTGCTTCATCTTCCATTTATTATCATTTAGAGGGTGTTCATAGTGGATGTCCCCTCATTATACAGATGCAGAGGAACTGGGGTGCATCCTGCAAGTTTGGAGGGTCTTGTGTATGGCAAAAGCCACACAGAAGCCCATGATAACCTGCCATGGATTGGACGTAACAACCATAGCCTGGCTGGTTTCCCTGCACACCTGCTTCCTCCTGGTCTCCTGGCTTCTTCTTTCCTTGCTATCTTTCTTTCTGATCATTTTCTTCTCCCCCTACTGCCCCCGTAGCAATTTTTGGTGATAGAAGTATTCCTCGTAAAGTTCTTGCACAGTTTAAGAAGTTACTCTGCAGTATTTTGTGCTCTTCAGAGGACAATTGCTCCAAAATCTAGTAAGTCATAATAAATATAGTTCTGGAGGATGATATGGTGGTGATGCGGTGGGAATAATAACTGCTTTGCCAGGGCTCTTGCGCGGTTATTTGGAAGGATTTTTTTCCCCATTAAGTTTTGCATCTTTCATATGTGAGCTGGTCTTCATTATTGTGCTCTGTGCTAGTTGGTTGGTTACCAACTCAAATTAAGAAAATACGGGGCTAATCTTGATATTCCCATTATCTCTTCTGTTAAATATGACATTTTCACACACACATATTTCTATAAACTTAGTTCAAGGTATCAATAAAAATATTTTCCCTCCTCACATTTGCGGCTCATAAAACACTCGAGAGAGAGTCGTTTCTGTGAGATCTTAGATGGGTTTTACAATACGTTTTAGATATTGTGGTGTGCCGGAGTGCCTTTTATTCCTTTTTCTCAGTAGGCCCTGCACATCGAGAGGTTTTTGTGTGTTGAGAAACTGCTTTTGCTGGGTAATAATTATTAGATTTTTTCATAATAAAGCCACAGGCCCTGGGACTTCCAGGCTCTCAAGTGGGGAGGGCACCTGACCCGTGCCGGAAGGCATTTTACACACATTAGCCCATGTGCACGAAAGTGAGGTTTTAATCAGCATGCCTTCCTGCGCATGACTCAAACTGCCTTGAATCCTTCTCCGAATAGGCTGGGGATGTAAATAAGGAGTAAATACTGACATTAAACGTATAATCCCTTGGCATCTTAGCATGCATCAGTGGGTCCCTGACTCCCATTATTACCTCCTGGAACCTTCCAAGAGGATGCCAGGTTGTGCCAGGTAAAGAACACTGGAGCCACTCAGGCTCAGCAATGCAACTTTCTAGCCTTGTACCCCAGGAGGGGTCACATATGCCTTGAAATGTGAGACTCTCATACCTGGCCCTGACTCCGATTCCGATCCCCCTGGAGTCCATTTGCTCATGATTCCAGTTGCTGGTTCATTCATTGCATTGTTCATTCAAGTAAATGCTGATTTTGAGTACTTGTTTGTTTCTAGATAGTTCTAAGAAAAAGAAAAATAACCAAGAGGGTTGTTGAGGTAATGGATATCACAGGACAGAGTGTTTTGAAGACTGAAGTGACATCAATATTAACTTTATATAAAATTTTTATTATGCATTCTGTAGGTGTAAAAACTTCATTGAGTTATGAAGTAAGTGGATCAGGATCGAGTATGGGAGACAAAAGATCCATTTTCCAATTTGCCTCACCTGTCTGCTCCTCTTTGCCTCCACGTAATTCAGCGGTTCTGTGCCTCCAGTCTTCGCCGGGGGCAGTGAGGACCTTCTTGTGTTTCTCCATGGTACAGCTTCCATTTTCCTGTGACTGTGCTGAGCCATTGCACCCACATCTGTGTCTCATTGGGAGGTTCCGTGTGGCATTAAGGTGTGTCTGTGCTACACTCTGTCCTACTGGTGTCCTAGGTCCTGTGCATCTGTCTTGCCCATCCGACCAGGTGTGTGGCTCCCACTCATTCTTTCCTTGGCCTTCCTGGAGTCATGAGGGCTGGTGGAAGGGTTTTTTGGGCAGACCCTATTCTAACAGTTTGTCATACTGCTTCATGGTGTTGGCTTTCCTGAGCCTTCTATACTGCTCAGGTACTTTGCTTCTTCAGCCATATCCAAAGCTGCATTTGCACTTTAGGGCTGCTAGATTGTTAAAAAAAAATGTGTCAGGGATGAGTTTAGTTATTCAGTTATTAAATGCGGCTTTCTTCGGTTATGTTTCTGTTTTCAGTGTACCTTAGCAAACACCACCATCTGATAGCACTAACAGTGGCAGTAAAACTTGCTCTAGAATGTCAGCTCCGTGGGAGATGGTTTCGTCTGTTTGTTGCTGTACGTTCTGTTCCTGGAACATTTGGAAGTGGTGCCTGGTAAATTAGGTGCTCACTAAATACTTGCAGAGTGGCTGAACTGACTGGATTCCTGGCCTCATCACTTGCATTATGTGATTTAATTTTCATACTGGTTTTATCATCTCCATTTACAAGCTGAGGTTTTCAGAAGTTAAGGTCATGCAGATTGGCGTCAGAAGGTCATTTTGACTAAGAAAGATAAGGTCATGTAAGTGAGGTCTAAGAAGGACTGGTTCCATGACCTCCGAGACCATCTGTAGATTGTGAACATTGTGATTTTGTCACACACTGCCTAGAATCTGTCTTGGGTTGCTGTGATGTCGAGAATGGCAGTGCAGTGTGAGTCAGGATGCCTTAATGCCTCAGTTTCCCCCGACTGTAAACAAAGACTCTTAGGTACCTAAAATCTGTTCTTGTTTGAACATGTCAGGGTGGTTTCCCATAGCTCAGTTGTCAATCTTCTTTTTGCTCTCATGCATGAAATAGGAACAAACCGTCCCTCTCGTGGGCATGTCGGTGGGTGTGTACACATGTGCACACACAGATGCACACATACTGTCTGCCTTTCCTGCTTTCATTTCTCCAGCGACTCCACTGGTACTTTGTGAGAAGGTTTGGGATGTTTTTAGGAATAGTCCCCCTTTCTAAATAACTCATCACGTGCCTCGCTGCTGAATGCATCTGAAGCCTTCTTGAACAGGCTCTGACTTGGCTTTTGCCTTTTAAGCCATCGGAGTTAGTGTCACCCTCTGCAGTTGATGAAGGGGAGCAGCATTCCTCGTAGACAGGCCTTGGTTGTGTGCAGAGGAGGCCACCCACTGTGGACTGGGTTGTCGTGGACACCATGCAACTGCTGTGCACAGCTGTCGTACCTCATACAGCCTCCACTGGTGCCATGGAGACCTTGAGTGGAGTTGACCTGGGTCGTTCCCATTGCCGCCTGGACGAGCACATTCACAGCACTGAGATTAGTCCAACTGGTCAAACTGGGATGTGGAATCACTGTGTCCTTGAGGAATGTCTCCTTGGATAATGTATGGTTTGTTTTCTGTAAAAGGGTTACGTGTTCTTGGAGTGACACTGACTGTGAAGTGCTTATGGAAGACAGGGACTGCGCTTCACGTTTCTAGAGCCCCCCAGTAGAGGCTGAGTGGATAACACCAGGAGGCTTTGTCCCTTTGAGATCAGGCAGTCTGTGTGTTTGCACAATGTTTATTGCTAGGATTTTCTGGGGGTGGGAGGTCTTTAAGAAAAAGAGTACAAATTAAAGATTATTTCTGAAGGTGACTAGTTTGAGAAACTGAGTCACAACAAATCTTTAAAAAAATCATGACAAATCCAGTGAAACAACATACTAATTTTTGTTTTGTTTTTTATTTTTTTGTTAATTTTTCTTTAACATGTCTTTGGTAATTAGTTGACTTACATGTTTTCCTACATATTTTGACAGCATAGAGAGATAAGCCAGCCATACCTCTTGGCTGGTTTGGGAGGGGTGTTTTATTTCTAATGGTTGGGGGATCTGTACACAAAGGGCTTCACGCCAGCCCAGCTTCCCCTTTCTCCCACCTGGATGAGACTTCAGCACTGTTCTGCCCAAGGGGAGACTGAGGAAGGCAGTGGAGGTGTGAGGAGGCAGCCACTTCAGACCCACCATTGGGTGTGGAGCCCTGCAGATTTTAGACTGTGAGCCCATGGATGCCAGGAACTCATAGCCTATAGAAAGGGCCACCAAGGAGAGGCTGTGAGGCTTCACCATGACATACTAAGACCAAGAACTCTGACTACCAAGATAAAGTCTTAATTATGTGAGTAGTTGATTTTTTGGTTTTAATTCAAATTTCAAGGGTGCCTTAAAGCTAAGTTCCTTTGGAACACCTGCAAGTTGCATTAGTTTTATTTATTTTATTTTTTGGCTTTTCTTGACAACTGTGGTCATAGGATGATTTCATTATGGAAGGTGTGGACACCTTGACAAAGCATTTCGTTTGTAAAATTAAGATTTTGATGGTTCACACCTGTCATCCTAGCTACTCAGGAGGCAGAGATCAGGAGGATTGTGGTTTGAAGCAAATAGTTTGCAAGACCCTACCTCAAAAAAACCCATTACAAAAAAGTGTTGGTGGAGTGGCTCAAGGTGTAGGCCCTGAGTTCAAACCCTAGTACCACAAAAAAAATTCATTTTAAACTATTGGTTATGAAAAAAAATATTATTCTCTGCAACATATCTCTTTGAGTGAGAGTAAAGTCCCAGTTTTTTAAAAGATGGATTTTTAAGTTCCTTTTTTTCCCCTGGGTAGGACATGTCTGCTAGAAGGAACAGACTCAAAGCAGCTGGGGGGGGGGGGGCGGATGTCTGTGCGCATGCGCCTAGCTTGCTTCCTGCATGAGAAAACCCTGTATTTCTAGACAGTCCTCCATCTGCAGCAGGGCCATTTGTTTCCTTGGTTTTATTTGTCATCTGTTATGAATATGGGAAAAATAGGATTAAAGTGTTTAACACCCCTTTCCTTGGGCCCAGTGGTAGAATTTATCCTTCAAAGATAAATTGTGAACTTTTGACCTTAGGAAATATAAATATCCTTGGAGAGTCTAATGTTTAAAAAAAAGAAAAAGGCAAATTGTGGTTTTTACCAAGGAAATCTGAACACATTTTTCGGCTGTCTCGAGTATGGAATTTTATTTTTAAAGACTGCCCCTCTGCCTCTGTCTCAGGCAAAGTTTTAGGTATGTCACTTACTCCCTCAAAGTGACATTTCAGCAAGTTTCAAGGACAATTCATTTTTTAAGGAGAAAAAAATTGCAAAAAAAAAAAAAATTTTTTTTTTTGTGATTGCTTTATATAATCTGAAATGTAGACTAACTGTTTCACGAGAACTCTGACAGGTGACAGGTGACATCTATACATGTTGCACCTGGGCAGCAGCCTCGCCATGTGGCTGTGGAATACTTTTGTGGGGCTCCACAGACAGTCCTTCCCATTACCCACCAGATAGGCTGACTGAGCCAGCAGACCACACTCCCCTGGAAGTGGGCCAGGCTCAGGCTCTTTAGACATCCATGGGAGGTCTGCAGCCTTTGAAGTTGTGGCTTCCAAATTTTGGAGCAGGGCCGGTGGTCTACTCCTCAGGCTGTGGCATTTCTGGGATTAGATGAGCTGTCACTTCCTGCCAGCCCCCTGTAAAAGTGGTGCTGTGATGAGCATGTAGTTCAGAATATACCACAAGATTATTTGCTGGCCTTGGCCAGCTCTCCTGTCCATCCGGGTGGCCACTCACTGCCTTGCAGAATGTGCTGGGGAAGATGGCTCCTCCCTACGTCAGGAATCAGAGGGAATGATGTTGACCTAGAGGAGACGATGCCAGGGCTTCACTGGCCGTTTCATTCTGTGATTGGGCTACTCATGTACCAATGTTCCATGTCCTTTATCTTTGACACCTTCTTTACTCGGTGAAGTTCATAATGAAGAGGTAAGCATTAAAATCAGAGTGGAATTTAGAAGTTAGAACAGTAAACACAGAAATTCATTCCGTTCCAGTTCTAGAGGCCGGAAGTCTGAGGTCAAGAATTTGGGCAAGCTCACTTTCTCTGGAGGCTCCAGGGGAGGATCCTGCCTGGCTCTTTCAGCTTCTGGTGGCTCCTGGTCACCTTTGGTGTTCCTTGGCTTGTGGCACACTGCTCTGATCTCTGTCACTATCTTCACATTGCCTCCTGTTCTCTGTCGTCTTGTTATAAGGTCATGGATCACTGGTTTTAGGACTCATCTAAATATGGCATTATCCCAACTTAACTAATCACATCTGCTAAAAAAAGCTATTTCCAGGCAAAGCCACATTCTGAGGTTCTGGAGTAACACTATTCAACCTGTTATAGACACCGAGAGAAAATTCCATCACCTTGGCAACACCTTTTATTGAAGACTGGGGGTAGAGATTTAGCCACCTCTGAAACAGGTGTTCTCAGAACACTTTATATGTAAATAAACTGTTAATTTGGTTTGATAACCAATAGTTATTGATAACTGGTAGCTATTGTTGGTAATAACCAATGAACACAGTGTCACCTTGTCTCTTTGGTATTTTGGCTTTGGCCCTATAAGTCTACACTAACCTAGGAAGGGAGCAACTCATCCTGAGAGCACTTGCTCTATCTGTAGGTGCTTGCTGAAAGATGAAAGGAGCCCTCTGACTTCTAGATGGGGAAAGTGATACAAAAGAAGGATCCCCAAATTGCTTGTCCTCAACAAACTTGCAGTATGGTGCCTCAGGGAAACATCTAGAAGGAACTTGAGGTCAGTATTATTTGTCATTTTGAATGTTTTCATAGGACTCAACAATTGAGTAGCAAAATATTTCTCCTGGTTGACCTGGGCCATAGTGTATCATCTTCATATGGAATGGCCTGGTGTCCAACATGTCAAATGCAGATATCACATAGCTAAGACATTCTCTGAGTTTATGGAATGAGTATCAGTAGAGCCTTCCTCATTGGATCTGGTGGTGATGGCAGCGGGAACATTCGTACCTCCATCAGCCTCAAGCATCAGTAATTTACAGTAGGAGGGGTGGGTGATGGATGCTAACTCATGGCTGCTTGGATTCTGGTAGCTTACATTCTTTAGTTTGAGGCAGATCTGTCCCTAACATTTGCAGGGCTTGACACCTATCCTTGTCTTGTTTCCTTCACACCACCAGTGGCCTCACCAGCAAGCATGTACCATTTTAATCTGCATGTTGGCTCTGGCTGCCCCAGGGGTGCACACTGTTGGGGTCCTGCAAACTTGAGGGATGCCCGTGAGATCTGGAGGTGGCTCAAGGAGTTTAGGTGCAGGGTGCCTGGGACATAGCAGAGGGCACAGTGGGGGGCTGGGTGAGTACTTTTCCTTGGGGTGTGAGGCCAGTCAGAGACAGCCTAGGGCTTTTAGCTGTGACTGGACCAGTCCATTTTCACACTGTGGGGCTTCTATGTCTCCTGTGAGTCAGGGGATCATTTATTCAATAAAGTGACTCTGTTGTCTTCCAGTTCATTCTTCAACCACCATTCTGAGCATCTGCCATGTCTAAGATACTCTGCTGGACATTTTGAGAAATGCAACTATTACAAGTTGGACCTTGCCTTCCTCCCCTGCTATGCACATGTCTCGTAATAAAGTGGGGGTGAGAAAGGGTTCAGAAGGGTCTCAGATAACTTGCTGTGGGGAGTGAGAGCCCAGAAAGAGGCCTCTGCTCTGGGTGGGTTGTGGGGTGGGCGGAGGTGAGGGGATGTGGGGTTTGTGCAGTGGCAGCTGCACCTTGTTTTCAGTGACTAAAGTGTGGATTTGTTGTCATACATGACGATTGGAAAGGCCCTGGCCTGCCTCGTTTGCAGCAGTACTTGGTGGATTTGGTAGGAATCTCTGAGAGTTGCTCAGATTGGAGAATGATAAATGCCATACATTTTTCCCTTGAACATAAATCTTTTGACTTAGCAACCCTAAATTAGCTTGAGAATCCAACATTTTTTAGGTACTTTATGTGTACACAGTCCTTCTTTGAGTTTAATTTGGATGATTTTGCCTTTTCTCAGTTATTAATAGCGTCTTGGCATAGGCTCTTCAGCTATGACATAACACGTGCAAGGCTTATGGAAAAAATGGGGCCAGACCATTCAAAACCCATGTAGCTTGGTAACACAGTGCAAAAAAAAAAATAAAATCATAACAAAGGAAGACCTGATGAAGTTCTAGTAAGTGAAGTATCAGTAGTTGAATGAGGTGATGTAGCTGGGCAGCTCAGGGCAGCAGGGAAGGATCAGAAAGTGGGTTGGAGACAGAGTATAGAGTGGGAACCATGGGGACAGCGAGCACCCTTCCTAGGTACTCCAGGTTCTTCTGTACCCCACTAAGTGCTAGGGAAGGTGAGCTTTGCCATCACCATCAGTGGCCCCTCACACAGTGGCATAAAACATTTCTATGCTGGGAAAAAACCATGTGTTAACCAACGCAGTGCCACACTGGCCTGGCCACTTGGTTCACGTGGCAGTGGAGGATGAGGTGACTCCTGTACCAAGTCAGGAGTTCTGGTGCAGGCGGACAGTGTGGGTTTCCTCCCCCATACGTGTGTTGTTAGGGCAGAGCATGGGATGAGAGCCCCTCTTTGCAGGGGGTTTCTCTGCCAGTTCTCTCCTCATTCAGTTCTTGTCTTTCCTTGGTGAGGAAGGCTCTGGGGAGCTCCACAAAGACTTGATGCCATGCTCCCTGGAGAATGCATTTCCCGACAAGTCTCCTGTTAGGACTTGCAGACAGTGGCTAGCAGTTACAAAATGAGCTCTTCGTCTAGTAATACTGGCTTTAGATGACTGAAAAAGCAAAGAATTTGACCTAATTCTCTTCAGAGATTTCTAACCCAGCCCAGAATGTGTGAAGCTTCCTCTCGCTTCTCTCTCTGTCTCTTTGTCTCTCTCTGCCTCCATCCCACCAACCCCCCCACCACACACTAGAGGAGAGAACTCTTTTAAAAGTTAATGAAGGAGTTCCAGGGGAACCCTATTAGATTTTCCCCCATTAATGCATGCTACAGACTTTTAATGGATGTTTTAACTAGGCATTGTTATCAAAAGGACTATTGCCCAAATTAAAACCAGGCCTACAATCTGTGAAGAGAAACTGGATTTACTTTTTTTGCCTTTAGGTTAAAAAAGAGAAAAGAGCAGGAGGAGGTGAACTCTGTACTGGTATTTTTAGAAGTTGGGTTTAGGAAAATAGCCAGCACCACCTACAGCTCTGGAAAAAATGGTGTGCCATAGTTTGCAGGTGTGTGTTCTTAAAGTGAAGACGTGTGCAGGGACCCCTGGTCTTCTAGGTGTTGATGCTTAATTATTTAATTGATATTTAAAATATCTCCTTAGGATATTGCACAGTGCTTCCCATTTCAAAGTTTCTGAGCTCTAGCAAGAAGAAAGGCCAGGACTCTCCCTGACCTCACCTGTCTGCCTCTGCTCACCACAGAACAGAGAGTTTTTTAAACTGCCAGCGTTCTGATTTCTCACTTTATCCTGATTTATTTTATTTTCGTGAATTCCCCTCTTTGAGTAAAATTTATTTACTCAGACTGTAGATTTTGTTTCAAGTCTGGGAATTCTTGTCTCATCTATGCAGGTACTGGAGGTAAGAATATTCCTGTATTCCCCCATCTGCAGCTTCATTATAGAGTAACTGTCGTTTAATTTCTGTCACAAATTATGCGCAATCATGACTCTTGAAAGACACCAAGTTCTCTCATGGCTGCCTGAGTTGTGTCTGTTTTGCCAAGTGTTGCTCTGATTGTTGTTCTTGGTGTTAAATCTCGGTCAGCTCTTGTTCCTGACTTCTATAAACACGGTTCTTTGGAACAGATGCAGAGCCATGGACAGGGTCACTTCCCTGTTCCCATAAACATGTGCCACTCCCCGTCCAAGCACATCACCAGCTCCCCAAGAGTCCTTATCCAAGAGGGGTGTTTCACTGGACATTTTGAAAGGGAAGCCAAACACAGCGTGTTTGCTGGGCACTTTCTAAGAGAGACCAGCCGCAGATCTCTGGGAGGAAGTGGCTCAGAGACAGCCGTACTCAGGGCCCTCAGGGTGCACTAGCATGTGTCCGTCTCAGGGTGAGACGTCCAGGGGTCCTCACAGGGGGACGGGTCCCTCCTCAGCTCAGGAGAGTGGGGTGACAGAGGGGGCCCTGGCTCTGTGTTTGTTGTTGGCTTCTGTGGTATCAGCGGGGGTGTGTGTGTGTGTGAGAGAGAGAGAGAGAAAGAAAGAAAGAAAGTGATGGGGGGTGGGGAGAGACAGAGAGAGAGAGAGAGACAGAGAGAGACAGAGAGAGACAGAGAGAGACATGGGGGCCCTGAATCAAGTGGATTAAGCACATCCCAACATGGATCCCTGGCCGGCTGGCCTGCCAGTTGGGAGCAGACAGTGATGCTGAAATCTCTGATAGTGGATTTAATTTTATGAGCTACATCACCCAAGAATGCTAAGCCATTCAGCTCATGCCTGAGTCCTGGGGCTTAGAACTGGCGACGGCTTTGGCAGTGTGTGGGGGGAGGAAGCCTATGGCCTTTTTTCTTTTAGGCATGGAGCTAGTTTAATTGAAGGGATAATTTGATTTGCTGCCGCTACAGCAGAAGAGCTTGAGATGTGGCAAATTTTCTCTCCTTTCACCCAAACTCAAGAATTTAATGCCAGCAGGTGAACTTCTGAAGGCTGCTATCAAGTATACAGAGACAATAACTGTCTTAAAAGCAGAATTTTGTCAATATTTTTTGCTGTGGGCCAGAGAACATTCACAATAATGGAGTGCTAAAGCCTGGCTTGGAAATGCCGTCGAGTGAGGGAGAGGACGATTTATTCCCAGGTCGAGCCTGCAGTATTTTAGTGGTATCTGTGGCTTCCCTGCTCTAGCCAGCGGGGGCCCCCAAATGCACTTTGCTGTTGAGGAAGTGCACTCGGGGGACATTCCCACACAGGGCTGGTGAGCTGGCAGCCTTGGCTTGGGGTTTCTTTTCAATAGCCACATCAACCCACCATCTTCTCTCCACCCGCACCAGGTGCCAGTGTTCTGACAGATGACACACAATGGCAAAATGGCCACAAGTGGCTGCCGTCCCCACTTTGAGAAGGCTGCTGCATGGGACAGGAGGTGCCCCAGACACCCTTGCTCCTCTCCCACAGGAGGGCAGTCCCTGGGTGCCTGGATTTAAATATGTCATTTCACCAGGCCTTTGCACCAAGTTGGTTAAATAGCAAATTGTACAAGCCACAGAATGTAATGGCCTTGGAGACTAGAAACAGATGTCAGCTTCAGTGCCCGGGCTGCCTCGCCCCTTAAGTTATCTTCCATTGGAAAGAATTATTCTCTGAAATTTCACTTTGGAAAACATCTTTTCCTTCCTTCTGCTAGCGAGAACTGGTGCCTGCATTGTGGAAGCACCAGAAAAGCAGTTTTCAGATAGGGAGGTGAAACCAATTTCATAATTTTGCTAAGGTTCTCTGTGTTTCATATAAAGAGAAGGGAGGGTCAGTTCTACACGTGCGTGAGCTCACACAAATGCACACACTCTCATACTCACACACACAAATGCACACACTGTCATACTCACACAAATGTACACATTCATATACACACATACCACACACACAAATGCTCACACTCTCATCCTCACACACATACCACACACACAAATGCATATACTCACACACACGCACACACACACAAATGCACACACTCATATACACACCACACACATGCACACTCTCATACTGACATAACACACACACACATAAATGCACACATTCATACTCACCACACACACAAATGCACACACTCACACACAAATACCACACACACATTCACTCACACACACATGCACACACACTCACACACTCACACAGGCACTCACACACAGCAGTGAAGCATAGCTTTGTCCTGCTTTTGAAGTGTGAAAATATCCGTGACCTTATCATGAAGTATACTTGTTGCTGCCTTTTGAAATGTTTAGGCTTTTTTTTTTAAAACTTCCTGTTAATTTTAATCTAAAAGGGTAATAGCAAAAGATTTTATTCACTCAGGGCCATGTGTGCAGGCAAAGTGAAAGTAAATCCCAGGCTTCTGATTGCATTTGCAAAGCAGAGAAACAAAACGCCGTTCTTTAGAATACAAAGCTAAGGCCAGCAGACAATGAAATTGCTGGAGGAAGTCTGCAGTGAGAATTATTCTGGGGATGTATGTGCAATGCAAGCTTACAAAGAGGTACCCAGGGTGGAGCACTCAGCTGCTGGCAGCGGCGGGGTGGCTCGGTCAAAGTACCAGTGGCTTCAGTAATTGCATTCTTCAAGTGTAAAATTCCTGCCTCGGTCCCACTTCATAATTACTGGTTTTTAATGAAGACGCCTTCCCTTCAGAAATATATGATGAGGCTGCAGAGGAGCTGGGATGGGACAGAAGTGTATCACTCCTTGGGTTTCTCTTGAAAGTCATGGATTTTGGCTCACATAGTTCTTGTATGCTCCTCTCCATGGGTGTGGATTTTAAGCATTAATTTGGCATTGCTTAGGCACTCTTTTCTCATCTTATCTAATCCGAAGGTTATTTATTATCAAATAGATCCAGTAATGATGAACTCAAGAATATGGAACTGAAAATATAAAGATGTTTTGTAAACACACTTGACAGTCAGTTGGCCCATATTAATGGAAGGTCGAAGTGAAAGGAAAGAGAAAAACCACAAATTCAGAAAGATTTCTTTCTCATTTGGGATCCATTTTAGACGCATTATAAGATCCTAGCCTTTGGTTAAATGTGGCACATGTTTACTTGCCTAGTTATATCTTTGTGTCCCCATCTGTCATACGTGTACCCTGCATGTCCAGCTTTGCAGGTGCAGCCCTCTGATGACACACGGGTTGTTCTCACACTTAGGTGACCCAGCCTGGAGCTCTTCGTGAATGGTGGAGAAAGGGCAGCAGAAGCCAGGCTTTGGCAAGTGAGCAGGAGCCTGGCAGGCCAGCTGGAGGGAGGGGGAGAAGGGCTGGGGAGATGGCCCACTGGCTGTGGCTCACCCTGCCGTCATGTGTCCAGTGGGGGCCAGCAGTGTGGCTGCCCAGGGAACCCTGGCTGGCTCTGGCTCCCACCTGGCCTTCTTTCTGCTCACTGGTGGTGACAGTACAGGGTCTTTTCCCATCACCCTTGCCTCACCCGGGCTTCCTGGGTGTCCAGGTCCTGGCAGTACCATCTCTCTACATGGTGGTCCTTGCAGTGACACCCTGTTGCTTAGTCATCAACATCTGGGACAGGGCAGGTCCTACAAATGCCTGTTTCTGCCCAGAACCATCTTCCTGCAGCTCTTCCTGTGTGACCCAGGAAACACGGTGGTAGAAAGGCTAAGAATCCCTGGTTTCTTGACAGCCCCATCAGGTGCCATCCTGGGGAGGCTAAGGAGCCCGCCAGGGCCTTGGCTTCCTGGGTTCTCTCTGAGCAGGGTTAGGCCCACGCCACCCTCTGCCCTGGCCTCTGCCCCTCCACCCATAAGTGGGGAGTCACACTCTCTGCCTTTGTACACACCACCACCTCAGCGCCCCCTACTCCATCTGGGGCCTGGAACTGCTGCTCTTGACACAGAGTTCCTAGTCTTTTGGGGAAGTCTCTTTGCTGAGACCCATGGGTCTCTCCTTCCAACCAGTGCTGTGACCAGTTGTCCTCCAAGTCAAGCCTAGGTCAGTCCTCCAGCTGGAATCCACTTTCCCTTGTTTACTACCCTGGTCAGTGCCTAGCTCAACTGCACAGTGAGTATTTGCTGAGGGGATGAATGATGGGTGAACCAGCCATCTGAGGACTGAGTGGACCCGTCCTGCCTGCCACTCCATCTGCACCGAGGTAGGGTTGCCATCTTTGTGGAAACCAGAAGAGGCATCCTTCTCTCCATGCGGGAGCTTTGGGCTCTGGAGAAGGCAGGGCCTGGCTCGTGGCTAGTGTGTGGTTCCTAAGAGAGCTCAGGCATCCTACCATCAGAGATATGGATGAACCAAGGCCACACAGCATGAGCCTCGGAACCCACAGTTCCAGCAGTGCTTAGTCCCAGCACTGGGGACCGGAGAAGATGAGGCTGTCTTGGATGGGATTCCTCCTCCCTGTCACGTGTCATGGGAGGCCTCCGGCCCACATGGGCCAAGCGCCTTGCCCAGCTTCTGCAGCTGAGCGCGCTGAGCCCTGGCTCTTATTCCAGGGTCTGCCTCTTGGAGATGCCTGAGCCTGGGGTGTTGGCAGGGAAGGGCCTCTTTGTAGGGGGAGGAATGCTGACCCTGTGCTCTGGGAGTTACTTACACTGCACTGTTAGTGCGTGATCTTCTTAAAAAAATCACTTGGCTTCAATCAATGGTCTTTTCTTCTTCTTTTTACTGGTAGATTGCATTACCAAGAAACTATTATTTTATCTTTCTAGTTTGAGGGGAAATGATGGGGAAGGAACTCTTAAATTACCTAATATTTTCTCCTCCTTGCAAAACTGTCCATGTTATATGAAAAACTGGGGAAATACTTTAGAAAACCAAGAGTATCATTCAAGATCGTTCCATCAGATGTAATTACTGAGAGCGTTCTTATCTGAATCCCTCCAGGGTTTTCTTTTTCTTTTTCTTTTCGGTCTCTCTATTTTTTTCACTCATTAAATGGTGAACAACTTCTTACACACTCCTACATTTTTACAAGTATTTCCTTAGGTTTTTGTTTGGTGCGGGTGAGTGTGTCAAGCCTTGCTACCTGGTCAGACCTGTCTTCCAAGCCTGTTGGGTACCTCGTGGATACAGAGTGTGAGGGCATCCAAGTCCCCAAGCATTGTCTTTCCAATTCTGCATGTTTGCTAATTGTCATTTTAGCTGGCGTTTCTTGGGTTACAGGTAAGGGGACACTCCCCCATACATTTTATCACACAAGTACTTCTTCCTTTCTGAATTAGTTCTGCTCATGCTGTCTGCTTGTTTTTTTTTTTTTTTTGCTTTGCTCATTCGTTTTCTTATTGATTTGAGAAGCTATAATAAAGATGTTAACATGTTTTTCTAGAAGATCGTTGCAGAAGATTCCCTTTGGTTGGGCGTTAAAAAATAGTTTGTGATGTTTTTGCTGTGTTCTGTTATCGCTTAAGATAACGTGGGCGATACAGGTTTATTTTGGTAAAACTTGAACAGAGAAAACCAAATTTAAAATTGAGTCAAGCTTATTTGAAACCCCCTTGTCCAGGAATGACCACAATTGCTATTGTGGATCTGTCCCTGTGTCGATGTGTGCAGGAGCACACATATTGTGTTTGTCCCTCCGTACGTGCCTGGCTCCCATTCCGTGGACACGCACACGCAGGGTAGCGGTAGCGGCGGGATCTGCTAGTGCTGGGAGCTCGTCCTCTCCACATTCACGGTGGTAAACAACTGCGTAGCTGCCGTCTTTGCGTATTTTGGTAATAGTCTCGCCATTTCCTTCCTAAA
The DNA here is from genome assembly GCF_047511655.1 of Castor canadensis. Classification (NCBI taxonomy): domain Eukaryota; kingdom Metazoa; phylum Chordata; class Mammalia; order Rodentia; family Castoridae; genus Castor; species Castor canadensis. The sequence continues at coordinate 3,850,220 of NC_133389.1, read as the reverse complement.
TTCCCACAAGTAGAAATCACCAGATCAAAGGTCTTGGATGTTTTAAATTATTTTGGTGCATTTACTGCCAGCTGGCCTTCCCAGCCCCACCAGGGCATGCATTTCTCTGGGTTATGGCATTTTTTGATGTACTGAGTTGTTTTCATGCAGTTTAATTAGCCCTTTCCTGCATAGTTTCTGCCTTTGAAGTAACATTTAAAAGACTCTCTCCAGCCCTCAAGATGATAGAGGTATTCAGGTTTATTTTCATGGATTAATTGTTTGGTGTTTCAATATTTGATATGTCTGAAATTAATTTTGGTATATGGTATGAAGTTGACATGACTTTATTGCTATTTTTAATACCTCTCCCAATGCTGTTTATTACAAGATCTATCCTTTGTACCTTGAATTTTAAATGTTACCTGCATTGCACACAAAATTCTTAATTGAGGCTGTTCAACTTTCACTTTCAATGAGCAATCTGCCTATTCCCACCGTGTGTCCCCCGTTTTAATCACCGTGGTCGTACAGTAACTTTCAGCTAACCTGTAGCTTATTGAGTGAGTATTTTGTATTCTTCTGTGTTGAATGAACTGCACAATCATTTTTGTCAGCTGGAAAAAATAAGACCTCAGGCGGTTTGATTGAAATGGTATTAAATTAATATATTAATGCAGAATTGGTTAACATATTTTTCATAGTGAATTTTCCCACCCCAAAAATAAAATGGGTACGTTCTCAAGTTTATTCAAATGTTACTTTGTTTGTTACTATCAGGTTTCGTGAGTTTGTCACACTGGTCCTTCCTATTTTTTTTAAATGTCTTCCTCTTAAGTTATTTCTTTATCTTTTTTGTGGCATTTGCTCTTATAAATGGGGTTATTTTCTGTTATACTTCTATATTGGTTATTGCTATATTGACTTTTTTTTTTATACTTTTGAATTAGCTTTTGATATTGGCAGAGGGTTCCTGACCTTTGTAGATGGTAGTGAACGTCTAGGTTTGGAACATTTCCTTGTGGCCTTTTCTCTTTTGAGAAGACACAGTAGCTTTTCAAGCACAGAAGAATCAGTGGCAAGTTTTGGGGTGTTTAGAAAGTTGACAATGATGTCTGAAAGCATCTTCTGGAAAAGACTCCTCAGTGATGGACAACACCCACCACTGTGGGGAGCACAGGTGTGCTGGGCTGGTGTAGGGTCAGTGGACACCGGGGAGATGTGGTCTGGAAGTGAAAAGCATGGCCAAGTCCGTGAAGGCTGACTGTCTCAGAGAGAAGGTTCCACGCGAATTGGCAGGAAAAGAGGCTGAAATGATGAAACAGAGAAAAGAACTGTCTGCAAAATAATGGAGTGTTAAACACTGCCCACCTGGTTCGGGTTTCAGGCCGTATAGGAAAGATCTCATTGCTACAGGCTCTTTAATGAGGAGACCCTCCCAGTTCACGCAGTCTGGGAGTGGGGAAGGACTTGTGCAGTTATTGTCCAAATATGTCACTTTACAAATACTAGGTTTTCAGCAAGTCAGCGTGATCTGGTGGCAGTGAGTAATTCTTTAACAACATAAAATCACATGGGCTTGTATCTGCAGCATTTCATTTCGTGGCACATCCCTAATTCCTGGGGAGTGGTTGAGCAGCCATGCTTCAGTCCCTGGGCCTGGCCCTGGCCCTGGGGTAGTGTCTACTGCAATCCTGATGTGTTTGGGGGTAGTTTCTCTTGGTCATCTTTCATCTAATATAGAATAATTTCCATTTTTCATGATTCTCTTTTGTCTTTTAATTTAAAATTCAGTCTTGGCTTGTTATGTTATACACTGTAGTTTAAAAGTTAAAGCAATGAGTTGACAGTGATGTTTCTGTTCTGTTTTTATCAATACATTCTGTGTCTTACCCAGTTTCTTCCCTGTCTGTGAAAAAGGGAACCCATGACTTTATGGGGCTAGGATGATTTTATGTAATAACACGTAAAGAAGGCTTTGGAACATTAATAAAAATTCCTTTTTTGAAACACAGTGGGACCACACATATGTAGAGAACAACTAATCACCATCTTCATTCTTCTAGAACAGACCTAAGAACCAGGGAGGGTAGAACGAGACAGAGCGTTGAAAGCCCTGGACTGAATTTATGTACTTACTCACAGGTATCTCCACTGCTGTTTTCACTCACTATTTTAATTTTGTTTTTTATTCCTGTTGCACACAACTTTAATATTCATGAATATCTGTTGTAGGCTGCAGCAAATTAAAAGTTGCAAATTGGAAGTAGGGAAGAGGTACCCAGATAACAGTGAGAAATGATAGGAGCTGACCTCATGGAAAGGGAGCAGGGGAGAAAGAGATAGCAAAAGAGTAATATGAAACATGCATTGTAGCCCTTTTATGAGAAATAGAGTACTATTTGCCCCAGGTGACCGGCACTGATTGTTCACAGGCCTTATTTCTAGTTCTAAGTCAGGTTTTAATTTAAAGAACACTGCAAAGGCATGTATATTTTATGTAGATTTTTCCAGTGGCTAAACATTTTTGCAAAAGTCCAGTGAAAAGGGCACACCTTCAAGTATCCAGAAAGCGCCACCTCCCAAACTGACTCTCCACTTGTTCTTAATGGTTGTGGTTGTACTTGAGGATGAGCTTTCAGTAATGAATGGTGTCCATCCTTTATGTGTTTCATGGAAACATTTTTACATGCATATTTTCAACATATTTTCTGCATCTGTTCCCATGTGCATTTTCTGGAGTGGGATTGGCTGGAGACTCCCTGGTCCTGTTCTGACACGTGCATCTTCTCTCTTCCTCCTCTGTCTTCTGGGGTGCTTTCATTAAGTCTGCGTTTGGAGGCGGGTAGCTCCCCCTGGGTTGTGTCAACACACGCGAGTCTACCTGCTCACCTGTAGCGCCTGCCTTCACACCTCCGTGGAGGTTGTGCTGCTCCTCCCTGCCACGCAGAGTTGAGGAAATGTCACTGCACGGGTGACGCATTTTATGATAAGTACAAGTAACATGCTGTTTGCGTGTGTGTGTACCCAATCACTTTTATATTCTAACCAGTCCGTTTACTCCAACATAGCTGGAGATACAAAATGAGTCCACTGACATGGCTTAAAATGTAACTTTTAGGTTTACGTTTTCAGTGTTCTTAGTATCTAACAATAGGCAGATACTGAGGGAATGTCACTTGTATATTTTAGCAGCTGTGTGATTTTCTTGAGCCTTAAATATTATAGCATATGTAATATACAATGATATGTAATATGCAATATATTTTATGGGACAGATTATAAAATATATTTTCATATATTGAAATATATATTATATATTTATAGTATATCTTATCAAATGTGTATTTAGATTTAGCATAAGTACTGAAGTCCAGTTTTTAACATTTCTAGTAAATTACTTCTCATGCAAAATCACCAGCTGAATTCTTTGATCTCCATTAGACAATGGAATTGTTGCATTGATGCCACAGTTACAAATCTAAAAGAACAAACGGACTGCCTCTGTGTGTGGGTATTTTACCTCTCGTGCTCAGGAGGATACTGGACTAATGAAGAAAAATAACATTTGGACTTATGTCCTAGAAGAATGTCATAAGAACTATTTATTGCTCACTGAAGAAATTAAATTACTTAATGAAGGTGAATTATTCACTTAATTTATTGGGAATTTAATTTGGGAGCTATTTTCACAGGGATACTGGCCAAGGTAAGAATGATAACGCCTTAGCACACAAAGACACTCAAATGACTTGAAACAGGTGACTAAGTGTATTTCACTAGAAAGAGATATTTCTTTGCTTTACATCACAACAATTTCTCAAAAAGGATTTCTTATCAATATAAGTAAGCAATAAGTTTGCATAGCAACATTTCTTTAAGAGAATTTCACGTGCAAAAGTAGGGCACTATCATCAATAGGTATTTTGTCATTGCTTTACAAATTAAGTTTCATTGCTAAAATAATTGTGAAACTGTGTTTGTTGCAAAGTAGCTGCCCATTGTTCATTTGGAGTCATTAAAGTGCAGAGGTCAGGCTGATCAAAGCTTACCAGTGTGGTCATAGTGGTCAGGCTGAACCACTGAGGTTTCTGTACCTATGTGTGTGTGCAAATGTGTGTGTGTGTGTGTGTGTGTGTGTCCACTCTAGATGCTAAACTGAACCTGCTTCCTCTGGCCTTAAAATAAGATATAACATCATTGCTTTTACTGGGTAGTTCGACTCTCTCCCTTTTAAAAATGCAGCAAAATGGAGAGGGGAGAGATTTCTCCATCTCTACATGTGTGAATTAGAGACTACAGTAAAAGTCAAATTAAGGACAATTCACTGGAAACTTCTAGAAATACCTTCATGCAATTATCAGTTTAGTGATTGTGGATTAGATGAGAGAAATGTGGGGAAAATACTATTTCTTATTTAAATGAATGCTTTTGTTTGGAGCTTGTGATTTTAGAAATCGCAGAATTATATATAGTTTGAGGACTTGGGTAATTTCTATAGCAACACGCGTCACATAGAGCCAGGAACATCAACCTTGCGCATTTCACCTGTTCCATTCCCAACCAGAAACCACACAGCCAGGTGGCTGGAGGCATTTTTATGCTTGAAATTAACTTTCATTTTTATCTTTAAGCTGTTTTATTTCAGATGAGGTTTTTAGTTATAACAGACTTAATGAAAAATGCTGTGGCTTTTAAATATCGAGAGAACTTGGTGGTATTGCGTATGTATCAGCAAACAGTGAAGATGTATATTTCTTGTCTCAAAGATGTATGTGGAACTCACTACTGTGTCTGCATCCCTGCTGCCGGGACCTCGCCCGTTTATTGCAGATTTAAGGAAGACAGTTAAAAAGCTTTATCAGTTGATCTCCAATCGGGAGATCATTAATGAACTAACCTCCCTCACTGACGGGTCACTCACTACCCCACATAGCATGCCATTTCCTTTGTCTTGCAGGAACTCATTTGAGACATTTACCAAAACCTTAGAGCACATAGAAGATGCCAAACTACTTTTAAGTGACAGGTCCTTTTTTGCTGTGTGAAACTATGCCTTTTGTCATGGGCCAAAGACGACCAAATTATTCTGCCCATGCCTCAGAACCTTGCTTTGGACAAGGCAAAGGAAAGGAGAGTTTAATGGAGCAGTCAGAGCAAACGATTGACGAGCTCAGCTTTTTACAAGTAAACACTGTGAGGGTTGGTGGACATCTGAGGATATTTGCAAATTACTAATTGGGGAAATTGTGCATTTAAAAAAAATTTGGTCGTAAGTTGCTCAAGAGGCCATAGCCACAGATCAGTTCCTGGAAGGGCTTTGCTCTGGCTGGTGTTTTTGTTTGGGAAGCATTGTTCAGCGCACCCTGTCCACCTTCGTCCTTGTGGATTCATGACACTCCCATCTTGAGTTACATCAGGCTCCTATTTTGGGGACCAGAACTGTCTCCTTCCTAGCTGTGACCTGGGCACATCACCTGCCTGGTCTGTTAGATGGCAGAGTGGTGAGGAGCACTGATGTGAGATGGCCAAGGTGCCGAGAGCAGGGGACAGCACCTGCTGCTGCAGCAGTGTTGCTGCTGTGGCAATCTGATGGGTGTCTGCAGAGGTGGCGCACACGGGACCTGATGAGGGTGGAGGGCAGGGACTCCCAGCCCTGTGAGTAGTGCTCTCTGAGGCAGCCCAGATGGCTGGAGGCACCCTGCCCACAGTTGTCTTGAGTTCGGGAAATGGCCTCTGTAACCTGAGTGTGCAAAGGTTTCGTCTGTAGCTTTCTCGTGGTCACCAAGGCTGGCGCTGTGACCTTTTGCTGTGCTCTTCAGTGCTTGCACGTGTTTTGTTAGGATGGTATGGTACACATCATTGGGGTGCTCCCTGCCAGCACCCCCAAGTGGGTTACATTTTGTACTGATCTCGTCAGTGTAGGGCTGACCATCCCCTGTGACCATTAGTCTGTATTGCCTGTATGCCTGGACACATTTGGATTAAAATTGCACGTGTGATGTAGAACAGATGCTCTCAGGAGTGCATCGCTTGCAAGCTGGGAGATTTTCACGTAAAGTTAGAAGTATTTGTGTTCCCGTTTGTAGATAGAAGGGTTTAACTTTACTGTTCTCGTTAGGACATTGGCAAATGACGTTCAGTAATGTATTTTCATAGTGACATAGCATATCAATATGTCAGGCCATCTGAAGCATAGTTTGCTAAGAGGAGGCTGTCTTAAGTTTTCTGTGGTGATACTCTGTTTTGTTTGATACTGCTACTAAATTGATTTCCACTAATGATATCAGTTTGAGATTTCAGTTTGAGAAGGACTGTCCTGGAGTATCCATCTGTCCAGTGTGCCCCCCAGCCTGTGCTCATTACAGGAGAGCCAGGGAGGATCTGCAGACATTAGCAGATGACCAGATTGATGACAGTAGTGTTTGGGACAGTGGTGTTGCATTGGCTGTTGTTTACTCACTGCTGTTAACTTATTATTTTAATTCTACAACAATGCATACTATTATTGTATTTTTTGAGACAGGGTCTTGCTTTGTAGCCCAGGCTGGCCTTGAACTCACATTCCTCCTGCCTCATCCTCCTAGTGCACGAACCGCCTTGACCAGCTTGCATACTTATTTTAAATAGTAAAACAAGCTTGTATAAAGAAAGACATTTCAAGATAAAAATATGCTACAGCAAATTACTCATCTGTCTCCATTGTCTGTCCCTTGTTCCCCTCAAGAAGGGTGGCTTCTCACCTTCTCTAGGTTCACACGAATATATGAAATCTTGCCCAGTAGTGGTCCCAGGAGTGGTCCCAGTAGGGTGAACCTAGGACAAAGAGTAAGTGTACTTTAAATTGCCCGATTGCTTTCCAGACAGGTTTTACCAGCATCCCCTTCTTGAGGTGTGAGATATTCCAGGCCTTGTGTGACCCTTGTATTAGGTCACTTAGGCCTCACACGAGTTCTGTGCTTTCTGGGCAGTTGACAGCCACTTGATTCAGGAATTCTCTTCCTAGAGAAAGTTCTGAGTGAAGGAAGGAAGGTGAGCATGAGGGTAGACATGGCCTCAGGGGTCCCTTTTGACTTCCAGTCTGGCTTCTTAGTACGCTCCTTTGTCCCCAGGGCCTTGGGTCACTAGTGTGCAGATTCATTTCATCAATGTGTCTTTATTTGTATCTGCAGAGACAAGAGAGAATTCTGGCCTGCTTTGCACTTTCCTAGCATTTGGCCTGTCACTCCAGGGAGGTGCCTGTAGCACTGTGTCTCATGAAATAGGCAGGGGGTCCTTTCTACATCTTGCCTCTAAGTTCTGCAGAGACAAAGGCAGGGTCTTCATCCTGTACCCCATGCAGAGGAGGCCAGTGCCAAGGAGGTGAAGCTCAGGCAGTGGTGTGGGGGTAAGTAGGAGGGGAGGTCTCTGAGTCATGTGGAAGGGTGAAGTCCTCTTTTCCTTCCATTTCCTCCTACCTAGGTCCTGTGTGTAGAGTTTAGATGTGTGCTCCAAGTTGGGAGACACAGATGACTGCTGGTATTCTAGTGAGAAAGGTTTGCAGAGGCCGGTGTGGGGAGGGATGGCACCTTCTGCTTCTTCTCTGTGAGCTTTTGAGGGTGCATCCCTTGGAGCCCCTTCACTTGGTATTAATCTGAACCCATACCCTCCAATGAGTGTCTAGATCCCAGACCCCAGCCTACAGCCATGACACGCGATATGCCTAGGGAAGGCTCAACTTCCCCAGTGTTCAGGGACCCAGAGGCAGTCTGATGGCAGGAACTCTCTCAGCTTTATACCTGTAGTCCTGATGGCATCTCCAAACTCCACAGCCAGTTGTAAGTCTGTCCTTCCTCCTGGATGTTCTTCCCAGCCTGGATCAACTGTGTCTCCTTCTACCTGGGACCTCACTTTTCAGTCAGTCACAGAGGCCCCTTCCTGAAGGGCCCACGCCAGCTGAGTTGCAACCCAGCTCTATGACTTGGACATGAAGAGGGTGGAGGAGGATGTCGGTAGGAATGGGGTGCTGTAGGAGCAGCCCCCAAACCACTGGCTTCAAGTGACTGAGGTTGCTGTGTCACACCTATTGCCTGTGTGTGTGCTCCATGGTGCTCTCACTGAGTGACAAGGCAGACATGCATGTGCCATGTGCCACCTGGAGCATTGCCAGTCACTGCGGCTGGGCAAGAGCCACGGTGGTTCGCACACGTGTTGGCTCCTCAAGACTCCCCCATTTGTGACATGGTACCACGTCTACTCATCTTCCATCGGCAGTGCCCAGTCTCAAGGAGGTAGAGGAGTATGGTTAACTCTGCAGTATACTTGGACAGCAAGAACCCGATGTTGACACCCTAATAATGCCTGCTCCATGGCCAAGTGCAAAGAGGAAAGGAGAGATGAGGGAAAGAATGGTGACACATCCTGTGGCCATAGTAGAGCTTGCTTGAGAGACCAGCTAACCAATTCTGCCACAAGACAGGGTCCAAAAATACTCAGGTGACAAATTCACCGTCTTCCAGGGTGATTCTTTTGAAGGGCAAGGGTCATCTCTTTACAGAAAGTTTTGTCAGCTCATACGTGCCCTGACCTGTTCATTGGCTCACTACCGTAAACTAACCACAGACAGGACAGGTGGGCATGACAAAGCCTCAGTGCTTCAGAGCTGCCATCCAGAGACTGGCGGGAGCCTTCTGATGGCATAACTGGCTGCAGGGTCTACCTTGGTTTCCTTCCAGGCTCCTGGTCCTCTCTGTCCTTGTTGCAAACATAGCTTTTTGTTTTGTGGTAGCAGAGCGTGTTCAGTTCTTAACATGACTGGTAAGAGGAACTCACAGCATGCTTCTAAGAGCTGCAGACGTTTGAATGAAAGACAACGTCTGTGTATTTCTGTATTCTTCTTTTGTCCAGCCAGTGTGCACGTGTCACACTGTTGTAGGCGCTATGCAGGAAGTGGCCCTATAGACAATGCATGATGTCCAGGCGTGTGGTGCAAACAAGATGACAGTGTGCTCTTTGACTAGGGCCATATAGATTGTTGTTTTCAACCTGAGAAAATGTTTTTTCCTCTTTTTAAAATGCATTTGGATTGGACATTTATCCTGGCCTCATGACTGGCCCTGTTTCAAAGAGTGAAAGTTGAATGTGACTCTCACATCAGGAAGTGTGGCCCTCCTCCATGTCCAGGTGCCACACCTTCTCCAGGTCTTGTGTATCCTTCAGCGTCTTCCTGCCCTTCTGTGCCTTCTAAAATCCATGGGTACCTCTCAGCTCCACAGCTTCCCTTTCAGTGACCCCTCAACCTCCTCTCTCCTCTGGAAGGCTATGTTCTCCTCCTCCATGGGGCTCCCATAGTCTGTCCTGTGAGCAACTTAGAGGCTACTTTGTGGCCTGGGCCCTCACTGTCCTCCTAGCCTGGTGCCTGGGCTTCCCTGGACCTGCCCTGCACTCCTGGCTTTCTCCAGGGAGCTGAAGGAACTCTTTCAGGTTGGAGTGGGTCTCAGGGAACACTGACCCCGATGCTGCTGTTTTCATCGAGAAGGAATGGAGACTCAGAGTAGCCGTGGACTTCACCCAAGGTGTTCCAGCCATGTCCACCTTGCAATTAGGACAAGAGCCCCACGTTCTGATCGGAAGTTTAGTGTGTGCCACCTCCATAGCCAGACTGTACGCTGCAGGAACCATCCTGCTGCTCAGGATTCTATGTGCTACTTATGGTCATGTCTGCTTCAAGAATGGAGGGCATGAAATCTTTTGTCAGAAGTGTAATCTGTCAAGCTAACATTATTTTTGTGGTGAAAAATCAGTTTCAACTTTTATCACTTGGGCTAACGACACCTTTTGGAGGGCTGTGGAGTGCTGGGAGCACAGGGTCTACCTGTGTTTCCATCTGTGTTGCTGCTGTTTTAATAATCTCCTGTTTCCTTTGTTCTTCCCCATCTCTTAGCGTGAGACCCCACTTTGATTTTGTGCTAAATATCAGTATAAGTAAGTTATCCGTAGTCAATATATTCTGTGATACCATGTTGCATATTTTGTAAGTCCTGTTTCTTGCAAAGCCCACAATTAAATTAATTTAAATATGCATTTATCAGTTAAGGAAATGTCTTGCTTTGGTTGTGGTGCCAAGAGACAATAACCGTGTTCAATATGTCTGTGTTTCTTATTTCCATCTTGGCAATTAAACCACAGCAATTGTGGTTTTTGTTAGTCGTGGTGTATGCATCAACATTTTGTACAGATACAGTAATTCAGTGTGAAGGGAAATCGGTGTTTTCCTGAGCTGATTTACATATGCATGTCAGATCCAGCTTTGCCATTTTCATGGCATTGAGGAAAACAAAATGACCTTTTACCAAGTTTTTGATCCTGGAAGATTGTGTGTTTTGAATTTGGAGGGGACGATTTGCAGAGGTAAAGGGAAGAAGCGATTGCTGATTTATACCATTGTGCTAGCAACAGTCAAGTCTCTAAGATGCTTGCCAGCTGTAATTGTATCTTTGCTCAAGGCTACTGTAGTTATACCCGTTCAATTCCATTGTCAGCTGGCCCCACGAGTTGCAAGGAGCAGAAGCTGATACTGACCATAAAATAGTCCAGAATTTCCTTTGTGTTTCCTCTCTGGTGTTAGAGACTGGAGCGACTGCTACGCAAGACTGTATAGTACCTCTCATTCACAGACTTACAGTGTAGTTCCCAGATGGGCTAAAAACTTACCTAGCTGGCTTTACGTACTCTTTAAAGTCCCTGGCTTTTGTTATGGTCATTTCCCAAAAAGAAATTGAGAACAAAATGTCATTCAGTAAATATGTGTGTGAGTGGTGACTGTCGGCAACGGATAGTTTACCCTTACCAGGAGTAGTAAAGTACACCACCAAAGCTTTCAGCTGGCTTCTATCAAAATAATTATCTTAGCAATTATCTCTGCCGTTCACTTAACTTTTGCGTCTGATGGTGTTTTTGAGCTTTTGTATTCATCAACCTTGTGCTTAGAGCTCTCCCAGGAACTATTATAGTGAAAGACTTTTTCTTTAATGTAAAGAAAAGGAGAAGAAAGGGGAAGGGGCTGTTTAAAAGGCATTGCACTCTGATGTCTAGGTAGTTAGCAAATTATTCAGAGATCAAGGTGATTGCACTGGGAGGTGGGCTCTTTGGCAGGGTCTCCCAAGGCTAATTACGGGCACGATTCTTGCTCTAAACTCAAGGCCAGCCGTGTTTCTAAGGAACGAACACTATTAGAAATAAATCATGACAAGCCCATTGGCACATTCATACTCAAATGTCATTTAAAAAGTTTCATTCTTAAACTTCAGTTGCAAGTTGGTGTTTTGTTCGTTTTGCTTTGTTTTTGCTCTTTTGAAATGGAGGGGGCAGGAGTTCCTCGTTAGAAGATCTGCAAGCATCTTTTGCTGAATTACACCTCAGTCAAAGATGTACCATGCACAGCAAAACACATTTCTATTTCCTGTTTCTTCTGATTTTTTTCCAGAAGAGTTCAGCACACAAGCGTGTTATTAAAAGATTTCCTTTTTGCTTACATGAATTCATTAATGTGCTTCTCTTTTGAAATATTTTAGCTTCATGGAGCAATTCTACATACAGAATGTGAACCCACTTGTTCTTGGATGGTGGTGGAGTTATGTTTTGGAAAGAAGCCGACCTTGACCTCTTTCCTTTCCTTTCATCTGGGATTTTAAAGCAGCATTTCTTAGAGAAGGAATTTCTTTCAGTGGCGTTTTCTTGTAGCTCTCCAGTGAGGTGGGATCCCGTGGCTCGTCCTGCGTGTGCACTTGAGGAAGAAACACTTTGGGAAAAGTAAACTCTTCTTTTCTGCTGTCGCTTTTGATTTTGGCTGTGTCCTGACGGTTGTTTGAGGCTCACATGAAATGCTCTGCCTGCCTGACCCATGTGAGCAGTCCATTATCATAATTCCACTGTCGCATGGCCACTGAGTTAATGTACTTACAAATGACAGAGAAAGTGTGTTACATGACCTCAGGGTTTTCAAAAATTAAATGACGTCGTAGGTCGTATTTCAAAGAATAGCTAAGGAGAATGATTTTCTTTCCTGCATGAAGTGTCATTGCATAGCAACAGGACATTGTATTTCTTTTTTATTACCCCAAAATGTGAAGCTTTTAAATTCCTGGATTTCCCACATAAAATTTAATATTGGGGTAGGGAATGAAATACCAGTCTGCTCCTCCCCAACTCACCCCTCACTGCTGACGAGACCCCTGCGATGAGAAACGCAGGATGGTGGAAATACTTCGTAATTCTTGTCTGATGGTGAAGTTGGTCATTTCCCCTTTCCTGAAGCTCACAAGTTCCACCTAAAAGGCCATAAGGAACTTATATTTATTGAAATACACTTCATAGTAGGTCATTTTCTTCTTACGGGCTGCATGGTCATTTTTAGTTTTAAAAAGTGATCTTTGGAAAGCCTGAGTCTTCAAGTTTGAGGGTCCACACCTGTATTTCCTCAAGGAAACTCCTAACAAAGGCAAGTGATGCTGACATTTTTGGCACCCAGTGTCCTCTGCTACCCATGCTGTGTGGGACCCCAAGCCCAGCCACAGAGCCCTTCATCACACAGGGGCTACTGGATGGATGACAAACCACAGCTCCACAGTGAGTGTTGTCCTTACACTGAGCTGTCAAATTGGATTCATTCATCTACTCCAGAATTCTCTGTCCAGGTTAGGAATACTGTAGGTCAAACAGCAGCTCTCTGAAGGGGCTCTCAGCACCTCCACGCAATGCATCACTTTATAGACCAGGTTCACCTGGGCCTCCATGTAGAAAGAACCGAGTCCCTTTCCTTGTGTTCATGTGCAAATCCACAGAAGGCCTCATGGAAGGAGAAGCAGGTTTAGCTTTGGGTGATGTGGAACTGCTTACAAACTTTGGGGTGTTTGCAAACTGACATACACCTTCCGTGTAGAAGTCTTAGCAATTAACACAGTCCCCGGTAGTGTAGTGACAGGAGGAACAGGCCACAGCCATGTCCTGTGATGTCCTTTGAGCCAGAATGTGGGGTGGAACTGCAGCAGCCGCCACCTGTGGACTGCAGTGGGTGGTGTCTGAGTCAGGAACTGTCCTGTGGGCTCCCATGGTTCACCTGCAGGAGTCGTGTGAGTCCCGGAGAGGACTCAGGGACTCCTTCCGTGCAATTGCAGCCTTGCAGATGTCAGCTCCTGTGAAGTGGCTGGTAGTATTGACATAAAGAATATTATTTAAAGTTACTAAAATTTGATGAAGCTTCTAAATTTAATCTGCACTGTATTATGCGCCAAAATTAAATTGCAAGGGGAAAAGACGTGGTGGCAGTGTGCACTTAGAAATGACTTGTCATAATGAAAACATTTTAACCCAAACAATTAGAGCATTTAAAAAATTTTCTGACGTAGCCAAAAAGTTTTTCTGTTGCAGATATTGTGGCTCTGAAAATTGCTTTATTTCCTTGATTTCAATGGACACAAATTGCACAGCTCCACTCTTTATGGAAATGAATATACACATGATTGCAGAAATATTAAAATGTTCCCCCTGGGGGAAAAAACCTCATTTCACATCTTGGCTCTGCCACAGTCCTACGGCCTGTTGGAAGCTGTATTCTCACGGTCTGAGTCAGTGATGTCCACAGAGGACAAGGTTGTGCCTCATTTACAACACAGAGGATGGTCGCAGAGCCAGGCAGACTCCATCTTGGCCACAGACCACTGAGACAGGCCCCTCACTGTTCATGAGCTTAATGGCCAGGGTTCCTTTGGAGGCTTAGCAGGAGCTAAGTGGCTTTTGAAGCACATCTCAAGCAGTGGCTTTGTGCGCCTCTGAACTCGGGGAGAAGTGAGCAGTGGAGAGGAGAGAAGAGGAGGGAGGTGAGTTTCTTCTCTAACTGAAGGAGCACATGTGCACTGTTGGGTGGCAGCCTCGGATTCCAGGGTGCACCCCCTCCCTGACCTTGCGGCTGTACTACAGACATGTTTCAAACAGGCACTGGCTTCTTACAGGGGGAGAGGGGAATTTGTATGCATATTTAGTTCTGATGAATGCTTGAGCAGGAGGAAGATGGGGAATATTTTGTACCAGTGGAATGAATAAAATGGGGCATTCTAAAACAATAGGAACCTGGGGAGATGGTTTCACCCTGTGCGACAGACACAGGGCAGACGGGACTACGACTACGCCTTACGACTGTAACTCCTAAATGAATCTCGGGACAAGGTCAGAGCGCCCCTCCCCCAGGGTCGGCCTCTTAAGAAGTGGTGGGTGCAAAGGGGTTTATTAGTCCCATAAATCGCTCTTGCTGTCAGTCAAATGCTCACAAATGCAGGACATGATACTGGCCATTTTGGTGACAGAAGATAAATCACCGCGGATTAAATTATTAGATAATTTGGAAACTTAACAGTTTGCATTCTGCACTTGCAATTGTTTTGCTGACTTGCACTTTTCTTGGCTGTCCGGGGTTTTATTAACCGTCTTTAAGACATCTATCACCTCCTTCCTCTTCCTTTTCCAATGGGCAAATTTTCCCAGGAAGGAGGGTTGTAGTACTGATGCCTGCAGCCGCGGCTCCAAAAAGATTGCTGTATTTTCATTGACGTGCAGTGCATTACCATAATTGGCTTTTCTACATGATAGGAGAGAGGAAATAATAATGTCATTTTATTTACAGCCAGAGTGTTGCTTTATGAGACTTCTCCAAGTTTCTGCCATGCTGTGTAGGTCAAATGACATCTTTTGATCAGTCCTGTCCAAAGACATCAAAGCTGGGTGACATGTAATGGAGACCTAGTGACAAACCAAATCTAGAAAAGAAATAAGACTGCCAGTTTCCCATTAAACAGCCTGCTAAACAGCACAGCTTCCCCATGTCGGCTACGAGACCACTCTGACCACCTAAATCAGGCGAATGAAAGGAGGCTGAATTGGACATTAGCACTGCAAATGACTGCGGTGATTGCCAGGACTTCCCTCGGCCCCTCCCCAAAAAGTCAGCAAGCAAACCATGCGAGTTACAGTGAGGCTGCTCTGGGCCTGTTCATTTCTCTCCTGCCACTTGCTGGTTTTCTGATCTGGTTTATTTAGGTTTGACATCAGCCAAATGGTGTAGCAGGATATCTCTGACAGATATTCTTACTGATTTAACAGGCCGCACAACTCAGGAAAGATGGATCTTCTGAGACAAGATTTCCTCGTGGTGGTTTTTTCCTCTTCCACCCCATTTTCTTCCTTTACGATTCCAGTTGATGTGTCGTTCCTATTCACAGTCAAATCATTAGGGCCGTCAGAACTTTTGAGGAGCCGTGTTTGATTGACGACGGCAAGGTGTAGTGTTGACTGATGTAGGGGCTAGGTGGCTGACATGTTGGAAGTGGCAGTTTTGAAGTATTTTTAAACAACTGTTCTATACTGGAGATTGATTAAAGGGTTTTCTGCTCTAATACAGAAGGGTTCACCTTGCTAGGTGACTGGGCCACATGGAAGTTTATTTCATGCATATGAAAAAAAGCAGCATGCATTTATCTGCATGGATTTACTCTGAATTAAATCATTGTCCACTCATTCTTTAATACATCATTCCAGGCAGCATTCCTCACCCCTCCTTTGTTTCAGGCACCATGCTAGCAGCCAGGATCCACGATCCACTGAGATGGCTCATGCTGAGTGAGACCTGGCCCAGCAAGAGGACAGATCTCTAAACCCACAGTTACCTCCCCATGCTATGCTAAAACAACCACAGGACATGAAGGACGCACAGTGGGAGGGTCCTGGAAGGCTGAGCAGGTGGCAGGGCTGGGTCCTATGCAATGGTAGGGCAGGTGTTGGGTGGAGGAGACAGGGGACTCCAAAGGTAGAAGAAACCTGGGTCGGCATGGCTGAAAACAGATTTTTTTTTTTGCTCCCTCCTTTTTCATGGGACTAAAATATGCATAACAGAAAACTGACCATTACAGCCACTGTACAGGTACAGTTAGTACAGGTGCACTGAGCACACTCACATTCACAGTGTTGGACAGCCACCACCATGGTGCATCCCCAGAATTCTGCCTCATCCCAAACTAGACCTTGTACCCATTAGACTGTTACCCTGTCCCCAGCTCCCCAGTCCCTGGAGATGGCCGATCTGCTTTCAGGCTCTATGACAGAACCTGGGCAGACATGCTGAAACATTCCCACGGAGCTCTGAGGCAGCCCATAAATGGCAGTCCTGCAAATACCCTCCTCTGCAGACTGTCATGGCGGACACCTGTGACCACAGCTGTGGGCAGAGCTGCCCCAGACCAGTTTTGTTGACCTTTGTGGAGACAGAGACCGGTTTTACAAACAGAATCAATTTTAATGTCACTATTCTGACCATTGCTGGACAGGTCCCCCGTGTGACAGCGTGATTGTGTCAGGAGCCTAATATGGGAACAGACTACCTGGGGAGGGGAGCTCCTCTGCATCTCTCTGTGTGGAACCCCGCACTTGACCTCTGTGCCTCAGAGGTCACGCTTTGCGGTTGGTGAGAGACCGGCCCTGTTGGTACATGCTAGAGCCCTTGTCATCCTGCCTAGATCAGAGGAAGGGTTGGGAAAATATTACCTGAGATCTTTCCATGCAAAACATAATGCTGGTTGAGGAGATGTTCTGTGGGTATAAAAGGTTTAGCCCAAAACAAATACATGTGCTCCCAAATAACTTCCTAGTATACTGAAAAAAATCCTCTCTCTCTGAGTTATTATCCATCCAAATCGTGTTATCTTATTCCTATGGGAGATTGGGTTTTGATGTTGCCACTGAAAAGAATACCTCTGGTGATCACGGTGGGCGTTTTACCCTGCCACCATGGATGTGTTTACACCTGTGCTCTGTTTTTATTTCTCTTGGGCAGGTGTAGGTATCTGAGAACCACTAGCATCAGAGACCCCCCCTGTCCACTGTGAAACCTACGTGGGTAGTGCAGCTAGACTCTGTTAGCATGTGCTTTCTTTCTTTCTACAGAGAATGTCTTCTTTCCACCTTTTCTCAATGATTTAAGCAGACTCAGCATTCCTTTCCACATGAGTTCTTGGGCCGAACCAAAGGAGGCATGGAGGGGAAGGGGTGGAACCACAAGGTTGGGTGAGCCATTGGAGTGAAAGATCAGATGGTCTTTGAAGGCCTTTCCTATGCAAGCATGGACCCTTCCTTCCTCCCTCTTCCCTCCCTCCCTCCCTTCCTTCTTTCCTTCCTCCGTCCCTCCCTCCCTCCCTCCCTTTGTGGCCCTGGGATTTGAACTCAGGGCCTCATGCTTGCTAGGCAGGTGCTCTGCACATTGAGCCCCTCCACCAGCTCTCTTCTGTTTCTTAGGCTCCACAAATTGGGCTTTTACTGTAAAGCCTTTTCCTAGACGTTTTGTTGCCTCTACTTTGTATTCTCTACAGTTCTACCTCTGGTCAGTCTATGTGTGCTTGCAGGGTTGACTCGGAAGCAATTAGATGAGAAATGTTCAAGATAAGATTTTTTTTGTGGTACTGGGTTTGAGTTCAGAGCCTCGTGCTTGCTTGGCAGGAGCTCTACTACTTGAGCCACACCTCCAGCCCTTTTTACTCTGGTTATTTTTGACATAGGGGCTCATGTTTTGCCCAGGCATGTCTAGATGGCAATCCTCCTATTTAGATTTCCTACCATAGCTGGGATGACATGTGTAATACCACACACACCCTTTTCTGTTTCAAACTGTGAACCTCCTGATCTCAGCTGCTGGAGTAGCTAGGATTACAGGCATGAGCCACCATGCCGGGATTGAAGCTAAGTTTTTTTTAATGCAAGTAATGGCTAGTTGATGTACTCTGTCTGAGTACCCGCTAATTAGGTGGAGCATTCTCACAGCCTCTGCTTTGGCTGCCAGGGAGCCTGGACCTTACCTTCAGAGCCTTCTTGGGGTTTTTCAGTCAGCAAACTGCTTCTCCTTTACTCAAGGATGCAAACGAAGAATGAAATCCACTCACCTGCTGAATTCCCTTCTTGGGTGCCCCAGGCATCCCAGGCCGGGGCCTGCAGTCTTCCTGAGCCCCGTCTCCAGTGTACTCAACAATGCAGCAAGAGTTTGCTCCACCAAAGTGTCACCTGTCGAGGTGAGTTGTGCCGGTGCCTATCTGAAGTGACAGCCATCTTTGAGCACCAGCGGCTCCAACTGACTTCCCTTTTATCATCCCTGTTGGGAAGGGAACATTTTCGACAAGGTGGTTTCCTTTTCCCCCCCCCGTTCTTTCTTCTTGCCCCCTCCCTTCTTCCCTCACCAACGTCCCCCTCCCCACTCGCCGTACACACCTGATCAAAACATTACCACTGACAAAGGTTTCTCTCTCTCGGAATTAAATGAATCCAAGCAGCCTGGGAATTTCCACGCAAAAAGGAAGAGCAAGGCTGATGTGCAGAGTTAATGAATCTGGTGGCAGAGAGCACATTATGGAGCCTGGATGATGTGATCCAGCCGCTTCCTTCTCCTCGTGCTCCTGGAAAGAATGGACGGAAGTTAGTTACGTGGCGTGATCCTAACATCTGTCCTGCCCCGTAATGGCAATTTGTATAAATAATGGAAGCAGGTTAAATACTTCCATGTAATGTTGCCAGCAGGGATGAGAATAACATTTCAATGAAATCATCTGGACAGAGCCGAGGGGGGGTCTAGACGGGTTCATCTCCACTCCCTTTGGTGATGGGAGCCTAATGAGAGTGCTGGGTGTACAGTTTATCAGCTGGGAGAGGACAGCAAGTGAGTCCCAGAGATAGGATCGCTGCAGAACCGCGGCCGGTGCTCGCTCCCTCTCCCGGGGAGACCTTTGCTAAGCTAACAACGTGCGCTTTTCTCTCCAAGGGAGGCTGGGAGGGGGGCGGCGGGGGGCCGGGGTCCACGAGTTCCTCTAATGGGCTGCTCCAGGGTTATCTGCAGCCAGAGGAATCCACCAGGGTGATCTTACCCTGCAGAGGAGGACCCTGTCGTGAAGGGAGGAAGGGACTGCATTCCCTTCATTTCCTTGCAATTATAAATAATCCAGTTTGGAAGGGCCATCTCTTTGCTCGTGAAGTCACTCGACTTCCTGAAGATGCTCGTGTAGGGAACAGCCGTGTGATGACAATCGCTGGCTTCTAAATTGGAACTTAACTCTTTGTCACTACTTCTAGAGCAAGTGCCAGGTGTGCGGGCCAGGGGGTGCACAGGCACGCCAAGGGGCCTGTGGCCTTGGAGACACAAGTGTGAATGTGCAGGGTTTGCCACACTGTCACCCTGAAACTCTGTCCACGCGTGGCATTTTCCGTCTCCCACCTTTCCCCTCCCTATTACTTGACATCTGCATGAGTTAAAAATGGAAACATTTAGTCAGCTAGCCTGTTCTATGAAATGCCAATATCCAAACGCTTCAAAACATCCAAATCGGGGAGCCAGGCGAACCAGAGCCTGCTCTGCTGACAGAGCACGCCTGTCACCTTGCACAGTGGCAGCAGACTCAGGTGTGAGCTCGCTGCATTGTGTCAGCAGCCAGGTTGGTACCTGCTAGACTTTTCTGGATAGATTCCACACTGACTTTGGGAAAGCAGAGCACGTTCGGGGAGGCCCTTCTTCCATTGTCGCTTCAGCTGGGTTAGCAAAGCACCCCCACTTTTGTTCATCTGTGGGATGAACAATGGGAATGATGAAGCAGAGTTTTGGGCACATTCCTCTTTAGGAATATATAAAACGGGGGTTTGGGAAAGCACCTTTATTTTGCACGTAATTGGGGTGCAGAGTAAGATGCAGGTTCTTGGCGAGGGGGTGGGGGGGTGGGGAAGGGGAACACAAACCTAATTGCCCAGAGCCGGTCTTATTAAGACTCGAGGGAATTTGGAACTTTTCTACATTTAGCATTAAAAAACAAATACAGCTGTCACTTCTCACCATCCTTAAAATGACTGTTGACAAGAGCAAGTCTTGTTTTCTGCAAAGAAACAAAGATGTTTTAAACAATGTGGGGCCGTGCATGGAGAAATACAGTTTTTATCTAATTTGCTGAAGATATGAGGTTTGTGCCTCATTATATAGTTACAATTTGAGATGAAAATGTTTTTTTTCCGGACAATATGGGCATATTTACATTGTGAGCCATCAGGGCGCACATGGTTGGTGTCACGTTAAGCTCTAACAGGGACTGTATACATGGCTTATGTCCACTCACATTAGCAGGCACAGAATTTCACATTGCTCAGGATGACAGCCCATCTTTAGGGACACATTGGCATCCAGAAGGCACATTCTATGACAAGAAGTATTAAGATTTAATTAAAAAAAAGGGAAGTCTATCCCTGGTCCCATCCCGACTTGGGAAGGGTAGGGCACACGCTCAACCAGCGCACACATGCCTGACCTTCCGCACACACATGCACACGCTCATCCAGTGCACACACGCCTGACCTCCACCCCCCCCACACACATGCACACTCTCATCCAGTGCACACGTGCCTGACCCCCCCCCGCACACACATGCACACGCTCATCCAGTGCACACGTGCCTGACCCCCCCCCGCACACACATGCACACGCTCATCCAGTGCACACGCGCCTGACCCCCCCCCGCACACACACACATGCACACGCTCATCCAGTCCCCCCGCACACACATGCACACACTCATCCAGTGCACACGTGCCTGACCTCCCGCACACACATGCACATGCTCATCCAGTGCACACGTGCCTGACCTCCCCCCGCACACACATGCACACACTCATCCAGTGCACACACACCTGACCTCCCCCCCCCACACACGTGCACATGCTCATCCAGTGCACACACGCCTGACCCCCCCCCCCGCACACACACATGCACACGCTCTCACACGTGCATGCGTGCACAGGAAGGCTGGCAGCCTTTCTCTCGGGCGGCTGGTGCTTGCTTGTTGAGACGTATTCCTTGTGGCCTGTAAGACAGCTCCGTTGCCCCCCCAAGATAGGACATACTGTACAAGTTCACACTGTCACATTCGGCACTGTCGTGCTACGCTCCGCAGGGGCGGGGGAGTGACAGCAGAGCTGTTTTGACACGAAAAGAAATAGCAGAAATGATGATTTGGAGTCTTTGTTTTATTTGATGGGGGAGAAATGTCATTTATTTCTATAAGTAATTGTAGAAGAAGAATTTTATACTGCAGTTACCACCTCCTAGCTCGCTCATTCATCAGATTTCCACAATGGGGGTGGGGGTGGGGGGGCCTGGGTGCACCCATGGTATGAAGGGTGGGGGTTTTTGGAGAGAAAATCGAATGGCCCCTCTCTTCAAAACTCTTAGGCTAAAAAATCGTATTCATTCGTTTTGTGAAGTGTTTTGTTCTCATAGTTTCAACTCTAGAAATAAAAAAAAAATCTACAAATACTATACAGTATCTCAGTACATTTGTTCTCACAAGAACTAAGGAATTTTAGAAGTTGTGGCATGCAATGAAAACAAAGGATCATCATAAATAATTACTCCAGCTGAACCCATAAGTTTTTAGATGTCTCTCTCTTTCTCTCTGTCTCCGTCTCTCTGTCAAGGTAAAAGTTCCTTTAGAAAGCTATCTTCCACAGCAATTATGAGAATTCACTGGTAATAGTGAAAATAAGCCTAATTAATCTGACGAATTATAAGTTCTGTCATGATAGTATAGATGTAACTTTTGAGTCAGACACCAATATTGTTATTAAAAGGATTTAAGAGAAGTCAGGTGCTGTGTGGCCTGTGTTTAGTTTCCAGCCAGTGTAGAAATAGTCACGTGGGATGGGTTGGCTCATGGCACATCACATTGGTAGATATTTGGTATCTGACCACAGTGTGTTTAATCTAAGGATAAATTGTCCCCTACCTTGGCCAGCACCTGCGTGTCTCTGACACTTGCCGAAATCTGTATCTTGCTTATCCACAGGTTGGCATTCCCAGGACCTTCTTTATCTTGTATGTTTTTGAGACTGAGATGCTCAGTTTTGAAATGGATCGCACCTCAGGGACACACACTGTGATTTGGGGGAGTGTACAGACCCTTCTCTCCTTTGTCTCTCATTTCTGGGTTCTAAGACCCTGACTGAGGTCCAGTAGTTCACTTTGTAGAAATATCTGCAGTGCATCATGGCAGAGCAGATGTGTAGTGGGACAGAGGTGACTGGTGGCTTCCTTGCTGTCTCTTCACGATGGTTCCTGGTGTATGATCACAATGGTGTTCATTTGGAGTCACATTTCTTATGCTATATTTCACTGTTTGAAGAGGTGGCTCATGTGCAAGAGTCCTTGTATTCCTAAATGTCTTTCGCCAGTGAGCCCCAACTGTCGAGAACCATCTTTGCTCATTTCAGGTGCTCAAGTAGCACAGGCTGGAGCCTGGCAATTTGGGTCTAACTTGCTAAGACTGGTGCTGGACCAGACTTCTCAACCTGCCTGAAGGTGGGGTCTGTTCTTCCCCAGAAGATGGAGAATGTGTCCTGTTCTGGTACCAGGTGTTAGGCTTGGGTTGAGACTAGCTCTGGTGTGTGCAGAGGAAAGGAAGCCCCACCCCACGTTTTTCTCCTCCAGTGCTCACAAGAGCTGTGTGTTTTCTGCCCTTCCCACTCCATTTTAACATCTCATTTAATTTTTCCATGATTCTCATGTACTTTTCCTCTTTTCTTCCTGACACCATTGAAAATTGGAAGGTGTTCTTCATGGTTTTCTTGTGGTTTCAGCTCTAATTTGCGTCACCCTGGTAGTGAAGTTGCATTGTAGCATACAACCAACTCGAGACAAAAGATTAACATCTGATGTGCTTATGGGAAGAGCAGGAAGTTCTGATTTCTTAATTTTAAATTGAAATCTGGGGCAGTGAGAAAATCAGAGATTATATTTATTTTGGGGCAGTTACCTGTGGATTCCTAGTAAAAATTGGAATCCGGTGGTAAAAAAACCCAATAGGTCATTTATATTTACAGATCCTGCAGTTCTTAAAAATGGCTTCTTAGGGCTTAAGTAAAGAAGCAGTTCTGTTAACAAATCAAATGGTTAAGGAAACCAGGACAGTAGTGATTGGTACCAGGCAAGGAAAATTTACCAAAGTGATAGAAACATTTTTGTCTCTATCACATCAGAGCAGAAGTGGCCTTTCAAGCTTTGCTTGGCAGGGTGTCAGCCTTCCTGCAAGAAATCAGAACCGTGTTAGTAAATTAATGTATGTCTTGCTTGCATTTTTATGTTCAGTTCTGATGAGGAAAGAAGCACTCTGCCTGTATCTGCTTTCTCTGCATTTTTTTATTTCCTGATATATTCTGACTTTCATCAAACCCACCTGCTCTCTCCCTGGTGAAGGTGAAGTCGTGTTACAAGCGATCGGTTATGAATTTGGAAGAAGGTGTGCTTTGCAAGCTTCTGCAATGGGTTGAAGGTATACATGCATCGCTTAGGTGTGCGAGAGCCCCCTTTGCGAATTGGCCCCTCAGAGAAAGTGTGTTTTGATATAAAGGCCATCTGTTCAAGGGTGTCACATTTGCCAGTCTAAAACATAGTTTGGTGTAGATAAACATGTAATTTGGTAGGACTATACAGCTTGACCAGGTGGCAATACAATAGCAAAGTTTCATATGTACCGTAAGGAACTCACCAAGCAGAGACTAAAGACCTGCGTTTCTTTATTTGTCACTTTAAGATTTCCATTTTCCTCTTTTACAGTCAACTCTCCATTATGCACGCTAACGAGGGAGGCAGTGTGGGTAAACCAAGCTTCAAGTCTCCCTGATGTCAGGGGCCACTCCCCGCCCCACAGGCCAAGGACAGCACTGCAGCCTGGCGTGGACTTCCCACCGCTCCCTTCCTTCCTTTGCTGTTGGAACGTTCTTACAGCCTGTGAAGCTGCAAAAGGGCAGACCCAGGGAGAAGGAGAGGGTCCCGATAATCCGCTAGCCTACACTGCATGTCTGCCTGTTGTACACCGGCTACGCTGGCTCAGCTTTCACTGGGACAGGCTGAGCATCAAAGGCTCAGCTGGGGTGCCTTCCCACAGTGACACAAAGACATCTGTGTGCTGGTCCCTTTCTTATTCATTCTGTGAGTCTGCAGGGTGTGACAAAGATGAGTAAGTGCCTTAGTTTGTTCTGGCTGCTATGACACAATATGTAGACTGGGTGACTTAGGAACAACAGAAATTGAATTCTTCCAAGTCCTGGAGGCTGGAAGTCCATGATCCTGGTGCCAGCACATGTGGTGTCAGCTGAGGCTCCTTCCTGGTTCATAGACAATACATTTTCACTGGGTCCTCCATGGTAAAGGGCTGAGGCAGCTCTCTTAAGCTCCCCTACTCATGAGGCAGCACCCTAGTGACCTAATTGCCTCTCAAAAACCCCTTTTCCTAATTCCTTCATGTTGGTGATTGGATTTTCAATCATTGACTCTGGGGGACACAAACACTCAGACCAGAACCACAGATGAGTGCAGAGTTGGGCTTCATGATGACAATAGTCCTTCATTTCTATGAATATGTCCTACAACCCAAAAAGACATGGACCATTGTCATGGTTGTGCTGTTGGGGGAACCAAGGCCCTGAGGAATGAGTGGGTTTGTTGACTTGCCCTGTCTGCCTGGGTCTCCAGAGGTCAAGTTTGTGCCTTCTGTTTCTTTCTCCTCTATCATACCGATGATCAGGGGTCTTTCCTTCATAACACACCACAGCAGTGACCACATTAGTGTTGGCCCTGTCGGGACAAATGGATGTCTGTCTCATCTGTTTCTCCTGGCCCCTGCCCAGGGCTCAGGAGGCTGAGTGGACCTGCTGGTGTATGAGAGGTGGAGACAGGGTAGGGCTTGTCTGCCCAATATGGACAGAGCAAAATCCAAGCCCTCCTTCTTCAGTCAATACTGGCTGGTTATTTTTCAGATAGAGTCTCAGTTTTTTGCCCAGGGCCAGCCTTGGACTGCAGTCCTCCTACCTATATTTCCAGTAGGTGAGATGAGAGAGGCATGCACTATCCCACTGGGCTTATTGATTAAGATGGTGTCTCACTAAGTTTTTGCCTGGGCTGGTCTTGAAACACGGTCTGTTCCATCTCCTCCTCCTGAGTAGCTGTGATTATAGGCATGAGCCACCCACTCAGCTTTCCTCTTACTCTTTTTGAGATTCTCTTATTTATAATTCTAAGTGTGGCATATAACAGGCCAGAGTCACTTTGGTTCATTAATTCAGTCATTGCTCCCTGCCCTTGCTGATATTCAGATGCTAAAGAGATAAAGGAAAATAACTGGGTGCCCTTGGTGCAGAGGCACTTGCACTTGGGGTCAGGTGGTGACCTGAATTCAAATCCTTCTTCCACCATTTGTTTTCTGTGTGACTTGGGGAAAGTCAGTTTCCTTACCTGCACAATGGGCATTTTGGTGATACCTTGAAGGTCTGGAGGGTTCAGTGGGATTCAGAGGGTTTAGTGTTAGGTGGGTGACACCAGACTGACAGGCAAACACTCTCACTCCTGCTGGGAGAATTGGGTCCTGTGGGGACTCTGAGGTGCCATGAAGGAACGACATCTGAGCTTCCCCCTGAGAGTGAGCAACTTTCACCAGGTGGGGGGCATAAGTCAGTCTCCCTAGGGAACACTGGCCACAGGACCTGGGAGACAAAGGGCTGGGCATGGGGAGAGAAGAGGTGGGAGGGTTTGTCTGGACCTAGGACCTGGTTTGGGACAAGGATCAGAACTGAGGATGACTGAGAGCAGAGTGTCTGGGCTGGGGGGGACTCCTGGGACAAGGAGTGGAGGGTCAGTGAATACCCTGTGGGTCCTGAAGGCCAGGATTGTCAAGGAGAGCTGGGCACAGGGCCTGTGAAGGGGGCATCAGGAGGTAGTTGTGTTGTCCTGAGCACCTTGTTTTGGGTGATTGCATTGAAGACATTCCCAAGAAGGACCAAGTGTGCTTGGGAGTGCAGCAGAAAGTGGCTTTGTGCACAGTGATGCAGATGTGCAGTGGGTGCCATGTCACCTCACGCTTGTGTTATAATAATGGAGCTCCCTGTGTGCAGCAGACACAGCAGCTCTGGAAGCACTGTGACAACATGGTGGGCTCAGCTTTCCCAGGTGCTCTCCTGAGGCTTGGAGAGGCCTGGCCTGGTGCTATGTCAGGGTATGGGGCTGTTGGGGCTTTGGTGGCCTCAGGAAGCTGCAAGACTTGGAAAGAAGTTTGGGCTGGTGAGAAGCAACAACAGGAATGGGCCAGAGACATGGGCAGCATGGAGCCAGGAAGGGTAGACGGGGATGCCGGCACTGAGGTCCGAGCCTGGAGCCCATCCCCGGGAGTGTAGCTCGGACAGGGAGGAGAGAAGTCACCTCTAGATAGGTGTGTCTGGAAGGTGGACGTACTAAGCCAGGGCAGAGAGCTCACCTGGCTGGCAGGAGCCTTCACCTTGGTCCATGCTGGGGTTCCCCTCATTTCTGAAATTGTCCTGCCCCTTTGCCTTACCATACTCACCCTGCCTCATTTCTTCCTGGGATCTGAGTTCGGGGGAGGGGGGTGGTCAGCCTTTCTATACCTGAACCTCCTG
The DNA here is from genome assembly GCF_047511655.1 of Castor canadensis. Taxonomy (NCBI): domain Eukaryota; kingdom Metazoa; phylum Chordata; class Mammalia; order Rodentia; family Castoridae; genus Castor; species Castor canadensis. Next base: position 3,823,739 of record NC_133389.1, on the reverse strand, counting down.
GGGTAGACAGTGGGCCAGGCTTCCAGTGAGGGAGTGACTTACTGGAGCACGGCCTCTTCGGAGGCCTCCTGGTCCATTGGCTCTGCCCCATGGCTCACATCAGTGTGTCTGCTGCATTGGAGTTGTCGTGGGATTCTCTGTGACAGACCATCTCAGGGGGAGGGCGGCCTGGAATGGAGTGTGGTCCAGATGACTCCTCTCCTGCTGGGGCATCCCAGGCCCTGAGGCCCACTCTGCCCTTCATTCTGTCTTGTGTGACCCCCATGTTGGTGAAGAGTGAGGCTTGGCAGGGATGGTAGCACCCCCATTTTTTCTACACTTTTGGAGTTTCCATGAACGTCTGTTGTGGAATGAACTGTGTCCCTCTAGACTTGTGTGTCAAAGCCCTAACTCTCAAAGTAACTGTTTTTGGAGATGGGACCTTTGGAATGTAATTACAGTTAAATGAGGCTACAGGGTGAGACCCCAGTCCCATAGGGATGGCCTTACAAAAAGAGGAAGAGAGATCTCTTTGCACACACATGGAGGGTAGTCCAGGAAGAGACTTGATCTTGGACTTGCAGCCTCCAGAACTGAGAGTACTTTTCTGTTGGTTAATACCACCCAGTCTGTGATATTTTCATGTGACTGCCCAAGCTGACTCATAAGTAGTCATTTATTTTAGGACCCCCTTTCTGTGGTTTAGCTTTCAGTCGTTTCAACTGAAGTCTGAAAATATTAAATGGAAAGTTCTAGAAACAGTTCTTAATCTCGTGCTGTTTTGAGTAGTAGAGTGAAACTCACACTATCCTGCTCCATCCCACCTGGGATGTTGATCATCCCTTTGTCCAGTGTATCCATACTGTATGCACAGTCTGCCCATCAGTCGCCTGCCTGGTCACTGTCTCAGTCATCAGAGCAGCTCTTGTGGCATCAGAGTGCTTGGGTTTAGTAGCCTGTATTTTACTTAATACAGTAATGGTTCTATTATATTATTGCTTATTATTGTTAATCTCTTGCTGTGCCTGATTTATAAGTTAAACTTTATCATATGTATGTATGCATAGGAAAAATATAACTGTTGCCGGATTTGGTACTATGCAGTTTCAGGCGTCCACTGGGGGTCTTGAAATTTGTCCCCTGTGGATGAGGAGGGACTGCTGTATTGTTCAGCAACACTGATTGGTGACCTGCGGCAGAGAAGATGCATGCCTTGTTTAGTCTGGTGAAGCCGCCTGTAGGGCCTTGTAACCCAGGGTGGAGGCACATGCAGAAATGGACCGACAGTGATGGGCCTCCCCAAATGGAGTTAAACGAAAATAGGACGTTTCCTTTAAATGAGTTTTGTCTAGGGCCTGAAACTTCCTTTCCCAGAGATGGATGGACTAAGTCCACCAGCAGGGTCCTCTTTCTTGGTCCTGATACAAGATCCTGCCTGAGGCCTCTTGTCAGAGGATACCCCACGGGATGACCCAAGCTTACAGTCCTGCAGACACCAGGGTCCTGGTGCTGTCCATCTTCAGGTGAGCTCAGCCCTGCCCAGGACACACTGCACCCTGTGTTGTCACTAGAATCTGTAGCGGTGGCCTTCCCCACCCAGCATGACCCAGGCAGGATCCCTTAGGGAATGAGCCTGCAGAACAGACCTCAAAGTGGGGTTCCTGGGCCGAGGGTCTGACCATGAATGCTCATATCCGAAGTGCCTAGTCTTTACGAGCAAAATGAAAGTGGTCATGAACTTGGTAGTCACCTTTGGATTCTGTGAGTGACACATCTTTCAGGAGGCCGTAGGATCATCTGCAATGTTACGCAGATGTTGACGCCTGTAGTCGAGGCCCACGGTCTCACGCTGTTGGTTATTTTTCACGCCAGCACTACAGCACTGACAGAGCTGTAATTCCTAGGTTACTTAGTGGACTGCTGTTCGTCCGCTGTGAAACACAGGAACACGTGTGCGCAGGCTGCTCTGTGCTTCCCCGCCGAGGGGGCTGAGGCTGTATGGAGGGAAGCAGTGTGTGCAGGAGTTCTGAAGGGCCTGAGCCAACAGAGCCTCCATGTGACAGATCTGGTTACCTCTGAGCGTGTGTGTATGCTTCATGTATAGGGGTGATCGTGTGTGAGCTGTGAGTTCTTGCTTCCTCAGAACGTGAAGCCCTTCGTTTGCACATGGGAAAGTGTGGATGCCTGCTGGTGCTCCCATCAGCCCCTGGCATCCTCCCACAGGGCACTAAGATGTTCCCTGTCCCTCCTGTCACCCCTCCTTGAAAACGTGTGTGCTCTCTGCCATGTTCCCTTGGGATCTGGCTCTGATAATGTGATAATGAATGACTGTATTTAATGAGACACCCCTCTCAGGTCATATTGGTGCATTTTAATAGGGCTTTCTGGAGAATATCTTAACCCCAAATTTCCCATGTTGTTGATGGAACACTAGTTCAGCTGGTTGATCTCTTAGAGAGAGAGAGAGAGAGAGAGAGAGAGAGAGAGAGAGAGAGAGAGAATGAGAGAAAGGAAAAGGAAAGAGGACAGAAGGAAGGAAGGAAGAAAGGAAAGAAGGAAAGAAGAAGGAAGGGAAAGAAGGAAGGAAGGAAAAAATGAAAGAAGGAAAATAAAAGTATTTTGCTCAAATAAGTTTAGGAAGTGTTGCATGTCACAATCTCCCCTTGGTAGCAAGATATGTCACATAAAAGGGTCTAAAATGACCTGCAGCAAAATAGGTTTTGTGTCACCTCATCTGCCCTCCATCTCTAGCCTTTCCACTCAAGGGGCAGATGATGGCCTGCAAGTTCTCTGGAAACGCTGCCTTCAGCCCAAGAAGGCTCTCTGCAGTGCAGTTAGCAGTCTGTACCAGGCTGATGAAGCATATCCTGTTGCCTTCTCTAATTAAAAACTATTACAGAAAGGTATCCATATCATAAAAGCACCCTTTTGACTGCGAGCGTACAGTGCAGTAGTGTCAGAAGCAATCCCATGGCTGGGCATGCCCCACCTCCTGTCTCCAGAGTGTCTCCGTCTTGTAAAGCAGAAACTGTAGCTGTGAAACATCAACTCTCCATTCCTTCCCCCCGGCCCCTGCTGCTCGCCATTTCCTTTCTGTATCTGAACTTCCCTGTGACGAGGAAGTCGCCTAAGTGGAATCACACAGTGTTTGTCCTTTCACTTAGCGCAGTGACTTCTTGGCTCCATCACATCGTTGCAGGCGTCTGCATTTCCTTCCTTTTTAAGGCCAGGAGGTGTTCCTTGGTGTGGTTAACTGCATCTGTTCATCCAGCATCACCGATGGACATTTGGCTTGCCTCTCCCTTTTGGCTATGCCGCATGGTACTGCTTTGGATAACTCAGGTGTCGCAGTGACTCTTGATGACAGTATGTTGCTGTGTGTGTGTGTGTGTGTGTGTGTGTGTGTGAAAACCAGGGCATTTTTTTGTTGTTGTTTGCTATAAAGGAGTATTTTCATTTATGGAAACAATATAATATGGCCTGTGAAATATCTTGCCCTAAAAGTTGATGGTCAGGTCTTTCCTGATGGGTATTTCTAAATATTTCATATATAAAATCATAGGGGCCTTGCAGATGGTGGCAGGAGCAGCCTGTAGGAGTTCTTGAGGTCATGGCTGGGTTCCTCACCCTTCCTGCCCAGCTTCCTTAGCCAAATGGGCATCTTTAAGAAAGGGACGATGGAACCCCGCGGTTTGGGCTGCTTTGTGGAGAAAGAGGGGAGACTGTCTTTGTGAGCCCTCACTCCCGCCGTGCTGCAGCACAGTGGGCAGACAGGGGGTTGAGGTGGCCTTGGAGCCTGGGAGCCCAGCTGAAAAACATCTTTTTAAAAATCACCTAACTGCCGGGAGGCCGTGTCCTTGAAGATGATTTACTCCTCCTAACCTGGCTTCATTTTTCTCTCCTAGCTTACGTTCCTGAGGAGGAATTGAAGGCGGCAGAAATAGATGAGGAGCACGTGGAGGATGGCAGGCTGTCTTTGGACATTCAGGAGAGCGAATTCGTGTGCAATGAAGAGACAGAGATCAAAGAGGCCCAGAGCTACCAGAACTCCCCTGTCAGCACTGCCACCAACCAGGATGCTGGCTATGGGTCACCCTTCAGTGAGAACAGTGACCAGCTGGCCCATTTCAAAAGCTCTTCCTCGAGAGAAGAGAAAGACCTGCAGGGTCCAGACAGCGTCTCGTACCCCCCGGACAGCTTGGCACAAATCAAAGCCGTGTACGCCAACTTGTTCTCGGAGTCCTGTTGGTCCAGCCTAGCTTTGGATATTAAGACGCCCAGTTCCACCACCAGCAATGACGCAGGGCAGAAGGAGAGCTCCGCGCCCACCGCCACCCCGCCCACCAGTACCGCCTGCACCGCCAGTACCACGGCAAGCGCGGCCAGCACCAGCACCAGCACCAGCTCTAGCCACAGCAGCACCACCAGTAACAGCAGCAGCTCGGGCTATGACTGGCACCAGGCCGCCCTGGCCAAGACGCTGCAGCAGACGTCGTCCTACGGGCTGCTGCCGGAGCCCAGCCTGTTCAGCACCGTGCAGCTGTACCGGCAGAACAACAAACTCTACGGCTCCGTGTTCACTGGAGCCAGCAAGTTCCGATGCAAAGACTGCAGTGCTGCCTACGACACCCTGGTGGAACTGACGGTGCACATGAACGAGACGGGCCACTACCGTGACGACAACAGGGACAAAGACTCCGAGAAGACCAAGCGGTGGTCCAAGCCCAGGAAGCGCTCCCTGATGGAGATGGAGGGGAAGGAGGACGCGCAGAAGGTGCTGAAGTGCATGTACTGTGGACACTCCTTCGAATCCTTGCAAGACCTCAGCGTCCACATGATCAAAACCAAGCATTACCAGAAAGTGCCTCTGAAGGAGCCAGTGCCGGCCATCACCAAACTGGTCCCTTCTACCAAGAAGCGAGCACTTCAGGACCTGGCATCTCCTTGTTCCCCCGAGCCAGCGGGCATGGCCACAGAGGTTGCGCTGAGTGAATCGGCCAAGGACCAGAAAACTGCAAACCCGTACGTCACTCCGAATAACCGCTATGGCTACCAGAACGGTGCTAGTTACACGTGGCAGTTCGAAGCCCGCAAGGCGCAGATCCTCAAGTGCATGGAGTGCGGGAGCTCCCATGATACCTTGCAGCAGCTCACGGCGCACATGATGGTCACGGGTCACTTCCTAAAGGTGACAACCTCTGCGTCCAAGAAAGGGAAGCAGCTGGTGTTGGACCCTGTGGTGGAAGAGAAGATCCAGTCAATACCCTTGCCTCCCACCACCCAGACCCGGCTACCAGCCTCCGGCATCAAGAAGCAGCCAGATTCCCCCATGGGCTCAGAAGAAAAGAAAGAGCCAGAGAAAGAGAAGGAGAAGGCGCCAGTGACTGGAGACTCAGAAAGGAAGATCAAGGAGGAGAGCGAGGACACCACTGAGAAGTTTGAGCCCACTGCCCTCTACCAGTACCTGCGTGAGGAGGACCTGGACGACAGCCCCAAAGGAGGCGTGGACATTTTGAAATCCCTTGAGAACACTGTATCCACGGCCATCAGCAAAGCTCAGAACGGCGCACCCTCGTGGGGTGGCTACCCCAGCATCCACGCGGCCTACCAGCTGCCGGGCACCGTGAAGCCTCTGCAGCCGGCCGTGCAGAGTGTGCAAGTGCAGCCAACCTACGCCAGCAGCGTGAAGTCCTTGTCCTCCACAGAGCATGGTGCTCTCCTGCACTCCCCAGGGAGCCTCACACCCCCACCGCACAAGAGCAATGTGTCGGCTATGGAGGAGCTAGTGGAGAAGGTCACCGGCAAGGTCAGCATCAAGAAGGAGGAGAGGCCCACTGAGAAGGAGAAAAGCTCCCCTGCCAAGGCTACCTCCCCGGTGGCAAAGGAGAATAAAGATTTCCCTAGGTCAGAAGAAACTGGCAGCAAGCCACCGAAGAAAGGCTCTGACGCTGAGACTGGGAAGGCCAAGAAGGAGGGTCTAGTGGATGCCCACACCCCAAATGGCACAGAGCCTCTCAAAGCCAAGGTTACCAATGGTTGTAGCAACCTGGGAATCATCACGGACCACTCCGCAGAAACTTCCTTCATCAACCCGCTGAGCGCTTTGCAGTCCATCATGAACACCCACCTGGGCAAGGTGTCCAAGCCCGTGAGCCCCTCCCTGGACCCGCTAGCCATGCTGTACAAAATCAGCAACAGCGTGGTGGACAAGCCGGTCTACCCCTCCACCCCCGTGAAGCAGATTGACGCCATTGACCGCTACTACTACGAAAACAGCGACCAGCCCATAGACCTGACCAAGTCCAAGAACAAGCCTCTGGTCTCCGGCGTGGCCGATTCCGTGTCGTCGCCCCTGCGGGAGAGCGCCCTCATGGATATCTCCGACATGGTGAAAAACCTCACGGGCCGTCTGACTCCCAAGTCGTCCACCCCCTCCACGGTGTCGGAGAAGTCGGACGCAGATGGCAGCAGCTTCGAGGAGGCGCTGGACGAGCTGTCCCCGGTCCACAAGAGGAAGGGACGGCAGTCCAACTGGAACCCACAGCACCTGCTTATCCTGCAGGCCCAGTTTGCCTCAAGCTTGCGGGAGACGGCGGAGGGCAAGTACATCATGTCAGACCTGGGCCCTCAGGAGCGGGTGCACATCTCCAAGTTCACGGGCCTGTCCATGACCACCATCAGTCACTGGCTGGCCAACGTGAAGTACCAGCTGAGGAGGACAGGGGGGACGAAGTTCCTCAAGAACCTCGACACAGGGCATCCTGTTTTCTTTTGCAACGACTGTGCCTCTCAATTCCGAACTGCTTCCACGTACATCAGCCATCTGGAGACGCACTTGGGCTTCAGCCTGAAGGACCTCTCCAAGCTGCCTCTCAGTCAGATTCAAGAGCAGCAAACTGTCTCCAAAGTCCTGACTAACAAGACTCTGGGTCCGCTGGGGCCTGCAGAGGAAGACCTGGGCTCCACATTCCAGTGCAAACTCTGCAACCGGACTTTTGCGAGCAAGCACGCAGTCAAACTGCACCTTAGTAAGACGCACGGCAAGTCGCCAGAGGACCACCTGATCTATGTGACCGAGCTGGAGAAACAATAGCGTCCAGGTATGCAAGTGACCGCCGAACATTGCACTAACCGTCATCGTCATACTGCACTAGGCCTGGCCTGAGCCGCTGAAATCAGTCTTTCCTTTTTTTGAACTGCCTGTCTGGACCTTGGTTTTTCTTACACATATTTTGTAGTTCTATTTATATGCTCTTTGTCTGATCTGTGCATGTTATTTTTCTTTTTTCCGTGAGTCAAAGTCTGACCTTTATTTCCAACATCTGTTCTTGATGTTAGCTATCTTTTGTAGGAAATAGTGGGGCACACTACTCAGAGGCGTTATTTAGCAGTAAAGAAAGACACAAATAGCAAGGATAAAAAGACGTCCGAAAGTTACGAAGTTGCCATGACAATAAAGGTCATAGAATCTGGTAGTGTCAAATTTAACCCTTTGAGGACTGTCATTGCATCTCTGTGCCTTTCACTCAAAAATAAGAAAAAAAAAAGAAAAAAAAAGGCTTAAAGGCATTTCATTCAGATCAAAAGCAGTGTCAGACACAAAACTTATTTAATAATTAAAAAACGAGCTTTCATGCAGGACTGGTTTGTCAGGGAAGCATGCATGCAGCAGACGGAAGACAGAAAGCTGTCCAGGACGTACCTGTGGGGTTAGGAAGCCACACCTGTGCACGTCCGAGCAAAACACAACAGCAGCAAACACCCTGGTCACCACTATGCCCAAACCCTCTGGATGCCGAAAACGCCACTTTTGGCTAAAAAAAAAAAAAAACAAAAAAAACAAAAAAAAAAAAGAAAAGGAAAAAAAAGTATGCAAGCTATTATTTAAAAAAAAAAGTGTAAAAATGCTATTTCTTTTTTCCTGTAAAATACTGCGGTTTATAGTTATTTACAAATGTAAGCTTTGGTACAAGCTGACCTTTCTATGGCGTGCTGCATTGGTAAATGGGAAAACAAAAACAAAAACAAACAACGGAGGGCAAACATTGAAGGCCTTCCTTGTAAATTGCAGACATCAGCTTAAACACTCCTGTAATGTTACATATCGCATCATTTTAATCTATTCAACTTTCTTTGTACCTTCTGGCTGTATGCTTTCTCTTTTAACTTTTTATATTGTCATTTTATATTAAATTTCTGTGTACATAATGTAAAACCACAATTTTTGGATAAAATTTAGTTCTTGCAGCTTGATTTAAATAGAGGACTTTTGCTGGCACCTGCATCTTCCCAAGATGCATGTACTCAGAGGAACTATCAGACAAAAATAAATAAATAAAAGCAAAGCAAACAATGCACTATTAATTATACATTTTGATGTTCTGTCATTAATATTGTACAGTACATTTTGGTTCACACAATTAAATCCACTGTTTTCTCAAATGTAAAATAAACCCACACGCAGTTCTTGATTTACACGGATCGTCATGTCATCATTATTTTGCCTTTGAGATGTTATTTCAGCAACAAGAGGTATTACTTATGCAATCAACCAACAAAAATTCTATTCAGAGTCATCATTTCATGATCTGTGTGCTGACATGCTTCATTCAGATGATAAGTATTGCATTTTTAAAAGTGATAATTAAAAATTTTACCTCCACTGGGTGCCAAGGATTACTGTGTTTACCCATTCAGGAAAGCTGCTTTCTTTTCTACCTGGATGGGCTGGGGTGTTTCCTTCAGAGATCCTTTCATACTGCTTAGAGACATTTGCTATTAACCTTTGTGTCCATCTGGGAACTTCCTGGTGGGGTAGCAGGAGAGGTCTTACTCTAGCAGCACAGACCCCAGGGATCTTGGAATTACATCTGTGCTGCTACCAAGAGGAGAACCTGATTTGTGAGCTTTTAAAAACATACAATTTAAAAAAAAAAAAAAAAGCACAAAACGCCCTGCCTGCTTTTTCGTTCATTGTCTGAGACAAGAGCATAGAAGGCGGCTCCCTGGGGAACACTGGACCTGTCCTGTCAGTGCTCTGGCCCATCCCTGACAGTCCAGAACTCGCAGCCTCTGTCCACTTTCTGGAAATCTAGGACTGAGGCTCTCTGGCCTCTTCCCTAGAAACACCGAATGAATAACACAAATGGGAAATTTTACTTTCTTACCTTTTGCTTAAATTTTCATCAAATTACATCCTGAGCAAGGATGGAACTTACACACCTTTCAGAGCAGCTAAGCAGTTGTGATACTTTAATTATTTCCCTGGCTTCGCCTGTGATGCCAGGACCATTGTGCTTCCACTAATGACGGGAGGAGGAGGTGCGGGTCCAGGTGGGTCATGTTTGCACAGGCTTCTGACTAATGCACACAGCGCAGGAGGTCTGTTGGATTTTTCTGACTTTTTTTCATTGGTAAATAGTTGTGTCCTTTAGGGGGTCTCAGCCCTTAGACATTTCAGGGCAATTCCTAGGTGATTATGTACTTTGGGCTCAAGAGGTGACAGAGAGGAATAACAATTAGGCCAACGAAGGTAGCGTGGGGTCTTTGCATAATTGTCCTTGCAAGCTGTATTTATTTTACTGCAGACCCACCCACATTTCACCCTCATTGAAAGAGTCGTGAAGCTGCAGGTGAAGTGGTGTCATGGCAGGTGAGAGCGTCCAGCAGGGGCTGGGTGAGGCTGAGCTCTGATCCCTGGGACGGATGCAGAATTCTGAGTTTCCTCTCTTAATAATTTTTCTCTGTAATTCCTCAACGTACTGCCATATTGTCATTAGAGCCTAATTCTCCATCAGTGGGTCGGAGCGTAAGTTATCTTAGCACCAATGAAGATGGGGAGTCCACGTGTGTCACTGAGTCTTAACTGTGTTGTCAGGCTGTGTTCTCAGTGCTCTGCACTGAGGTCTTATTCCTTTGTCACACCTTGGAGCTGGGTCCCATGAGTGTCACTCCTAGTTTTCAGCAAAGTGCAAGCACAGCATTTGAGCACTTGTCCATGTCACGTGGCTTGTGATGGTTTTGAGCCCCCAAAACTCTTGCAATAGCATCCTTACTCTTCATCGTCTCTGATTTGGGCCCCCTGAAGAGGCCAGGGAGTTTTCTATGGGATGGGGAGTTAGAGCCCACCCTAAGAAGTTGCAGATGGAGCAGGAGGGTGTTAGGCCTGGATTGGTGGGTAGAAGTGAGAGCAGCTTTGGTGAGCAGAGGGCCCTGCGTCCTTCCAGTCACCTTCAACTGTGGCTCTGTCTTCCACTGGATCTGAAGAATAAGTTGAAATGATGTTCATTATGAGTTTGCAACAGTGTCATTGCAAACACAGAAACTCAATTTGCACAGACAGAGATAGGCTAGATAACCCAGGGAGCAAGTTAAATGCCCACACCTTTCTACTTCCTTCATCTGTGCTAGACAAGCATCCATCCCTTCCGTCTGTCCCAGTGCACGGGCTCCTCTCATGGTGGGAGGACCTGGCTGCCCCTCCTGAGGCCTCCTTTAGTCCAGGACAATGGGATCTGCCTTTTCTGTAGCTTAACAACAAAGTGGCCCTGTGCAGCTGAAGAGAGCTATCCTCCATTTTGCTGTGGGTGTAGGACCAGCATTTTTGTTGGGTGAATCTGTCATTGTGCACATGCAACAATAGCCATATTTTGCATTATTTTTACAGCCTAAGCCTTGGGTTTAGTAACTAATCAAATATTTTCCCTTCAGATGTAGAATTTTTAAAAGCTTGTGGTGTTTCTCAGAGCATGCATTGCTGTTAGTATTTGAAGAGGAATAAGGCAAGGAAATACTGGGAGACGATACTGTATGTAAGAGAAACAAACTTTTAAGCAGTGTGCGAAAAAGGGAGGGATTAAAAGCTTTATAATTTATGTCTCTCTATTTCTACAATTGATAGTCATTAAGAAGCCACTAACATTAGTCTAAAGCATGTCGAAACCACTTCAAAATTTTTAGAAACCTGTGCATACAATAAAACTTTCTGCTTTTCTCTGAGGTATAATTTTTTGGTTATTTGTATTTTTATAACCTCTCTAAAGATGGGGAATTCTATTAAAAACTAATTATTGAACTATAAGCTGAAAAGATGTCAAAGAGCAAAAACTTTTGGGGAAAACTGGTGCTTTTTACAGAATTTTATTCTTATGATAAAAGTGTCACATAATTGTTGCATAAAACTTGGAAAACGAAAAACAGGAAGGAGGAGATAAAAAGTACTATTGTCAGAAAAGTCACTGTTAATAGTTTTGTGCTAATATCTTTTTTGACATAATTTTGTAACTTGCTTTTTTTACTTGACAGTCAGCAATGTATATTTCCTCAAATTCATTAAATTTACTGAGAAGTTTTAATCTGATTAGGATACATGTTATTTATTTAATCAATCCTCTTAGTTAAAATTTTAACAAGCAACACTTAGATTCTTTTCAGATTTTTCACTATTACAAATAAGATTGCAAATATTTGGCTCAGTATTTTTGTCAATGTTTCTGATTATTTCCTTAAAACAAGTACTTCAAATTGAAATTTCTGCTTTAGCGTGACAATGCGAGAGGCTGGATTGCCTATGTGTGCCAGCTCACACTAGTCACTGGTTCTGTGTAACTTTGCTTTGTAAACATGGTGGTGGGGTGTGTTAAAAAGTTTTTGGCCATTTTCACTAATTGACCAATATAATTTTGCTATTTTTACCTTACAATGTTTTCAATGGATAGTGCCCATTCTATTTTATTTAAAGAAAAGAGCTTTAGAACATGTATGATGTGGAGTACCTTCATGGGATTAGGATTTCGTTTAAATTCGGGTGGTCAAGGTGCATGTCCTGCAGATAACCCAACAGCTAGGAGGAGAGACAAGGCTTCCCGAGTCCCGTGGACTAGCAGGTAGCCATGTACTTTAATCCTCTTCTCTCTTTTCAGTCCACAGTACTGTGTCATTAAAATGTCCCCAGTGACTTCAAGATAATTAGGTACTTTCGAAGTGTCTCCAAATTGCCCAGTCTGCTAAATCAGAAGAAAAGTTACAAATTCTATAACTTAACGTTAGCAGTTTACAATTAGTGAAACAAAAAGAGATCTTAAAGCAGGCTACTCAGTAAGATGAGGTTGACCACCTAGGGTGGTCTCCATAAGATAAAACACTTGTATGACCACTGGAAGACCAGAGAGGCCACAGCAAAATCCTCTATCAGGAGTAGCTCCCACTGGCGAGGTAGTTTCATAGCTGAAGTTCACAGGTATTGCTGGCTGAGAACCTAACGGAGGTAACACAGGTTTCTGATGGACACCTCTAGAGGCCAACAGCCAAGGACAAAGATGACATGTAAGGCCTCTCACCTCTTCAGAGTACCTGGGATTGGTTCTCTTCCATAAAGAGAATAAGTTTTCACCAACAACTATTTAGATGCTGACCCATTGTCTTCTGGTGAAAAGGGTGATGAGTTACAGGTGTTTTACTTCAAACAGCAAAATCAGTGGGCCTACGTACTTGATTTTGTCAAAATACTGGCAATATGGGACATATCATACCTAAATGGCAAATAAAATGAGTTTCTGGTCAGGAATGTGACATTTAAAAATGAATTTAAAAGGAGGTCTGTTAGATGGAAGCTTTATAAACAAATCTGAAATTCCAGAGGTAGTTTTCTTTGAAAGTTTGCTTGATTAAAATGTACATTAGTGACAAGGGACTGGATATAATTCTATTGGGAACGACAATTCTTAAGCTATGTCAATAAGGGGGGCAGTCAGAGATAGTGTGCTTGCCCAGCATGTGTGAAGCTGGGTTTCATCCCCAGCACCAAAAAAGAAAGGCAAAAAAAAACGTCAGTAAGGAAAATCCCATTCTGTGTAACCAAATTCTTCTGTTCAACTTGTCGCACACAACTGAATTTCCTAGGGGCTGATGCAAAGCGCTGATCAATCCCTAGACTAAAGCATGATTCTCCTATCAGTCATTTTTTTCTCCTTTTAATACATTTTAATGCATTTTTGCAGGCTAATTTTCCCAGTTTTCACCAACTGACTGGAACTAAGAATTTCCTTTTCTCTTTGTAGAGCAACAAAATATGAATGTGTAATAAGTGCTGTGTAGCAATGAAAGTAAGCAGGTGGGAATTTTACATCTCTCATGGCCTACGCAGTTTAAAATGATGTATTAAGTCGTATTTCTGATCAGTAGCTTTCTGGTATGCCCAATTTATATCGATTAATTATTGATTGATCAACCCTTAAAGTTGCCAACTTCAATCTTTGACACTTTAATGCCATTAAAAGGTTTTTATTTTTTAACTTTAAGGAGCAGTTGTGCTCCAAACACCAGCATTTCACTTGTAACACATTTATTTATGACTAAGTAAAATCCAGTTTCCACTTTCAAAGCAATGGAATCTCCTCCGGTCTTTGTTCTCTTAGAGCCGTGAAATTCACAAGTCACTGACTCAGATATCCAGAATTTCCAGGATGTGTTCGACTGGCGCTCTTATCAACGAGCTTTCACGTCATCAAATGGTGTGACAAATGACTTCATCTCGAACTTGGACTCTGGGCATATCGATTGGAATACGTTCTACATTCTGCCATTCTTTCCTCAGTTAGTGGAAACCAATGTGATTAAAATCTGAAATAATTTGCAAGCAGAAATTGGGCAAAAAGAACTTTGTTCAGACATCAGATTACTGTGACAAGTATCTTTAAAAAAGGACCTTGAAAATGGCAGTCCTTTACAGGGTGATTGCTCTTGAGTTCTGGTTATATAGTTGGAAATTGGCAATGGGTAACATCTGATTTGTTGTCATGGAAGCATTGTAATATCCTCCTAACAAAATCCTTCCGACAAAACAAAGAAGGCTGCAGAAAGGTGCAGAGTTCCCATCATTCTGAGCTTCTCAGAGGAAAAGGAAAAGGAGTCACACGTTCCTGTTGTCGGATGACCTCTCACTTAAAATTTCTTTCAATAAACGCATCCTCCCCCTTTTCTGGAGACACTGAGATTTGCAAGCCCCTCTTCCCTGCTTCCGGTGGCTGCCTTAGAAGAGTGGAGCCCATCTCAGGATGGCAAGTCTGACGTTTCAGGGTGGGTTTGCAGGTTCTTCCCCATGGACAATGCTCTCCATGGTAGGAGAGCAGTCGAATTGTGTTGTTTTGGCTGAACAGTTGCCTTAACCTTTTTAAAGTGAAATTTACAATGTGCTTACTCAATGCAACTCTGACAAGTAGCACCCAGGCTGTGTTCATTGTCTCCACTATTAGGCATCTTTGTGTCTCTTCCCAAGGGCAAATTTGGCTTTTCTTAAGTCTCGATGTATCAAAGACAAACACTTTTATCCTGGAGCAATTATAGGTAGCTTTCCTGAAAAGTCCCACTGCCTAGAGTCCTTAGGATCAGTAAAGTGCTTCAGTATTCTAGGGGAACCAGGAGGAAGCAGTGTGAAGAGCACATGTGTGTCATCATGTAGGGGCCTGTGCAGACCATGCACTGTCTGTGTCTACATGGTCGCACCTGGGCTCAGGCTGGGGGAGACCCTGTCTTTGTCCCTGCATGAAGAACAGTAGGAAAGCTGAGAGTCAGAGGAGAGGACAGGCAGGTCCTGTATAGATCCGACAGGCTGGAGAATCCTGTGTGTGGGCCTGGGTTTACAGACTCCATTTGACTCTTAAAAGGCAATGCATATTCTGCCGCCTACACTGGAAGGACAGGTGAATGCACAGAGAGAAAGAGAGGGGCTACAAAGTAGAATTAAGCTACTGGTTCAGTGAAGCAGCTGGTGAAATGCAACAAGTAGAGCCATGAGAGCGTCATGAGTGGGCGTGACCGAGGTGCACGGTGGGTAGGTATGACCACGGTGATGGTAGTGGGTGGGCATGACCAAGGTTATGTGTCATGAGTGGGCACAGCTAGGTTTTCCATCATGAGTGGATGCAAACTAAACTAAGCAACTGGGAACAGGGAAGGAATCAAGGTGTCTGGTGGACCCAAGACCCAATTCCAACGGGTGTTGAGGGCATAGAGATTTCAGTTAGGAAAACATGACAAAAAGAGAATTGGAATGTGGCCTTTCTAGGGTTAAAGATCCTTAAGCTTTAGAGAGAATGTATAAAAGAAAACTCTTTCTGAAATAATTTATGGAAATGCCGTTCTCCCTTTGAAGGCTCCATGTCACTGTGTGGCACGACGCAATGTTCTCTTTCTTCACCTGTCAGGAAAAGACCACCTCGAAGAGTCTCACTGCTGATTACTAGTTAATTGTCATTAATAAGTGACAACTGACATTATGGGGGCTTAATGCAGAAAGAACAGAAAAGAGCCGCAGATATTCTAATGAGCTGACTCCTACGTGCCCTCTATTGTTGTGGAAAATGAGGAGCTGTCGTCATTGTTCAGGAGATGGGCTTCAACTGCTCTGGAAAATATTCTCTTTAATTTCTTTATGCATAGATAATTCCCGGTACTCTGTATTCCCCCCCCCGCCCCCTTCTCCTTTGAGCACACGCGTGCACACGCGCACACACTCACCCCTTTCCAGTCCTTCCTACGAGCATGCTAAAACCTCCCAACTTAGGAAGGACTGCAACCCGTTCCTACACCAGGAAGGGGTGCACTCTGAAGACTTGTGTTTAATGAGCTGATGGACAAGAAAGGCCGCCTAACAGCATAGCTTTAGTTGGTCCAGATGGGAGCGGAGGTGGAGAGGTCTGGAGTTGGGAAATGAAGGGTGGGAGGCAGGAGAAGGGAGGGAGGATTTAACAAGAAGAGAGCCACCAGCCATAGCTGGAAAGCTGAAAGCCGTGATGAAGAACATATGAAGACATGTCACAGCCAATCTGCCGAGAGAGACGTTACTGTTCCCAGCCGTCCCAGCACTAGGACAATAACAACAAAAATGTCCGCAGAATCTTCCAGAAGAGAAGCCAGGAATGAGGGAAATGATTCAAGAGACATTCAACTTTGGGCTGAATCCTTGTCATTTGTTTTCGGTAAACTTTACCAAACAGAATTTGCCTGTTAAAGTCCTTCGTTGCCAAGAACTTCAGCACCGACTCTGAGCTCTTCCTTGCTCTGGGGTGTGTGTGTGTGTGTGTGTGTGTGTGTGAGAGTTTATATGAACACACATCAACACAATACTTTATTCAGGTTTTAGAGTAGAAAACAAAGTCTAAAAAAGACCCAAAGAGCAATGTTTTCCCTTCTCATGTTTACCCCCCTCCCTCTGTCTGGCTGTTGGTGACCACCATTCTATTTTCTATTTCTATGAGCTTGACCCTTTTAGACTCCACATGTAAGCGAAATCAGAAGGTATTTGTCTCAGTGCCTGGCTTATTTCACTTAGCATAATATCACAAATAACAGAATTTCCTGCTTTTTAAAGAGTAGGTTGTATCCCATTGCGTGTGCACACATACCACACTTTTAAGAGTGGGTATGTTAATAAGCCTGATTTGATCATTTTGCAATGTGCACATATGACAAACTACCACATTCATACATATAATCATTATTTGCCAATTAAAAATAAAGGGAAGGTTAAAAAATAAAAGATATAGCAAAATCCTGTCTGTGCCAACTAGAGCCCCCTGAGCGTCACCCAGAGGAAAGGTCAGGTGTCGGGTGTGGGCTGCCTTTGCCATCAGCTCAAATTCCAAACAGGACCACGCGGACTGTCTGGGGAAGGCTCAGGCTGAAGCCAACAGGAACACGATGTGTTGTTTTTCAAGTGCCAACACCTCTGAACAACAATTTTTCGTGCTATCAGATCATTTCACACCGTGCCATTCCACCTTCTCTCAAGTCTTATCACACAAATGCAGTTTCGCACAGGAAAGGTGATGGCTACACGAGAAAGAGAAGGTCCTGTCTGCTCCTTCCGACTGCATGTAGCCCTCCCTGTGTGCAGCAGTGGACCTCTGCCCATCTTTCTTTCCGTTCACTGGTGGGTTTGGAAGAGCAGAGGCTTTTTGAGTTTCAGTGAGCAGTGGGGTCTGCCTTCCTCCCCACTCAGACCCAGCTTTGACTTTCAGATGACCCTTCCAGGGTGGAACAAGGGTGAGCATCCCTCCTTCTGATCAGCTATGGGCAGCCACGTTGTGCTGTCCACGCAGGGCACGCTCTCAATCCATGAAGGATGCTCAGCCCCACTGGGAGCATTGCACTCTCGTGTCATCGAGGTTTTGGACCTTGGTTCTCATCTTTGCGTTGAGATTTGGCTTGCTGTTTTATTAGAAAATGAAGGAGAGAGGTGTCTCAGCTTGGTATTAAGTGTACCTGTGATTGGCTTGACATCAGTATTGCCACCAAAACTTTACAACAAGTCACAGAAAGGACAGCTGAGCTTGCAACAGGCACTTGAGGCTATTCCTGAACAAACCACCCCGCCACTGCCTTGGTCAACTTTCTGGCATCGTTCCATTACGGGGACAACCTGGGATCCAGAGGCTGATGGGTGGACTCTTTCCTGAGCCTCGGGTTCTGTGGGCCTCAGAATTCCCACACTACATGGAGGGGACCTCACTCAGTGCTCAGTAGGGGCCTAACAACTGTAGGTAATGTTATTATTGTCGTTAGACTTGCTCAAATTCAAATACACTTCATTAAACAGCTCTTCTCTCCTTGCTTCCTGGTCACAAAAATATTGTGAAAGACTTCAAATGCCTTTTCGAAGTTGATAAACAGGCAGATGCACTGGTAGAAACGTGGGATGTGTTGCATACTTGAGTTGGAAGGGCAAATGGTTAACTGCTGCATGGGACTCAGTTATATTATCCCAAATTTCAGCTCAATTAAAATCTGAATGTCACAGTGCCTAAAATGTGAGCACTGCTGAAATCTGTGTTGGAGAGAAAGGGGCCCAGGAAGCAGAAAGTGAGTTGTGAGAGATTTGGGTTGACTGTCTGAAGCGGAAACAAGAAGACACATGTCTGGAACCAAGGCTCTGCATGCCTTTCACCTACGCACAGAGCAGGAGAGGCAGAGGGGCACTGTCTGGTGAGTGAGCAGTGCTGAGCCCAGAGCGTTCCAGCCGCGTCCTCAGTGGGCACAACAGGAGAACAAGACAGGCATGCATGAAGGGCTACTTAGAAGCCAGGGGAAACCCTCGACTCTATCTGGAGCCCCATGGATTCCTGCTTGGGTTGCTAGGGGCTGGGGCCTAAAGCCTTCCAAAGGGTTAGGTTTCCCCTGAAGGATCAAGAGCTGGACTCTTTTCTCCATTCAAAGGAGTCCCATTGACACCCAGTTATTGTACACGGCCCTGACCTACATCCAAACCCTTCCATAGGTTGAAATGGGCAGCAGGAGGATATGCACTATTCTCTTTGGGTTTTAAGGGTGTGACCATGGGGTGACCAAGTGGACTACAGGCAGGGAAGACGTCACACATTTTTCTCCATGGTGCAATCAAGGGGACCTCGGTTGTTCTGTGATCTGGAGGACCAAGGAGACATTAGGTGATACTCCAAGGATGTTTTGATTGTTTCCTTTTTGGAGTTTGGTGATGCTCAGGTTATATTCCAGAAACATGCATCCTTCGGTTTGTGTGTTTCACTCCACTTTTGTCTGTTCGTCAACTAAGCACACTTAGGAGTTTTCAATGGTTTGGCTCCATATCTCCTATCTGATTTTAGTCCATCATCCTTTCTTTCAGCTCTACCAGCAAGGTCCATTGGTGAGCAAATTCTTACTGAGTTATAATTCTTCAATTAAAACAAGGGTAGGTTGAGTGCATTGAGAAATCAGCTTCATTTTCAATGAAATGAACTTTGTGCTTCAAATGGCGTTGCACTTATCCAGTGGTGGGCACTGAGAGAGCTGCTTCCCTTCAGTATGATTTTGAACCTCACATCTTTCCTTGTTCAGAGAGGAGTGAAGGGTCCCCTTTCTGTTGCTTCTTTGTTTTTCTTGCTAACTCTGTACTTGGTGACTGTTGATACCTCCTTATTTATCTTGGTTTTTGGAGGTCCTCTGCTCACAGACTTGCCAGGCTGCAATCCACACATGGGCTCTGGGCTCAGGGTCCTTTTCTAAGCTTTAGCTATTGGCAGGGTCTGGTTGCTCATGTTGCAGACTGACACCCTCAGTGAGGAGAGGTCATTCACAGTCCCTGCTCTGTGGCCCTTCCACGATATGGCAGCTGCTTCAGGTCATGAGAGCACAGCTCTGTTTCAATCTCTTTTAAGTGCTCCACCCGATTAAGTCAGGCATAGGAAAGGTCATTTCCTTTTGATTAACTCAAAACTAACTGTGGAAGGAATTTGATCACATCTGTAAAATCCCTTCACCTTTGCCACATAAGGTAACCTAACCACAGGAGTGATATCCCATCATAGTCCGAGGACCTGACTTTAGGGGGCAGGATGTTGGAGTTCAACTCCACCTTCCACACCTGAAGGTCAAGTTCCTTCAGTGTCTAAGATAAAGTCCAAATGCCCCTCCATGGTCATCTGATACCCACTGACCATTTTCTCTCCTCTCTATTGCACTACAGCCCTCGACCCCTTCTCTGTGCTCTGAACACAGAGCTCCTGACTTTAGCTCTTTAGTCCTCCATGGTCTCCAGCACCTGTGCCTTCTCCTGTCTGCTGCTGGTTCCAAGTTTGAGCCTCAACATGGCTTTCTCTGGGAAGCCTCCCAACTTTCCCGCCTCTGCCTGAGGTCTGGTGCTCTTGCTCTGAGCAACTGAAATGTCACACTTCTTCCCAGAGCATCCCATTTCTCTTCTGTTGGGTAATAGCCTCTTTTCCCAGTAAATGGCAAACCATGGGGCCACAGGCTACCACGGGCTCCCAGCAGCTGGCATTGGCTCAAAATATTTAGTCAAATTGTTTGCTGTGATTTGCTTTATATTTGAGCTTTATACGTTTTTTGATGTCTTCAGTGGGAAAAGTGCACACTGGGGGCTTTGGTGACTGTATGTCTGCTGGTTGTAGTCTTCCATGTCAATTCTTTTGCAGATGAGCTGACCCTTGACCAGGTGGGCCACCTTCTGGGTTCCTTTACTGGCCCTCTCTTTCTGTCACTTGTAAGAACCTCAAACAGCTCTTCTGACCTGACCTTTGTCCTCCTTCTTCAGCAGACCAAGGGGCCCTCAGTGGGACTGGTGTCCCCCCATCCCTGTGCTGGTCAGGGCAGGGCCACCAAAGGCATTGAGCACTGATCTGTGGAGCGTGTGAGTATGTGGTGCGGTGGGAGCTCAGGTTGGCAATTAAGAGCTTTGGTTACAGTGTCAGGCCAAACCCCTGCAAGCTTATTCCATGAAAGTTCAGCCACGTGGCCAGGCAAGTTCTGTGATCCCTTTATGACTCAGTTTCCCCACCTGAAATTTGAGTCTGACAGCAGCATCTTCCTCAGAGATCTGGTGTGATTAGATGCATAATCAACATGGCGGGCTTAGCTGAGGCCCAGGCCAAGCACTCAGTCAGCGGAGCTATAGGTGTTTTGCAAACCCGAGGCCCAACACTCCAGCCTGACATTTTATGCTGGTGTCATTGGTGACTTGCACCTGCAAGTGTGGTGTTTGCATGGCTAGTTAGCTGCTGAGAGAGCTGGTCAAGGTCAGACCAGCAAGCAGAAAGAAAGCTCAGATGTTGGAAGGGAGAGAAATTCCTTGACCGTACAACCTCAGTGGCATCAGGAGAAAAGGCCCTGTTGGCCTGGTGATTTGAGGATGAAGGGAGAGTCAGGTGTTTCTAAAATAAGCTTCATAGTGCGATTGAATCAGCTCCTACTTGGCCAAAATTCTCCATACGTGGCTTGACGATACAAAAGTTACAGTGCCTCTCCCTTGTTTACCAAGAATTTATAATGACAAGACAACTACATTGTAGCTCAATATATGTGCGGTTGTTCAATATGATATGGGTTAATGACGGCGGAATCTGGTGAACGCCATGATAAAGTTGTCCTCGGGTTTAGATGGTGACCTCAGCGGTGTACGGTACTCATGAACTGCAGGATCGGATGCCAACGCAGCGTCATCAGAGCTCATCGTGTGCAGATGAGCCAGGAGCGAGGACCCAGATTGTCTCAACTGTCCTGGAAATGTCACATAAAGAGGTGACCTGCGTGAGGGGCTGGTGGCTCTGCTCTCCATGATGGGCAACTAGAGACTCCACGTGGAAAAAGAGTCATTTCTTCAATGTTATCACTGCTGCCAGTGGAGGAGCGGGAGTAATAAACTTCCCTTTGTGAAGACGCTGATTTTTGTCAAGATATTTTAGAAAGTGTTCATTTGGGGAGAGGCGGAGGGGGGACTGTGTACAGGATGCAGTCTGTGCGCCGGGAGGGCCGTGGGTAGCATTTCAAAGAGATGCCATCCTCGTTCCTCTGCTGTGGCTGGTGTTTTGATTAGCGTGTCCCTTAGGCTATCATTAGCGTCTTTTAGGGGAAAGTATTCAGTCCATAAATATGAAAATAAGCCCATAATTGACCCTTGACTGAGTTTGTTTCCATTAGGTTTTGCTATTGAAAAAGGCACTTACTGGAGAGCAATGTGTGTGAAGTAAGTGGCCGGTGTCCTGGTGTCCCACACAGCTGATGACAGAGACATGGTGAAGGCACCGCATTCTGGAAGGGGAGAGAAGGTGGGAGGAGAAGGACGAGCAGACTTTCCTTCCTGCTGTAACCACAGTCGCAGAAGAGCATGGGAGGGTGTGACCTCAATGCTGACAGTCTGATGGCTTTGGAGGAGCCAAGCAGAATGTCCTATCCTGCATGGGGAGGGTCCTGCTAAACACTGCACCTGGGGAAGGTCAATACAATGGAGTCCTTAGAGAGGAAAGATGCAGGGTCACACAGCACTGAGGGCAGCGGCTGCACTCTGGCTTGCAGGTTTTCTTGGGGTTCTGCTGGCTCAAGGGTGAGTTCCTGCTCCCCGGGACCCACCTGGTGGCGTGGGGCAGACGCCTAGGAGCACCCAGCTGAGGCTGTGATATTCTAGTTGCAGGCTGGGCTCTCAGTACAGCTGTAGCTGGAGCCCAGAGGACTCCTCCCCTGTAAGACTGCTCTCCCAGGAATAACCACCATGGCTGAAAGGAACACATGGCCTTGCTCCTGCAGCAGGGTCATGGCCGGGTAGCTGGAACTGGAAGCTGCAGGAAGAGACAATTTGCTCAGAGCACAGTGGCAGAGTTTGAGGCCTTCTCAGGCAGATCCACCTCAGGATCACGGTTGGCTGTGTGGAGATGATTGAACCTCCTTGGGGATCAGGGCTCCAGCATGAGCATCCAGGGCCTAGGGATGCACCTCTGCTGAGACCATGGCTCCTATACTCCCCAGTCAGGCCTGGGCCTTGCTGTGTGGGCTCAGCAGCACTTAGAGTTGCTGGCACCACTGTCTACCCATCCCACTTCTTGTCAATGAGGTACAAAGACAAGACTCTGACTTCCCCCAGCAAGGGGAGCCCTTCTGGTTCTTTTCCAAAACCTAGCTTTCCCTGGTCATTCTCTCAGATCTTCAGAACATCTTTACATGAAAATGTTTTGTTGTGCCCTAAGGGTCTCTGAGCTGCTGGACACTCCAGGTCAGCAGTAATGCCAGTATCCTCAGCTGTAAAACCCCCTCAGGGCAGTTCTGAAGCTGTGGTCCTCACACCAGCAACATGTCCAGCGCCCGGGAGGGCCTGCAATAAAGGATCCTAGAAAGGGTTCCCTGGTCAAGTGTCACAGGACACACTGGGCTAAAGTCCACTTCTGTATAGCACACTTCAATGTGCACTGTGACTTCCCAGGAGAGAACATGGCATAAGGTACGTGGCAAAATGTTTGTTTATTGTTTTGTGATAAAATATATGTAATACAGCATGTACTATTTCACAATTTAAATCATGCAGTTCAGTACACTAAGTATATCTAGATTGCTACACAACTTTTCCCACTGTCCGTCTCCAAAACTTTCTCCCGTTCCTCCCCACCCCAAGCCCTGGTAACCACCACTCTACTTCCATCTCTGTGAAGCTGACTGCTCGAGGTAGCTTATCTGTAGTGGGATCCTAAGAAGTATTTGTTCTTCTATGGCTGGCTTATTTCGTTCTGCATAGCATCCAGGGTTAAGACTGACTGATATTCCTTTGTGTGTACGCACTGCATTGTATTTATTCTCTCATCTATCAATGGACGTTTGGGTGGTTTCTGCTTTTTGGATGGAGTAAATAACACTCCTTTGAACACTGGTGTACTAGTGTCTGAGTCCTGGATTCCAATTCCTTTGGCTATAAGCCTGGAAGTGTAATTGCTAGGTCATATGGGAATTTTATCTTTTTGGAGAGTTGATGAAGTGTTTTCCATAGTGGCTTAACCATTCATACTTATCAACAATACACAATTGTGGACTCCAGCTTCTCCATGTCTTCATAAATCCTTGTAATTTTCCATTATTTTTGATAATATCTATACTAATAGGTGTGAAGCATATCTTATTATGGCTTTGATTTGCATTTCCCTGGTGACTGGTCATGTTGAGCAGTGCCTCGTATGTTTATTGGCCATCTGTGTATCACTGTATATTTTCTTTGAAGAAACGTCTGTTCATGTCCATTGTCCATTTGAATTGCATTGTTTGGTTTTGTTGTTGTGTTGTAGACGTTCTTTATATATTTTACATATTGATTCCTTATGGATATGATTGCAAGTGTTTTCTTTTATTCTGTGGTTGTCCTTTATCCTCTTGATGGTGTCTTTTGATGTGCAAAAGTTTTAAGTTTTGAAGAACTCCAATCTATCCAGTTTCTGTTTTGTTACCTGTGCATTTGGTGATTTGGTGTCTTTTCTAAGAATCACTGACAAATCTGATGTTGCAAGTTTTCCTTTAAGAGTTTTATAGTTTTTAGCCCTTTAGTTTAGGTCTGTAATCCACTTTGAGTTAGTTTTTGCACACGATGTAAGGTAAGGGTTCAATTTATTCTTTTGCATGTGGATAGCTATTGGTTCTAGTACCACTTATTGACAAGATTGTCCTTTATCAATTGAATGGTTTGGGAACAATGTCAACAGCCATCTGACAATGATATATGGGGTTTCATTTCTGGGCTCTCTATCAATCACGTTGGCCAATAGATCTGTCCTATGTGAGACTACGTTGTTTTGATTACTGGAGCTCTGGAGTGAGGTTGAAACTGGGACGTAAGAGTGATCCAACCCTGTTCTTTTTTTCAAGATTCTTTGGGCTACTCCCCCATTTTTCATTATTGAGCACTTCTTTCTTCCTGGACCTATTAACATCTCTCAGATTGTCCATAAAACCACAGTTGGGGCAACTTGACTACAAACATATTATCGTTTAGGTATAATCTGTCTTTCCAAAGTCCTGAGGAAAACTGTCCACCTATTTTCATTCAGGTTCAACATAAGAAAACGATGGTGTAGACTTTAAAGAAGGTGGGTAAGTTGGATTTTATTCTCGTCCCTGAGAACTCATTGCTATGTAAGAAGCTGAGTCTCTTCCCCATCCTTGAGATCTAATGGCTGAACCTCCCAATCCTGTGGCTGGATGGCAGTCTCCCAGGATGTTGTGACAATTAGTGAGATGGAACCACTAAAAGGCCTTGAATGTTTGAAAGGAAAGTGTCATCTGCATTCAAGGAAAAGCACTGAAAGCTCCCGAATCAGGGTACACATAAGGTACCCCAGACTCTTCCACGTTCTTTTTCTAGAACTTCTGAGGCTACCTGGAACCCAGGACAATGTCACTTACTATAAGTTGTTTATTACAGCATGACTCACAATAGCCAAGGTATGGAAATAATGGTGAGTCCATCAAAGGATGAACGGATGAAGAAAATATGACACGTGCACAATGGGATGCTATTCAGCTATAAAAAATGAAATCTTGTCATTTGTGCCAACATGGATGGAACTGGAGATCATTGTGGTAAGTAAAATAAGCCTGGCATAGAGAGACAAGTACTGCATGATCTCGCTCACTTGTGGAAGCTGGAAACACTGACTGGAGAGCAGTTGAGAGGAGAATGGTGGTTGCTAGGGGCTGGGGGCAGGGGGAGAAGAGAAGGATTGGGAAGGTTGATCAATGGGTACTGAGTGATAGTGGCAAGAAGTCAGGTGTGGTATTGCACACTAGGGTGAGTGTAGATAAAGACAATATACTATGTACCTTTAAAAAGCTAAAATAATGATTTTGAAAGTTTTCACCATAAAGAAAGGATGTTTTTGGAGATAGACCTATTTTCCTGCCCTCATTTAGACACCACACAACGTACAGATGTGTCAAAGC
The DNA here is from genome assembly GCF_047511655.1 of Castor canadensis. Classification (NCBI taxonomy): domain Eukaryota; kingdom Metazoa; phylum Chordata; class Mammalia; order Rodentia; family Castoridae; genus Castor; species Castor canadensis. The sequence continues at coordinate 3,798,542 of NC_133389.1, read as the reverse complement.
CTTAGATGTTTCCCCATAAACATGACAAGTTTTCCGTTTTTGTGTATCAGTTTAAAAACTTAAACTGGACAAGTGGCCCATGAATGTAATCCCAGCATTTGGGAGGCTGAGGCAGGAGGATGGTGAGTTCTAGACCAGCCTGGACTTCATAGTGAGACCCTGTCTCAAAAATCTGAGTTAAAAAGTTTACTAAGGTTTTGTTTTTTTGCTATACAAAGATACCATGTGAAGCAAGTTGAACACGGATTCCTTCTACTGTAGTGTAGACACACAGTTCCAGAGCAATTTCAGGCTAAAGTACTGAGGTTCAAAGAACAGCTACCATTTTTAGGTCCACTGGAAACCGCCACATGTTATTTTAATTTTAAAAGTTGTACATATCCATAATTTAACAGAGAAGAAAATTCCAGAGGGCTTATTCTGGGGGAAGATCTGCACCCTATCACCTCTCCAGTTTCCTCATCCCAGTGAGGTGGATTTCATTTTAGGTTCTGGGTGCTGTGTAATGACTTCCTGCTGTGCATAAAACCACAGCTGTCTGCCACACCCTCTGCCACCACATCTGTCCATCCTTGCCACCATTCTCCCAGTAGAGAGCTAGGGTAGTTTTTGTCCAATGGTTCACTTTTGCAATACTATGACTTTGAAAACATTACTTAGAGCCAGGCCATATACCAAACTAAGATTGCATATCTTTCCTTGTATAGTTTTTTCCCCTGGTGTCTATTTTAAATTTCTGTATTCCTTTTACTGATTCAGCTCCAAAGGATTTAATGCAATTGATTATTCCTAGTTTCTTGATCTATTTTTTTTCACACATCTTCCAGGGCACCACCTTCTTGTTTTTCCTGACTGTTTCTCCTTTTTTCCTGAGCTCTTTTCCAGGGAGCACCCCAAGCTGTGTTCAGAGTCCTCTGTCCTCTTGCCACACTCCTCGTTCTATGTTGTGGTGTTTATTTCCATACATGTCTCCTGACCCAGCCCCTCTACACCAGCCTCCGGTGTATCTGAGGTGTGTCTGGCTTGGCCTGGCACTGGGGTTTTCGCTCCAGCAAGTCCCGCTGACTGCAGAGGTCTTCCTCAGAACACCTGGTCCACTCAAATCCCTACTTTCTTTGCTTCAGTTGACCCAGCCCAAGCTCTCTGCTTAAGATTGTTCCCTCTGGATGCTGTCTGTTGCTCCCACCACAGAGGTCCAGTGCTCTTTATGGCTTCATAAATGCTTTTTACTTTGAGATGATTAATTCTGGCATCTGGATTCAACTAAAATCCATGAATTGCAACTGATCGCTCTATCCCTTTAATATCTGTAAATCTATCTGTTGACCTCTCCCCTGCCCCTTTTGTTGTCTCGGCAGAGTGTTCTGGAGGACCAGAAGTTTCTCCTAAAGTTTTGCATGTTGCATCCTAGTGCCTTCCAACATGTTCCTTTGTCCCTTGCAGTCACTGTACGTGGGAAGTTAGGTACAGAGTCTGGATAAGATCAAAGACATTTTCATGCCTATAAAAAAAAATATAAAGTCTTTCTTCTCTCCTCCTTTTGCGCAAAAATACCTAATTGTTTCTTTAACAGTCTTTCCACTAAGTGTCCTTATTTCAGACCTACTCTCACCCCCACCCTAGGGTGGCCCCCTCAAGCTGCCAATTCCAGAGCGTCAATGGGGGTGTTGTCTGGCTGCAAAGCCAGACTTTCCCCACTCTGACTTGTTCCAGGGTCTCAGGTCTGCTCAGTCAGTTGTCATTGTTCCATCTGCTTTGCAGCCTTCTGCGTTTGTTCCGACACCTCTCCCAGTGTCTCTGTCCTGCTGGCTTTATGGTCTCCACGCTTGTTTTCCTCTCACATCAAATCAGTTTCAGTAGGGAGCAAGAGTGCACACGTGGGCCAAATCACCATCTTCTTCAAGATTTTGCCCCTCCTCCACTAGCTTGCGGTGAGCAAATGAACTCATCACTTCCCAGAAGCCACCACGAACACCCTCCCTGGCCCTCCAAATGCAGGACCCTCTGTCTTTTCTCCCACCCCTGCCTCCAGTGGCTCAGGGTGTAGTTGCCCCCAACCTTCCAAGAACTCATGTAGTCACATGGAAGAATCTTAGAGCTAGCTGCTCTGCAGGGAGAATTCCTTTCTCTCTTGTGGCTGCCATTTTGCTTTAGGGCCCCCTGGTCACATTTCCAGCCCTCTTCACTTTTTCCCCAGACATTTTAGATTCATAGACTTTTCCTAGCAAATCCATAGATTCCCTACCTCCGCCCCCATATCTAATCATAACCTGAACCCCAACTCTGACCCTAACCAGGGAACATGGCCACGGCCTCCACACTTAGAGCAGTGCGCTCCTTATTTATCTGCCATTCTCTATTCTGGAAATCTCTATGTGCAGTTGATTTTTTGTGCTTAAACATCATATTGGTGTTAATTATGAAAACTGAAGTATTTGGTGATTTTAACATGTACCATCAAAGCAGTCGAGAAATCACTTCATGCCTGGCAGGTGCAGAGTTTGGAAGTCTGGTAATGGGCTCTTTACCAAACTGATGTCCTCACGGTCACCCATCTTACATACTGTTAACTTGTTAATTTTCAGTGGAATTAATACTATCAGAACATTTATACAAATATCTTACTTACCTTCCCATAATTTGTGCTTTTTCTGCCTTGACTATGCAATCTTAGCAATACTCAAGCCTGTGTCGTTATAAACTTTCGATAGCATTTTTCATCTCTAGGTCGTTCTCAGACTTAGAAGATGAACCCACTACCTGCTGGCATAGGAAAAGCTCACACTCTCATCTGGAGAGCAGCAGTCACTCTACAGATGCCTTCAAAAATTGGGGTACATGATTAGGGCCATGTATACTCTGCCCTTAATATTCAGAAGATTTCAACTTTTTAAAAAACAGATTGACCCAAAAAGTATTCTTGGGTAAAGATGTATAGAAAGACTACATGAGAAATAAAAATTTGTTTGCATTTAATCATTTCCTTCTATGGGACCATTGCCAGGTGCAGGGGATGAGAGGAACGTAGGATTTGTGTGTGTACGCACCCACAAATACACACCCACAAATACACACCCACAATTTACTCTCAAGAAGGGGCTCTGAGTGAGAAGTGAATGTGCAGTTTCTATTAGCAATAATGAGACTTGTGTAAGTGAGTCTTCATTCGCAGCCCGGGAAATTTACCCCTTAGGGTGTACATAAATTTGAGCTGTTGACTGTGGGAAATGATCTTTTATGGGCAATAGGGCACCGAGAAGCAGTTACATGTTTTCCTAAACCTGGGCACCCACCAGTATCTGTCTGCATAATTCTTCAGATCAGAATCCAAATGCCGTGGCCACATTGCTGGGAGGGTAGAGGCAATCCCTCCATCCCTCCTTCACCCTGCAAAAGTCAGGGAACAGCACATCCTTTGTTGTAAGCTATGACCCTGGCTCTATAATTCCTCATTTAGATGTTTTGATTAGAAATCTCCAAGCTAACTTAGAGCAGTGAACTCTATTCCCGTGTCTGTACTTTGTGCAGTATTTGTAGAATGCTATTTGAAAGTGAAGGTTCTCACTATGAGCAAATATATTCTTTCCATCCACACGACCCGACACCCGTGAGTGTGTGCACACGCACCCCCCCACACACCTCCGGCCAATTTCTGGGTAAAGGGTTGATCTCATGAAAAATTTCCCTTTCCTTACTTTCTGTGAATGCAGAGGTTTGAACCACGGACTTTGGGCATGCTAGGTCAGCACCCCACTGCTGAGCCATTCCATCTCTCTAATATGCCTTTGCATAATGACCTAAACTCCTTAATCCCATGGTCTGAATGTGTCCCCAGATTTCATGTGTTGGAAACTTTGTCCTCAAAGCAATAGCACTGGGAGATGAGGTCTACTGAGAGGTGGGTGGGTTGGGAGAACTCGTGAATGGATTAATGCTACAGAGAGGGCCTGCAGGAGCGGGTCCACTCCTCTGCCCTATGCCTTGTTACAGCAGCACATAATGGGCTGAGACACCTATGCAAATTCAGGGTGATTTGACCCAAAACAGAATTCAAGATACAGCACCTTGCTTTGACTTTGATGACTGTTTCTCAAAATTAAATAGATAGAAGAGCACAGTGGTTCACAAATGTAAATTCAGTCTCTTGGGAGGCAGTGATTGAAAGGATCAATGCTCAAGTCCAGCCTCAGAAAAAGTTAATGAGACCCCAGTTCAACAAACAAGTTGGGCGTAGTGGCTTACACATGTGATCCCAGCTGTGTGGGAGGCAAAGTTAGGAGGATCGCTGTCTGAGGCCAGCTCCAGACAAAAACATGAGACCCTATCTGAAAAATAACTAAAGCTGAAAAGGACTGGCAGAGTGGCTCAGGTGGTAGAGCACCTATTTACCAAGCACAAAGTCCTGAGTTCAAACCCTGGTACTGGGAAAAAAATCAATAGATAATTACTAATCAAAGATACTAATTGTAAGTGTTTTGATATATTTCCTGTCTTTTTTAAGTGTGTGGCATCTCTCCCACCCCATGGTTTGTGATGCCTGCTGGCAGGGAAGTCTGGCTCATGTACACACAAACACATTTGTGAGCCACGAAAGAATTATCAACAGTGTCCCTGGTTCCCCTCACCCAGCTCCAAAAGACCAGAACCAAGACTGACTTGACAAAGACCCCAAGGTCTCTTGATCAGTTTCTTTGTGACATGAATTTTCAGAAGTGTCTGTCTGTCCCTCACGGGGTCTGCAAGTGTTCAGTGCAGTGACAGTTGGACACATATCGGGCTGGGGGCATCCACCTCGGAGGGGTGAGTCCCCATCACCCTCTCCCTCATCCTTGGTGAAGTTGGTTGGGGACTTCAGTGCTTTTGCTTAACTTGATGTTGGTTTCAGGGCCTCCCAACAAACTCAGCTCAGTTCCAGTTTAAAGCCTTTTGTAATTTTAAGTGTCGTTAGGCTTGCAAATCCTACATTTAAAGAAAGGAAAGGAAGAAAAGTCACGGACTCACATAACCTGCTACTAATTGATGTGGTTACTTTCCGACCTCTGGAACCTGGAAGAGGTCAGACTTGCCATCATGTCACCGAGAGCACCAAGGGTGACACACAGAGGTCGAGGCTTGTGCTCCTGAATCCCACAGGGTCTTTGCTCTTTATAATGACATTTCTTTCCACCTCACTAGGTGGCCTGGAATCAGAGGGTCCGCTTCTTTGACTTCTTGAAACACAACAACCCAAAAGGAGGCAAGATGAAAGCAATGGCTGCTCCTCTCAGTTTTAGGGGCAGGACTTCCCACCTCAGTGGGGGAAAGGGCCCCCTGCCCGCTCCTCATTTCTCATCTCTCTTGAATACGTATTTGACTGTGCTTGAGGAGTGTGAAAGTGTTCGGATACTCTGATACCATCACAGTCCAGGTCAGACACATCCACACTGCAGGGTTTCCTGTGCCCCACTTTTACATCGAGACAAGCACTCTTCATGAATTTTGAAGTGCACAATATCATATTTTGTGAGCTTCTGTGTCCCCAAGTAGACTCACTTTTAACAAATCAGATGGGGACTATTTTTATAAATATCAGCAGGGTTTATCGTGGAAAATAAAGCTGACTGTCTCCCAGCTACTCAGCAGCCCCTGTGTGCGAGGCTCACAGCAGTTCTTGTTGACTTCCTGGTTCCCTTAGCAGCGTGCAGGTGCCGTTCTCCTGCCTTCCTGTGCCTAGCTGGGAAAACTCATGGGGGAGGTGACTGGTGCTGTGCAGGCCCAGGTTTTCACTGACGATCTGATAAGCAAAGAACAACCCTCCCATGTCCATGAAAAGCTTCCTCGGTGCCCAGCACAGACAGAGGTCACATTATCTCATTCAGTTCCCTAAGCAGTCCTGCAAGCTAAGTACTAGTTTGTATCTACTACAGATGACAGAGGAGTTCCTCCACAGCTCTCCACAGGCCTGGGCAGGTCAAGTGGCTTCTGCATGGCCTCAGAGCCAAGCAGTGTCAGAGTCAGGTCCCTAGTGATGTCTTTTCTGTCTCTGCTCTTCACCACTGAACTCAGAGCCTCCTGGGCCCCTTTGGTTGTCTAGCTACACATTCCAGGCTCATGTCCAATTTCTGAAAGAGAGTATCATCCAACAGGTGCAATGTCTGCCTTCAGCTGTCTCTGCAGGTCTTTGCCTAGACGGGTGGAGAATGACTCCTTCTGAGTGGGCCGTGCGTCATTCAACATGCATGAGGAATTATGCTCACAGGGAGTTTACGTCTGTCTTCCGCACAGACCACAGCCTCCTGGCCTGGAGTTGCAGGACCTGCAGTTGGGTACAGTAGCAAGTAGGTGGGGAAGAGCGTGGCCAAGGAAGTTCAAGAGCCACACGGATCCTGTGGAGAGGCCTGTCCAGGAGAGGCCTTGTAACCCACACCAGGCTCTCAGACAAGCAGATGGCCAATGTCACCCCTACGGACATGTGGGCCAGTTGGATTGGAAGCAGAATTGAGAGGCATGGATGCAGCAGGAGGGGTGGCCTCAGTCCTGGGACACAACTGCCTTTGCATCCTGGGTGGGACACTTAGTCACGGCTGGGGAGAGGACCCATTGCGTCTGGGCCAAAGTTTTCCCTAACAGGAGTGTTGTTGGAGCCACAGTGCATATCGTGTAGCAAATGCTAGCAGGACTTACCGGCAGCTGTGGAGACTGTGACTTTCAAGTAATCCTAATTTCACTGAAAAAATTCCTGTTAATGGGACGTCTTATATTCCTGGTGTAGCTCAGCGTTGAGCTCTAAGACTTAATTGAATTGGAGGTCTGGGAAGAAATCTGTGATCACAGAGTGTAAGCCCAATTACAGGGAAGTGATAGTTCCCAGTGGACAGCGGTGAAGTGGTGCTCAGAGTGGGGGCTGTGAGTGGTGGGGCCACCAGTGTGTGGGGTGCAGATGTGCTGCTTTTCTGTCTGTCACCTCTTGTCACTGTGCTCTGGGTTACCCACCGATCATGTCAGTGAAAAAGATTGAGAGACTGTGTTAAATTCAAACAATGCTCCTATCTGCTGCTGAACAGTGTCTGACGTGGCCATCTGACTTTCCCTGAGTGTGGACAATTGTGGTCCTACGTGCAGGCAGAGGTCCTAAGGGGTAAGGCAAGACCTGTCCCTGTCAGCTCTCTCAACAGCGAATCCAAAAGCTAACGATCCACAGATCAATTACAGATGAAATGGTGACTTCAAGGTGATAGTCTGGGAATAGACCAGGGCCTTTCTGGGGGCTGTTTTTCAAATTCACCAAATTGGTCAAGTGTAGAGAATGACTTGTTAGTCATTTTTCAAAGAGCTTGTAAGTGTTGCCCAGAAATCTTCAGTGGTCAAAAGATAGACTCTCATCACATCCTACCAAGTATTCACCTTTTAAATTGAGATTCGGCTATTTCCTTATAAGTGCATCCATCCACCCATCCATTTCTGTGTATATATATGATCATAATCAGATAATCACCTGGACATATGAATAGGTGTTATGATGGATGAGTGTTATCAAGAACAGAGGCAAACACTGATGTCTAGATACCAGGGAACTTGGTGAAGTTTTCCCCGAGGAGGTGATGGTTTAGCTAAGGCTTTAGGCTAAGGAAGTAAATAACCCTAACATTTTATTAATATGTTTACTTTTCTGTTTCATTTTGACTCAACTTGTTTGAATGCATTGGAGGGTGATCATGGCCTTGTGGCACCATGTACATCTCTGGCTGCCGTCTCTTAGCAGAAGAGAACATCTTCTGGGAGTGCAGGGGAAATCGGGATTCATGATGAGGGCCTCAGCTCTGCATCAGGTCCAGGCTACAGGAGCCTGCTTGTATTCTAGAGGAAAGCGTTGCGTGCAGGTGAGCGTGTGTGGGGGGGGGGGCGGGGATTTGTTCTGTGTATTTTCTATGGACTCCTGCTTTAGCAACATTAGTCTTCATTTTTATGATAATAGCTATACCACTTATTTAATTTGCTTTCCATATCCTTCGTTTATTCTTTTCCCTTTCTCTGGAATCCTTTTCTACAACTTCACATTCATTCTTCAAACCTAAGTTTGGGCATCAACTCTCTAGGAGACTTGCAAAGTCTGGGTTACAGGCCCACTCTTGGATTTCAGAAAATCCTGTCCAGAAAGTCCTGTGGCTCTGAACCTTCTTATGAACAGGGAGGGTACATCCTGAATGCTTTGGGGCCACAGCCTGTTGTAGATATGCTGTAAACATTCACTGAGTGAATGAATAAGTGACATGAATTCTCCATGAGGTGTGTGATTCAGAAGGTAGCAGGACTTTCCTCACAGGTCTGGGCTTAAGCGGCACTGTGTCAGGAATACAAATTACCCTCCAGCACTCTTGCTCTCTTCCCACCACCCCACCCCCAAGTTCTGGGTGCAAATCATGGTGGCCCTGTGGTTAAGATGTGGCCAACAGGATGTGAGGAGTGAAATATGAAATTTCTGGATGACATCTTCGAGAGGAATCTGCCTGCTATTTCTGTTCCAGGATGGCTGGGGAGGGCCAAGTTTACTCCAGGAGAATTGCACTTTTCTGATTGTGTAGGCAGGAACCTGGTTCCAGGAGCGCCTGGTACAACAAAGACCCTTCCTGCCCTGAGCCACCCACCTGTCCCTACACTGCCATCCACGAGAGAAATCAGCGGCTACCTGTACCGGCCATTGCCATGGTGGCTCTCCTGATTACAGCAGAACGGACCAAGTCCTGATCAAAGTGCATGCCAGGGGAAGAGTAAGAACCTAATTCCTTCCTTTAATCCCTTCCTCTTGACCTCTTCACGCCACTTGGTAGTCAGTTATTATTTTTAGTTTTCTTATGGCTGCCTTTGTGACTTTAAATAAAAAAACACCCTATGCCTCTATTTCTTACTTCATCATCTTGACTTCCTAATTTGTAAGATGAAGTCATTAACACTCTGATCTTGCCTTCCACATCCTGCTTTCTGTCAGCTGCAATTTTACAAGGTTGTTAACATTTACGTATGTCCTACAACCACAAACAAATTTGTTCAGGTGCATTCCCAAAGTTTAAAACGCAAAGGCTGTGTTTATGTGCGGGATAAACAGTGCTCACTGAGAGCCAAGTAAAATACGAGAACCATTTCCTTCTCCATGGCTCCAAGGACTCTGTGCCACTTAGGCCAGCATTGAAATCAACTTGATTCTGAAATGATGTCAATTTCCTAAAATCCAGTTAATTCAGCCCCTCATAGCTACTTCTTAAGTGCCTGTTACAGACCAGCACTGCTGTAGGTGCTGGGACCACAGCAGTGAAAGGAGCAGCCCCCAAATCTTGCCCTTGTGGAGTCTGAAGTTCATCTGGGAGAAACAGAAGTTAAACAAGATGCATGAGGTGTTGATATAAGTGCTGAGGAGACAAGGAATGTAGACAGTTTGTGAGTGTGAGTGTCCCAAGGCTGAGCAGGCCAGCTGGGATTTCCTTAAGAAGGAGACAGATGAACAAAGGCCAGATGAGATGAGGTAGAAGAGCCCAACCTGGGATGGTGAAGGGAAGAACATTCTAGAGAGAGAAGAGGAAGCTAACGGAGGGAGATGACAATGGTGGGCCATGCAGTGAGAGCTGGAGAAGGGGTGGGAATGGAGGGGGCCGCCTATTGTTAGAGTTGGGAAATCGGAGGTAGGCTGGAAAGGCAGAGAGAAGAGACTCAGGCCCCATGTATAATGCTGGGGCTGAAAAAGGGAGTTGTGGTTGGTCATCCAAGGACTTAGAGCAGCACCACTGAGGTCAGGTGGGGACACAGGTCATAGTTGGATGTTGTCAAATGGGTCAGTCACATGGCAGCTGCAGAGCGATCACACAGAACAGTCCAGGCTACCACTTTATTTGCTTTGTAAACTGATGGTCACATTTCCAGTCTTTATTTTCTTCAAGTATATCATTGTTTTAAAATTTTAATTCAGAACTCATGTTTCTCTAACTGACCTCAAGGACCCTCTTGTTGGAGAAACCAACACCTTCTCCTCCACGGTTGGCAGGTGTCCCTGTGTGTAGAACCCTCAGGGGACTCTCCTGTTCCCTCTCTGCACCCACCAATTAGCCTAACCAAGTATCACCTGTGTTTGTCCCCAAGCACATTTATGCTAGTTTCTGCAGTTTGTTGTAATGGTGTGACTTAATGACATATTTTGTAAAACCCATAACAGACACATGTGGAAAACAAGGAATGCTTTCACTAAGTTCAGGTTTACTGCTTTGAAAGCCTGGTGATAGTAAAAATTGTTTAAAAAATGCTGATCTGGGTGCAAGGAAATAATTGGCAAGAACTGTTAAATCTGGAAGAATTCCAGGTTTCCCTCTCTCCCTCCCTCTCCCCATCCTCTCCTCCTCCTTGTCTTCTTTCTTACTCATTCTTGTTTTTGTTCTGCACATTTGCCCTCTTGGGGCCTCCCAAGAGGCAGGAGACATAGTCACAAGAGCCTGTTCTGCATCTGGACCTGGAAGTCCCCTCCATCTTTCATCACGTTCCTACTGTCTGTCCCTGAGATTACCCGACGTGGCTAGGGGTGACAGCAATAACAGGTGAGAAGATTTCCTGGGAGTCTGACAGATGTGGGCTCTTGTGGCAGCTCACTTGGCACTGCTGAACACTGATGAGTCATCTGAAAAATGGGCAGAATCATAACCTTTACCTTTCAGAGTAGAAGTTTAGAAAGAGGAACTAGAACTTTTGAGGCAATCCGTGCAAGTCCTGGAGCTACTGCCTTTTGGCGGTGGGAATTTGAGAAGAGACTCGCTCGGCTGTGGCTTCATTTCATCAAGAGCAAAATGTCTGAGAGAGTTGCCATGTGCGCAAAGCACTCTGCATGGCCTGACACAGACAGGGTGTGGCCACTGGGGTCCCTGAGATCACATTAAACGTGGAGAAGAACAGAAGGAATTATTTCAATAATGGTGGGGCTATTGTAACCTTTAATTGACTTCTCTTAAAATGGCATACACCATAAATATGTACAATTTTTCTTTGCCATGTTTTAAAAAACAGGAATCAACAACCATTTTCTCATTTTATGTAGTGAGTAGGCATGTGAGCGGTGATGCCCCATTGTGCTTGCTTGTCTTAAATTCCCGCCTCACTTCTACCACCTCTGCTTATTACGAATGAAGTAATAACGAGGTATGTGCAATCTACTTTCTTTCTCCCAACTTGTTAGGAAGTAAGTTTTGTGCTTTTATAAGCTGCTAAGTGTGAGACTGAGATGCAACAGGACATCTATAATCTTTCGATGGCCTTACTGCCTTAGAAACAAGCTTGGGAGAAAGAAGACACTTCTGTGAATAAAAAAAAGCTTCCACACGAAGCATGTTGGTTTAATTGACCTTCCTTCAATTCTGATCACTATTCAAACCCGCCAGAAACATCAGCAGACTGTTCCCAGAGCTATTGGCTTTGTAAATGGAAAGTCATTGCTGCCTAAAACATGCAAAATACACTCGAAGGCAATTGCCAGGCATTCAGGATTCTGGAAAGTTGCTGGTGTGACTTTTAATGGCAAAATATACTATCTTCCACTGGGCATGAGTTTATTCTGTTAGCAACGCTAATGGTTCAAACAGCCCTGAATGGCTTAAAAAACCTGGCAAACGCTTGTCTGATACCTCCACGCAGATGGGCAAATTTCTAATTAAATCTAAATTTATTCTTTCTAACTTCCTCAGAGAAAGAGGCTCTTAGCATACTTTGACTTTGCCATGAACCAACCCCTCAACCTCAGCTTCCCTACAAAGGTGACGTGCCAACTTCAGTGATTTCTCAAAATTCCTGATCAGCTTGGAAATAGAACTGATCCAGAACTTGTGCTATATCATTTTTTAAATTCTCAAAATTTACTTTTTTGTTAGTTTCTTTTTTAAAAAAAAATTAAAGTAAAAAATCAGTAGATTTACCAACAGTATTTGTCATACTACATTCTCAGGCTGTGGAAGAACATTCTTTGGTGGACCCTTTCCACCCCTGGGGAGGGCTCTATGTACCTGATGTGAAACCTGCTATCATTCTAATTGCTGCTCCTTTATGTGTAATCTGAACTTTTTTTTCCAGTGACTTTTGGACTTTTCTCTTTATTCTCAATATTCTTTATTTTCACCACTGTGTGTGAAGGTGTGGATTTATTTTTTGTCATTGCTAGCATTTGGGGGCTCTTACTTGAGAACTTGTTATCGACCTTCAATTCTTAAACATTCTCAGCTATTATCCTTTGAATAATGGCTTTTCTACTATTGTATCTGTTTTTCTTTTTGGAGTATTTGTTCACATCCCTTGTTTACTATATTTCTTATCCTTTTGTCCATTTCTGCTGTTTTCTTGATAAATTCCTCACTAGCAACTTCCAACTCACTAATACCTTCTTCATCTGTATCAGTTTAGAGTTTCCTTTATTTGCTGTTTGTTTTAGTGACAATTTTTTCATTTCCTGCCTTTCTCACTTATCTCTTTACACCGATGGGTTCCGTGACTCATATTTCCCTACTTTTATTAGGAATTTTTTGCTCATCTTGCTGGAGTGAGAACAGCGATGGCTCCATTCTTCACCTTCTTCTGAATCACTGCCTTTTGCACATCTGCAGTTCCCCCTCTGAAGAGGTGGGAGCTGCCCTCCCTGTTCCTCCAATTTGGGTTGACATCGTGACTTGCTTCAGCACGTCAAGAATGCAGTAGAAGGGACAATGATCCAGGTCTGAAGTCTCAAGTGACCAGAGATGGACAGGTAAGGTCAGCAAAGCTGGTGCACCCAGATGGGTGAGCAGTAAATGCTTGTGTTTTCTTGCCACTGAGGTTTTGGGTATTTCATAGCTGTGTAGTGTCAATGTGGCAAAAAAGGACTAATCATGCCCCTTTCTTAGCTCTTATTCCTTCCTTTAACTCTCTGGCTCTTATGCGTGGGTTTTCTAAGGTCATTTGAATTTTTTCCCATTTTGTTGACCTTGTTCTTGGCATAAAGTGTTCACACACACCTTGAAATTTCATCTGGAGGCTTTTCCCGAGAACTTCCCCCAATTTCTTTGATTTGACTTCTTTTGTCCCTCGGTCCTAAGCCTGGTCTTCTTCCGCGCACCCATTCTTTGCCTATCTTGGGGTAAGGTAGATCTAGTCACTGAACCAGAAAGTGACCTTGGTCTTGTTCTGTCCAGGGGCTTTCTCTACGTCCTCCTGCCTTGGCACTCAGCTCCTCCTGAATGGTCCTCCTGTTACTTCCACCCATGTGGAAGTACTCCAGAAACTTGGAAACCAAACAGCACACTTGTAAGTGAGAAACAGATCTCAGGGGATTTCAAACACGTTGAATTAAGTGAAAATGAAACCATGGCATACCAGAATGTGTGGGACACAGTAAAGCAGGCTGAGAGGGAAGTTTGTAATACCAAATACATGCACTAGAAAAGCAGAAAAGCATGTAAGTCAATAGTCTAAGCTCTTACCCAAAAACCTAGAACTCTAACTAGATAAATCCAAAGCAAGCAAGAAGGAAGGAAGAAAGTATAAGAGCAGAAATCTATAAAACAGAAAAACAGTAGGAAAAAATCAATGAAATCAAAAGCCGATGTCTTTGAACAGAACCATCAAATTGATGACCCACAGGAAAAAGAAACACAATCACCAATGTCATAAATAAAAACGGGAACCTACAAACCCCATAGAAGTGAACATCCTGTGCAAATTCGATATGCAATGGATCAATTTCTTGAAAAACACACACTGCCACAACTTTTCTTATGTGAAATTGATATATTTAAGAGTCCTAGAGCTGGAGATGGGGCTCAAGTGGTAGAGCACCTGCCTAGCAATGAGACCCTGAGTTCAAACCCCAGAGCCACCAAAAAAGAAAATATCATAGCAATAGTCCTATGACTTTTTAAGGAAATGTAACTTATAATGTAAAATCTTCCATGAATGAAATCTCCAGGCCAAGATGGTTTCATGGTTTGTTTCCACCAAATGTTTAAGGAAAAATTAATACTATACTCTAGTCTAGAAAATAGAAGAGAAAGGGCATTTCTAATATATTGTGAAGCTAATGTAACACTAATACTAAAACCACACAGTACCACAAAGAAGAAAGAAAACTACAGATCAGTGTCTTTCATGAATATAGATGTAAGAATCTTAACAATGTATTTGCTAATAAATTCGACCACATATGAAGAATTATACACCCTAACCAACTAGCGTTTATTCCAAGAATTTGAGGCTGGTTCAGTATTCAAAAGTCAATCGGTGTAATCTATCATTTTAACATGCCAGAGAAGAAAGAAATCATATTCTGTTATCAATTAAGGCAGAAACAGTCTTTGACGAAATTCAACACCCATTGACGATAGAAAGAAAAAAATATCCTCATGAAAATAAGAATAGATGGCAACTTCCTCAACTTGATACAGAGGAGCTATTAAAAAGAAAAAAAAAAACCCTATGTGAATGTTATGCTTAACAGCGAAGGGCTGAATGCTTTTTCCCTAAGCTAGGGAACAAGGTAAGACTATCTCTTCTTATCGTTCTTATTTAACGCTGTGCTGGAAATTTGAGTCAGTATAATAAGGCAAGAAATAGAAAAGGAAGAAAATACAGATCAGAAAGGAAACAATGCATTTCTCTCTATTTGCAGATAACGTGATTGTGTAGATAATTCCAAAGGAACTATCCAAAAATCTTCAACAACTGATAAATGAGTTAAGCAAGGTTGTAAGATCCAAGATAAACATTCAAAAGTTAACTTTATTTCTGTATAATGGGCAATGAACACCTCAAAATTGACACAAAAAATATAACACATACAATTTCCAACCACCCCAAAATGAAAAACTTAAACATAAATCTCACAAAACATCTAGAGGACAAGTTTACAAAATGCTAAAGAAAGAATCTACAAAGAGCTGAATGAACTGGAAGACTCAGAGGATAAGGACATCATTTTCATCTAAATGGATGTAGCAGTTTAACATGGTAAATTCCTTACAAAATACAGATAGATTCTAGATTTTTGTACATGTCCGTGTGTGCTAGATTATTACATCATTAATGTTGAAATGCAAAGGTACTAGAATAGTTAATTTTTTTAAAAAAATAATAAAGTAGGAGGAATCACTGTACCCCATTCAAGACTGATGCAACCACAGTAACCAAGACTGTATGCTGTTGTACAGGACTGGTCAGCACAGATCCATGGAACAGACAGATAATCCAGATACAGACCTCATGGAAGCAATTGAGCAGAGGGAGGGAAAGACAACTTTGCAACAAATGGGAAGAAATTTGCCACCCTTATATATACATATATAAAACCTTAACCTAAACTTCACCTCTTCTACAACAAGTCATGCAAGTGGATTAAGGATTTAAGTGCAAAATGTAAAACACTAAAAGTTTAAGAAAATACAAAAGAGAAAAATCGTTGCCACCTTAAGGCCATCCAAAGAGTTCTTAGCTATCAGATCAAAAGCAGAACCTATAAAAGGAAAAATGGATGAAAATGTTCTGCTCCATGACTGACCCAGTCAAGAGGATGCAACTGGAAAACTAGACTTTGTCGGCAGAATGTAAAATGATACAGCCGCTTTGAAAAGCTTGAGAGTTCTTAAAAAACTATTCTCTCAGCTGCCATCGGAACCAATAATGTCACTTGTGGGCACAGATCCCAGAGTGAAGACTTAGGCTTGCAATAAAACTGGTATATGGGTGAACATTTATGGCAGTTTTGTTTATAACACCCCAAACTAGACACAACCGAGATGTTCTTCATCAGTGAACGGTGAAGCGAAGTGGGCACAGCACTGCCATGAAACACCACTCAGCCACCAAAAGGAAGATTGTCAGCATAAGTGACAGCTTGGACAGATGTCTAGGGAGTTGCACTGTGTGCAAAGGCCAATCCAGAAAGAAGGTTCTAGATATACACTGTGTGGCTCCCCTTACAGGACAGCGTTGAAGTGGTGAAAGTCTCACCACTTGCACAGAGGGCAAGCGGGGGTTGTAGGACTGGGAGCCGCCATGAAGGGCGGCCAGGGTCTCTGTGGGAGTGGAAATGTTCACACCTTGACCGTGTGTGTGTCCATAGCCTAAAGCTCGCTCCACATCCATGGCCGACAGGAAGCCCCACCAAGATACCTCGTCTACACTGCTAGATCCAGTGCAGACTGACCAGTGTGACCTTGCAATGTCACTTGATCAGAAACAAGCAAACACTGGTAAAATGCGGTGGTAAATGAAATTATTGTCTTTAGAAGGAAGTTAGACGTCCATATCTTAAAAATGACTCTTAACCTAAACCTTGCCTTTTATATGAAATATAATACAAACAGGTAAATGGTTTAGATAAAGACTATAAAACTCCAGAGGTTTTCATAATGCTGGTTATGGTCTTTAGAAAGCAGGGCATAATGGAGGTATGACATACTGGACCGTGTTTGCTTTCTGAGCGAGTTACTGTTGTTACCTACTTTCTTCTTAATTATCAGCTCTCTCCCATGAAACACTATAAAATACAAAAGCGTAAAAATATTGTTCCATTAGCACATCAATCTTTCACCTGCAACATGACATAAAAATAAGATGAGAGTGTTGGATACAGTGGTTTACACCTGTAAATCCCAGCTACTCAGGGGGCAAGGATCAAGAGGATTACAGTTTGAGCTAGCTGGGCAATAAAGTTAGTGAGACCCCATCTCAATAAACAAGGCAGGCATAGGGGTCTGCACCTGTAACTCCAGCTACGCAAGAGGCACAGGTAGGAGGAACACAGTCCAGGTGGGCCCTGGGGCAAAAGCCTGAGACCATATCTGAAAAAGCACTAAAGTAAAAAGTGCTGAGGGCATGGTTCAAGTGACAGAGTGCCTACAGGTGTGAGGCAGGGAGTGTGAGGCACTGAGTTCAAACCCCAGGGGTAAACCTTTGGTGGTTTTTCTTTATGGAGCCTGGGTTCTCTGAGCTGAGATTCCACTCTCCAGGTAGGCTGGTCCTGTGCTGCGCGCTCCCTGTAAATGGTTTCTACGTCCCGTGATAATTTGGGGTTTTTCTACTACTCATCTCTGCATTTCTCCTATGGATCTCAGCACACCAAAAAACTCTCTCTCTTTCCCTGTGATCTTTTTATTTTTAATACAAAGAACATTACATTTTATAAAGAATCCAAGAGCTGTCTCAGCTTTGCTTTCATCCCTTGGGCACTGTCCCTCTCCACCTGAACTGGATCTAAATATTCCAATAAGCTTGTTCTAGAAACTCCTCAGGTTCCCATGCCATTTGTAGGGAAGCTCTTCCAGTCTCCCCTTTCTTCCTCTTCTTCTGCCTCTCTCCCTCCCTTTTCTCATTTCTTCTTCTTCCTCCTCCTCCTCCTTTTTCCTGGGAGACAGAGATTTCTTTGTGCTCGGGGTGACTGATTGAGTTTACCTGAGCTAAATTATAGTTGCACATTCTTGTAATTGCGGAGGACCACATGGAGAAGTAAAACACTGACTGCTGCTGTGCTCAGAGTCCCTAGGTACATAATTTCAAATTGATAGGAAAAAAAAATCCGGCTGTGTATTAATAATAGCTTAACATGGAACTCAGTTGGCTGAGGTGAGCCGAGGCTTTATTTTCTTACCTGCAAAACAAGCTATGGACCTCAGGTGACTAGCATTTATTGTTAGAATGGGTTTTCAATTGTATAACTTCTGAAATACAAAATAAGAAAAGATTTATACTGAATCCGTCCTCTTCCCAGGCGCTCTGCACCACCTACCCAGAGAGCACATGTAAAATGTTAAAGCACTGCTTTGTTTTTCCCTTTTTACTCAGTAGCTCAAAAAGCAGGGGTTTTTCTGTAATTCAAAAGCACCCATCCACATCTTGAGGAAGAAACAGGTCACCTAGGCTATTTCTTTTATATGGTGTCATTATTCTCTACCTAGCGTCTGACAAATACCATTCTTGTGACATCAAAAAAGAAAAAGAAAATCTGAGGGAAGCCATGTAGTTTTCTTAATATCTGAAGGCACTGGGCCACAGAACCTTATTTTATTTTGGGACTTTGCGTATGTGTGTGTACATATACACCTGGCTGCGTGTTTGTTTCTGAATCAAGTCCAAGTCACAGGGATGAAGTTAAGTGTAATATGCACTGTGCCCACACCGAAAGGGTGCTTTCACGTCCTCCGTGTGTGCTTTACTGACACACAGACTGCCTGGACCGGCCAGAGGGGTCACCAAGAGTTCCAATAGAATGGGCTGCCAATAAAACCCAACCATTGCTTAAAATCAGAGTGCTTAATAAATGTCACTTCTTGGCCTCTACTGACAACTGGGGAGTAGTTTTATTGTTCCTATTTCATGGTGGGTGAACTTGACACACACAGAGGTTGAAACCCTAAGGGGGACAGATGTGACTCAGAGCTCAGTGAGCCTGGGTCCTCCCTCACCTGTGCAGCTGTGTAGATGGCTAGTTCTGCTTGGGGTTTGTCTCCATGAAAGAGGTGCTGGGCGGGGGGTCGCATTGTTCATGCCACTCCTCACCTTAACAGTGGGTCCAGCCAGGTGGATAGAACCTGTCCCCATCACTCTGCCCTAACTGGGGCATGGAAGGAGTCAGCAGGGGACCCCA
Organism: Castor canadensis; assembly: GCF_047511655.1. Taxonomy (NCBI): domain Eukaryota; kingdom Metazoa; phylum Chordata; class Mammalia; order Rodentia; family Castoridae; genus Castor; species Castor canadensis. The sequence continues at coordinate 3,779,932 of NC_133389.1, read as the reverse complement.
GAGGCATGCCCTGGTTTGCATACAGAGCCTGACTACATGGTTTGCCGGAGCTCAGGACTCTTGAGGAGGTAGCGGGGATGCTGAGGGGCTCTGTGTCTTTGTGTTACCAGAAAGGTAGTGTGCAAATTTGCTTATCAAGCCTCCCACCTTCCCACAATGGCTTCTTGTCTGGGAATGACTCTGGTAACCCTGCCTGGGGAGCTTCGTGGGCTCCCTGCTGTGGCCTCATTTGGCTGTGTTGTGTAAGGGGATGCGATATGGCTTAGCTGGCTCTGTTACCTGGGCTGGAGGAGGAATGATGTCCACCTCCTGGGACTTCTTGAAGAGGTCTTCCTGACAGACCTGCCTAGCTTGACCTGCCCCTCCACTCTCCGGAGACCTTGTTCTTTAGAGAATTCTTTTCCTTGAGCCCGTTACTCTCATCTGAACTTAAGCATTGTCAAGGCGCAGGGTGGGACCTTATGTCTGCTGAATCCCAGCATAAAGGAGGCTCTGACGCTCCTGGAGTATCAAGAGAGTGAGCAGAGAGTCTAGGTAAGCTGTGAAATCTACCTGCTGGGAGGACCTCATCTACTTAGCCTTGCTAACTTGAGCTCTCTTTTCTTTGGATTCTACCTTAGAGTTGTTTAAGGGATTTGTTATGGTTTGGATCTAGAATTCCCAGATCTGGAATTCTCCACCCCATCCCTCCAGAGGCTTGTGCATTGAATGTTTGGTCCTCAGGGCAGCAGTGTTCAGAGGTGGAGCCACTGAGGTGACTGGATCATGAGGTCTCTGACCTCATCAATGGATTAATCCATGAGTAAGTCCATAGCATCATGGGTAATTCAGAGATGGGCCCAGTTGGAGGAAGTAGGTTACTAGGACCATGATGTTGAAGTCTTTGTCCCCAGTCCCTTCCTATTTTTCTTTGATTCCCCATTTCTAGGAAGTGAGCAGTCTTGATCACCAAATACACTCTGCCATGATGGCCTGCCTTGCTGCGGCCCAGAAACAACAGAACCAAGTGACCATGGACTGAATCCTCTGAAACCAGGAGCTAAAATAAATCTTTCCTCCTTTTTAAGATGTTTTTATCAGATACTTTTTGTTACAGCAACAGAAAGCCAGTCAATGCAGGAGTAAATGACATACATGAAACTATCGGTAGTAAGTGCTCAATCAGTCTTAGTTCCCTCCCCAGCTGAAGCCCTGAAGTGCCTGCAGTGGCCACATTGCTGTACTTCGGGGGAGGGAGGGACCAGCTCTCCACCCGGACTGTTGGGAGGTCACTCAACATATCCTACCTAGAAACTTGGAGGGCAGAACCGCTGATACTTGCTCTGGGATGGTTTGTCATTAAGGGCTCCAAACTCAGTTCAAGGTCAGAGCAAAACGTGGGATTCACTCATGTTTTCCTGACCAAACAGAAATAGATTAACATTCTTGACAGGGTAGACCAGAGGTTCTTTAGAATGATCAAAGACCTCTGGGGGGCTGGGGAGGATCCCCATGGGATTTTTAAGGATCTGTGAGGTCACAGTACTTTAATAATACTCTCTTTCCCTCACAAGTTCATGTGAGAGGTTACATGACAGGTACTATTGCAACAGACCAAATGCAGAGGAGATGTGTTAACCCAGCCTCCTGTATTAATCCAGACTTTAAGAAAAACTTTGTAACTATGTAGAACAATGTCTCTCTTCTCACTATTTTTTATTTTGGAAATAAAATTTTTTTTATCAAAAAGACATGGTCATATGTAATGTTTTCTATAGTCATTTTTCAATGAATTACTAGATAAATTCCCTGTTTTTATGTTTTAATATGATGAATAGCGATAGCTATAACTGCATAAGCTAGAGTAAAATATTTGAGAGCTGAAGTTGTAGAAGATTCTGGAAGAACCCCTCCCTTAGCCATGGGCTGTCTTCCTATTTCCAGTGGCTGAAGTGATGTCTCTGTCCTCACCCACAGGTGGCGACACCTTAACCCTGCTGTGGATGCTTCTGACACCAAACTTACCAAAGTCCAAGGTCAAAGAAGCGGGGAGGGCTGGTGGAGTGGCTCAAGTGGTAAAGTGCCTGCCTAGCAAGCAAGCATGAGGCCCTGAGTTCAAGCCCAGGCCCACCAAAGAAGTGGGGAGCTCTGTAGGTCATCCCAGCTCAGTTGCTTCCACCAATGCAGATCCAGGACACTAGCCTCACAGGTGCTATGGCAGTGGCCTGAGCAGTCGTCATGGTCCACCCTGTCTTCAGTGACATTTCTGTTTTCATCTTCAAGGAGAGCACTGCTAGCATGGCACACTTCCAGGTCTGTGGCCTGCTGTCACCTGCAAAGGGCTCTGCTCACAGTTCAGTCTCCACGGCTTGGGAGTCACAGCCTGTGCTCAGAACACAGCCAGCCAAGAGGGCTGGCGTAAGGGACAGTTGCCACATTCTGCTCGGAATTTCTCCTCTTCTACCACTTCCTGGCTGCTACTGACCTCAGGTGACATTTCCCCATTGCAGTTGCCTGCAACCCACTCAGATGTTGGGGGATTGTCAGCTGTGACTATGTGTGAGTGTGTGTGTGCACGAGTGTGTGTGCATGTGCGCATGGATGTGTACTGTGCATGTGTGTGGCCTCATGCACACCTCTCCTGGTGGCCCCGTTCCCTGTCACACTGCATCCTGGCAGGAGGGCAGGAGAGTCTCTGTGACGCCCTACATGTTTCATCAATGAGCACGGTGTGCTGAGCCAGCACTGAGTTCACGTGTTCGGGCCACTTCTCCCTCGAGTTGCCCTGTGGGTGAAGCGAGCTCTGACTCTGTTTTGGTGCTGCTTACCCTCACACCTCCTTCCTCAAGCTCTTCTAAGGAAGTGTGCCTTACCTGTGTACCATTTATATCTCATGAAGATTTTGTGTTGTGTTTTAAAGTTTTCCTTAATTACAGAATAAAATGCAAAGTTATCATGTCAAAAAATGGATTTAGAAGCAGGGGTGCGGTTCTGGGAGCAGAACCATGCTGTTTTATTATCTTATTCTGTAATTTGTGGTGAATTCTGCACACGATTGACCCAGGGCAATACAATTTTATTACCGCTTCCTTCACCCCCAAATAAAAGAGAGCACCTGATGGTAACAGAAAAGATCCACCTGTTGGGGGGAGGGACTATGAAATGAAGATGTCTTCGAAGACCTGAAGCTATCAAAATAGCAATGGCCTGCTAGAACCCTCTCTCCTCCTCTGGTCTGGTGGAGTGCGGGCGAGCCCGTGTCTGGTGGTGCCAGACTCGTGACTGCCTGGGAGTTCTTTTCAATCTCTGATTGCTCTGAGTTCATTACCTCGGAAAACACATTAAAAATAACGGTGAGAAAAGCTCTTCAACACCTCTCACAAATTCTAACAGTCGGGTGCAATTTGGATTAAATAAAATATATATTTATTTTATGGAACAAACATGCAGACAATAAAATTTTGTTTAACAGTAACCACATTACTCAAGACTCAGTAATGAAATTCTAAACTTTATTACTGAATATTAGGTTCGAGTGGCATGATTGAGCTGATGGAATTTCTCACTTGTCTCCAAAAAGATTTCCTTTCCCTCCTACTCATTTATTTGGGTGATTCTTGGGGCTGCTCACCAGCTCAGATGGGCCTGAGCACCCTGGTTTGTGGCTGGGACCAACAGCTGTGCCCTTCCTGGGTTGAGCCTCAGAGTCCTGCCAGCCCAGGCTGGGGACAGGTGTTGGGACACTAAGCTGCCATGTTGGCAGGACTCTGTGCAGTAGGGATGGGTGGAGAGAGGGGCTAAGATGGAAGCTCCAGCTGTGGGCAGGTCCAGGAAGTCTGCATGCAAATTGCTTCCACGTTTATATGAAATTCTTCCCATCTTGCCAGCCAGATTGGGACCTGTTTGTGTCCTTTTTAAGAATGAAGAAAACTTTCCCTGAATCCTCCCTTCCAACCCAAGTCTTCTTGGCAGAATCTTGCTGCTGTGCCATGCCTAAGTCTACACTTAAGTCCACACCCAACTCCACACCTCAGTCCACACTCAACTCCACATCTCAGTCCACACCTCAGTCCACACCTCAGTCCACACCCAAGTCCACACCTCAGTCCACACCTCAGTCCACACCCAAGTCCACACCTCAGACCACACCTCAGTCCACACCCAACTCCACACCTCAGTCCAAATCTCAGTCCATGCCTCAGTCCACACCTCACTCCATGCCCAAGTTGGTCTCTGCTTGGACAGTTAAAATTCACCTCAAGGAGAGGGAATGCAATGTTTATCCTTGAAGGATGTCCCATGGTAGGACAAGGACAAAGGTCCCGTTAGGAAGGAAGAAGGTGAGGGAACAGGGCACAGGGATGGCCACAGGGTGGGAGAACTAGAGTGTCCCCTGCAACGTGTGGCATGGACCACCAGGCAGAGTGGAGCTCAGACCCAGGACAGAGCAGGGGTACTGCAGTGAAAAGTGCTTGCCAGGAGGGGGCAAGGGGCACCATTCCAGCTTTGGTGTCAAGAGGGCTTTGTTGGTCGTTTGTAAGTCACAGACTCCTTGTTCTCCTGAGAGGTTCTTGGTCTCCATTGCTCTGTGGAAGTCTGTCTCCCCTTGAGCATCTGAGGAAGCCATGAGTGAGCACGGGTGCCGGGAGCCAATGCTGGGCAGAGAGCAAGCAGCAGTGCTGCCATCATCATTGGGGACGTCTCTTTGTCCTGGGGATTCTTCAGTTGGCCACGATGGAAGCCATCTGCTGTCTTTGCTGGGATCTCTCTGCTGAAAGCCTGGGTGAGTGAGCCAGCATCAGTGGGTGGTGTGTTGTCATAGCTCTGGATACTTTCATTAGTGCACAGAATTCCCCAAAGCCTAGATTTCCTTTCGTCCCTGCCATTTGGACCACTGTCATTTCCTGCTCGTCTATAAATTGTGTGGCTGACCCAGGCTACCTTGTGAGCTGCCTTTTTTGGTAAATACTCAAAACACTTGGCACAAACTCTCAGGTGCTGTAATCACAGCAAGGGCCCTGTGATGTCACCATCCAAAGTGGCTTCATTGGCCTTCCATCCACAAACACACAGATTTTGTACTGTCTTGGTCAATGAGGTGATAGTGAAAGTTTCTATTACACAGGTTTTGGAAACACCGGTTGAACACAGTGCTCTTGGTCAGATGGTTCCTCAGTGCATGTAGGAATGTTCTCCCTCCACAGGGGACACTGACTCACTGAAAGGCAGTTGGCTGAGGCTCTTGTTCATCTTTTGGACAATAGAAAGGTCTCTTTAAGGAGGGAGAGAATAAAAGGAAGAGAAGAACCCATTATGAAGCTCCAAGTCTATACCTAACTGTTGGTCAGGTGAACTTGCTTCATGAATCCTAGCATAAAACAGTGACCAGGAAGCGAGGTGGTGGCTGCTATCTGGGGCTGCCATTGAGCAGACTCCTGAACAGACTCTAGGATTAGCAAAAGACAGCAGGTCTACCATGAGCTGTCCCAAACATACAGACCAATTACCTGGTTTCTGTTTCCAGACGTGTGACATTACTCTTTAGGGACATTGCTCTTTATGGTTTTGATGACACAGTGCTCCTGGGCTGGAACACACAAGCTGGAATCGGTGCCTTCCACAGGAAGTGGTGCTCAGTGGCTCTGTCCTGGGTGCAGGAGGTCTGGTTGCATACCTATGCTCCTATGCACCCCACCTTCCCTGCTCCAGCCATGCCTTCTCTTTCCAAAAGGTCAGCATGAGGAGGAAAGCTTTAGCTGAATGGGGAAGTGAGAAGCAGATGGACTCTCAAGTCCATAAAAAAGTAAAGCCCCCTTCCAGAATTCTAAATCTATAAAAAGTAGTAACGAGGATACAGGGCCCCAAATTACCTGGCACTTATGCTAATGTGCTACTGAACCCTCTGGAGGAGATGGTCTTGCTGGTCCAAGGCTGTGCGGCATCAGCGCAGACCTGTAGGCAGGTTTGCTGTGCGCTTGGCCAACCTGAGCCACGGTGCATGGCAGCCCTCGGCCTCTTCAACCTGTATTCTGCTCAGGTCTCTACTGAATTCTTCAGGCTGTTTGAATTTCTTGATGGTTGCAGCCACACTACTAAATTAGCTTTTTCACCAGTAAGTAGCTGCAAATATGTCCTTTAGGAAGTTCTCAGGGCTCCTTGTCAGTGGAAGTGAGAAGATATTCCTGGGTGGGGATTGGGTGCAGAGAACCAAGACTATCTTTGGGCTTAGCACAGGATTCTTTACCTTCGCAATTAACTCTGGGCACAGAGGCCATGTTCCCACAGTCCTTTTGGATTCCCGATTGTGCAGGACAAAGTGTGTGACGTTCCTCCGCTGTTTAGTATGACAAATTGGCCAATGTTTGTGTGGTTTGAGCATCCTCTATTGTTCTGTGGCTTCATGGTGGTGGCAGCCCTCGAGGTGCCAAGGCAAGCGATGACCTGACATAGGCCACGTTCATTCCACAACTCATGTCTTCCCAGTTGCTACTGAAAGTGCCTCCTTGGACTGGCGTGGCCAGGGCTGGCAGCTTGGTGCACCATTAATTCTGTCTTTTATTCCGTGTACATCCGCAGTCTTGTCGGTTTTGTGGCCACACTTAGAATTCAATCCAATGGTTTTAAAAAAATGTCTCCAACATCTTCTTAGGTACTTGAAAATGACTGGTCATGCTCTTCTTTTTGTGAGTCTAATTTCCTGCAAACTGCCCCCATGCATTCTATCTCCTGGGAGACTGTCACCTTACTCTTCAGGTTGTGCTCGGTGGAGTCTGGCCTGTGGCTGTTGTGCCTCCTTTGAGATCTGCGCTGATTTGGCCATGAAAAAACACAGTGCTTTCACAAGAAAACAATCCCCTCATAACACCTTTGATTTAATAAGTGAAGCTTTACAAATAAAAAATGGAAGTGCTTTTTCAAAAGCAGCCATGCCCAGAGGTCCTGAGGGTGTTGCAATGCCACCACCACATCTGGCTCCAATGCCACCCTGAGATGGTTTCCACAGCGTGAACCAGGAAGAGGGGTGGCAGAAGAAACGCCAGCAGACCTTTTGGTAGCAGAGTCCTTGGTCAGTTGGCAGGTCGTGATTTACATATTCATAATCAAGCAGGTCTGGGAGCCTGCGTAGGCATGAGGCACTGATGAGAAAAAAGTTGATTTATGATGATCTCTACAACATGGTCCCCCAAGATGTGTTCTGCAGCTCAGAGACTCAGGTGTAAGCTCTATTAATTTTGCAGAGCTGTCTGGGGTGACCCGGCTGTTTAAAGGTTAACTGTCTTTATACTTAGGATATGGGTATTTCTGTTTCGGTTCTTCCTTTGTTTGTGATAATGATTTATAAAACCCTACACGCAAAGCCAGCAAAATGGCTCTGACTCCTTAGCATGATACCTCTTACCTGACTACACTGTTGAGAGACATGAAGTATTATTCAAATCCTTTGCAGTGACAGCTTGGAAAGGCTGCTATTTTCCACGGTCTCCTTCTGGACACAGTGGAAGGAAAACATCAACCACGCAGGATTGTGCATTAGGAAGGGAAGAAGATGCACTTGGGCGAAGATGGCAGACCACATGTGTGGGGGGGTACTGGGGTTTCTTCCTGGACCTCCTTCCCATGTTTTCTTTGCCTACAGTATTCTCCAAATGCCGTTCAGATTCAAACATGATTGTGTTCTCAGGTGCCATTCTTTTACGTTTCCTTGTATGAGAGAGCATGTAATTTTTCTCTTCTGACAGCTTTGGAAATATGACAACTTGCTTTGTAAATCTGGTTTTGAATGCCACATGTTGGAAATTCTGTGACCTTAGAAAATTTGTCAGTCACTTGTTTATCTTTCCATGCTAGTGGTAATAGGATCATCTCACAGAAGCAGTTACCGGTGTTTCTTTGGACGCAAAGCATTCTTTTGATTTGGGATGAGGGCCAGTGCTCCTCCAAAGGACTTGCTGCTTCACCGCGCATGGTGCGTGCCCTGTGCTGACGTGGTGGGGTTGGCACTTGGTGGAGGTGGGGCGTCTGCTCTGTCCACTTTCTCCTCCTACCTCCCTGTGGGCTTGCTAAGCTTTGGTCAGACACTTGGCCAAGGATTAGCGTTACCATGGTTACCTGAGAGCGCATGGTACTCACATCCAAACTTTTTGGTTGCATTATCTTGTAGATGAAAGATTTTTCTCTCTGTATGAGTGTTTACTGTTTTAGAAAATAGGTACACACGTTGATACTGATTTCAAATGCATGATAAAACATACATAATTTAGAAATTAAGGTGACTTGGAGTGGTGGAGTGGCTCAAGTGGTACAGTGCCTGCCTAGCAGGCATGAGACCCTGAGTTCAAGCCCCACTACCACAAAAAAATAGATGACTGATATGGGTACAATACAATATTTCAAGCTATTTATTTTACTTACTAATTAATTGCACAAATTTGCTTTTTGCTTTTACCTTGTAAAGGTTTGCAACCAGGTTCTGAATGCTTAGTTGCTACATGTCTTGTTAGTTGCAATGACTTCCTCCTGTCATTAATGGCTCAGTGTGTAGCATGAGTGTGGGTGGGGTCTGTCACTCACAGTGGGAAGCGGGTTAATGTGCCTTTACTGCTGTTTTGTGATTTCCCCAATAAAGAAGAGCTGGTCACTACTGCTTGCTCATTGCTAATCTTCTCGTTGTTACAGCTGTCTTCAAGCACCATATCCTTTGTATAAATCTTTTCCTAAGCTGCCTGCCCACTTTGGGAAGGCAACACTAAGCAATGCAGTTGGTAAGTCCCCATTTGCCAGTCACAGGTACGTGTGACAGTGCCCCAACTCTCCCTCTATCCCGGCATTTCTGCATCGCATGAATGTCTTATTGGGGCATGTACATTCCTCTTCGTGATGGCCATTTCATCGAAGGGGCAGATGACAGTTTATTGTTTTCACTGATGACAGAGCACGGTCATTGGAGTCAAAAGTCCAGGTTGAAAAACACTCCACCAGACCCTAGCTTAGGGACTCTGAGCAAGGTGTAAACTCTCTGGACTTCAGTTTCCTCACCTGTAAAATGGAAGTGACAATAGTATTCACCTCTTAAGATGAGGACTGAATGAACTGAAGAATCTGTAACAACGTCTGGACCATAATGTGTGCCACGGTCATCATTATTATTGCTGTCATTATCGTCTTATTACCAATCAGTCTCAAACTTGAATCCAAGTTATGGTGGCAAAATAAGACAGATTAAGACTCAAACCATAGCTATTTAATTTTAAAAGTCACGTGGGGCTTTTGCATACAATCTAAATACTTGAAACTAATTACGCAAGCAAAAGGCTCCTGGTGGGTATTCCCTCCTGGCTTCCTTGGTCATTACCCCCATTTTGGGTGCTGCTACCTGACCTATGGTTCACCCAGTGCAGTGGAACCAGGTCCCCTTATCTGCCTGTGCTGCATAGCGTGCTTAAGATACAGCTGCAAGACCCCATTGCATCTGCTTAATATTCTTGCCCCAATTTTTCATCCTTAGAACTCAGTAAGAAGATGGTAATACTAAAAAAAAAAAAAAAAAAAAAAAAAAAACTCTCTCTTTTTGAATAAAGTAAAAGGTAGGGTAATTTTCAGTGAGCTGTGCTGACAAAACAAAATGCTCTCCCGACTTCACTTGGGAGTTGGACCTCGGCTTGGCGGGAGTGGAGCTGAAGGTGTGGTAATTAATAACTCGCCATCTGAAGATTCCAGCCTTCCCGAGACAACAGCGGCTGATGATTGCTTTTGTGTCTGTCTCTGTCTTTCCCTCTCGCTCTGTCCTTTAAAAGTTGCTTTCTACAAATGTTCTCCAGCTGTTAAGAAATTGTTTTTCATCTGGAGCCTGCAATTGTTTTTAAGAGATTGATTCAAATGCAGAAGGAGTCCCAGGGACTAGTGTCTGCGTTTGCAATAATTATTAGATATAAAACTGTGGCTACATGAGGCAAGAATTGCTAATTATTCTCTATTATTTGGGCCCCACTTTTTTTTTTTTCCAGCTCTCGTTTTACCCGTACAAGCTGCTTAGCACAACAGTAAGGCACAGACCAGGAGACTCAGGCAGGGTGTGTCTGGTTCTAGTAACCCCTGAACTGGTGTCCCCAGAAGGCCCTTGAGTTGACCCTAAATTTGTTTTAATTCATTTGAGATCCTGAGGACAGACATCACCTCAAAGCACTGCTGAACGGTGACATAACCTCTGTGTCCCCTGGGCTGGGGGAGGTGCACCCTGCAGCTGCTACCCAGGGCTGAGGAAGAGCTGCTACTTGACTAGAATGGTTCCTGCAGATGCCCAGGGGGCTGGGGTTCAGGGGTCAGGTCTGAAGGCCTTTCTGGTGACACTGTGGCATAGGCAAGAAATCTGCATGTGTTCCTAGTGGGCAAAACTTTCAAGAGAAGAACAGGGTTTGAATCTTGATGGTTACGGGGTCACCATGGGCGGCAGAGAGAATTACAAAGACATGAACCATAAATACATTCAGTAGTATATCACAGTTATAGAAGTGCTACTTATGTAAGTAAAAATGAAACAAATGTTGCCTATGAACATAAACACAGTTTTAAAGACACAGTTTCAGCTTGGTAAGTTTCCCAAATGAGAAGGAAGTGCTTTTGAAATGTGCCTGCCTCGAGGGACACTCTTTTAAGGTTCAGTTGGGCAGAAAAGTGATTCTTGAGTACATTCTAAGGTAAAATTTCCCCTGAGAACCCCACATAGACACGGTTGTGATCATGTGGCTAGGGACAGAGAAGACACACAGTCCACATAGATTTACTCTGCCATTCCGCAAATAACGCCCCCTCCAGAGAGGGTGGGGTCAATCCTGCTGGTCATGTGGATGCTAGAGTGCTAGAGGGGTCAGGAACAGGCTGTCCCAGGAGAGATGGACGAGGGTTTTGGGAGGACTCAGCAGAAGCCTGCAGGACCAGGGCTGGGGAGCCGGTGCCTTGGATGAGTTTCTGTAACTGAGTTTGCCTTGTGACAGGAGGAAATAAGGTCGATAGGGAATGAGGTACACCAAGAGTGTGATAAGCCCTGATGCTGGGAAAGTTTGCCAGCAGGTCAGGAGTGTGGTCATCACCACTCCTCTGCCACAGGGGCCCAGGCCTGGCCTCTGCTCTGACTTCCCAAAGTCCCCACCCCCAACGGAACACCTGAGCATTCATCCATGCTGAGACTGCATTTCCTATGCAGTTACATGGGATCTAGTTGAGCCATTTTCCTTTTAAAAAAGGTTGGGGTGAAAGAAGTGCAGCCTGTGGCTGGAGGGTCTTCCCTCTCCATACAAAAACCCAAAGAGTTTTCATCCTCATTCCCAGTTCACTGCAATCTCTGTCGTTGGGTGAAGATACATTTTGGTTTTGTCTCTGCAGCATCACAACTCTAGTGGAGCCACTAGCCATGCATCACCTCCTTGCCTGGAGGGTGCAGCTGTGAGTGTGTGAGCTGGGCAGTGCGCATACAGAAGGCGGCCCAGGATGCACATTTACAGGGCTGTAAGTTCACAGGGTGCACACAGCCTCCTTATGTCAACAAAACCAGCTCCAGTCACGTTGGTGTACAATGTCTGCTGAGAACGGAATGTGGACAGGGCAGAATCAGCTTAGCATTGGTGGAAGGCAGTGTGTCTCATTCAGGCCAGGTGCTGGCTTCCTGTCAGGGCTCCTTCCAAATTCTTCCTCGTCACGGTCCTAGCTCACATGACTGGGCATTTTATCAAAAAGATTTTTATTTTTGTCATTGCAGAGATGGAACTTAGGTTCTTGTGTGTGCCAGGCAAGTGCTGTACCCCTGAGCTACACCCCCAACCTTTCTCCAAAAGATTAAAAAAGATTTTAAGACTAATTGTGAATTTGTTTGTGGAAAGGTCAAAAATGTCAAAAGCAAAGAGTTGCCAAGTAAAAAGCAAGCTTATCTGGTTGATGTACAATTTACTTTGCCCTCCCAGATTTCAGTCATAAGGTAAATGATTGGACTGTGGACACTAATTCCCAGGAAAGAAAAGTTCTTTCTTTTGGCTCAAGATTAAGGGGCTCTGCTTCTTCCCCATTATAAAAATATATTTGAAATTCAGGGACCAGGATGAGGGCTGTACATGAGGAGGGGAAAGAGTAAACCAATCCCCCAAAAGATAGACACTTTAAACAGCTAAGTTGACATGAACAAGGAACAAAAATATTACCTAATATTAACTGACTGTTCCTGCCTATTGGGAAAAATTGCCATTGTTTTGGCATCTAGAATATGTGTCTATGAGAAATACATTGATAGGGCTTACTAGAAAGATTGGTTATGATTTTCAGAGAGCAGCTCTGAGCCAACTAATCATTACAAAAGATTTATAATTCAGCTTCATTTATGCGATACCTGTCACATTGCCATCATGGTTGTGATTAGTTATTACAACACCCAGCGAGATGGGAGATTGACAAACTGAGATCAAGACAGGTCAGGCAGCCTTTCCAGAGCCATGTGACAAATAACAAATAAGGATTTGATTTTTGTTCCCAGAATTCCCACCCAGCCCCTAGAGCGGTGCTACTGGTGGCATGTCTCAAAGGACTGAGCAGTGGTATCTGCTGCATTCCAGCATTCAGAATTGTTATGCAACCCGAAAGATATTTTCATTTGCTTTTAAAATAGGAAGACTCTGAGAAAAAAAGATAAGTAAAACAAAATGGTCCCTGTTCTCTCTTACATTTTTTTGCAAGTAAGAGAGGTGCTAAGATTTCAAACTTGTTTTAGCCCAATTCTAGAAAGAATGAACATTTTTTTTTTAACTTTCTGAGTGGGAAAATGTGTGTATAATTGTTTTCATTTAAAAAAAAATAGGTGAGTGAGATTATGGCCAGTTTTATTTTGCCATTTTTTGGAGTCATGTTTGTGTTTTTTATTAATTTTCTGCAATAAGCATATGTGTATCTGTAATAAAGAAGACCAAGTTTTCTTTTAAAGTCAAGCAAAAAGTGCTGTGATGTGTTATACACAATGGGCAAGGAGTTCAACGTGTTGCAATGGCTTCTTTTTATAAGACTAAGACACGTCATTTCCTAAACAAGTGTGTCGGTTGCAGCACCTCAGGCAGGAACTGCACGACCTGCCCACCCTTGTGGTGAGACTGGGTGTTAAGAGCTATGTGTGGGTTGGCTCACCTTCACCTGCCTCCAGAGATCTCGGACTCTGCCTGGGTTTCTTGTCTGGAAGGGAAAGTCGTAACCTCTTGCAATGGCGACTTAGCTCAGTGAAGGGCTTTGGGGATCTTCCAGCAAGACTGAGATGGCCACAGAGAGGCTGGAACTTGGGAGAGACCTGCTCTTGACCATTTAAAAATGCTTTTTAATGGAACTTATAACCATAAAGGTAGAGAGTAGAGGGAACACAGTGAACCCTGTGTCCTTGTCACCCAGCTCCAACCATGACCAGCTCTTGGCCTTCCTCTCTCTCCCTGGATGGATCACTTAGAAACAAATCCCAGATATCATCACCTCATGTCATCCGTAAATATTTCAGTGTTCTTCTACAAAGGCTTTTAAGACAGCCCAAGTCCTGAACAAAATGCCGTTGTCACACCTCAAGCTTAACAACAGTTTCTTAAAGTGGTTGAACACACAACCAGCATTCTCTTGGATTGTTCATGCATACCACACTGCGGTCATCTTTTTTCTAATTCACACGTAAATAAGGTCCACGTTTTGTATTTGGCTGCAATGCCTCTTCAGGTCTTAACCTTTAGGTTTCCCTGCCTTCCCCTCCCCATGCCTCGATTTCCCTTTCCTTCACTTTCTTTTCTCCCTTCCCTCTTTCCTTGGTTATTTGAGTCTGAGTCTTGCCCAGGCTGGCCTAGAATTTGAGACCCTCCTGCTTCAGTCTCCTGAGTGGTGGAATTACAGCCATGTACCACCATGCCTGGCCCTGCTGTTTATTTCTTAAAGAACGGGACCATTTGTCCAGTGGAATTTCCCACAGACTGACTCTTGCTGACTGCAGGCCTGTGTGCTTTCAACATCTCTGCTATTCCTTGCATGTTCTGTAACTAGTAGTTAGGTCTCTGTCACTTTCAATAGTTTTGTTTGTTTTGGCAAAAATAATTCAAAGTCCACTGATACTGGTTAACGTCTAGACGTGTGAAAATTTTGAAACTCTCCTAAAATGCTCCTGCTGATTATTTAAAATACAAAACTCCCATGTATTTTAATTATGCTCCAAACTTTGGGCCCACCCCTATTTTGGTGCACTCATCTTTCACTGGCCTGTGAATTCCTTCTAGAACGGTTTTCACTTTCACTTTCTGAATGCTAAGATAGACCGATCAGAGGCTACAGGAGGTCTCAATAATGAGTACATAACTTGGTGAAGCTTTGACAGGTTCTTTGCAGAATTTCAGAGGCGGCGACAAATTCCTGCTTTGCTCTGGGAGGGGGCAGGTCATCCATTTCTTTTCTCTTTAGCAAAGAAGGAAAAAAGATCATGTGGTTCTCAAAGAACCAGCATGGTCAATATTGAAACAAACAAGGAAGACTTGGACTGGGCAGTCACAATTCTCATAAATTAAAAAGGTGTTGAGTTACTTATGAGTTGTTAGTTACTGTGTGACCTATGCAGGGTATTTCCTTTTTTTTTGTTTTTTTTCTTTTTCTTCTGGTTCTTTTTTTTTGAACTTATTTTTGGTGGTGCTGAGGACTGAACCCAGGGCCTTGTGCATGCTAGGCAAGAGCTCTACCACTGAGCTACATCCACAGCCCTTTTCTTTTTCTTTTAACAAAACTTTTCTTCTGTTGACTCACACAAGTTAGGAGACAGCCAAGTCTGCACAACTGTGTCACTCCCCCCACCTTTAGGCCCCATCACTGGGCTTGTGAGCCCTGGCTTAGTACTGGATTGGCTGCCGGAGGGAAAGTGAAGAGAAGGAATTAATGGATATTTGTAAACAGCTGTTCTGAGTGCAAACTCGAGGTGGGCAGAAGGCCCAGCTCCAGGCCCACCTGCAGGTGTTTGTCTCTAAGCACTGATGCCTTGGAGAAGAATTCTGATCAGACATAGAATGGTTAATTGCAATTTGTTTTCTTGAATATAAATTTGAGTTGTGCCTGTAGGCAAATTTTCAGCTTGAGTTAGAGGCTGTAGTTCCACGTCCAGGTCTAAAAGGACACACTTTCTAAGGCTCGGCAAGAGGCATGGGTGGCGATGTAGCGAGAAGACCATTGGGTACCAAGACGAAGGACAATTGGAAGGGACAGCTTTCCAGAGGAGGCAGCTCCACTTGTGCTCCTTCACCCACGATGGTGCTCTCCCAGGGGTAGCAGAGGCCACCCTTCTGTGCTCCCCATGTAAACACACTGGCTAAGGCTGTCCCAGGGCTTTGTTCTCAAGTTGTGTTTCCTGTCTCAGGCTGACTGAAGAGCCTGGGCACCCGCACCCATGCACAGGACCCTTCAGTGAGTTTTTCATCTTGTGCACCTGTTTTGCACGGAGGCAGGTGGTGCAATGCAAAAGCCAAGTGTCCAGAGACTTTTTGTTACGGTGACTAATTTCCCACCTCGCACCAGCTGACTCTGCCAGTCTGAGGAGGGCTTGCTGACCAGTTCCTATTGATCTAGGAGTAGAGGGCCTGCGAAGGGAGGAACAGCTCCAAGACACCGCCATCTTCTGTTTGTCCTCCATGCACAATGCTGCATCACACTCAAAGCTACTTTAATTAATCTTTTGCGGGGAGGGAGGTGTTTTGAAATGTGACAGGCTCTCATGAGAGAGATAATGGATTGATGGCGAGCACAGTATGCTGAAGCCAGTGAGGTTGGGTACATTCAACACGATTCGGGTAAGAGCAAGCCCTCCAGGACAAAAAATGAAAGAGGCATTTAATTGGAACACTTAGCAATCACAAAACCAAGACAGAGGTTAAATTGTTTTGAGCAAGAGAAATTAATACATTAAAGGTTACATTTCCAACTGTGAGGCAGTGAGCTGGGCTCTTCTGCAGTGTCAGAATTGCATAAGGCAGGAGGAATGGCTCTGAAATGATTGTAGAGTCACTAACAAAAGGCAAGGGAGAGCAAGACACTTCCCAGCAGGAGGGTGCGAAGAGGAATAAAGACACGGAGAGAGCTCATTAAGAATGAATTGCAGACCATAAACATTTGAAACCACTAAGTGTGGAGTTCTATCTGTTATCTAATGACTCAGAGATTATAAAACTAGCAATGACTTTCAGAAAAGGAGTTGACTTTGGGGGAGGATGTTTGCCGTTACACATGCAAAAAAGGTATTTTTTTAGTTGGAGGAAAATCTCTTATCTTTGTAAATCAGCACAATTTAAGCAACTTCAGCCAATCTCTGACAGATTTTTTTCTGCTGTATAATTACACATTGTCTCCGATTTCGTTATAAGGACATTGAAGGGAACCTGCTAGGCTGGGGCGGCGAAGCTACAGAGTGGGGAGGAGGGGCAGGAAGAGACAGAAGTCCACACCTTACTGTCTAACTGCAAATCCATTGGCCATTTTGTCTTCAGAAAGACCTAGAAAGCTCCATCCAGAATGTCTTACCAGTGACTCCTTTAGAATGGATTTGTGCTTTGTTTTGGTTGAGGACATTGCAATTGTACTGCTGTTAATTGCATGGTTTGATGGGCAGAGTACAAATGAAATGAGATCATCTATCCTTGGTGTTAGCTCTCCCCCACACCCGCATACTCTCCTCCCTATGAGAAAAGCCACACTTGAAACCAGAATGACTTAAGACTCCAAACTCTTTAATCTTCTAGAATATTCAATGCCGCACTTCCAAATGTCCTTCACTTTGTGGTTCACCCAAGTCAAAATGGTGGGAGAGCATCAGTCCACACGACTGGGCCTCACACCCAGCCTCTAAAGTGCCTCTTTGGAAAACAGATGACACTTCAGTAATGCACTGCTCTTCTGGAAAGAGCAGAGTTCAAGGCTGCTCTGGAAGCCCCTGATGAGGCTTTCCTAATGGCTTTTAGAAGGGAGGGCTTCCACTGGGCAGCACCATGGCGACTCTCCATTACTCAGAGGAGAGGCCCTCTGTGCCCCGCCTCTTCATGTGCCCCATGAGAAATGGGAGGGAGTAGATGAAGCTCCTCCCTGAGCTTTTTCTAAATGCCTCCCGATCTGGGTTGCTGCTTGTATCTTTTAAGGTATGTAGCAGGGTGAGACCAGCTTCCTCTTCTTTCCTCAGCACCCAACTAGTGGGAACAGGATTGAAAGGAACCATGAGAAATCTGGATACTTATTAGTGTTAAGAAAAACTCACGATGTGTTCATTGTAAAAAGTGATTGCCAAAGGACACTGAGGACTCTCCTTTGGGACAGTTGCTCCTCTCTCTTCCCACTCTACAATTGTAAGACAAAGCAATCCCTGGCACTGACTGTTCCTTTCCCACCCACTGCTGTGGTGAGGACTGTCAGGCGGAGACCAAGGGTCTCCTGAGTCCACCGGTGGACTCTTTCCTCCACTGAGCTTTGGCGTGGGAGCACCGTGTGGCATGTTCAATGTGGTCAGTCGTTTACTGAGGAATGAAAAGACTGGTGTACGTGTGCATTGTGTAATTTCTTTTAAGAAGAGAGTAAATTCTGTAGCATTTCTATCTAGTTTGACGCCAGAGTCTCATTCTTTTGACGTGTAGGTGATTAATTATAGCTCATGTAGTTCCTGTATGAACGCAATGTGTGTGTCTCCCTCAAATCCGTGAGTTGAAGTCCTAATCTTCAATGTCATGGCCTTTGCACGAGGGCCTTTGGGAAGCAATTAGGTTGAGATGCTGTCATGTGGGAGGGCCCTCTTGATGGGACTGGTGCCTGTCCAGAAGGAATGAGGTCAGAGTTGTCTCTCTCTTTGCACCATAGGAAGACACATGAGAAGGTGGCCATCTGCAAACCCTGGTCAGGATTCAAATCTGCCAGCATCTTCACTTTGGATTTCCCAGTCTTCAGAACTGCGTGAAATAAATTCTGTTATCCAAGCCCCCCTACCCGTGTATGTTGTTATGGCAGCGTGTGCAGACTAATACAGTTCTTGAAGTAGGCTGAGGTGAGATGGGACCTGGGAAGCAGAGGGCGTATCAGCAGTGCCAGTCAGGATGCTACATTCATTTTTTTGTCCACTTTGTCTCCACAAAATGGACAAGTGGCTTAATAAATTCCCTCAAGGAAACTTTGGTGCTGGTAACGCAGGAGCAAGCCAATAGCAAGAGACAGCGAGCTTTGACATTTCTACTCTTTAGAGTGACACTCCTTCTGCCACAATAAAAGTGACCACAAATCACAAAATGATTAAGAGCACAATTTAAAATGTGTATTCACAACCTCTGTCCTTCACATTCAGGTTTTGTTAAATATTTGTTAAATACATGTATTTGTAAAATAGCGTCAGCATAATCTTTAACAACGATGGCAAATACAATCAAAGGTCAGCATGAACTGAACTTTGAACTGTTTAAAAATTATATCAAAGCAACTTAAATCAGCAGTTCTCAAGCTTCTTGGCCCTGGCACCCCTTTATGCTCTTCAAATTGACCCATGACCTTAAAGAGTCTTTAATGCAGGATATATCCATCTGTGTTTACCAAGTAAGAATTAAAAGAGAAAAACTGGAGTACTTCTCTATGAATTCACTTTATTGTTATTTATTTTATGTTTATGTTAATGGGTAGGGGGCTTGGATAACAGAATTTATTTCACGCAGTTCTGAAGACTGGGAAATCCGAAGTGAAGATGCTAGAAGATTTGAATCCTGTGCTATTTAATTTATGTAATGTGTTTCCAAAGCAGAAAACAAAGAAGTGTCGTCGTTTATGTTTTTGTGAATCTCCCTCATGTGTGGCTTGAATGTCTGAACACCCATGGCTGCTCTGCATTCAATCTGTTGTGATGTGTTGCTTTAATGAACTATGTGAAGAGAATCCAGCCTCGTCCAGCTCAGCATTTGGAAAAGAGAGAAGTAGTGTAATGGCTTTCCAATAATTGTAGGTCTTCTTTGATACTACACCAAAACTCAGCAAGTGGTTATTTCTTGAGAGTTAACGGTGTTATGGAATCTGAAGCCATATCAATGATCTTTGAACTGTCTTAACATTAAAATTCACTGGTTTCTTTTGCATTTTGAAAGTTTTTACTCATGCTTTTGTAACATTTTGCATTGTTAAAACATATTTGTCTCCTGGGCTGTGCTAATCTTCCAAAGGTTGACACAATTCATTATACACTATCAAAATACCACATTCATTAATACATGCAATCTCATTAGAAAAGTCCTTAAGTTTTGGGAAACTGTCAAGCTTATAGTGATACATCATATTTCTCAAAATCCTAATTTTCACTCAAAAGACTGAATTTTATCCTTGGCAAAAAATATTGTCAGTTATTTTCTTTGTAGTTCCAGGCTGACTTTGTTTGTTTTGTAAAATGTCTGCCAAATACCCAACTGTGAATACCATAGTCATTCTTCTGAGGGAAAAATGGTGTTCCACGAAAAGTGTCTGGTTCAGCTCCCAGATCCAGCAGTCACACAAATGCTTTTCCTGGAAGCCCCATCTTCCTCTCCTCTCCCATGCTGCACGAGTTCCCCTTTCGTCCTCAGCATAGTGACTAGACCTGCATTTGAAGATCAAGATCTAACAAAATCATAACTTGCATGGCTTCTTCAGAGACGTGATAACAACTTTTTTCCTTTTTTGCCATGCAGACATGTGACGATGAGCACAATGAGTTCTGGTGTGGCTGTGCTCGGGTGCCACCATCTCACTCACTGTTGACTTTGCACCACTAAAGCAAATGTCAACACAGAGGAAAAGGCAAAGAAAACACCCAGTATTAGGATGAAAAGAGTTTGGGCCTCATGGACTCAGGGAATGGGTCTTGGTGACTCTAGGAGCATTGACTTACACTTTGATAAACACAGGTTTACAGCAAGATTTTCAGATGAAACATTTGGTCACATTGCTTACTGTAAAAAAAATAAAAAATAAACATTTGAGCCACTAATATGATAATTTAAAATATCACTTATACAATTTTAAAAATTTTCTATTTGGTATAGATTCTAATAGTTGTAATATTAATACAGTGGTAGATATTTATAGCTTATAAATAATTTATAAATAAGTGGGATCTATATATGTCTACAAACTTTTAAGGAGAATTTTTTGGTCTGGTAAGCATTCACAAGCAAATAATTAGGAGCTTACCCATTGGTTCAAGAAGATGAGTTAGAGTGTGTCTCTCCCAGAAGGAATCTCTAGGGACACCCTGATCCCTGGATACCTTTTAAGTGAAAGGAGGGTTTGGGATTAGCAAGGTGGAGTAAGACAGTGCACCGGGAATAGCACTAATTGAGTGGCTTGGAGTGCAGCCTCCACTGGGGAATAGAGGTTTGACTGCAACTTCCGCCTCAAGTCCCTCAGGCCAGAAATTTGGGATCTCCTCCCCCTCCACCACTGGTCATTTTACAAAGTCTTGTAGACCCCGCCTCCGCCTTTGGACTATGCGTCCTTCTGTGCTTCAGTCTGTCTGCCTTAGTTCAGGCCCTTTTCCCAGGACTCCTGCCTGCCCTTGTCCTTCTCACGCCAGGAGCCAGGACTTTGTAATGTGGCACGTGCACGCTGCCTTTGGTGTCCTTGTGCGCCTCAGGGTAGATTCCAGCCATCGCTCCCTGACTAGGCTTCTCTGGGGGCTCAGCTCTCTCTCCCCAGCCCTCGGTCATGGGTAAGGTGTGTGGAACTCTGCTTTCACACATTGTGTTCCCTCTTTGAGGAATTCTCTCCTTCCGTTGACCTGTCCTTACCCCGCTCTTTCTTTCTCCCACCTACACTCCAGCCCACGACATGCACTTAACCCAGTCCTCCAAAACCATGCCACGTTTTGTCTCAGTGCAGAAGATCCATTTTTTAAAATTTTCATTGTTGACCTTGGTTGTGTCACTTAATATCTTCAGAGCCTGGTCTCCTCATACACCCTTTTGGAGTGTCAATTTCTTCTGTAAAAGGCTCATCTCACTGCTGACGTCTGGCATGCTGCTGGGGAGGCCAGGTGCCTGAGCCTCTCTTTCCATTCTGTGATTCCATCGGCTTTATTTCTTTAACACCGTGCTGCAAATGGCTGCTCACATTGGCTTGTCAAGGTTGTCTGGTCCTCAGGGCCTACCCCTTGTTCCCTCTCTAATGTCCAGCACTGTAGAATACTGCGTGCACCCAGCGGATGGGTGACAAAGTGAAATCAGAAATAAGATTGAGACACATGGTGGCCCCAGTTCAATACAGAGCCACAAGTGGCTCTTAAGTTTAAATTTACATACATGTGCATTAGATCAAATTAAAAATCAGTTCATCAGTGGCACTGCCAGTGTCTTACATGCTCAGGGGTCACATTTGCCTGGTGGTTGCCACCTGGGGCAGCACAGATCACAGAAGGTTTCCATCATCACAAAGATTCCATTGGACAGTGATGTCCATTTTACATCTGTCACTCTGAAGTAAAGGCTTACATAAAAATGCCTTTGTACAGGAGAAAGTAGTGAGGACACTAACATTGAGAAGACGTAAAAGTGCTAATGGTTAGAGAGGTGCCCAGTAATGCTGTGGTCAGGACATGGAGCAGGCCTCACCACAGTGTGAGGGAAGAAAGGTCTTGGATCGGTTTACTCATGGCCTCAGTTTCCCTCATCTGGGGCTATTCATCTCACAGGGTGGGTGGAAAAGAAGTCAGCCCTGCACTCTGAGTTAGGGCTATTGTGAAGTCAAGTCTTTGGCTTAATGTGAACAGCATAACGCTTGTTCTGTGACTCTCTGTAGACCCAGCAAGAACAGACATTTAAGGGCTTTGGGGGAAAATGCTGGATCGTAGTTTGTACGGACTGTTACCACTGGTGGGCTGTCTTTTCCTCGGAAGCCACACCACATTTCTTTTTCCAGTGGATCCTCCCCATATCTCTGTGGGCTACAACCTCTACTGGCAGGCCGACTCTAACCATGATGCTGTCCAGGAATGCATTATTCATGACCTTGCACTTGGGATTAGGCAAAGCAAGAAGTTTCTCACAAAGTTTTGCAGAAGTTAACTGTCAAGTCCAGAGCTCATGGTTGGGGGGTTGAAAAGAGAGAGCCATGACTTCATAGGCTTCTCTCCTGGTGCAGAATTTTCTCTTCTGCCCATGCCAGACTCTGAAAGTCTGGTTACAATGTCCCCGGGATTTCTGGTCCCCATTTTCCAGTTCTTTGGATAAGGGGGCAATTGTTTGACTGCTTCCTGCCAAGGTAGCAGAAGTCAGGGACTGTTTTCAGGCTTTCAGTGCCAACAAAGACTTTGGTGGTAAGTAGGGCTTTCCTGGATCTGAATTATACGTGACCCAGGTTTTCAGGATGAATAATAGCCTGCAGCACAGTGCACATGGTGCAGTGTGACTCACACAGTCCCTGGCAGAATTCTGGGTGAGGCAGAAAAGTGCCTCCAGATTAGAAGTGATTCCAAGGCCAGCCCTGGATCACAGGATGTTAGAGCAGGAGAGACACGAGGTCATCTGGCTTGTGTCTATGGTTGTAGATGAGAAAAAGACCCAGAGTGGTAGCAGGGCTTCCCCTGGGCACAGAACCAGGGGTGAACTGAATTCTTTTGAATTCCAGTCCTGTGTCCTCAGGATGGCACACTGCTGCCTCCTCATCAAACCAAACGCTCCAATATCAATTGTTTTGTTCAGAAGTTTTTCTCCCCAGATGAACTATAATGGTTATGAGGATAGAGACCTTTCCTTCACCTTTCTTTAGTATCCTCAGGAAATGTACAGTACAGCTAGAGAAGAAAAACCAACACATACCAAACCAATAGATATAGTTGTATATTAAACTGAATGTCAAGTAGAATGGGAATTCAGAGGAAGAAGATAGTGGTATGGGCTACAATAACCAGAGAAATGTCCTAAGATCTGAGTTTTGCCTTCACCAGTAAAAGGGAAGAGACCTCTTCCAGGTAAGGGGAAGCAGTACCAAGGCTTCAGAACTTCCAGAAAGGATCAGAAGTAGGTCTGCATGAGCAGAACAAGGGTCTGACTGAGGGAGCAAGGCAATAAAGAAGTGGGGTGGAAGGCCAGGTGGAAGACAGGCAGCTCAGGCCACTAAGTGCCATATCAGCCATCTGTGTCAACCAGGCAGCACCTACAGTCTTGATCTGGGGTGGCCTGGTGACGTTACAGCCTGGGCCACATCTGGGAGCCTTGTGCAAGGTAGACAGGGGTGAGAGGAGATGAGGATCAAGGGATGTCTTGCAAAGATGTTTCCTTGGGTGGCAAGTAAGGCTGAACCTTGGGGCTTGCAGCTAGACAGATCTGATTAGGAACCGGAGCTCCACCCCTTCTTAGTGGAGGGACGGAGGGCAAGGTGCATTTTCTCACCTGCCTTTAGTTTAGTCCTCTGCAGAATGGGGATAATGTGATTTATTTATAAGGATTGCCAAGAAGCTGGCTGTAATAAAATATATGAAACGCTTATGTTTAGCCTTTTTGAATCCATGGAAAATAAAGTCCATGGGAGCTACATCAGTTTCCTGGGATTGTCATAACAAATTATCACAAACTTGGTGGCTAAAAACACAGAAATATATCCACTCCTATTTCTGAAGGCCCAGAGTCTGAAATCAGTATTCCTGAGCTGGAGTCAAGGTGTGGGCAGGGCTGTACTCACTCCACTTGGTCCAGGACAGAAGTCACTCCCTTTCCTCTCCCAGAGCTACTCTCCTTGCATTCCTTGGCTGCTGGTCACCTCCTCCTTCTCCTGAGCAGTTGAGCAGTGTTGTCACATGTTCCCCGAGTCTGCTTTTCTTGGCTTCTGTTATGTGGCTTCTTCTTGAGTGGTAAAGTCCCCTTTTGCCTTCTTTTAAGGGACTGTGAGTTGCATTTAGCATCTCATCCAGGACAGGCTCACAGGGCTTCCCAGCTTCCCAGGGCTGCTGTTAACAATGTGGGTAGAACAATTGACACTGACCTCTCACAGCCCTGGACGTCAGATGTGAGATGGAGATGTTGCCGAGGGTGTGTCTGAGAGAGTGTGTCTGGCTTAGGTTGCTGTGAGACGGTCAGAAGCCTTGCTGGTAGGGGGGACACCTTGTCCTAAGCCTGTGAGTGAGTGCTCGAGGGGATGTGCCCTGCACCCTGAGTGGAGGTTGGTGGGAAAAATGTCCATGCGAGAGTACAATAATGCAGACATTTGAGTTCCAAATGATGAGTGACCCCAATCCCTTTTCTGCACATGTGCAGCTACCACCCCAGAAAGTGGATCCAAGATAAGCAACCGCCCATCCAGAATCCTCTAGAATGGATTAAAAGTGAATGACACAAAGGACCAAACACCTTTGAAATGGACAAAGCCCTGAAGGAACTCCGTCCTGATGCCCAGTTGCCACAGACAAACCACCTGGGAACAGGAAAAACCAAGGTGGGGAAAAATAAGAAGAGAAACAGGTGCCCCAGAAAGTGAGGACTCAGGCTCACTGCTGCTCCAGCTCCCTTCCCAGGAGTCCTCCAACATTCCTGCTCCCTGGCCAACTCAGAGGCACAGGCTGTGGCCGACATGGAGGATTTTGAGCAGCACAGAAGAAAGGACCAAGATTACCAATTTGCATGGACCAAATAAACCCTCCCACAGGTGCACAAGCACCTTCCATTTTTCTGGCAAATGCATGACTCTCCATACATGAGTGCAGACTGCAAACACAAAACCCTGGTGAGGCAAATGTCTGGGGAAAAGGGGGTTAAACAACTCCAGTGGCGAACTGGAAACAAAAATCAAGGGTCATTTCCCCTTTAGTTAAAAACCAAAGACATCTTTTCACTAGGAGCCCTTGGCTCTATTTTGGCCATTTGAAAGAAATTTAAAAAAATGCTTGGGGATTCTGAGGTGAAAATTCACAAGCACTGTGTCTTTGCTTCGGTTCCCTTCAACCAAGACATCCTTTGCTGGAGTCCTTTATCTCGTGCTTTGTTACATATTTTTAATCCTATACAAAAATGATAGGATGTCAAGAAGGATCTATAATAACACCATTTTTTTATTTCACTTCAAAGACTTGGCAATTTCTGATCCATGTGACATTCACACTCCTTCAGGGTCAAACAACATCTTGCAGCCTTCATAAAATGATTAAATATTTTAAACAGCTCCTGCTTATACCTCCATCGCCCCTCGAGACTGATACTGTTATCGTTTTTGTCAAAGCCAGTTTCCATCCACATTTGTCATTCGTGCTTGCATTTATGAGTTATCAATCGCCATGTCAAAATGCAAAATAACTGATGTTCTTTGGGCGGTATTGGATGGTCTATCTGGGGCTTTTAATCAATGCTGATTTTTATTTTCCATACCCATACATAAATCTTTACTATTCTGGGCCACATATAATGCGTTTGTACAAAACGCAGTGACAGTAGCAGTAGTTATATTATCAAACAGTACACCTCGGGGCTAACTGAGAAGCAAGGGCTTTCAGAAAGGAACCTTGGGAATTACGGTGAGGAGCCATGGCTGCAGAGTATAAGGGATTGGTTGTTGCTGTTTGTAAATCAACATCCTGCTAGCTAAGCCTTCTCACTTATGTACAGTCCAAATTCCTGCCCTGATCCTCTGCAAAGGAGTCATGTTTTTTTTTTTAAAAGGCAAAGTTTGCATAATCTACACAAATAATAATGAGCTGTGTTTTCTGATTCTTTTTCCACTTTTCCTCAGGGTATAAATTCAAATGGCAGTATGGAATGTATTCAGGAATAGCTTCTTTTTAATGCACACTGGAATTTCCCATGCTGGGTCTCACCCCCCAGCTGCTCCAGGAGAGAATTTGCTTTGCCCTTTCAAAGGGCATTTGCCTAGTTGAACAGAGGTCATTGCAGAGATCATTCCACAATGGGACCTTAGTGCCCAGCAAGTCCTAGTTCATGCAGCTACCCCAGGCCATGGGAAATCAAGAGGTATATTTTAAACCAAGCACAGTATAAATAATCTCAGAGCAGAATTCAGCACAGGTGTGCAGCCAGCAGAGTCCAGGAATCCACAGGTGCTCATAAGCTTCCTCAACAGATTAAAACATTAAGAATGACCTCCAAGCTGGACATAGCGGTGAATGCCTGTAATCCCAGCTGCGTGAGACAAGGAGCAGGAGAATCTCAGTTCAAGGTTGCCCAGGGAAAAGTGTGAAAACCTATCTGAAAAACAGTCTAAAAAGCAAAAGGATTAGCGTATGGCTCAAGTGGTAAGGCTCTTGCCTAAAAAGTGCAAATCCCTGAGTTCAATTCCCAATAGTGAGAAAAAAAAAAAAAAGGCCTCTAAAGCTTTCTCCCTTCAATCATTGCTTCTTCCTGGATCCTGTGCATTGTAAATTAGTTAGCCTTCGGCCCTCCTTTGCCCATCCTCCCCCATGATAGGCAGAAACTGCTGCCACCTAGCTCTTGTGACTGTTGAACCAGGGACAGGCCGTGGGTGGCAGTGGCAGAGAGCTCTGGTTCAATTAATTCTCTGAGATTTGCAGTTAAAATAAGGACCCCAAAGATTGCAGTTACAACAAACTTTGATTTGTAGAAAGCACTGCAGTTGTAAAGATGTCTCTAGCCATAGGAGATCAAATACTAAAGTAAGCAGCAGTGCAACTGGGGGGGTGAGCACTAGTCAGAAACGAAGAGGAGAAAACTCAGACGTGCCCACAACCCAGCATCTTCCAAAAGGCAGGTGCAAAAGGCAACTTGCACACAGCCAATCCAGAGTCGCACCAGTCTGCTGAAATGTTTCCGCACTGTTTCAAGAGGCAATATGTTTTGTCTTGAATTCAAGTACTCACAGCAACACGATCAGTGAGTAGCCAGCCTCACTTGGCAACTTGGGTGCTGAATATGCAGCATGCGATAACTTCAACATTTATTTATCTGAACACTGGGAAGCTTGCTCACTCGCTGAACAGGAAGTCCCCAGCACCTCTGCAGTTTCAAAGAAGACCACAGCAATGCATCTTGTTCACCAAGGCCAGCCCTAGGATGCCTGAGAATGGCCTAGTGTGCTTAGCACATGTCCTCCTTCTGTCCCTGGGGACAATTCAGACCCAGTGAGACTCCCCCAACACTTGGTGGCTCTCAAAATACTTGCAAATGACTCCCTTCTTTTGTTGGGTGTGGTAGTGCATCTTCTTTTCTTCTCTCCCTCCCACTCCTTAGTACACTCTTGGCATTGTTGCCACCCTGTAGGCCACCTACATTGACCACAGCCACCATATGCCGTTGAATTAGGTCACAGAAGAATGGCATCATAACCACTGCCATTCTAAATACTGGTCGTTTATTTTCACAGCCCAAGATTAATTTATTCATTTAATCCATAGATGTATAGTTGTCCCTCTGCATTCTTGGGGAATTTGTTCCAGGACCCCTGAGAAGACTGAAATTTGCAAGTGTGCAAATCTCTTGCATATAACCTGTGTGCATCCTTCCATAGACTTTGAATCATCTAGAGACTACTTGTGACACCTGTGACAACTTGAGCGTCATGTGTTAGTTGTTATTCTGCATTGTTTTGGGAATAATCACAAGAAAAAAGTTTGTAGGTGTGCCATACAGATACAAGATTTTTCTCCTCCAAGTGGATCCAAGTTTGGATCTGCAGTTGGTTGGATCCATGGCTATGGAACTTGTGGATTCAGAGGCCGGGCTGTGTGCATAGAGAAAGAACCTACTGTGTGTCAGATGAGGTGTGAGGTCGGTGAACACAGCTTTTGTGGATAACATCACTCTACCACATACATGGTGGTATTTATAAGAGGTCAGTACCTCTGTAAGGTGGCAAGACCTGCCTTGTCCATTCTTCATACACAGAGAAATAGCACAGGGCCACAAAATGCTCTTTAATGATCACAGCACACTATATGTATGGATGAAAATGTCATGGTGAAACCCATTATTTTGAACAATTAGTATATGCTAATAGAAAATTTAAATGAGCTGGATGTGTTGGTGCATGCCTATAATCCCAGCAATGGTGAGGCTGAGCCAGGAGGACTGAGAGTTCTAGGTCGGTCTGGGCTGTATAGCAAGACCCTGTCTCAAAATAACAACAACAACAACAAATAAAATAAAGAAAAAAGAAATGTTGAATAAATGAAAAACTTCCCAGGGCTTTCACTAAGTTGTCTTATAGTGACATGGCTTTATTGTATTGGCTGAGTTATTTTGACTGATTCTGTGCCATCCAAAGGGGATTCCTGTTTCTTATCAGTGCAGGTAAACCTAGGCCTCTGAGGGAGAAGGGGGTCGGGGAGGAGTAACAGAGGACCCAGGGCCCAGAGGGAAGAAAACCTGAGGATGGAGGAACTTGCAGCCTCTAAAACTGTCTCTGAGATGGCCAAATCCTGGGGGGGAGGGGAAGGGGAAGAGGGGAGAAGGAGAGGGGGCAGGAGGGAAATGCAGAATTCATCAATTTGCTATTTATTCATTCTTCCAATGTCTTTACTGAATTATTATTCAGTGTGGCTTCATTCCAAGCTCAATATTCAGCTTTTCAGCTTAGCACCAGAAAGAAATCTGGAATGTATCTATATATACTACAGTGGTTCTCAACCAGGGCCATTTTGCCCCTCCCCCAAAAGGACATTGGCAATGTCTGGAGATATGTTCTGTGGGATGAGAGTGGGCTGTCCAGTGCGACAAGGCCAATCATGCTGTTCAACAGTCTGCAATGCCCAGGACCCACCACACAGAATTATCCAGCTCCAAACATCAACAGGGCTGACACTGAGAAACCCTGATTAGTACATGGTCCACCCTCGCAAGGAAGAGGCAGTAAGAAAAATGGAACTGCTTGTAATATGGATGTATATATCCTACCAATGTAAGATAAGCCAATGTGTTTCCTTTTCCTGCTTGATGAGAACTGAGAAGTGATCATTACTATGGTAACCATAACCTGAATTTTTTCTCATGCCTGAAGTCCATACTCCAGGAGCACCGTCTTATGAAGGTATGGATATATACGCAGTTATGGTCCACTTAAACATCTGACTTGTACTTGTGTTGAGACGACTGGCTTTGGATAAAAAAGCAATGTTTTTCATATTTACCTTAACTTTTGGATGAAGTACAACCGAATACAGTTAAATTTAATTTCTGGATTCATAGAGATTCACACACGATGACTATTTTACTTGTCATAACAGCATATGTGGCAGTATTTCTGGGTGAAATCAAAGACAAATTTCAAATGACAATTTTGCAAATCATTCAAAACTAGAGAGTACAAAGAATTTTGGCAAAGGGTCCACACTATCTCTGTTTATAACCTTGGGGT
Source organism: Castor canadensis (assembly GCF_047511655.1). Lineage (NCBI taxonomy): Eukaryota > Metazoa > Chordata > Mammalia > Rodentia > Castoridae > Castor > Castor canadensis. The sequence goes on along the minus strand of NC_133389.1, from coordinate 3,750,628 downwards.
AAATCTTTGTTATCAGCAAAAAGCATGTATCTCCTGTGTTGATGTAAATATTCTGGACAGCCTGGGCTCTCAGGCCCCATGACCTTCAGGTGACTCACACTTCTTTCCCTGTCTGATGGGATGACCTTGACTGAGCTCTTTTAATCTGCCTGTCCTTTTTTTTCTTCTGTAAAATGGGAATGTAATGGAGGCACTGGATTAGTAGAATTCCAGGACACAGCAGAAACATTAACTTACCATTTTTTATTATTGCTGTTATTCTGATAACAGAATCACACTGTGTCCTTATCGTATGACTATTATTATTCTGGGCTGTTGAACTGGGAGGGATAAAGCATCAGAGATGTATTCTTTCATAGCCTAGGGGTCAGAAGTCCAAAATCAAGGTGTTGGTGGGCCGTGCTCTTTCCGGAGGCACAAGGAATGAGGTGCCAGCAATCCTTGGCGCTCCTTGGTTTGTGGATGTAGCACTCTGACCTTTGGGTCCATCATCCCAAGGCCTTCTCCTGTAAGTGGTCTTTTCTCCTCTCTTTATAAGGACACCAGTCATTCTGGATTAGAGTGTGACTTCATCTCAGCAAAGACCCTATTTGCAAGTAATTTCACCTTCATAGGTGTGGGGTTCCTCAGGTAGACATGCCTTTTTTTAGGGGCGGTGGGTGGCAGGAACACAATGCTACCCATAATGCCATGTATCAAAATAAAACCTCAGATGTGCTGCGTTTGTTGAGCTTAAATTGAAACTGGAAGAACAGCCCAGTTATGTCACATGAAGAAGCAAGTCAGAGGGCCACACAGAAGTGCAACAGACGCACCACCGTGGAGTGGGAGAGAGCTCTCCGCGGGCTGCTCGCAGAGGCAGCAAGTTGCATAGAGAAATAACTCTGGGGACACAGAGCTCAGCAGGATTTGCTCCCAGAGGGTTTCCATGGAGTGACTGTGAGTGAGCTCTCACACCTGCCCCTGCAACGAGCAGCAGGAAGACTCTTCGTTCTGGGAAATTGAGTCACATGCCAGGAAGTGAAGTCCTCTCTTACTTTGTGGCAGTGGCAACCCAGGGAGAAAGTTTAACCTGTGTCTGCTGCCGCCTCAGGGTTTAACACTTTTGGCTTCTCCGGGCTGTTTATACAGACGTATGACAGGTATCAGGTCCCTGATACACTGCAATTTAGACCTTATCTAAAAGGTTTTTGTTACGGATTGAATTGCGTCTCCCCAAACTTCATGTGTTGAATCATAATTCCCAGAGGTGATTAAGTTACAGTGAGGTCGTGAGGGTGGGCCCTAATCTGATATGACTGTCACTTAGAGGAAGTTTGGACACAGACACACTCCAAGAAGAACACCATGGGGAGATGAAGGCAGAAGTCAGGGTGTTTCTTCGATAAGCCAAGGAATGACAAAGAGTGACAGAAAGCCACCAGCAACCCTGTGGGCACCTTAATCTTAGACTTCTGTTCTCTAGAGTGAGGCAGTCCACTTCTGTCTTCAAGCCCCCCAGTGTGTGGCATGGCACCCCCAGCAGGCTGGCATAGGAGCAGTTTTGTGGCACTTCAAGGAGGTGCTAAGTGTCTTTGTGGTAGGGGCCCAGCCTCAGCTCACCCCCAGTGCCTGGTGCCGATGTTCTTCAAGTGCTATTCATTCACTCTTTGCTTTACCCCTTGTACCCCTGCTAATGGGGACCTGCCTGTCATCAAGGCAACCCATTCCTTTTGAGACAGTATAATTGTTGGGGAGTTCTTTTTCCTTTTCCAAAGTCCACTTCCTGAAGTCACGGTTCTGCTCTCTGAAAGCTCAACAGGACCACTTCCTCTTCCCTTGGGCAAGTGTCCCTGGTTCCAGAAATCAATGCCATGCAGCTCTCTGCCAGAGGTTGGTCACTGGCCACATGCTGCTCTGACAGGCCAGGGTGGGGGACCTGTGGCCCTCTGCCTCCCGGCCTCCAGTGCTAACGCCGGAAGCTGCAGTGAGCTGTGGCTTCCCAAACGAAGGGCCTGTGTGTGTCCCAGTCCTGCTCGGTGGACCCGAAGCACATGGTGGGGACTTTATCTTCTCCAAGACAGATCTGGAAGAGATTTTAGAGATGTTGGCAGCCGAGCAGGAAGCACCTTCTAGAAACCGAATTTCCCGGTGGGTGAGCCTATCCTCATTCCAGCACTCCTGTTCACACAGAGATGGCCGTGGCACCTTTGTAACAGAAAGGTGACACTGACGTTCTCCTAAGTCCAGGGTGCAGATCTGGTCGTTCGCCATGTGGTTCACAGTGCTGTCTCTCTCTTGCTATTTGCTGCTATCACAAACGCTGTGTCCCTCTGTTGAGTCACACTAGAGGTCAGTTTGACCTCATATAAAGTAGACTACCCGGACTGAGAAGGATTTATGAAGGGTCCCTCAGTTGGATGACTCCTTTCACCCCCTTTTCTTCCCCAGCTTCCTGTTCCTGCCCTCCTCTTGCTCCCTCCCCCATTGTGAAAAGGTCCAGTTTAAAGACAAGAACTGTCCACTTATATGGGGACCAGCACCTCTGTGGCCTTGCCAGTAGGCCTAGCACACCTAATAGTATAACTGGAAGTAGCAAGTTGAGCTGCTTTGCGGGTTTCACCCCACGTGCGTGTTCCTTTGACTAAGTCCTGACACGTGTTTTGTTGTCTCAGCTAGGGGAACTGAGACACAAATCATAATTTTTCTGGCAAACCGATGACATCACTTCATGTGACCATTCACTAAACACAGCTCACATTCCCATGGTCCATCCCATGAGATGCTAAGACCTTTGGGGGAGCTTTGTCACCACTGGGTTTGTGACCCTAGGTAAGGTGACAGGCAGAGTTACAACTCCATGTTGACAAGTGCAAGTGTCTGTTTGGACAGACACACAGCCACATGCAGTACCCCAAACTCACCCTGCACCAGAAGAGAGCGATTTCTCATATGAGGTCGAGTTTAACCTCAAGGTTAATACAGTGACACAGGTTCAGTCAATGTCTTCTTGGGAGATCAAGTGGGGTAACCCCCATGGACGTGCCTCGGACACTGTCACCTCTGAGGCTAAGGCAGCTGACAGACACGCTGAGCCCTGCAACACTTTGCTCCTTGGCTTGTCCTTTCTTCTCAGTCTCTGTTCTACAGTCTGCCTCCCACACACTGCACCCCGGCTGGATAGCCTCAGCCCCTGCCAAGCGAGGCTCACCGCCTGCCTCTTCTTCTTGCCCCAGTGGAGCTGGCAGGCTAACCTTCCAGAAATGCTATTTTCATCGAACTCCTCCCTGGCTTGGGAGCCCACAGTAGCGTGGCATTCTCTTTCCTCAGCCCGCTTCCATTCTTCTCTGACCCCAAAAGTCCTCTCCTCTGCAGCTAGGCCACTCCTCCCGACCTCTGGCCTTGGTTTGGCTGCTCCGGCCGCTGCTCTGCCTCTGGAAGGATCCCCACTTGAATTTCCCTTCCTCCTGTTCCCTGTCTGCAGTCCACTTCTGGTGGAGAGTCCAGTGTCCAAAAAGTCCATCTGGGTGCCTCCCAGGATACACTCAGCTCCCTGCAACTCTTAGACCTGTGTCATGCTGCAAATTCCCAGATGAGGTACTTGGTTCTTTCCTTCTTCATTTGAGTAACCACTGAATCAGCTCTTTAAGACTGCAGTCTGGCAGGGTTCAAGTTCTACCATTAGCAGCCAAAGTGACCTTGAACAAGTTACTTTACCTCTCTGAACCTTGGTTTCCCTAACTGTACAATGGGATGGCAAAAGTAATGATGCCTTCTTCTCCAGCTGTTTCAGGAGCGGTAAATAATGTAGTATATACCACAGTGCCCGATGAGAGCTCAAAGACGTTAGTTCTCTTGTTCTAAACACAGATTGGATGGCAAATGTGTATGTGTGGACAGTGACACAGCACTGGATTATCCAAGGTACCGTGGAGTGTTGCTTACATTTCTTCCTTCCTTCTTTCCTTCCTCCCTCCCTCCCTCCCTCCCTTCCTTCCTTCCTCTTTCTTTTTATTTATGATGCTGGGGATTGAACCTGTGGCCTCATGATAGGCAAGGGTTTTACTATTGAGCCACTGCTCCAGTCACCTGTCCTTTTTGTATGACTTAAATTCCTTTAAGTTGGGTTTCCATCTGCTGTCCATTGAACTTCTAGTACCTTCTGTCCTCTTGCTGAGGCCTTTCTCCCACTCGGGTTTGGCACCCTCCCCACTTTTCCATGCTCGTGTGGACTTCCCACCTCTTCATGGTGTCTGGCGTGCACTCCATGGTGATGGGGGAGAATGCCTGTGGCTGAATTAGATTTACTCACTGGGATTGATTCTGAGCCTCGTGAGGCTCCAAGATGCTGCGTGAGACATGGGCCCCTCTGGGGTCATTGCAAGTGAGGCCTCTTGCAGAAGAGATCACGGTATGGCTGGAGCGGCTGTGCTGTCTTCTAGTGGCCGCTCTGGTAGGGCTGGGTGCTCAGATTCCGTGAAGGAAAGATTTTTGTGTCCTGCCTGGCATCAGCAATATTGCCTCCATTTTCTCATTTTGAAAAGTGAGGAATTCCCTGTGGGGTTGTTTGAGGGTAAATGGAAATGACAGAAGTGACACAGCAGGCATGGTGTTGGCAAGCAGTGGCTGTCCAAGGATGGTTTACTGAACCATAGCACCCATCTGTAGGACAACCCTCCATCGGAGGGTTGGCTTTGTGGAGCGTGGTCACCTACACACAGCATTTTCAGCATTTTTCTCCCCACCCCCCCCACACACTTACTATTTGCAACCATCCCTATTTTGTCTCCTTTGCTGTGCATGGCCCTAGGCGATGGCCCTTCTCATTCAGTAAATTACTAAGGTTCCCCCACTTCCATTGTCTCTCTCACCCATGTTCTGCCAGAGCAAACCTTCTAAAGTGTCATCACATCCCTCGATCAGCGGGGAGCTGCAATTTCATCCCGAAGTAGAGACCACTCCTGCCGAGTGGGGCTGCTTTCTGTCCCCCAGAGAGCATTGCCTCCTTGTTATACTTCCGACAGTGAGATTCCTTCATCTGCTCCATAGGAAATATGAGCTGACGGAGCCCATCATTTCACCCCCAAAGAGTGGTATTCAATGCACTACCGGACATAGTAGTAACTCAGGGATCTTCCCTATGTATCAGTTAGTTTTGCTTCATAACAGCCATTCCTAAACTAGTGTGTTCAGCACTGACATATTACTGAGTCCATGATGCTTGGGGTCAGCAGTGTGGGCTGGCCTCAATGGGTCAGCGTAGATGAGCAGTGCTGGCTGGTCTACACTGTCCTAAGCTACGTATGTCTCCTTTATGTGTCACTTGCCCTCATCAAGCCAGCCCAGGCTTGCATGGTGATTGGACAGGTTCTGAGAGTGTGTGTGTTGGGGGAGTGGAGTACAGTCCTCTTAGAGTTGGTGTCACTTTTGGCTCATTCAACGGGTCACAGCAAGTCACTGATGAACGTAGATTCAAGGCATGGGGAAAGATGTCACCCCCTGCTGCTGTGACAAAGCCACAGTGCAAAGTGGGACGGGGGACGGAAAGGAGGGCAATTTGCACTTGACTACATCCCCAACTCACCGCACACCCTCCTGGGTGAGAAGCTCGTGTGAGAGGCACGTGGGAGGAGAAGGCTTGGCTCTGCTCTTGGGGGGATGGGAAGCCACAGTTTCCAGCGTGAGAAGGGATGTCCACCTGGTACAGAGGGGCCAATTCCCATTGCAGAGTAATTGTCAAGGGTCACAATTTACTCTCCATTTATGTTTGCCTGTGTTCGTCCACGTCAGGGCTTGGCAAGCGTTTTTGTCAAAGGGTCCCTTATCAAATGTTTTAGGGAATCTTTTTGTGGCCGTTTACGTCCACCAGTGCAGCATGGAGTGGAATGTGTCCCCAAATGGCTATGTTCCTACAGTACATACATACATACATACATACATAAAATACATACATACATACATAAAATACATACATACATACATAAAATACATACATACATACATAAAATACACACATACATACATAAAATACATACATACATACATACATAAAATACATACATACATACATACATAAAATACATACATACATACATACATAAAATACATACATACATACATAAAATACATACATACATAAAATACATACATATATACATACACACACAAAATACATACATACATACATAAAATACATACATACATACATAAAACATACATACATAAAATGCATACATACATACATACATAAAATACACACATACATACATAAAATACATACATACATACATAAAATACATACATACATACATAAAATACATACATACATACATACATAAAATACATACATACATACATACATACATAAAATACATACATACATACATGCATACATAAAATACATACATACATACAATACATACATACATAAAACATACATACATACATACATAAAATGCATACATACATACATACAATACATACATACATAAAACATACATACATAAAATGCATACATACATACATACATAAAATACACACATACATACATAAAATACATACATACATACATACATAAAATACATACATACACACACACATAAAATACATACATACATACATAAAATACATACATACATACATAAAATACACACATACATACATACATACATAAAATACATACATACATACATAAAAAAACACATAGTATTTTTACAGTTTTGTAAAAATAGCTGGTGGGCTGCCCTGACCCCTGACCTACTTCAAATCTCCATCTGTCCCTGAGTTTTCTTTGTAAGGGCTGTGTGCTGAGGCTCGGATGGTGAAAACGAAGTGTCAGATATTGTTTTTTTATTATTCAGCAACCTCTTGCCTGGGTTCTCTACCTGTCAGTTAGGAGGGATAGCACACCTGTCCTCCCAGAGCTCCTGTCCATGTCCAGGCCTGGTGGGCTCAGCTGTGTCCCTCCTTGTCCTGACTGCACAGAACCTTTGAGACCAACAGTGTCACCTATGTTCTAAAGGCTAAAGTGGTGTCTCTGAAAATTAGCTTGGGGCAACACCTGATTTCCTGAAATATCATCACAAAGTCTATTACAAATAAAAGAATTTGGGAGCCTCATTAAACCGTATCATCTCTTTCTAAAGCAAGAGCTTTCATGGGCTGTGGCTGGAAGAAAGAGAAGAGCATTGAAGAGCCAGCTGTGACAGAGAAAATAAAGCAAAACTGAACACAGACGTCTATTTAACGTGGTGCATTTACCCAGGTCTGTCCCTGTCACACACAGCTCTGTTCTGAAAATGCTCCACACTGCTCTGAATTTAGCTTCCAGAATCAGCAAATTACATTGGCAGAACAAAGCTGTCATATTTGGTGGTATTTTGTTACATCCCTTATTTTACTTAAGTTTAGACATTTATTTGCAAAATCAGATCCTACTCTAAAAAATTGCCAGGTTTTGCAACATTAAACAAAATGACAAGTTGGGAAGAAAAGTTGATTAGTAAGCAACGCATTGAAGAAATCTCTCCTTTAGGTTCAGAAATGAAGATTTAAGTTCACGATGCAGTCACCTTTCTTGGAGTTCGGTGAGACCATTTCCAGCGGAGTTATGCCCAGTGAAACCCAAGAGCCAGCGTGACTGCAGCCCACAGTGGTTGAGCAGAGGCTCCATTAGCTTGTTGCTGTCACTGTGAACAGCCCTGGCCCACTCTCACACCCGCCTCATTGGCCTGGTCCCAGCCTGTGCTGATGGGTGTGGCCTATGGGCACCAAGTCACCTGCCAGGGGACGTTTTCTCTCCTCTACCGTCCTCTCGCTTCGCTTCACATAGACACAACTTCTGAGGAAGAAAAGATAACACACACTCAGTCTGTGAGTTCAAGTCCCCCTGAGAACAGAGCTGATAGGCTGTACACACAGAGACAGTCCCCACTTACCTGTTTTGACTTGTGACTTTTCAACTTACAGAGGTGCAGAAGAGATGCATGTGCGGCAGAAACCATACCGTCCTGAAGTTTGGTCTTTCTCAGGCTGGCGCTAAGCAGAATGATCCTGCCACAGTGGGGACAGTGGCAGCAAGCCACCCTCCCAGCATGATTATGAGTAAACAACTGACACTACGGAGCACCACGGCGCTAAGCTGTGCTGTGTGGTAGGTTAGGTGTAGTAAATGCATTTTTAACTTAGGATATTTTAAATCTATGATGGATTTACTGGAACATTACCCTATAGTAAGTCAAAGAGCATCTGCATGTATATTATGCACACAAACACACACACGCACGTACACACACACACACACACACACACACACACACATGAATTGGCATATTTGATGGTGGAGCATAGGAAGTCCCACAAGCTACTGCCTGCAAGTTGGAAAACCAGGAAAATAAGTGGTATGATTCAGTCCAAGTCTAAAGGCCCAAGAAGCTGGAGTGCCAATCGCTGAACTCAGGAGAAGACGGATATCCTAGCTTAAGCAGAGAACAAATTTGCCCTCCATCCTTTCTTTTCTTATGGGCCCTCAGCAGATGGGAAGATGCCCACCTACACTGGTGAACTGCTTTCCTCAGTCTCCTGATTCAAGAAGTTCTGATCTCTTCCCCAAACCCCTCATAGGCACCCCCAGAAATGCCACTTTACCAGCTGTTTGAGAATATCTTGGCCTGGTCAAGGTGACATGAAATTAACCATCGCAATCCAAGTCTTTTCTCTATTGTTAGAGTCAAGGTGTAGGGCGAAGGAACAAACAGTGTGCAGCTCTGCCATGCACTTTCTAGAACAACTGCAGGTGGTAATGGGATTGTTCTGTCCCAAGGTGTCCCCTGCATGTGGGAAGGGTGGCTCTTATTTCCAACGTCTTTGCCCCATGTTCTCTCTGGGTGACTCTCCAAGAGTCCTGAGTGGGCCTCGTGTTCCTGCCCAACATCCCTCCCAGGTTCCTAGTCTTGGAGCCTACTAGTGGGTTCCAAGAAAATGTCCCTGTGCTCATCCCTTCTAGGCGCATGTGTGTCCTCTGGTGCACTCACCACACCCGGAGCTGGTGTTGGGTGGGAGGGTCTCCACTTAGCCTCTCATTTCCTCCTCACTGAGTGCTCAGTCCCACACCTGGTATGAAGTTGATGGGTGCTAGGCATGGGATCCTGGAAATTGGCAGAATGGAGAGGGCATTGGCTGCCCCGGATCGGGCCGGGGAACCACTGTGGTGGTGGAATTTCAGATGTGGTTCAAAGACAAAGACTGATTAGCAATATTTATAGCTTCTCAAGGGAAGAGAAGCCCTCAGAGCTGTCACAAACAACAGAGGCCATCAAGCCTCTTCTAAACAGAGCCAGAGGACACTTGTTTGGGGCTTTTGGGGCCTTATGGTCTCTGTCATAATTACTCACCTTTGCTGTTGCAGTGTGAAAGTGGCCCTAGGCGAAATGTAAATGAAGGGCTGTGACCACCGTTTGTCAATAAACCTTTATTTACCAACTCAGGCAGCACAGTGGGCTGGGCTTGCAGACAGGAATTTGCAGTGACCTGATTAAAAAGGCATGATGGCAGAGAGAAGGAATCTTAAGATGTGTCTGTGCCTGGAGTTGGAGGGATACTGAGTCAGAAGCAAATACACATTTATGTAATTAATTTATACAGAGGTGACAAGGCACGTGGAGCTCCTCGGAGTGGGTGGAACAGCCAGTCTTGGACAGGGACAAAAGTGTGCCCCGTTTCCTACTTTTAGAACACCCGGAATATTTTCCTACATTGTTAGATCCTTGGGGAGCAGAAACAAAAAGAAAACCTACCTACTGATGGTCAGAGGTTTCAACACATGAGGTCGGATTGGACTTTGCTGTCCAATTTTACATAAAAGAAAATTGAGGGTCTGAGAAGTGGAATAAACTGTCCATGAGGAATTACCTAAGCTTACGTCTTTTCCTCTCAAACACACACTGTGGTTAGTTCAATTTGACAATTTGAATTCTTCACAACACCTAGCAGAGTTCTCAAATTGCATTGAGTGACTGCTAGTTTTGTTGGTGCCAAACACTGCTGACATTGCTAACACAGAGCCGGCTCCCTCCTCATCTGTTGCTTGCCCTCCCCAGCCTGACTGTGCTTCTGTGGGCTGAGAGGTCGGTGGCCACTTGCAAGGTCTGCCAATGGGAGGTGTGGGTGAGGGACGGAAGGGCAAGAGGAGGACAGATACAGTGTGTTCCTCCCTTCTCTGCAGGGGGTGGGTTTTCTCTCTGTGTGACCCTGCCCTGTACAATGTCTGACTCCCAGCCTCAAACTCGAGATCCTCCTGCTTCAGCCTCCCCAGTCCTGGAATTAGACATGTGTGTCACCATGCTGACTTTCTGCTCTTGCACACTTTGGGGCTGCTTTGACTCTAAAGCAACTCCACTATTTGTCTGCCCAATGCTCTGTATTCAAGTTCAAGTTAGAGCCTGCCTGATTCTGGCCCCAATTTTGTTTTATTTAAATAAATACATTGCCTCTTTTAGGTATCATTTTCATTGTAGGATAAAACTTGGACCCAAAGGAATAAACTTAAGAAGGCCACTTTTAGTTTGTCTCAGGGAAGCCTGTGGAGAAGATGAATCGCAGTCCTGGCACCACTATCAACATTTTGGTCCTTGGTACTGAGCAAGTCTACCCATAAACCACACTGACCTTTCAAAACAACACAGGCCATGCCCCTTGGTTTCTTGCTGCAATTGACGGTGGTCTGCTTGGTCAATTAAAAATGCTGCAAAACCCCTATTTCTTGCTAAGAATTAAAAATGTGGAGGCTATTGCTGGAAACCAGGCCACATAAATAACACTGTTGTGAGAATGAAATCTTGGGTAGCTGACGTCCACTCTCACCCTCTTTCTCATGAGCAGAAGGGGAGAATTTTCCCGATAATGATTAAAACAACAAGATGGTGTCCAAATCTCCTTTCTCTAGTTTTACTTCTAATTTCTATGAAGTGAGGGAGAAAATTCCAGTTGAAGAAAAACATGACCGAAAACTCCCCGAGTATGCCAACTGGCTCATTGTAGCCCTTGTGTATTTTGAAGGACTTGGAGCCCAAGGAGAAGCATCGCAGGGGCCCACAATTATAGACGCAGTGGGCCAGCCTGTCCTCCCTTGCATTTGGCGTTCACTTCAGCTGGAATAACACAGACATGCATGCGGTGAGGCAACCGTATCACTTTAATGCAATCCACACTTCTGGCAAGCAATGCAAAACCAGACTCAAGGATCCTGTTTTTTCCCCTGACGGTGGCTATGTCGCTCTGTCCTGGTCATGTGCTGGGCTTGTGTGTGCACTTATTCACGCGTGTGTGCTCACGTGCAGATGTGTGTGTGCACTTGCTCCTAACTGAATAGAGGGGTGTTACCATCACTTTGCTGTTGTCACACAACAGAAAGCTCGGAAAAGACTAGTTGAACTTGGAGATTCTCACTGCTTGTAAAACTCCTAATTGGAGACAATTTGGGAGACAGAAGAGGAAGAGGAAGAGAAGGAATACTGTGGTGGTAATGGGGCAGGATTGGCTCTTTTTCTTCCTTGAGAAAGTGAATAATGTCATCGTTGATTTAATTAGCAAATTCTCGATGTGCTGACGAGGGAGATTTTCTTGGGAGATGCACTGGGTTGTGTCAAGGCCCTGAATGAATAGGGAGAGCTGGGTTCCTGGTAATAACAGATGAACAACACAACTCACCAAATCTCAAACAGTGCATAAATCAATTTGCTGGGAATTAACCACTCAATTCAAAATTAGGGGTTACTTGACAGGGTTTCAGTGATTAGGTTGTCAGGGGCCTGCGTTTCTAGCTGGGATTTATCTACCATTGATACATGAATCTTGTGGCTGAGGACTGACTGTGTCGCATGCTCACAGGCCTAGACCAGGGAGAGCAGGGCCTCTTCCGTCCCAGGAGATACACCATCTTCTGGAGGAGGCCCAGCAGAGAGGAGAGCCCCAGGGATCAAAGGGGAGGTGCGCTGTTTTTTTGAGCTCTTCGTAATCCTCTGATGTTAGCAGGAGGACTGGGAACAAGGGACCATGTTTTAGAATCCCTCAGAGATCACACAACCCTTTTGATAGTATAAAGAACTTAACAATGTGCTAACTGAGATGCTTATAAGTGTACTATTGCCCTGAGAAATTAATGGAAAGCATTAAAGGACCCTGAGGTCATTCAGCTCAGGCACTTGAATCCATCATGTCTCACCACAGTGCTCTGCCTAACTGATGTAACCAGCCACCTCTGAGGAGCATCACCAGGCCCTTCTTTTCTGGGGCAGGTGGAAGAGGAAGTGGTCCAGAGACCAGATGAGCAGGCATTAGGAAGGGGTGAGCTTCCAGGTCAGTTCTGACAAGTTGGTTCTCTGGCTAGTTCAACACATTCCTGAGAATTACAAGGGTACGCTCCCACTGACAGCTCCTGGTCCCGTGAGAACACTCCAGAAATCCTACCGTGTATCCTGTGATGATCTCTGGTCCTTATTAAGTAGCACTAAGGACGTTCACCCAGTAGCTTTGACAAACATCCCAGAGATGCGGTGCCTGGTCAGAACCATCACTGTCCCCAGTAGCAGCAGAGTTAAATTATTAGTCCCTTTCGCAGAGGCTCTTGCTAATTTCTTCTTTGCTAAGTCTCTAAAGTGTTAACTTGGGCTTCCTCTTCTTGCTTGGAATTTCTGGAAAGAGATTTTCTTTGTCTTCATGTGTGACTCAGTTTACCTTCACCTCACAGGTTGTACACTTAAGGAGTGATGACTTTCCCTGGAAGAATCCTACAGACTCCCACCTAATTCTTGGGTGCCCAGCCTAAGAGTTTCAAGGTCAACTTAATGAGGTGAGTTCACTTTGTCGCCAGGTAGAATAACACATTTCTCCTTCAAGTACCAGAAAGTTCCACTGAACTTAAATGAAACCATCTTGGTATTTCTGTTTTCTTCCTTGTAACTGTTCTGTTAATTGTGTTTCATTCCTGCCTCCCTTTCAGTTCATGCTCTGCCCAGGAGTTAGTCAATAAAGACTTCCATTTCACCGGGTGCTCAACTTCCTTATTCTGATGTCTTTGTGTGGGAAGTATTTACAAGATTGCTATTCTTCACTTAAACAGTAAAACAAACTGTCACTTCTGTGGCTCTTTCCTCCACTGTCCCTAAAGTCTACTTTACTTTAGCCAATTCTAGGGTCTTCTCAGGGAAAATATTTCAAAATCTTTAACCTGTTTAAAACCCAGCTTTAATGATGTGTTATTTACGTTCCATAAAACAGTTGCCTGTTTAACTACAACTCTACAAATTTTAGTAAATTTTCTTAATCTTCAATCATCACCATAATTTAACTTTGTTTAGAAAATTTCCATTGTCCCCCTGCCCCAAGAAACTCCATACCTATTGACAGTCCTTCCTTGTTCCTCCCCCATCCCTAGGCAGCCACTATTCTCATTTCTGCCTTATAGATTTACCCATTCTGGACATTTCATGTACACGGAATCACACAACATGTGATCTTTGTGTCTTGTTTCTTTCATTTAGCATAACATTTTTTGAGGTTCATTCACACTGCAGCATGTACCAGTATTTCATTCTTTTCATGATGGAATAGTATTCCATTGTGTGGATATACCACATTTTGTTTATCCCCACCCTAAGTCACAACTTTCTCCAGGTGCCTGACTGTCTGTTTTATGGAGATGGAGGCTAAGAAGCTTGTGTACTTCTAGGCATCCCGAGGTCCCTGAACAAACCTATTCAATGCATCATCCTCCACGATCCAAATTTTCTTTAGACAATCCTCACTATTTCTACAGCTTGTTGCACATAACTAGTTCAATCAACAACAGATGCAGTTGGCATAAAATCATAAGCAGATGAAAATCAATTGTTTGATTTGAATTTAGTCAAGGAGATGAAGAAAAACAATGGATACCACCCCTACCTGTACAACATGCCGTACGCTCGCTCCTCAGCCTTATTTGTGTATCTTCGTCCGCTGGCCGTCTGAACATTTTCTTTAAAGTGTGTCTCAAATGGCAAACTACTCCATGCTTGAGACAATGATTCCGTGCTAATTTGGGGCCTGTGACATTAGTGAGGACTTCCCATTGTTCTGCATGTTGACGCCAAGCCCTCTGTCCAGCTTTTAAGGAAGATTACCCTGTCTGTTCTCATACAGCTTGAGTTCATTAGGACCCGAATAACTTTCTACTAAGGGAAATAAACATGTTTTGGAGCAGTTACTGTATTTTGGGAGTCAAGCGCTTGGAAAACATTTGTGTCTTCTCACTTCTCACAATCAGGAAGTTGCTGAGTGGCTCGTGGTCCGATGTGTTGCATCAGGAGACAGAGACAGGCCCGGTGAGAGCACCTGTGGGACAGCCTCCATCTTCCGTGCCTACCCTATATGTTCCACGCTTACTGCCTTCTTCCGCACATTTCCCCCTGGTTCAGCAGTTGGCTCCCTCTCAAGGACGCCTGGAGACAGTCTAGAACATTCCCACCCATGGAGGAAATGATGCAAGTAGCAGTAACTGAGGATGGGATCTTTGCTTGGTACCTGTTGTCTTTGGCCACAGCAGGGTCACAGAAATCACACTGTTTGTGGAAAGGGGTCTGGAGTGTCCCATTCTTATCCTCGTTGGAGCCCTCAGGAAGACATGCTGCTCTAGAGATGGGACTCTGCGATGGCATCTACTCCTTTTCGTTGAAGAATCACTTCTCTATGATGCAAATGGCTGGAGGAACAAAAATGCTTCCCAATGAAGCCATTCTCGTGACAAAGACTGTAATGAGGACCAAAAATGGCACAAAATCAATTTCTTCTCATGACAACCTGAAGATTGTAATGAGGACAAGAAAAACAGTCTGAAATTTATCAATTCTTGTGACAACCTTGAGACAGTAAAGAAAGGAGCAAATGGAATGAAATTGGCTACTCTCTCGACAACCAGTGAAACCCAACCGGAAAATAGCATGATGTTTATCTCCTCCTGACAACCAGAGACTGGAACAGGAACAGGAAAGGTTATAGGATTAACCCATTCCTGTCAAGAACAATCTTGAGAGGGGAGTCACCACATGGACTTTAAGGATGACCTCACTATTGTCTTGCTGTGGGCTGAGATGCTGGTGAGCCTGACTTTCCAGCTGATGATATGTGAAAATTAATTTGTGCTGACCTTACAAACTAGACATTGGGACAGCCATTCTAGACGACCTTGATCTAATGATCACAAGGTGCTCTGTCAACCTGGAGTTATCGATGGAGAAGTCATAAGGCTAGAAGTATCACGATGGGGATAGAAACTATCCTTCTGGAAGTATCATGGTGGTGACAAGTGATGAAAGATATGGAGAATGGAGCTAACGCTCTGAGTCAACAAGACACGACGGCTGGTGGTTATTTCTGAGAACAATGGAGTTGCACTTCCATTACTGAACCAACTTCTGTTCCTCTACTTTGCTCTTCCATGCCTGTGTGAACTCATAGGTATTTTCAAAAAGGTCGGGAGAGGACCATCAGTAGATGACATGCTTCCTCCAGGGTCTCTTGTGGATTTGGAACCATCCAGTTCTGGTTAATAATTCAGATGCATGACTCAATAGGTCTGGAAGTATGGCTAAGGGATATTAGCCACAAGGAAAGTCACCCTTGAATGTGCTGAAGTTTGGGAAGCATCCAATTACTGATTTATTATGTGCAAAAGTACTGATCTGAAGAACATGGATTTGTGATTCTCAGTCTCAGGTTCCACTCATGAATTCCTTCCTGCTTAAAATTGCTGTGTGCTATCCTTGACATCTCTGGGGAGGAGGCAGTGGTGGGCCAAGTTTTGATGCCATTTCAGGTGCCAATTGGCTTTTACTGGCTTATAATAATTATTGATGAGTGACTGATGACAATGACAGGGAGGAATGGCTTGAGAGGCTTGGCTGGAAATCATAGAGATGATAAAGAGATGGAGGCCTCTCCTGCCGGAGTGCTGGTTTTCATCATATGAAATGTGACGTGGCTGAGTCTTTGTGCCTGTTTGCTGCTTGGGGTGATTTAGTAGGTGTTGAGTGACAGGGAGGAGTGTATTTTCTGTTTGCTGTGAGCAGGCCAGTTTCTTCGTTATTGCATTTCTTAAGCAGTTAGATGCTAACCTGAGTTCTAGTATTTCTGCTAGACTTTCTCTTCCCCCATTTCTTTAGCCAGAGATGGGCTTCTAATTTTTGGTATATGTAGAGCTTAGATCTAAATTTTATGGTTTTGGCAAAAGTTCGGGGCCCAGTGTCTTTCATCCTTGCCCTCTTTTGGGATGAGTTGGTTGTGTGATGACTGCGTTAGTATTTCATAGTCATCTCTCCAGGCTCTCTCTCTTTGCATTCCTCTTTTTATGTCACTGGCCCCCGTGGTCAGAATATTTTCAGTCAAGTTTGAAGTCAGGTCATTGTTGAAGGTTAAGGGGACACACAAGGATTGCTTTCAGTGAATTCTGTTGATGTGAATTTTGTCATATGACAAGTTTGCACAATTCTGTATTTTATTTGGACAATTCTAGATGGCCCAGGAGCCAGAAAATTGGATGCAGGGTTGGAGATTTTCAGATCAATGTCACCAGACATACAGAGGTTGAAGGGAGTAGAAGGTGATGGAGGAGACCACTTTCCAGTAGATGGCCTCAATTCAGGGTCCAACGAAGTCACAAGGCTAATACTTTGGTTAAGTTGGGAGGAGTTGAGTGATAGGTAATGACAGGGTTTTTTTCTTGTTGGCCAGGGTTGGGAGAGAGAAAGTGTGTTGGAGAGTGCACAAGAGAATGGTGCACACGCATGTGCACACACACACAGAGAGAGAGAGAGAGAGAGAGAGAGAGAGAGAGAGAGAGAGCACAAATATCACCCCAGAGTGCAGACGATCATTAAGTCATTCTTTGATGTTCTCTTGCTCAGTCCAAATTATCTCAAGTGTCTATTAGCTTTTGTTCCAGGAGTTCAGCTTCCTCTTAATAACTCTTGTCACTCTTTTCTGCATCCTCCCAGGTTTCCCCGAAAGTTCACAAGTATTATCTCATTTCTTTTCACTGCATACCCATGAGGTAACTAGGGTTATTTCACAGCTCACAGCTACAAATTGGTGAAGTTAAGACAACAGCGAGTCCTTTATTTACTCAAGGTTATGTCACCAGGAATTGTCAGGGCCAGAATTAGACAAGTCCTGAGTCCCAGATTTTGCTGTGACTGCCGAGAGGCACAACAGTGACTCCATTTTAGAATCTCCTTTTAAAGGGCTTTCAGTTTGCTTCCTTCAGAAACTTATTTGTAAATTCAGAAATTTGTGAAATGTGAACGGTGCTGTCATGAGGCTGCCATCCTGTGTCATCTTCAGATGCTTCAGCCTGAAGAATGACACACTGAGTCATTTTGCACACCACACGACTGCTTCAGCCCTCGTCAGTCCAACCAAGGGTCAGTTTGAACATTTCTGATCAGCAAAGGATTCCCGATGAATTTTGATGGCCACGTGGTTCCTCTTACATTGGCACATGGGTGTGTCGTTAGGAACAAGCCAGAAAAGACCCCGAGTGTCAGCTGGTCTGAGAGAACATGGCCAGCTTCAGAGCTGCACACCATCCGGGAAGGAGAGGCACTGTGTCATTTGTGTGCAGTTACTCCCTTATTCCAAAACTCTTTTGAAAGATTTCTGGTCCAGGAGAAACAGCAGTCTGGAGATTACCCAGAAACTGGTCCAGATCTTCCTCTGTAATGAGGTGTTGCTGTCCTGGAAACCACAGGGCCTGTAGTGAGCTGTCATGTCTGCATCCTGTGGGGTTTATGCAGTGACGTGCTGTCAAGATGGCTTAGCTGAAGCTCAGTGTCATGTCCTATGTAATCCCCGGCACACAGGTGACACTTGACGAACTGCGAGGACATCTTTGGTCTGTGCTCATCTATTGGGTCCAAATGGTGGATGTCACATGCTTCTGTGGTGTTGGAGTGACTCCTTCGCTGATCTCGCCTTGACTGTTTAATGAGCTCAGTTACGGAGGCAAGAACTTGGGTTTCACCCATCATCGTGATCATGCACTGAGTGCCGTGCCCTAAACATCGTAGGCTCTCAATAAATATTTGCTCAATTGATTAATTAATAAAAGAGCAAGTGAGCCTACTTCTCATAATTGCCAGTCCCAGGGAGGAAGGCCGAACTGATTTGTCACATCTGTGACTAGAATTCTTATAGTTTTAGGAAAATTTCGTTTATTCACTTGTTTATGGAAAATTATCACTCCATGTCATGGACGAAGTGCACTGTATTAGATCCAGAAAAAGAAGCAGGAGGCCTGTAATCTCAGCTACTCAGAAGGCCGAGATTGGGAAACTGTTGTTTGAGGCCAGACTGGGCCAAAGCAAGAGTCAGTCTCAAAAACAAGCTAACTCTGGGGATGCGTAGGTAGGAGGTTCATAGACTGAGGTCAACCCCAGAGCAAAGATGTGAGGCTCTACTTGAAAAATGACTAAAGCTAAAAAGAGTTAGGGACATGGCCCAGACAGTAGAGTGCCTTCTTAGCAAGCATGGGGCCCTGAGTTCAAACCCCAGTACTGACCCTGTCCCCCAATAAAAGAACAAAAGACAAGGGAAGAGGAAAGGAGAAGGAGGAAGAAGAGAAGCGGAAGGAAGAAAAGGAGAAGGGAAAGAGGCTGAGGAAGACGAGGAGGAGAAGCAGGAGGAGGAGGCGGAGAGGAAAAACGTTGCTGACCTACACTGGTTGGTTTGTGGCCAACTGAGATGAACCAACCTATCTGTGCCACCCGGCTCAGGACACAATGGTGCCGGGAAGGGAGGAAAGAAGAAAGGTGAGTTCAAAGGGCTCCGAACAGATGAGACCACAGCGAGTTTGCTGTGGACCAGAAATGTCAGTGGCTACAGGAGCCAATTATTTGAGCAAAGACAGCACTTCCGAAACATGCTATTGTACTTACTTGGTGGTGCGCCTCCTGGTGTCTTTTTGAAAGGAGGAGGCGATTACTCTACAGTATATCCAAAACAATTTGTGCCTTTTAAAACAGAATGGAATTTGAGAACATTACCAATTCCAGCTGCATAAATACTAAAGATCCCAATGTCAAGTTTCAGAGACCCATACTTTATGAAATGAAATGATACATTTTCCAAAGCTCTGCTAATAAGCCGTTGCATTTACTCACCAGGGAATGAATGTTAAGTTGTCCCCTTCACTTGGTGACAAATGTGATTCTTGAGTGTGCAGGGCCATGTGGCATTGCCCAGGTGTAATACAAGAAAGATGAGCAAGATAAGAAACTCACTTTAAAGTCCTCCACTAGTAAAGCCGCATTTCCCAGGGTGAGTCAACTTGCCTCTGGAAGACTACTCACGCTTAACCTCACGGCGGCAGGGTCACAGGGAAGACCTCGGCCAGCTCACGAAGGACTGTAGAGGAAGACAGTGACAGCGGCATGGAGGGGACTGGAGAGCAGCACATCTCCAAGTGCCTCGCCTTTTCCTCTCGCACTCTTCTCTCTAAGAATCGTGTCAGAAGACTGGATTATTCTCTTATCCAAAGCGCTCTCAGCAGCTAACGCTAAGAAAGCAATCGTCTGCAATGCAGAGTCTGCAAACATTTGTGTTCATTTTGAATGGTGCAAATGGTTCCTGGTTTGTGAGTCAGAGTGAGGTATCCACCCCGTTGTCTCAGTCTCTGTGGTTGGGAATAGGATTTATGACTTCCCATCTTAACTCAGGGAGACATTACAAATGTCAGAAATTACAATGGCCTTCTGTTGCCTTGGGGGTCTATGGAGTGATATGCAAATGTCTAAAATTTATCTTTCCTTTGCATTTCAGCCACATTTGTTTTCTTAAGGAAAAACCAAGCTGACCAACCCATTGTTACAAACACCGTTGCTCTCCCTGGCTCCGCTACTGTGCTTGTGAGGAGTTATTAAATGAGAAGTTACAGGAGCTGCTCCGATGGACACAAACTAGTGTTGATTGCTGAGCAGCCTTCTGTAAAGGAGACAGCTTAGGAAGGATATGGGCTAATGAAAACATGGGCCTGATTTGGGAGTGCGATGGGCTTTGTGCCACTGGCCAAAGTGAAAGGCGTAAGACCACAGCAGAAAAGAAGCAGCGGATTGAGAGGAAGGAACTGCTGTCTTAAAGATTAAATGGCAGATTTGCTATTAAATGTGAAAGACATAAAATGGAATTAGTGTTAGGGGATGTTAGCATAGGTGTGCATACTTGGCAGGCAGCCTGGGCACCCAACTCGCTCTTCCTGGTGGGGCTCAATTTGCCAGAGCAGGCTCTGGTGCCCACCCTGCACAGGGGAGGTGCTCACAGCTGCATCTGAGGGGTGGGGTGGGGCACTCCACAGGTGGAGAACAAACTAGACTGAAGGGAAGCTTCAAGACAGTAGTCTGGCCTCATGCGGTCTGTCTGTAAGCACCAGGTAGGGACTGTAGGTGTTTCAGTCTTTTGTCTTCCTCTCCCTGTTGCCTGGTCATCTCTAGAAAGTCAGAAAATCTAAGAAGCAAATTCTAACGTTTTTAGGTTCTGCTATTTGGCTACTTCCAGGTCTGAGCTCTGGTTATTGAATTGGGTTCCAGTTTTTGACTTGTGTCATGAGCCAAAGACTCAACTCAGTGCCACCATCAGCATCTGGTTTCATGGCTTCTGCCATGGCCGTTGGGTTCCCTGTAGGTTGTCAAATAATCCCAATAGCTCAGAGAGTCAGACTTGAACCAATGGTTTCTCTGTCTGCCTTTCCATCCATGATGAGGCTGGTGTCTGCCCACTTGGTGGAATGGGAGGCCCACACTGAAATGTCTTGTTGGGAGCTTGATCTTTTTGCATCCAGTCTCCAGGAAGCTCCTGCTTAGCATCTTGGAGTTCTTGGGTTTCCAGAGCAATCTTAACATGTCTGATGGGTGGGTGGCTGGGTGAATGAGTGAATGTGAGAGTGGACAGCCTTCCCTTATGACCTACCCATGTCCAGTCCCCAAGCCCCTCTTATCCCTGGAATTCTGCTCTCGGTCACACCCGAGGCCATGTGGATATGGAGACCAGCACAGAGACAATGGGCTGTGGTGCACGGTACTTTCCCATGCAGTCTCGTGTTCTGCTATGTGGCATCATTTCCCATGCTTATGTGACTTAAGATGATAGGGGACAATCAATGAAACGAAACACAAGTAGTGAAATAAAGTAGATAACACTGACTTTTAGATTGGATATGCATCATTAATTCCTTTTTTCCCCTTTAAAAGCAGCGCATATGAATTTACTGCACATGAAATCAGAGGGTAAAGCCACAGGCTTGCGTCATTTACGCGTGTGGAGACTGCTTCTGAAACTTCTCCCTGCTACGGTGTGGCCTGGATCTGCCACCATGTCCTACGGCATTGAGCTGCAGGCTCTCCTGACACAGCCCGGTGGCTTTGCCAAATAATATGATAGCTTTGTGATGACGACAATGTCAACAGGGATCAGAGTGAGAGAACCAAGCTCATTTTCACTTTTGACCCAAGAAGGACTCATTCCCAGATTTTCAGATGTGAAGAGCTCACGCACTAATTAGCACTGTCTCTTGCCCTCAGCATCAATTTTGAAAGTCACCAGTTCAAACTGAACACCCAGAAACTTGGCAATATGATCCGAAGGAAATCCAAGCAGATTTCAAGTTAATCAGCTTACGAATCCAATTTGCTAGCTTTAATAAGACTTTATATTTACATGACACTTTTTTCTATTATCGTTCGTACAGCTAATAATGCTGGAATAAACATTGATTAAATGCCATCAGCATACCACAAACGCATGGCTGCTACTCTCTGGCTTGGTGTCTCTTTGGAAGGCCTTGATGTGCGTTTGGGCTCAAGCCTTCTCTGTCCACTGCTTCTCCTTGCTAAAGGAGGAAAAACTCTCAGTGTCCCAAGACTGGATTAGCACATGCTGTGGTTTAGATGTGAGATGTCTGCTCCCACCAAGGGCTTGGTCCTCAGCTGGTGGTGCTAGGAGAGGTGATTGGGCCATATGGGTTCTGCCTCATCAATGGATTAATCCTTTGATGAGTTCACATATGAGGGTCTTTTTTGGGAGTTGGTGGGAGGGGGAGTAGTTGCAGGAAGTAGGTTCTGGGAGCATGTCCCAAAAAGATATACCTTGTCACTGGTCCGTTTGCTGTTCCTCTACCTCTTGATCACCATGAAAGGAGCAACCTTGCTCTGCCATACCCTTCTGCCATGACGCTCTGCTTCACCATGGCCCAGAAGCATACAGCCTGATGACATGGACTGATGCCTCTGGAATCTTGAGTCTGAGTAATTCCTTCCTCCTTTAACTTTTTTCTCGGCATTCTGTCACTGAGCAAGAAGTTGACTAATGGCCAGGTGCTGATGGCCTACACCTGTAATCCTAGCTACCTGAGAGACTGACATCAGGGTGATCGCGGTTTGAGGCCAACTTAGGCTAATAGCTCGAGAGACCTCCATCCCCAAAATAACCAGGGCAAAGTGGACTGGGGGTCTGGCTCAAGTGGTAGAGTGCTTGCTTTGCAAGCATGAATCCCTGACTTCAAACCCCACTTCCACCAAAAAAGAAGAAGAAAATGAAAGTTTTCTGTCTATGGTGTTGGTCTCCATGCTGGAGACCTACCTCCATCTTTTACGCCACTCCTTTTGGGGCTCTATCATGCTTGTTGTCCCACCTATTGTGGCACATTTATATGTATTTGCTGCGTACATGCATCCCCTACACCCACTCTTGGACTGTCCTTAATCCTCACCCACACGAGTTTTGACTTCATTGTAGCTTCTGATATACTTGCTGTGTTTCTCTGGTGATCCAGGCTGGAGGTCCACTCTCAGATCCCCTCTATATGATAAGTCCTTTTTATTCCTTCCTTCCTTCCTTCCTTCATTGTGGTATTGGGCATTGAACCTAAGGCCTCACACATGCTAGTCAAGTGCCCTACCGCTAAGCCACACCCCCACCTCTTTCTCAACCCCTGCCCCAAGGAGGAGGCAGATGGGGCCAATCCTGTGCCATGTAGTAGGACTAGTCTGCAGTAGCACGTCTTGTAATCCATGAGACAGAGCTCCATGTTCTGTACCCCAACACCGAAACCAAGCACGTGGTAGGTTCCCAATGAATGTTTGCTGATTGAATGAATTTCACAAGAACTTGGGGAAGGTGCCTCATGGTTCTTTGATCCATTCATTCATTCATTCAGCATTCCTTGGACATGTGTTTCTGAGAATCTCCCTGTTCCAAGTGCTATCCCAGCCGTGATCCCTGCTCTGAAGAGATCACACTGAATGACAGTTAAAACATGTTAAAATTCAATGGAAAGAGAAGGGCACACAGGGCCGGTGGATCTGTTGTGCTGGGAAGGGCAGAGGGACCTGCTGCAACACTGAGAAGTGTGAGGACGATGATGTCACAGAGGGGAAGTGACAACTGACAAGCCAGGAGAGAGGAAGTGAGTTAGCCACACAGATGCTAGACGAGGGAGGGAAGCTTAGGAAGGGCAGGAGAGCCCTGTGTGGTGGCTTATCTGAGCTCCTGGATCAGGGTGTGTGAGAGGTAGGGAGCCAGAGATGAGGGCAGGAAGGTGCCAAGGCTGTATCACTGGTAAGAAGGACCCTGTGAGCTACCAAGAGGGCTGTGGCTTTCCTTCACAGAGAGTTTGGGAGCCTTGAAGGTCTTCAGCAGAGCAACAAAGTGACATCACCCCAGCAGCAGAGAGGGCCCTAGGAAAGCTGAAGGAGACTTCTGGGACAGAGGAGGAGCAGGGATGAGATGGCTTGAGGCCAGGCTGCCTGCCATGGTAGGGTGACCAGCTTAAAGGCTCTGAGAAGTTCTACAGGAAAAAGCCCCGATCTAATTCAACAACTTCAGCAGTTTCCAAACTTATTTGAGCACCAACCCTTGTTTTTGTATAACATCTGGTGTCCTGTGGCTCTTGACTTTCTCAGGACACAGTTTGGGAACTGCTGGTCTAGAGATATGTGGGCTAGCCTCTGGGTGTGAGCCTCCTGATCCTGTCTGCAGTGGGAGGCAGGTGTTGAAGTCAGGCAGGGCGGTATCTCAGTTCTCCCAGGGCCACATTGCACATAATGAAATGTATCTGATCTACACTGCACGTGAGCAGGAATGGTGGCATGGCGGCCCTTGCCCTGGGTTCTGGCTACAGAGCCCATGCTCTTAGCTTTGTACCTAGGGGACTCGTGCACCAATGCTTTCCATCTTTTACATCTACTCCTTCTTCCCTTGCAGTCTCTGCATCCCTGCAGGTGCTGCCCACCCCACCCTGTCACCCTACAATTGCTGCATGAGGTGAGTGTGGCCAGGGCATCTGCAGAGAGGATCTGGGTTTCAGGTTTTCTCACTGTGCTGAGAGCAGCTGTGGATTTCATCCCCATGGTTTGAAGCGTCACGTAGAACTTTGAGCAGAGTGTCACTTACAAAACGCTTCAGAAAGCGTTAAAAGAACATCTGCTCTGAATATGCAAAACCCATGCTTCTGATCAGACCTGGGGCTGCCCAACTTGGAAAGGATTTTGCAAATCTTTTATTTTTTTTTTTCTGGTGCTGGGGTTTGAACTCAGGGGTTTCCACCTGGTAGTCAGGTGCTCTACCACTTGAGCCATGCTCCAGCCTTTTTTGCTTGGTTATTTTTCAGATAGAGGCTCAAGCTTGTTGCCTGGCCAGCCTTGGACCATAACCCTCATACTTCTGTCTCCAGAGTATCCGGGATCACAGACACGCATCTACCATGCCTGGCTTTTTTCTTCAGATGGAAGTCTTGCTAATTTTTTTCCCCAACTGGCCTGGTCCTCTTGGGCCAACCGGCCTGGCCTCTTTGAAGAATCCATCACCTCCTCTTTCAATTCCTCCCCCAGTACATGTGTGCACCTGCACAGGCAAGAATTCAGCATGGTCTAAACCATACTTAAAAACCAAGTAACAGCTCCAGTGAGTGCTGGCTCACCCTCTTGCTGACTCTGTTGGAGGCCCAGGGAGACAACAAATGCACTGTGTCTTGTAACTGTGTCAGGCCACTTCTCTGCCTCCTGAGTTACCAGGCATGGGGAGGCCAAGTGTTTCCTAAGTGAAGGAGGGAAGCAGGTTACAAAAGCCGAATTTCTGATGAAACACAGAGATTTTCTTCAGCTTTAAACCCTAAGGAGGAGATAGTCCACACTGCAGAGGCAACTGGATTAAACCAGTCTTCTTGAGAATGCTAAGGGCTGACATGACTCACATGCAGTGAGTGTCATGTGCCTTGGCCTTCCCATAGCCACTTCCACTGGGTGCCTTCTCCCTGCCTTACAGTTGGGGAAACTGAGCTTCAGGAACAGGAGAGGTCCGTGCAGCCAGAGAGGCAGCCTCACCCCACAGTTCCTGCCCACGGTCACTGCTCTGTGCTGCCTGCAGCTCTCAGGAGTGACTGTCCACGCCTGCACCTTGTGAGTCCCCTCTACCACCTTCCTCTGAGACCCAGATGCTAAAAGGTCTCAACATTCATTAAGTAACTGCAGCCAAAGATGGCGAGCATCCTAAAGATTATTCTGCATATATTTTACTTTTATAGCAGGCAATCCTTGCTTTTAAGATGCAGATCCATAGGTATTAAAAACCATGCAGCTAGGGTGGGAGTCCCTGCCTGACTATGATAGCTGTGACATTCTTCACACAGCTAGAGCCATTTCCCCTCAGGGCTTACACTGCCCAGGCTCCAAGACCTCGGACTTCTGATCTGGGTTCTTTGGTAAAAAGAATTAGGTCTCACTCCTTCATCCAGGGGTCCTCCTATCCCAGTTTTGGTGATGGAGGCTCTGTCCCATCAACAGACCCAGACACTCTCTTGTACTCTGGAGAGCAGAGTACACACATTTATGCCAAGAGAGAGACACGGGCTTGTGGAAAGGCCACCAGGTTTGGTTAGAGATCCAAACAGACTGGGTCTGTGTCCTAGGCAAGTAGGTTCAGGACTCTAAGTGCCTGTGCATGTCTCTCACGATGGCAGCAATGATGGCCCAGGCTGCTTGGATGAGGGTCAGGAGTATGGTTTAAACACTTTGCATTCACCCAGCACTTGCTAAGAGCTCAGTAAATGCTATCACAGTCACTGCAGGTATTTCTGATATACTTCTGCCTGCTGGAATCTCAGAACCCACTCTCTGCTGGATTCCCTGCTCACATTTTAGGGTTTCCATTCTTGGATATGGGCTCTTCTGGCTTGCTCCATATTTGAGAATATGGTGTCTGCATTGTCCTGCTATTGGTGACCACACGCTTAGGGCCCTGTTCTTTGCAAAAGGAGACAGCCTGCAGCCAAGGGTGCCTCCTAGCAATCTGCTCCAGACCCAAGAGTGAGGCTTGGTCCCAGGCCAACTCCCTCCCTCTATCCCCTTCCTTAACCCATGCTCAGTTGGGCTCCAAAATACAACAGAAACAACACTGTGTCCATTAAGTCAAATCTGCCTTTGAAGTGACCTTTGCATGAACCATGCTGGATTTTTGGCCACTCCTTTTTCCCTTTTTTTCTGAAGGATGTGTGAGTCACAGGCCCTTTTTTCTTCTCTTGCTACCTTTTGGGTCTTAGAAGCACATAGAGTCTTGTTTTTCATTTGGGTTATTGATGGACCTGGATATTTTTCTGAGCACATAATTTATTGGGATTTGAACTTCGTGCTGGATTTCCTGGACGTCACTGTGGTTGCAGTGCCAAGAGTCTCCCTGTCTGTGGCAATGTCACCTGAGACAAAGCCCACAATGTTCCCACTCGAGGGTTGGGAATGGGCCAGGGCTGCCAGGAGGACCATCAGGAGAGGAAGAGGAAGAAGAAAGAATGTCCTTTACTGATCAGTGGCTAAAGGAATCACCCACTCCATCCATGGGTCGAGTTGGATCCATTTGGGGTAGCTTGGGAAGTGGGGCTCTTTAATATCTTGTGTACCCCTCTTGGGTAGGGTGTTTCATTTGCGCTTTGAGCCATTTGCCATCTGGGACTCTACTCATTATTCTACAAAACCCACTGTCAGTCAACAGCCATCAATCATGAGAAATTCTTGCGTTCCCCGGATCTGTCAGGAGATCAAAAGACTGTTAGGGTTGTTGTGATTACCCATTCATGAGCCATTGTGACTGAAACTTCACAGACCTTCCCAATGCTGCGAACAGGGGAAAGTGCTTAAATCAATCATTTAAACAATTTGTCAGCCAGGTTTGCATCTTGCCACTAGAAAGCCACCTTCCACACCACTGCCACCAGGTCTTTGGCTTCAGTGAACACTTTCCATCTTTTACATAGATGGGCTGTATTGTCTTATTGCTGGTTTTGTTTCTGGAGGTGGAAGAGCCACAGTGACACGTTAATGCTCCTTAATGCAGTGACTGTGACAACAGGACTCTAGCACAGGTCAACCCTGTTCTGCTTTCCTATTATGGTTCCATCTGCCAGGGGAAGAGAGAAGACATTTGGAGAGGAGCAGAAAGTGCCTGGGTGCCAGGAATATTCCCACTCCAGAAGAGAAAAGCCCATGGTTACCCAGGTTGGTGTTCCAATGGCAGTCCTTTTTCATTCTCAGAAATACACCTTGCAATTTGCCTTTGAGCCGGTGGGTCACCGTGGAGCGCAGCTGTGCCACCTGGCACTGGGCACCATCCTGGCTTGAGGAGGGCGTCTTCCCTTGGTCCACCTCCCTGCTCATGTCAACATGTTTTGCCATCTCCCACCAGTGCTGATAAATGAACTTTTGTTGGGCTGGTAATCACTTCGTGTGTGGTTCGCTCATCTTTGCAGTAAGCCAACTCACAGAAATTCTTTAAAACAGCCACTTTAGCCAATAATCCTGGAACTATCACACGGAGCCCTTCTGACATTCAGGGTGACAAATGTTAGAGGTTGGAAGAAGAGGCTGGCACTGCATATGACCTGGTGCTGTCCTGCTGCAGCTGAGGGTGTACGGGCAAGACAGCCAAACGCACAGAAGGAGCAATGAGATGTCAAAAGCCCCAGAAATGGGACCACTTCTCACCAACGTGTCTTATTGGCAACTGGTCCAGCTCACCTCACAGAGGGGAGCCCAGTAGAGGGAGAGAACAGTTAAATAAATGCAAAATCATGAGCCAACCATCTGACACATAAGAACAACCCAGAAAACAACCACAAGCACACACTGGGGTTACAAAAATTATCAGATTGAATGAAAATATCACCAGTTCAAACAAAAACAACAGAAAAAAGGGTTCTAACTGCATGAGATCATCAAGGATGTCTTGAGGAGGCCACTGGCCCTGGCTCCTGGCTTCTGAAAACTCCAGATGTCATACGTATAAATACTCCCAGTATCAAAGGGAGGGCACAGCCTCTCCATGCAGCTGTATTTTATCAATGCTTTACCTTTAATGATTACACGAATATTGATGATAATGAAGTGTGTTGCAAACAGGTGTGCCATGTTCATCCCTGCTACCCCAGGGCAGCTGCTGCTGTTACATGATAGCTCAACCAGGGTGGCAGGTGGAGGTGTGTGCCCTTCCCTGGGGTGATGGCGCCACTCTCCTCACCCCTCCCCAGCCCTGTCCTGTGGACCTGCCCTGATTACAACACCCGCCTTTAGCTGAGCGTCTTGCACACCTGCAGCTTTGGCATGGCCACGTGCCAGCAAAGACACCAGCCTGCAATCAGTGCTGAATCTCCAAGTGGGGGAGGAGGACACCAAGGGCACTGCAATACTTCTGTGCCCTTGCTCTCATATGACCTGCCTGAAATGCTCTGTTGTGTGCCAGCTCTGCACACAACCCTGCACACTGTGCATATTTTAAATTGGAAAACCAAACCAAACCAAACCCAAGAAGCTGTTTGGAAGGAGATAGCTTCTGGAATCTGAGTCCTGAGTCAGTTCTTATCGGAGGCCCATCAGATAAGATGCATTCGCATCCACACTGGGCATAGGTGGGAGACTTGATGGCAGAGCCCTGGGTCCTGTCCACCCTGGTGTTCCATGTCATTACCAGTCAACAGATGCACTGAGGGAGCAATCATTCCAAGTGCCAACCAGAAGGGGGGCAACCTAAGCCATTAAAATGAAGTACATCTGTTCCAAAGGCACCACAACTAGATACAAGGACAACACAGCCCTAGCTAGAGGGGGGCCTTATGATCAGAAGGAGCAGTTGGAGTCCTCTCCAGGACTATAAATTCAGATCCTGATGAACATGTGCCCATGACGCTCCCAAGCACATATCCCTGGAATCTGCTGGACCTCTAAAGCTGCGGCCGTGTGCCTGTGGCACTAGCGTGGTAAGTTGAGGCTCCGTAAGCAGCCTTTGCTCACCTGAGGATAAGTTCAGGCGGGTAACACCAAGGACTTCCTCTTTATTTTAGGAATAGTTGGACAAGAAATGGGTTGGGTCTTGGTGCGACCAAGTCTGGAGCCTAATATTAGCTGCATAATTCACACAGGGTCTAATTGCTACATCTGATCTTCCATTTAAGATCCGATTGTAGAAATGTCAAGTTTACCCATGATAAAGAAACAGAAGGGTCATTAGCAGTGTTCTAAACAATTTGTCCCTGGAATTTTTAGCGACGGCCAGACCTCTCTGAGCCTCCAGGACAGGTGTCATGTTAACTCGCCCTTTTCCCTTCGTTTCCGTCTTTTGAGGATTCACATCCAGTGAATTAATCATCATCCACCATTTGGGAGGCCTGTTTCATCCGCCTGTTTGTTTTTAGTAGGACTGGGGTTTGAACTCAGGCTTTGAACTTGCAAGGCAGGGACTCTTACCACTGGAGCCACGTCCCCAGTCCATTTTTCTCTGGTTATTTCGGAGACAGGGGTCTTGAGAACTATTTGCCTGGGCTGGTCTCAAACTGTGATCTTCCCGATTTTAGCCTCCCAAGTATCTAGGATTACAGGCGTGAGCCATCAACTCCTGGCAGGCTCTAGGTATTGGTAAGCTCATAGTTTCAGAGGAAGTACACTGCAGACAATTAAAGAATGAGCTAACTGGGCTAGGGAGTGCTCTCCTTTCATTACTTGTGTGTGTGATTTGGAGAAGATAAGTTCTCTTTCCTTCCCTGCATAAAATCTGGAGATGCATGGCAAGAATCATAGATGAACTCTCAGAATGCGTTGTGAGTAACCGTGTGCTTTCAAATGGGGCAGCAGGATGGCCGCCTGATTAGGTGTTAGTGGTTCCGTGTAAAATCCTTGAGGTGTCAACTGCTGGCAGGAACTGAGCTGGGTATGCATTGCTAATGTGGGCTGGGGGCACACAGCTGCTGAGGGGCAGCTGCCTTTCATCACCTGCCACACTGTCAGTAACTGGACTCTGCTGAAGAGCAGGGTTGTCTGGAGGAGAGGGCCAGAGGACACCAGCAGCCATGCCACTTCTTCCATACCCAGGAGCTTCTCAGATGCACTGATGGAAGCAGTTAGAACAAAGAGAAGAAGGAATCATTCAATAGCCCAAGAATCCACGGCAGGGGCATGGAGGGCGCAATTCCCTGCTTTTTGATTGTGTTTCTTGTAATTATTTAGCAATCAGTAGACCATCAGAGACGTCTGAGACTTCCAGGTGCTCACCCATGACATGATCAGTGGCGTGCGGTTGCTTGTCTCCACTGAGCTCCCGGGTGGAGCTGAGGCTGTTGGTCTAAGGACCCTGATGAGTGGTGAGGTCTCTGAGGAAGCGCGGGCCTGTGACTTTCAGCACAGACCTTTCGTGACACTGAAGCGTGATCTGGCGAGGGCTGCCCTCGCAGGGCCAGGACTCTTCCTTTGCTGGCTTTCCCTAAGGTTCCGTGTCAGAATATGGGGTGTGATGACTGTTTCTGAGTGCTTGAAATGGCCTGAAAATATAAACTAGTGAACTTCCTCTAACATAAGCGCCGTCGATGCCACTTGTACACGGGGGTTACAATTTGCACGCGCAACGCTGATGTAAATTCTATTCCAATTTCAGACAAATCCTTTGAAGACACCATTTGCTCTAAGGTGAAATTCAGTATCAGACTTGTGCGTTTAGTTCATGACATTTACTTCCCGAAGGGATAAGCCCTTCTAGACAGGACCTGCCCACCTCTGCTGAGCTTGTCCCACCTGCAAGGAGTACCGAGGAGAGGCCGTCCGCCCGCTAACTCTGTGCCTCCCTCCCTCCTCTGTTCGTGCAAACGGTAAAGTGGAAATGAGCAGTGTTTTCTGCTTGTGCAGAAAAAAGAGTTCAGGATGTTTTTCTCCCTAGGTGAGCACAGTCTGGATCTCCATTTTTTTTTTTAAACCAATGAAGGTCCTCTCACTAGCAGTGCAGGCTCTCTACCACTGGAGTCTCACCCCCAGTTCTTTCACTTTTAGTTTGTTTTCAAGATGGAGTCTCACTAACTTCATTTTGCCTGGCTGGCCTCAGATGGCTCACAACCCTTCTTCCTTCCCTCCTGAATAGCTGGGATTATAGGCATGTACCACCACACCTGGCCTCAATTCCAAAGTTTTTAGAGCCAAAATATCTCATGATTTTCTATTTATATTTTCAAGTACTGTATTTATACTCAAAAAAGGGGGGAAAACCCAAATACCTTTTTGGATGACTTTCTTCCTCTATCAGCTACAGAAACACTTGTAAACACACATTGAGTCCGTTATTCTGTCCCTGGATGTGAAGCACTGACTTGTTGAATTGAAACTACTGCAAGTGCTTTAGCGAGACCAGAGTCTAGTTGGATGAAGTGCTGAGTTCATCTTGCTTGCTAGCCACTGGCCTTGTGACTAACTCTGGAGATGACACATTAGTTTATGGACATGGACTCTTACTCCTTCGTGTCCCTTACACATGACACAAGTTTTGACAGCTCTTGGTCATTGGATCGTCCAGTGGCATACTCAAATGAAAAGGTTATTTGTGTAGTTTTTGGGACTCTCATCCAATGTGTGTGTATGTGTGAGTGTGTGTGAGCACACACCTGTGTATGTGTGTGTGCATTAAAAGTATCCCTGTATTTCAGAGGTCAATAATTCTTTGAGTGTTGGTCCAGATCTTTTAGATGGAAGCTATTAGACATGGAAAGACACTTTTGGTAGGAATTTAGTGAGCCTTCATCAGACCCTGAGCGCTGTTTCCTACAATCTGCCATAGGTGCCGCAACTCTCATGACCTTACTGTTTTTGAAGATTAAAGGCCAGTTATTTTTGTGACTGTCACTCACTTGGGGTTTGTCTGATGTTTCCTCATGAGTAGACCCAGGCTCTATACCTTCCTGGAACTTCAGAGAAGCTAGGTGCCATGTTCTCACATCCTCTAAATTGGTATAGGTCACCGCATGCCCCTCTGTGGCTGATGTCACCTTTGCCAAGCTCCCACTGCAAGTCCCCCACATATCCTCTATTGCCATCACCTAGGGATCTCTGGGAAAGGCTTTGAGAAGACACGTAAGCTTTTCCTCAGTCCACCTGTGTGTCCTCCTGTCAGTGTCATTGATGGGTCTCACCCTAATCACACTTGTGATATTGGCAAACATGATTTTTCAATTATGTGCTTATAACTACATCGTTAGACAGCTTTCATTATTAAGAAGAGACTTAGCTCTTAACCCTTTATTTACTTGTTTATTTAATATCTATAGACACTTGGATTATTATTTTATTCAGTGGGTCATTTCCCATTTACTACTGTTATTTATTTTGGGTCTTAACATTTCCCAACTTTGGCCAGTGGTAACACCTTCAAGCTTACTTATATATCCTTGTGACACATTCTTATCACTTTTGGGACATTTTTTTTCCTTCTAGCACAAAAGGAGATCCTAAGCTCATCTTGTGTTTTTCCTTCCTCAGTTTCATATTAACCATTTCTTTAAGGAAACATCATTCTTTTACTGGATAGCCATGATTAGGGACCAAGAATGAGGTGGTGGGGAGCTCGTTGCTGTTATAGTGTTTGTGCCTCTAGGTCCTCAAAGATAGAAAATGTGTAGAAGTACACATAAGTACAAATACATAAGTGTATGTGCATAATATGTGTACTACCACTGATATTTATTCTGCTCCAACATCTATTTATCCGTCCATCCACCTGTCTGTCTGTCTATACCACATGGGTGTATACCAGTAACTCTGACTTACATCCAGCACCACAGTACCTGATAACGTTCTCCTTCTCTATATCTGTGCCTTCCTTCTCCATCTGTCAGATCACTGGCTCCTGCTGTATGGACCTGTATGACAATGCTTGCATGAGGTGTAACCTGACTGTCTGCTGCTTCCATGGTCACCTGACACTGTCCCAGGTGGCACCCACTGCTGCTGGCTGTTAACTTCCTTTACTTCTTAAGCCTGCCTAATAGACTTTGTTTGGAAGTAAAGGAAGAGAGGAAGGGGAGAGAAAAGGGGAGGAGAAGAAAAAAAATGGCAGGAAAGTAGGTGTCTTCAGAAACTCTAATCTCAGTATCCCCTTCTTTCCAAGAGAGTAATGGAGACAGGTGAAAACAGCCTCTTGTTATGCTACTGTTATTGCTATCAACCTGGTCTGCTGACAGGTGCTGAAATGTTGAAATTCTAAAAGGAGGCTCTGAATAGAACAGGAACCAGTGCTAATAAACCAGTTGGTTTATTTGTGGGTCTGAGCCTGGGAGTGCCTGTGTGTGTCTTGAAAAATGGAAAAAATGGGTGTGTAGACACCACTGCATAACTCTTCAAAGAACACAATTCTTTAAATCCAGATTAAATATACAATTTGAAGCCTGACCTTTCTGAGTAATTAAAGATTTCTACTTTATGGCTTTTATAGAAGTGATACAGTAGAGGCAAAAAGAAGCCCTTTAATGATCAAGGTGGAGTATGTGTGGAGATTGTATTCCTGGGTGAATTTAAAAAGAAAAACTGTGGATAGAATTTAGTTCCTGCTGCTGCTGCTGTGATAGTTTTGGTGTAGCTGGCCAGAATGGAGGCAGAACTTCTTCCTGCTCACAGGAAGGAGAAGAGCTCTGAGCAGTGGCTGGGTAATAGGGTAAGTGAAAGAATACTCAAGGCTAATGTAGCTGAGGCCAGTCCCCAGGATGGTTCACGTGTAGCACCCCATAGTGCTTCTGAGGTCCGGAAGCAGGCTGAGAGGCTGGGCAGAGGAGATGAACCCTCCCCAGGGGCTTGCTACACCTCTGAGGCACTTTCCCAAGCTCACCCCCGACTTGTCTCCATCCGTGACACCTGGGTTAGGTTGGATCCACCTTCCCAGCTGATCATTCAGAAAATGCCTGGATCTTGAGGGGAAGCATCTGATCCACAGTGAGAGACAATGAAGAGTGATGTCCACAGGCCACACTGGGCTAGGTGTAGATGAACATAGTATAGCATGTAGGTTTCTCATCTGTGCCTCAGTCTTGCACTAGTCCAGTGAAGAATGGTTGGATGAAAGCAGCCCGAGGTCCTGTCTAGCTTTGACAGTCTAGGATTTAAAGTGCTGATGTGATTTAGTGCTGATAAGAATCCAACTGTCTCCATGAAGGAGGAGGACTGATAAAGATGAAAGGTGAAAGTTTACCTGTAGGGTGGAGAGAGAGATGGTGGAGTCATGTCAGAGGTGACCATGTTTGGTGGGATTGTATGGGGCACAGTCAGCCCGGGTTCCCCATCAGTCCTGCCTCCCCCACAAGCCCATTTGCCCTTGTTAGACACAGGGCACACTCATTCTCCTAGAAACGTGGTGCTGTGTGTACACTTCCTGTCTGGAAGACCCAGCACCAGGGCCGCAATTCCCTCCTTAACAGAACCTCTCCCACTCTCCACAGCTGTCCTGACAACTGTCACACAGGAAGACAGGCAGGGTGAGAGCCCAGTCTGAGTGAAGCAGTGTTTGAGCAGGTCAAGTTCCAGTCCTATTGTGTCACTTTGGGCTTTTTTTTGTCTCACGGGAGCTATTCTCTTCCTTCTCTGTTTATACTCAAATGTCTCCCCACTTCCCCAACACCAAACACTTATTAGGCCTGGGGCATGGCTCAAGCGGTAGAGCACCCGCCTAGCAAGCACAAAGCCTTGAGTTCAAATACCAGTACCACCAAAAAGCAAAACAAAAACAAAAAGGAAAAGCAAACAACAACAGAAAAAGTCCAGTTATTTATCATGTCCAGAAATCAATGGGTTTTCCAATTTTGTGAGGTAAGGTCACTGTGTTACCTCTTCCTTTCACACTGAAGATGTGAAAGATTTCACTGTCTGAAGACTTATAAGTCCTCTTCATGCAGGTACAGACAGACAGCATCATGGTTTAGGGGGTGGTGGCTCCCCTGGTCTTTCAGGAGACACAGGGATCGTGTGTCTAGCTTCTTTTCATGAGTAAAAGGTCAGAGGATGTAAGGCCTAGCGTGCTCTAAAGAACCATCAGGATCTCTGGGGTTCAAGTTCCCATGGATACCCACAACTCACAGAGTCCCACGATTCCAGAATCCTTTTTACTGAGCTGTTCTTCTTCCTCCTGGGGTCTCTGTTCATGAAAGGGTGCACTGCATTAAAGGATTTCAGGTTCCAGAGCTGGAGGGATGAGGTGGAGGATTGAAACCCAGTACCTGCTAGGCCATGTCTTATAATTACTGGTGTTTGTAATGACAAAGACCACATTTGGAAAGGCATCTGTACATGTTCTGAGGAAACAAACTCCACCTCCATCAGCAAATCACAAAGAGCATGCCAGCCAATAAATCCTGAAGGTCAGACTGTCAGGATCATTTTGCATTTCAAATGACCCAATTCGAAGGTACAGCTCAGTAGCTCACCTTTAACAAACTGCTGTTTTTGGTAGGTCCATCACTTTCTTAACAGATGAATATACATTTTATCTTGACATTGCCCCTAAATCCATTTTCAAGAACAATCATTTAGGAAAACCAGATTTACTCCCTAACTGAGAAATGCAGTGTGTAAGTGAGGCAAATAAGCTAGATGATTGGGACATAGTCGATCTGCATATAAACGGGAAGAAAAACGCTGAATCAAATGCCAGGTTGTCAGAGTTTTCCTATTAAATTCAAATCAACTTTTCTCAAAGAGGGATGGCCAAAGATCTTGGACTCCCATGAGGCCTGTTGAATTTGCACGGTGTCTTGAACTGTACTGCGGCACTCAGGAATTTCACACTGAAAGGGATGGGTCTTGCGTCTCTCGTGTCTGAATACATTGATCCCTTTGCCGACAGTGACCCTATTTGGTAGCCCATTATTTTAAACATCCATTTCTATTAACATTAACTAATAGTTAATTACAACAGAGTTCCTATAGAAGTGCGTGAGAGAGTCAGATGAATGCCAAATGAGTACATTAATGACAGGTGTTATCACAATGAATGCAAAATGATTTCATAATGACTGGGAGGTAATATATAATAAAAAGGACTGCTTCTACTTTTCCACACTTATCACAGTTTTAAAACTCATACTTGGCCTCTATTCAGAACCATGAGTTACCTGAGAGCTTTTCCCTGAAGCTCTCTCGAGCCCCTAAGTTTTTGAACAAAATCTAAACAGTGCTACACACAATCGTGTAAAACTTTGAGAATATATGGCATTTTACTTCTCCTTACCAAGGCCCTAGAAATGCTAGGTCATTGCCTTAAGTAAATTCAGCTCATTTGTTTATTCATCCAAACAGCCTGTGAACATCAGTCAAACACATATGATACTCTATTATATATTATGATATTATATTATATTATACTGTGTATAAGGACCACAGAGAGGAGAAGAAGGAATTTCTATCAGTGAGAGAAGTCAAATGGAAGAAGATATCCAAAAACATTATACTACGATGATGTGTTTCACATGAGGAGCTAGAGGAAAAGAACACATCTGGTTTGGAGAGAAGGTGCTATCAAGCTTACGGGTTTCGTGGGAGTGTGTCACCCTCGAGGAGACATTTGAACTGAACTTTAGTGAGCGGGCAAGGTATTGGTAAGTTGACAGTGGGTTGGGAGACAGGCCATTGCTAGTGGAAATCACAGCAGAAGCAGAAGCAGAGGACCAGAGTTGTGCATGGTGCTTGGATAATAGGATGCAGGAGGCCTGGGGTAAGGATGGGTATAACCTGAGCCCCAAATACAGAACCTAAAATATGTGGCATGGCTTTCTAGATAATTTAGCCTTCTTTCTGCCTCACATTTTATGTAAAATATCAGCTTACAAATATAAGAAACTCAGAGAGCCTCACATAGGATAAAATCAATGAAAACTAATCCTAGCCACACAATAGCCAAACTTCTGAAACATAAGGGGGACAGTGAAAGGAGCCAGAGAAGAATGAAGTACCCCATGTGTGGCAGATGGTGATCCAAATGGCAGCCCAGTGTCTAGGACAAGCATGGAGCCTGGTAGCTCACGAGTGGATTGTGCAAAGGGCTGGAAGAAAAACCCGGTCACCAGAATTCCACATCTAGCAAGCCCACCCCCGAAATGAAGGACAGGGACACTTATGAATGAAAACGGAGAGAGATGGTTATTAACAGACTGCATTACAAGGAAGGAAGGAAAAGATGGAAGATAAACATTCATTTCCAGGAAGGAAGAAAGGATACCAGAAATGATAACTATTTCCCTTTTAGGGTTTTTTTTCTGCTCTGGGGTTTGAACTCAGGGCCTCATGCTTGCTAGACAAGTAATCATACAGCATGAGCCACTCCACCAGTCCTTTTTTGTGTTGGGCATTTCTGAGATAGGGTCTCACAAACTATTGGCCTGTGGCTGGCTTTGAACCATGATTCTCCTGATCTCTACCTCCTGAGTAGCTAGGATCACAGAAGTGAGCCACTGGTGCCTGGCCAATATTTCTTGATTTATTTCAGAAATGTGGCATTTAAAACAAAAAATAGTATATTGTGTTATGGAACTTATATGTGGGTGGACAGTTGTGGCAACAAAAGTAGAAAGGAGGGCTCGGGTATGGAATGTAGTTAAAATGTTGTAAACTTCCAGTGTTGCATTTGCAACAATGTCATTTTTCCTCTAATTGAAAGGTGGCAAGTTAGAGTGTTTCTGCAATTCCTAGCCCAAGCCTTAAGAATAATGCAAGAGTTATAGCTAAAATGCCTATGTAAGGATTACAGCATTTGATTAAGGTGACGCAAGATAGAAATGGAGACTTGAGGCACCAAAAGAGAGATGATAGATGAAAAACCACACAGACTGGTAGCCCTATGCTCAAGTGCATCAGTAGGGTGGGAGTGGCTATTTTCTGCTCCTCTGCTGTGATCTTTGAATTGTTTCATTGCTCCTTCTTTGTCTTCTCAGTACTTCACTCACCTTTTAAATCAATTCATTGCATTAAATGTCCTGTGTTTACCATATTAGAGTGGTTTTTATTATGTTTTGATCCTGACTACTGTGTACCCAGTGGTAAGGGATTATTTGAACAAGTAATGCTCTGACTATAAAATGGAATATCATGCAGGCAGTAAAATGGACGTAAGGAAATATGAAATGACCTGGGAAGCATCATGGGGATTATACAGATGTCAAAACTGAGTTCATTTGCTACTTGGAACTTCTAGTGTCAACCAATATGTTAATATTAGTTACTTCTGCATGTGAAGACCACCAGTCATTTTTGTTCTCATCTTTGGAGTTTCTGGGTGCTGAAATTTTTTTTCCGTGGAAAATGAATTACATTTGCAATTAGAGAAATGAAATAAACAGAAAAAACTGGTAAAGATTGTGATCTAAACCAACAGTGCTGGGGATGAAAAAGAAATGGGAGGGTATAAGACATTTCTGAGTAGAGGTGAGAAGCCTTGTGATCGACTGGACGTGAAGAGAGAGCGGAGTGGGACTAGGGTGATCCTACATCCTGAGATGAGCAGGGGCAGGTGCCAGCAAAGCAGCGGGAGCCTTTGGTCTGTGCTCAGTAGCCACAGCTGGGGGCAGGTAGACAGGCTTCTGGCATGTTGGAGAGTCTTCAGAATGGACACACAAATTTCAAAGTCATTAGCATCTGTGCCAACTCAGGAAAAATGAGGAAGAATAGAATCTTTTATTTCACAGTAAAACACCAAGACTTGAGGAGTTGTCAGGAAAGGAGAAGCCAAGCACAAAGGCTGAGCTGGAACTTCAGACAGACAGGAAGCAATCAGGTGACAGAGGTGTCCTGGAAGCCATGGTGAGAATGTGTCCAGGTGCAGAGGGCTGTCAACAACGACAAAAGCCGCAGACAGCGTCTGCCTTGCTGGTCGTTGGACTTGCCATTGGGTGAGAGCTGTGTTGTGGTAGTGCGGCAGGAATTTGTGATGGAGCGAGTGGATCTCTGTCTTTTAATATGTGTTTTTCTCTCTACAAGTGAGAAATGGAGATGGCCCTCACTCTGAGGGTGAAAGTTGGAGTTGTTTTCTGTTTCTTTCCTTTGTTTGTTTGTTTATTGATTGACTGATGGTACTGAGTGTGAACTCAGGGCCTTGGCTCGCTCTCTATCCTTGGAGCCACAGCTCTAGTCCTTTTTGCTTTAAGTTATTTTTCAGGTAGTGCCTCACATTTTTGCTAGGGTTGGCCTAAGACCAGTCTCTTTCTACCTAAGCCTCTAGCATAGCTGGGATTACACCACCACACCTAGCTTGTTTGTTGAGATGGGAGTTGGGGAGCTGGTTCTTGCTAACTTTTTGCCCAGGCTGGCCTTGAACCATGATCCTCCCAATCTCTGCTATTCAAGTAGCTGGGATTATAGGTGTGATCCACTACACCTAGCCTGCATTATTTTTTTTAAAAGAGGTTTTAGCATATTTATAGTTGGAAGAAGCCAAATGAAAAGGCGAGATTAAAGGGCTGTGTGTGTGTGTGAAGAAAGAGAGAGATAGAGACTCTCTGCCAGAGAGAGAGAGAGAGAGAGAGAGAGAGAGAGAGAGAGAGAGAGAGAGAGAGAGTCTAGAGTAGCCTGGTCAGACTTGGAGAAGGAAGAAAGGACCTTCTTTTTTCTATGACAAGTGCAAGAATTGGTGAAGTGACCATAGGGGAATTCTAGAAATTTCTTACCTGATTGTTTTCTTGAAAAGCAGGAAGCTCTGTCTTCAGCTGAAAATAATAGGTGTTAGGTAGGATTTCAGAAGTGGTTTTGAAAGGCCACCTGGCTTTGGAGCTTTCTAGAGGGAGATGATTGGCTAGCCAGGGCTCGTGGTTTATCTCCATCAGGATCCCCTCCAAGTGTCCCCCCATGAGCTTTGCTTCAGTGACAGGAGTCATCAGGGCCTTGACAGGAGCACCAGCGCCCTTGTACGTACTTCACCTGCCTCGTCTCGCCTTGCTTGCAGGTGATTCGCACAGTCAGCCGTACACACAGTAGGGAAGGTGTGGAGGTGGAGATCTGTGGAGGAAAGAAGAGGAATAGCCTTACTAGGACACTGGTCATCTGAACCTTGGAAGAGCCTGTTTTACTCATTCATTTGCCATTTCTTCATTTGCTCATCAAATATTTGTAGAAAAGTTCAGTTTCAGCCAGGAGGCATAAATTTGGAGCACAGGTGACATCACTGTGCTTTGGGTTTTAAAGTATCACGGGAGAACACAGACAATCAATAACTTCCAAGTGTGAACCACAGAGCTCGAGTGGCTGCCATACAGGAAGGTGGGGACTCGGGGAGCAGCAAACTGCCTCTCTTGCCTTGGGATGGCACTACAAACCTACCCTGAGTTGTGTCTCGGATGCAGTAGGATTTGAAATTGCCTGGATTTCTGTGGAGGAAGACATCTGAGGACGGCAGGAGAGGCCACCGCGGCAGCTCAGTGATTTGTAGATGACAAATCTTTCTTGTTTCAGGACACTCCAGCCCTTCAAAAGCCTCCTTGAGTCCTTCCATGTCTATGTCAGTGGGAAGGCCAGTCCAGCTCCTGCTTGATGGTTTTAGACACTGCTTTGCAGTTTCTGCTTCAGCTGCTCCTGTCAAGTAGGAGTTTTAAATATATACCTCGAATGACCTTGGGTGTTCACTGTGGTCTCTTCAAGAAGTATGGAGGGGTAGGAATGCACCAATGCTGAGGAGAGAGGACAGGCCACTCCCAGGTATCATCTGAAGCCTGTGTTTAACAACTCTGAAGAGATCTCAACATGTCTTGTGCCAGTTTTGAGATGGGATTTGAAAAACCATCTCATCAAATGGTGCCCGGGCTCATCTCTGGGATAGGATCATCGGGGACGTTCAGTTCCGTTGTCCCTTTCAGTATTGGACAATGATACCACCATGGCCAATGGAGGAAGCACTGTCAACTTGACTTGTCCAAAGTGGGCATGAGTTTGGAAACATTTCTCCACTGGTGAGCTCCTGTGGAGCCTGCTGTGGGACCACTGTGCTGTCACAGTCCAGGACACCCTGCTGGCATGCGGGAGCAGCCTCTGCAAGGGTGCCACCCCAGAGATTCCAGGGGACGCGCTCAAGAGCTCAGGCTCTTGGTTTCTGAATCTCTATGTGTGCTTTCTAGGTCGTGCTGAGCTGTCCACGAGCCAGAGCTGAAATGCTCAATGTGGGGACAGATGACTCTCAGACTCACAGGCGGGGGTCCCCATTCCACACCCACAGCTTCTGCCCAAAGTGCTCTCAGAGTTACAGCCCAGAGGCCTCAGAAGCTGACCCTGGAAATCCATCTGTAAATCAGCCTAGAGAAGTTGCCCTAGGAAGTTGCCCAGAAGTCAGCCCTGGCAATAGGTCTCTGTAAGCTGGCCTCTGGAAGTCAGCCTCTGGAACGCGGCCTCACGAGGCATTAGGTGAGCCATTGTTCGCTCTGTGTACGAGGCTTATTGACCTATTCAAACTCCGATAAGATAGAAGCTGTGGATTCTTGTGGAAATTTAGATGCAATCAGGGAGGAATTTTGAAAAAGTTACCATGCTGTTTCAGACAGCAGTAGCTAAGGGTGGTGTGGAAGGGCAGGGTCTGGGAAGGAAGGCCACTTTTGATTCAAGTAGCTAGTGGGAATAGCACCTGAGTCTTGCCTGAATAAACCTCTCTGGGTATCCAGAAAACAGGGGACAAAAACTGGCTTTCTGTGTGTGCGGGCGGTGGGCACAGGCCTGTAGCCATGGCCATTCCAGAGTTAAAAGCTCGTGAGGAGACGAGGACAATTGGAGATTTTAAGCACCAGGAGGTGTCAGCATGGTTGTTATATAGCCTTTGGAGGAGGTGAAGGAGAGAGTCCCGGAGTGACCTGCTCTGTGCTATAAACCAACCTCAGAGCAGAAGGACCTGAGAGCCGTCAGCGGGGGACGTATTTACAGGCCTTGTGTCAGCCAAGAGAAGGAGTGAGCAGGATGCAACTTTCATTCTGGGCCTTGCACTCACACCAAAGATTTTAACCCTAATCCTGAGTTAAAAAAAAACCAAAACTGACTATGGGGGGGGTCAGGGTAAAACAATCTAAAGATGTGCCTCTCACCACTCTGTACCCTGTGACCACACAGCGGCCGAGCTACGTGACTGTGAGCAGTGTAAGTTAATAAAGAACTCTTTTATAGAAAGGAGTCTACAGACTGTTTGAAATGGCTGTTTTTTTTTTTTTTTAAGCATTCCTGCAGCATTCCCTGGGGTGAGACTCAGGACAATATTAAATCCAATGAATCATGCAGCCTTCAGAAGGGCAGGGCGGCGTGCTGCAGAGCAGCATGGAGTGATGGCTTAGCCACAGCCATGTGTCCCTGGTGGCAGTGGGGACTGCACCAGCACAGGGCTCTCATTCAACAAAGACTTGGTTACTAAGAACTACGATGTGCCAAATCTCTCTCCCCTCTCCGTCAAGTTTCTGGGTGCTGTATAATTCTTCTTTGCTGCCCTCAGTTCAGGAAGGTGCCTACTCGATACTTCCATCATTTTATCATGCCCAGTGTCCAGGCGAGAAATTGCCTCATGATTTGTACATGAGTCATTGATTTGAAAATTCCTTCTGGTGACTGTTCCTGGCTCTCAGGTTAGGCTCAGCCAGCTGTGAGGAAGTTGCATGGTTGGGGAAGGGTACACAGGCCTGGATGGTTTACTTTGACTGGGCTGTGATTTCCTGGGCCTGACCACCACCTGCCTTAGACCCCTGGGGAGTTTTCTGCTCATCACTATCTACTAGCCTGCGTGTGTGGGGGCCCGGAAGAACATGCTCCCAAAAGTGTTTTGGATGACTGATGCTGGCTATCCTTTCCAGAGGACTGTGACTCCTTCTATCTTCTTTGGAGTGGTAAATTGCTCCCAGGTCTTAGGTTGTGCTCATAGGATTTAGTTAGTTTGCATGCCCTACTGATGAGGGCCCCCAGGGAAGGAACAGAAGCTTTGATGTCACAGACATCGTCTGAGACTTGTTAGAATTGTGGTCTCTGCCCCACCCCCAGACCTATGAATATGGATCTGCATTTAACTAGATAACTCCTACGCACACTTGCGTTGGAGAAGCACCGCTTTTGGGAACTCATCTACAGCAGACACCCTTGATTCATGGCTTGTGGCAATGTGGGGGCCTCCTGTGCAGAGGACACTGGCCAACCCAAGCCAGTTCTCCAATGTCCAGTTGTCCAAACACTTCCAACTGTGACTCATTTGTGTGTTAAGCCTTCTAGTCATGAGTCATCATTTGTAAACCCCCTCATGAAGCGTGTCAACACTGATGTCGCCACACGCGGTGCTATGGGGACTGATTCATCAGTGATGTGCAGATTAATACCACTTGAGCTGGCTTCACAGAGCTTTGTGCTAATAGCCACGTCTCTCCATTCCAAAATGCCTGATGTAAAGCAGGTAACAAAGAGACACAGCCTGGGCGTGTCCTCTGGTGGGCTAGCACCTCTGTGGGAACCCCAAGGAATGCCATCAGTGCTGTCTCTGATCCTGGGTACTTCTGTGACATTGGGGACCAGCATACCCAGAAGCTCATTTTCATACTTTGGTTCGTGTCCTTGCTTCCTCTCTGCATATAAGGAGAAGGGCACTACAGTGACAGATGAGATGAAAAATGGCTCTCAGGAATATAATTCAAAATATGACAGCAGATATCCTTCCACAAACTGGTTTGTTTGTGAGTACCATCCAGTGCGCATTTAACTGGCTCTACTTGCCTGTTGGATGGTAATGTCCAGACAGGATTCTGACTCTAGCAGATGAAAGACTAAGACTATTCCATCAGTGACAAGAACTATGTATGTTTTTGAGTACAGTCTTCATTATAGTTTTTTTCTTCGAGACACACAAACGTGAGCTATGGAATGACAGCTACACCTCCATCTTCCCTCCCCTTTGTACGGGGGGTCTGGCCATCTGCACACAGGTC
This sequence comes from Castor canadensis, assembly GCF_047511655.1. Taxonomy (NCBI): domain Eukaryota; kingdom Metazoa; phylum Chordata; class Mammalia; order Rodentia; family Castoridae; genus Castor; species Castor canadensis. The sequence continues at coordinate 3,706,380 of NC_133389.1, read as the reverse complement.
CTCAAGTGAATTTGCCCTGTGGTCGCTCAGCTGTGCTGTGACTTCTAATCCCTGGCTCTCCTGACTAGATTCTTCAGTATGCAGCTGCTATAAGCAAGCTGGACAAACCCAGCCGGCCGGCAGAGCAGTGATCCCTCGTCAAGGACTTCGCACCTGCCTTAACTTTGAGTCTCCTTGCTTCTGTCAGGAGGTGCCACAACCTTGGACGTAGCCCTTGTTGGTGTTAATTATTTCCTTTTCATTTCCAGCTGGCTCAGTGCTTTAGCACCTTAAGTTGCTCAATTTGATCTCTGTACTCAGGAACAAGGTAATTAAGTCAGCCACAATTTAAGAAAACGGTTCTGCCTCGACTTGTTGCCTGTCTTAAGACAGTCCTCCATCCTAAATCATTTGATAATGTAAGCGGCTCCGTGCACTCCTCTACTTGACTGAGGGTTGGTTCATTAGGTCACAATCAGTAATTGATTCTCAGTGTGTCTCTGCTGGTGTTATTACAGTAATGAGGACTACCTCTTTTTTCATCTCCTCTAATATGTTACCCAAACCATCAGCTTCTCAGTTTGGTGTCAAGATGACTTTGACAGGTTGTTAGCAATCATATGATGTACAGAACATCACAGAAATGTCTCAAACTGTGTTGCTGTGTACTGCACGGAGCCTCAGGTGGTCCCGAAAGAAGTGAAAGCACTTGCAAGGAAAAAGTTACAGCAGCAATCGAAAATATGACTACAGGCTTGATGTCCTAATGAAGAGGTTCTTTGCTCCGTTCAGTCTGTTTTGACTTGCAGGGCTGGGTGGCATCTGAAACTCTTCTCCAGAATATTCCTGAGCAGCAGACATTCTGTCTGCAAAACTCGCTCTTTCTCTGTGGAGTGCTTTTAAAAAGTGAGCAATAATTTGCTGATCTCTGTACAATTTGATTTCCCCTTATGTTCTTTTTATCTTGCATCGTATGAAGGCTGTGAAAGACAAATGTGGTATTATTTACTGTGGTTCTACTGTGTTCCTAGGTGAGTTCAAACTTAGCTATAGCAGACAAAAGGGGGAAAAGCATTTTCTGGTTTTGATGGTTATAATAAAAATGTTAGAATAAAATTTAATGTTTATTTTTACCTGATGAGCACTTTATAAAATTTAAATTTCCTTCCAATTTTTTTTGACAGGGAGGATTGCACTCACAAGGGAGTGACAAGGGGAAATTTGAGTGGGAGAAACCAGAGGCCACAGAAATGTAACATATAGTAGATGGGCTTCTCAAAACCTTTACCAGCCTTTACCAGATAAAGGGGAGTATATGTATGCTGTGAAACTAATTACAGAGTGAACCTTGCCACAAAAAAATCAGCACAAAATTGTAGACTTGTTGATGTTCACTTTAAAACCAAAGGTCATGAGACCATTGGACAAAGAGAAGAGGCCTGGGTCTGGCCATAAAGCCTTGGGAGTGATTTTTGTTACACAGTGAACACAGCTGAACGTCTTCCTAAGTCACAAATGATGACTCTTGGGAGATGGATTGTGAGATGTGTCCAAAGCGTAGATTCACATGCATTGAAAACAATCTTTGCTCCTCCTCTGAACTGGAGGTGGAGGGACAGAAGGCATGGAGACAGCTGAGGACCGGTGCTGCCTCACTGATGTTGCAGGTGACATTGTTAGCTAGCTCCACTGTGTCGGTGCAACATCCAGAACTGTCAGTTTATCCTGTGTTTGCAGCCTGAGATTATGAAAAGCTTTTTATCAACACTAAAAATAATATTTAGCAAGCTTCATCGATCCTTCTTTAAATAAAGCACCTATTTTAGGTGAAGTTATCAATTTTATTCATAGGATTAATTTCATCCTCCAAACTGCTATGCAGTATCTCACAAAAGCTCTTTTTATGAATTCAACATTGAAAAATAAGTCATAATTCCATCTGCTCCCTTCATTTCTCTTGTATTCAGCGATGCAAGGTCTCCTGCAGGCTGAGACAGGTGGAAAATACTGGAAATGTATAGATGAAAGCTACAGAAGCCATAGGAAAGCAAATCATTGCCCTTGTTGTGCTGCTGGACTCTGAGTGAGTAGTTCTTGTTATAGAATGGGGACCCCAACACATCCAAACTTCTAAATGTCCCCCCCAAGGCTTCCTGAGGTTTCAAGTTCAATATTGTTCTGCTTGTGGCTTCCAACATGTGAAGTCCAAATCCTCCAAGAGAGGGACAAGGACATCTGAAAGCCAACGTCATTTAGACATTATTTAGAAGGACTCTCAGTCTCTTCATTTTCAGTATTTGCAAAACTTGAGAGAAAGAAGAAAGGAGAGAGAAAAAGAGGAAGGAAGGGAGGAAAAGGACAAACAACTGGTGAATTAAAAGCAAACCATTAAATAAAATAACGTGTTGCTGTATAAAAACCTAAGTATAGCAAGATTTCCACTTGCCAGTCCTTCACTGTGGTTCGCAGGAGCAGGAATTCCCCACTCCGCCTCCTGCCCAGGATGCTTTGCAGGTGCTGCTTTTTCTGGCAGGATCTCCTGGTTTGTGGAGAAGGGCTAGTTTGAGACTGGTCCCAGCTGGGAATTGGGCAGGAATGTTAGTGTAGTGACCATCATCTAAGAAGGTGCAAGCATCTCTGGGCACCCAGACACAGAGCGTTCCATGTCACTCTAATATCAAATGTCAACAAATCATTTTGGACACATGCTTTTTGAGCAGGTTAATGCTAGTCTCCCAACACAGTGACGAGTGTTTGTGGGTCACAAAGTTCATGTCACAAAGTCCATGTTCTGGGGGCCACCTTCAGAAAAAGTCAGCATGGATTTATAACCCAGATTTACGAACCCTGGGTGGTAGGAAAACAGTTTACCCAACATGCTTCACAAATCCCAGTGCTGGCCATTCCTTGGTTAGGACTAGTCTTTCTTTGTCCCTTTTTTCTTCCAGGCTCATGTCTGTTCCTTCCACAGAGAAATCCATTCACCTCTACTTTTATTGAATCCTCACTATTATTTGAAACCAGCACAGGGTCAACTTCTGCTACATATACAACCTCCCCTCCTCCTGGAAGGCTTCTAATTCTGAGTGCAAGACACTCAGACTTGCTGCTAATGAGTAATGCTGATGCTACTTGGGCCTCCGCCCAGTCCCAGCACCCTTGGGCACCTTAAATTCTGGAAATCCGAGAGAAAATCCAATAGCCTTGCCCGGGAGATGTTCCCTCTTCTCCCAACTTGCCCTCTGGAATCCTAACCTGTCAAAGCACCTCACTGCCACGATTTCTGTCTCCACACTAAATCCAACCCAATTCCAAGTCCTACTACTGCTAATTCTAAATAGCTTTCATTTTCTCTGCCTTTATGTCTTCCTGACTGACCTAGCTTCTTGAACTGGCAGTCTCTAACTTGTATCTGGAGAGGATAGTTAACTGTCACTTAGCCACTAACCTTGCCTTCTCCAACAATCTTCCATTTTGCTGCTGAGATGTTCTTTTTGGAGCAGGGACCCAAGGTCACTTAAAACTAATGGCTCCAGGATACAACAAACACACAAGGGCAGTTTTGGTCTAGTAAGATCTGCTTACTCTCCGAATCTACTTCTCAGCATCCCTGACTCCCTCCTCCATCCTCACTTTGCAGTATATACTCTACCATACTGAAGAGGACTCCCCCCTGCCCCAGTTTCTGGACTATGAAAGGCCTCCTCTATATTAGGATCTTTGTATAAAGTTCATCCTTAACTTGGGGTGTCTTCCTTCCCCTGGGTCCTATAAGGGCAAACATCTTGATTACTTCAACACTTCTGTATTGTCTAGAACAGGGGATGAACGAACAGTAGACTGCTCAAATGCTCTTAATGAATTAAGGAAACAAACCCAACGTTCCACATTCTATTGAGTGTCATACCCTTCATAATACTTAAGGAGACAACAGGAAAAACACTAAATGTTGATTTTACAAACAAACTTTTGGTTTAAAGCTACTTAGGATGACAGCTTCAAAGAGTCTCTCTGTCTCTCTCTCTCTTACACACACACACACACACACACACACACCACCATGCATGCATGCATACAAAGACGTTGTCTGTTATGGCTACCTATTTTATTCCCAACATAGGCTCCAAGAACTATTGATTGCATGAATTTATCAAAGAATGAAAAATCTTCCATCACTAAGGTCATATAAAGAATGTACCTTGGTCTCCAAAAATATTTTCACCTATATGAAAAGTTCTTCTATTTCTTGGGCACTTACCATGTGCCAAACTGTGCAAATGGACTGGGAGTGCAGTACACGATAAAAACAATCCCTGTCCTGTGCTGACTTTGCTGATGGCACTTCATACACCTGCCACTGTCCTGGTTCCAGCTGGACAGGAAGTCACTCACTCATCAGAGGAGGAAGGAAGGAGTGGTCAACAAGATGAGAATCCAGGCTGCCACTGAGGCCAAAGGGACTTTTTAGAGAACTAAAGTAGCCAGTGATCGTTTTTCAGTTGCCTCTTCTATAGTAGGGATGAAAAACCTTCTCCAACCTGCCTCTAACACCTCCAAAGCCTTCAGTGCTCACTGAGATGGGGGAGTGTTTCTTGCTTTGTTTCTCTTTCAAGAGGGAATGAGAAGACCAGACAAGTGGGCACTTGACATATGCAAATATGGTGATCTGATGCTTTAAAATCTTAACCCAATTTGTTCCCACATCCAATAGTTTTAGATCTTTTGACCTCTAAACAAAACTAGCTTTGGTATTTTACATATATGGCTCAGGGGTGGGTGAGAGAAAAGAAGAGGAAAAGTTAACTGTGGCTTGAATTTCAGAATTTAGAGAACACATATTGCTCAGATTGAAAAAATGCATTTATTAGAATGGCAGATAAGGAAGAGCCATGTGCCACTCTTGACAAGGTGAACATGGGACTTTCACCATCTGGGAACCTGAATGGGAGAAGGGGAGGTCACAGGTATTGTGGGTCCCTGACCATCAATGTTCCTGACCTGTTTCTACTTCATGCAGCCCTGGTGAAAGAAAGGCACTGACTCAGCTACAAATGTTCGCACCGCCAGAAAGAATGAGCACTTGGGATGAGAATGAATCTAGCAAATGCACACGTGTGCACACACACAAGTCACCACCACTAACAGTGTGTTACAGTATTACTGATGTTTCATTCCTTCCCTTGACAACACAAACCCAATCAAAAGTTAAATAGGATCTATGTATCCATCCATCCATCCGTCATCTGTTTATCCATTTATACCATCTATCATTTGACTACAACTTGTTTTACTCACTTAACGTAGCACAGGTATCTTTTTCACCTTTCTAGGCTTAGCCTTTTCTCATTATTTTTAGCAGCTACCTAATATTAAATTTAATGAGGACACTTTTATTTCACTGTTCCCCTATTGACAGAAATTTGGCTGTTCACAAATTTAATGAGAGATGACACTGCATTCTGTGAGGCCAGCATAATTTATTAAAGCACTCTACTATTGATGGGTATTTAGACTGCAACCAATGTTTTCTATCACAAACAGTACTCAGTCAACATCCCTGAACATATATCTTTACAATGTTTTTATGTTTTTGATAGATTCATAAAAGCGAAATTGCCTGGTCAAAGAATTTGCAAATATCACATTTTATTAGGTAATGTCAAATAGTCCTCCCAAGTTTGTTCCAGTAGGTTGTTTCGCCAACAATTATGAATCTATCTTTTTTTACAGTACTGGAGTTTGAACTCAGGACCTCACTCTTGCTAGGCAGGCACTCTATCACTTGCCTCACTTCACCAGCCCTGTTTTGTGTTGGGTTTTTTTGAGATAAGTTCTTGTGAACTATTTGCCCAGGCTGTCTTTGAACCATAGTCCTCCTGATCTCTGCCTCCTGAGTAGCTGGGATTACAGAAGTCAGCCACCATTGTCCGACAAAGCTTTCTGTCTTATCACACCTTCAGGAAGAATTGGAGCTAACAGTATGTTGCACGTACACAATCACATTTGGAAAAAACCACTTTTGTTGCTCCCGTCCATGTTCTTTGAATCAATAGTGTGGACGAGCATCTTTTTAGGGGCTTGTTTACCACTTGTCTGTTTTGCTTACATCTGTTGTTTGTCCCTTTGGGAATTCTTTGCTATCCTTTGCTGACTTGGTTGTCTGAGTATGGATATTCACACTCAGTCTGTTGTAAACGTCCCCATCCCTAGTCTGCCCTCGTCTCATAATTTTGTTAGTCTGGTTTTCACTGGAAATAAGTTTATAGTATTTTGTAGCCAAATATGTCATTTTTCTCATTTTGTTTCCTCTTACTGCAAGAACACAGAAATGTTCACCTATATTTTCTTCCAATACTCTTTTGCTTCTTATCTTTATTTTATTTTTTATTATGTTGGGGATGCCGGGGTTGACTCTCAGGACTTTACACAGACTAAGCATTAGCTCTACCACAGAACTATTACCCCCAGCCTTGGGTTTTTGTTATTTGCATGTGTGCCCTTTGTTTGCTGGGAATTTATTTCTTGTGATATACAATAAGGATATTTGCATTATTTTCCAAATGAGGAGTCAGGTGTTTTCATTGTACATACTTAGAAACCGAGCCCACACTTTCCATGCTACTTGCCTCACAGATTACAAACCCATATGTACCGAATTTGGTTTCTGCACTCTTTTGTTCTATGGGTAGATTTGTCTGGTTCTGGACTCTTAGTTCTATTTCCATCATCCTTGTAAATTGGGAGTCTTGCCAACCCTCCACATTTCTGGGAGACAGAAATGATGAGCTAAATTCTTCTGCTTCCCAGAGGGTAGAACACACTTGCCGGCCATAGTGCTTGTGTTGGGAGAACACTCAGATTTTCACACATTCAAAAGGAATTATCAGACTACTTACCCAAAACTCAAGGTTATAAAATCACTTCTAATGAAGCAGAAAGGCCTCCCAGAATGTAAATTCTCCTTGGTGTACCTCATTTGCATTCATAGGCAGATAGCACCTTCCTGGGGGAGCAGGAAGAGCTCTGAGCTGAAGTGGCTCAGTTTACCCTTCGGTTTCTTTACTGCATAGGCTTTTCAGTTACCATGCCAGGAAAGGGAACACTTGTCTCCCCAAGAACTGTTCCCGTTAAATCTTCAGATCTTACGGGGCAGTGGGAAACTTCACATTCTCCCAGCAGGAGAGTAGAGACAGAGCGTAAGTGTAAATCTCAGGCAGCTGGTTGTTGGAGCCCAGTGCCCACGAGCTCTGCCTTGTAAATAATTCACTTCAGTGCAGGAAATCTGCATATGAGGATGAAATGTCATTTATAACTCATAGGATATTGGCTAGACTGGGGACAATGTTCCGGTGCCTTCAGCTCATTAAATGCTGGTAAGGAAGAGAGAGTGTAGATGATGTAGAATAAACTCTGCACAGTAAGTCAGGACCGGCACAGACTAGTTAGCAATACTCAAACTGAGACAAGTCTCAAGGATATGCCTGAATAATCACCCAGGCCACCATAAACCTGCCTGGTTGGGTTAGCTCGCTTCCACCTCATTGCCCCAAGGTGCTTCCCAGCCTGCCCTTCACTGAGCAGGCCAGGGGCGCTGTTGCCTGTGGTGCATTCTCACAGTGATGCCAGCTAACTGGCTACAGAGAGGATAAGTAACCCTCCAATTAAGAGCCCATCTCCCCCAAATGCTAGACTCTCATGACTGGTGGAGAGACAAGGTGGTCTTTGTAGTGAACTCCTCTTCTCGCCTAATGAAATATTGAGTGGCTATGGAAGAAATTCAATATCTAAATAGAGCTTAAATCTAATTCCTAGGGTGTTTGGAAGTAAGGCTTTAGTGTTTGCTGGTTTGTTCCAGCTTTGGTATGAAGACTGTGCACATCTTCAGAGCAGGAGATGCACAGAGGGCCTTGCTCAGTCCTCATTGCTGGCAGCTGAAACCTGCTTCCTGTGTGATGGGGTGTTTGCTGAATGAAGCAGAACATGTTGAAAAACATGAGAAGCGAGATGGGAAAGTTTTTTTTTTTTTTTTTTTAGCCAACAGAAGAAAAAAAAAAAAAAGGCCCCTTGGCTTGCTTATAAGCCCTGAAAACATGTATCTACCTGATACATGGAGATCTTGATTAAGAATGGCTGGAATCACTCTAGAAATGAACTCGGAAGAGCTAAGATTTCTTGAACTTCTTCCTGAAAGACTTGTTGGCAGACTGAGCAGGAGGGGTTCTTTATGAAATGTTTGCTTGTGAGAAGGTCCGTGTCCCAGGCTCTAAGGGACAGTTGGAGCTCTGAGGTGCTAGCTGATGTGATGCTTCTCCTGTCCAAGAGAGGAACTCACTGCAGACCACGAGCTCATCCTGTTCACCTGTGTGGCTCAGTGTTCTGGTATTTTTGAAATTGCTAAGGAATTCTTTATCCCCTTTCAAAATACTCGACGTCTCTCTTTTTCAGTCTTCAGAGACCCCTCTTGTCTGGCTATGATTCCTTAGTGACAAAAATCACATAGAAGAGAATCAGCAAGATGAAGAAACATGAATTGGTGTTCATTTTCAAAAATAGAAAAAGAATAATCACAGTTACAGTTTACAATGTCTGGTTTCCAAGCTTTGTATATAGTCAATCCCTTTATTAAATAATTTCCTTTGTTTAGAATAAATAAGTTTATATGTTCAAGGTCATGTGTCAGAAAAAGGATAGAATTGTGTTTTTATTGAGTTATCGAAAACAACTCTTGAGATTTGACTTGCAGGATTTTAAGAGTCAGTGTAAATTAAAAACAGATTCACAGAAAATTCTATGAGAAAGAGTTCCATATTAATTTGAGGGCACTAGATTACACTGTTTCCCAGGTTTCTTTTGTTATTTAAAATAAAATAAGTCAAAGTAAAGTGAATTATAAAAGATACCTATGACCAGTGTGATTTTAGTGTTTCAGTGGGATTTGAGTATATTGATAATTGATTGAATTTTTGTGTTTGAAAATATCTTTGACAATGTGTGAACCAAAATTTCTCAGATCATATATGTCACTGGTCTAGCAGAGGGCATGACTCATATGTAATAAGTTTCATACCTTTTATTCTGACTTTCAGTCTCTTGAGAAAGCATATTGACTGGCAACTGGCTGAAGGACCTTAAACTAAAACATTCTGTCAGTGGAGCCTAGTCAAGGTGACAAGGTGATGGCCATCTGAATGACAGGAGCCCAGAGTAGGTTTATCTTTCACAAAAAGAGAAAAAGAAACAAGTAACAAATTAAATAGTGGGTTCCCAAAACAACTGCCCCCAACATTCTGTGGCTAAAAAATCTGTAGATAAATTTGCAAGGAATGGAAAATGAAAGAAAATGATTTCCTTGAAAGAAACGGATGCGTGAGAAAATAGTGAATATGGACTTTATTCCTCCTGTGACTGATGGCTCCCCTGATACCAAATCATGTAGAGAGCAAGGGATATTATCTCTGTCATGTTGTTGGAGGGCGTGGGGCCATGGGGACATGAAGAGTGTTGTCTGCCATTAAACTAGACGAAGCCAATATGTCAATAGTTTCAGTTAGTGAGGCTTTCCCTCCCCACCCTGTTCCCCCACTTTCCAGCTACATGTAACATAGGGCTAAAAGAGGGTGCCCCTGGATAATTCAGGATGGAGCTTTTCATAAACTGAGAGTGGCAGTGATTCTTAGAGTCAGAACCTGACTGATCTTGGGGGACTGGGTCAGCCTGGTTGCCAGAGCGTTAAGGTAAGCTATAGCACATACTTGACCATCCTTCCTTTTCAAAGATTGAGCCACTCCGGTTGCCACACATTTGCATTTTAATAGTCTACCTGCTAATAGGCCTATAGCCTTGAGACACTCAAGTATTGAGGCAAAAGGAGAAAGATGGAATTTCTTAATCTGCTAAAGTCTCCATTCTAGTTATGAAGAGGTGGAATTGGTGGGCTTAATTATTGGTGAAATATATGTCATTGCTTCTTAACAACCAAATCAGGGTCTGTCTCTTTTTCTTGAAATTCCCAATTGTCTTCCACATACAGCTTCAGTAATTGGAAAGCCATCTACTCTGTGTACCATTCACAGTAAGTAAGAATTTTTAGATAATTAGACTAGAATAAAATACACTTAAATCAGATCTGTACTGTTTGATTGAATCATGGCTTAATGTTACAAAAGAATCACCAGGAAGCATTTGTATGGGTGGAAACCTAGAAGAACTCTTACTAGGCCAAGGGGGGCGATTAGAGAGAATTGCTTGAGCATTGTCTCCTTGTTCCCTTCTTTACCTCAACACCAGCCCCACATTTGCAGTGAGGGGGTCGTTCAAGGCAATTCTCCAGGCACCAATAACAACCGAACTGATTTGAAGATGATGGGATAGAGAGAAACACTGGAGCCACCCCAGGCCCTCGTCCCAGGACATCTCAAGTCGTAGGATGTATGGGCACTGCCTCTTCCACATTAGATACCACTAGCAGTGGTTGAGAGGGGAGGACGTCTGCAGGAAACCTAGAAGAGATCTTATGAACCACTCTTAGGGCCAGTCCTAAGAGCAAGGTCCACCCTGTGCTCCCAGTCAGGGATTTACAGTGTATGAGACACATGGGGACACTTGGGCTCCCCCACATAACCTGAGCTTGGAGAAACTTTTCTCTGTTCCGGTTGACCATAAAACACTTTTTCTGTAAATGTGACTGACTTCAGTCAAATAAATCGGAACAATCCAAAAGCCAGCTTTAGGTCCTATGGAGAACTTCCAGAAATACTTGGTCTTTCTTAGTACAATTGTAACACTTATTAATATTACTTATTGTAATTCCTAATAACAGTTTTTCCCATAGCATCAGGGAACCCCAGGAGTCATTAACGAATTATCATTGAGAAGGGGGTTTCACTAACTTGGGAAACACTGGATAAAATGAAGTGCGCGGTGACAGGATTTGGGGGACTCCCTCTGAGATTCTGAGCTGTAGCCTGTCCTCTGGCTCCTACCATAAGGCCTGGGTCTGGCAGCAGGACCTGATGGGGCAGGAGCAGAGAAAACTGAAGAGATGGCATGTGGAAGGTCTCTGTGATCCCGAAAGGAAGCCAGCCAGCCTCTGGCCTGAGGAGAGGAGTAAAGGTGGGGAAAGATTCAACACCTCTGGCACCATTTTACTCTCTTTCCTGTGGCGCTCTGGGGTCAGGCTGGGGTATGAGAGAACTATCAAGATAGATATAAGGCACCCCAAGAACTTTGGGGCTGGATGCCCAGTTTCCTATGTGTAGCTGGAGAAGGCTGTGGGCAGTAGGAGAAGCACCATGTCAGTCAAGCACCATGTCCAGGAAAGACAAGCACCCTGTGAAGAACGGCCCTGTTTTACATTTCTCAACTCCTCTTTAATGTCTGGCTTGCAGAAAACAACTTAAAAAACCCTGCTTCACTGCTTAGTCTTTGAAATATCAAACTGCGAGTAGGCTCAGGAAAGCCCTACTCCACACACTGCTGATGTTTTGGCATAATCTTGCAAGTGGCTCTAAGGATCCTCGAAAGCACCTCAGGAATCCCTGGGGCTCCCCAGACTACACTTTGACAACCACTTCAACAGCAGTTGCAGTTGGGACAAGGACATCACAGTAGACTGGGCACTGTGATTCAAAGTAAAGAGCCAGATCAGACTCCCCAATGGGGGTCGGCCATTGTGACTCCGCATAGCCAACCCAAACTGCTCACCCATCAGGGTCTCTTAGAAGAGGTCACAATGACACCAGTGGGCAAAGGAAGCTCTGGAAGCTGAGACATTTCATGCCTGAGCCAGAGGGACCCTGACAGGAGGTGCATGGGGAATCAAGGAGCCAGATATTTGACTAAATGGGTGTTTCAAAGGTTGTGTCATCAAAGATGCTCTTCAAGCAACCCTGCAGGACTTTGTACTGACGGAAAATTTAACTCTTCATTTTTAAATCAAAGAAGTCTGAGCTGGTGCAGTGACTTTAGAAAAAAACAGCCTGGTGGATCCTCAAAATATTAAGCACGGAATTAATTACCGCATTACCTAGTGTGTAAGCTAGTTTTCTGTTGCTGTGACAAAATGCCTGAGAAAATCAACTTAAAGGAGGAAGGGTTTTTTCTGGCCATGGTTTCAGTGGTTTCTGCCCATGGTTGGCTGGCTCCATGGCTTTGGGCCTGTGGCGAGGCAAAGCATCACTGTGGTGGGAACAAGTGGCAGAGAAGGCACCTCACCTAATGGCTGCCAAGAAGCAAACAGGGAGGGAGAGAGAGAGAAAAGAATAGAGAAAGGGAGTGGGGATGGGGACATTACAGCTCTCAAAGGCACACTCCCAGTGACACCTAGGCCCCACTCCTCACAGCCCATTCAGCTACAAACTCATCCATGAATCCATCCTTTGCTAGCACTCTCGTGGGCCAATCACCTCTCAATAGAACCACAGTCAGGGACCAAGCTTTTAACACATGAGCCTGTTGGGAACCCTTCATACCCAAGTCATAAAACCTGACAGTTCCACTCCTACAGACATGCCCAAGAGAATCAAAACATGCGATCATCGAAAAACTTGAACGTGAAATTCACAGCGGCATCATTCATAAGAGCCAAAAGGTGGAGGTGATGCAAATGTCGGTCCCCCAATGATAAACAAAGCGTGATGTCCACAGAATGGAGGATTTTTCAGCTACAAAAAGGAACCTAGTACTGATACCTGCTGCAGCAAAGACGGACCTTGCAATCATTGTGCTGAGAACACATGTTGTATGATTCAGCTTACGTGAAATGTCCAGAACAAGTAAACCACAGAGACAGCATCAGTGGTTACGGGACTGGGGGAAAATGGAGTAAGGGGAGACTAGTGAAGGATGTGGGGTTTCCTTATGGGGTGATGGAAAATCCTAAAATCTGATACGATACTAAATTCTGTGGATATATTTAAAACCACTGAATCAAACACTACAGGCAACATTTTATGGCACATAAATTATATCTTAATTTGTTATTAAAATTTTTGGCCCTTATTTTATTAGAATAAGGCTTAAGAATTTAATAAAGAAAAGACCAAGCGCTCACTAACTGAGCTTAGTAAGTTTTGCTGTGAGATTGGATCAGTTATAAAAATGTAAAAGCTACACTTTGAAAAATAAAATGTTGCTTTTCCTGCAAATTCCAAACTGTTAAACACCTCCCCCGCCACACACACACCTTACAGGACTTCCCAGAGCCTTTACTTGCTATATGTTTGGGGAATATCCAGGGTTGCAGTGTCTCCTCATGCAGCCGTCCTCTGGACCTCTGTCACATTTGATGTGTCTTAGTGTTTGATGTGTGTATCTTAGTCGTTTGGAGGTGCTGATTGTTACTGACTCCATAAGTAAAAAGAGGCTTTATTGACTTACAGGAGATAAGGAAAAACCTTGGAGTAGAGTTAGGAGATAAACGTGTTCAGATAGAACAAAACCATTAGACTTAAAGGGAGCTGAAGAGGAGGACAGGCCCACAGTGGCTGTCTGGGGTGAGCATTGTGCCAGGCCCACTCAAGCCATTTGCTCTATCTTCCCATGTTTTGTCCATGAGGCCAGCATGTTGTCCTTTGTGACACACCAGCAAAGTGTTTGGAGAAGTCACTTGGCCCAAGGCCAAACACAAGAGGATGGTGGGATGGGCATCTGGTCTGGATGTCTCACTGTTTCCGCATCTTGTTTTTTTTAGAACTTTGCAATCAGAAAGCACGTATGGAGGCAAGGCCTTGGCACCTGTCCACTGCAGAAAGTACAGGAAGTCACTGCCATCTGCCCTTCTGTTCACCTATTGAGTGGATTCCGATCTACTCAATTGTTTCTACCTATTATCCATGAATTTCAAGCATACAAGAGAAATGGAAGTTCTTACTCTTTTATAAATTGGCTTCATCCATGAAGACACCTTCCTCTAGCAACAGACATTTGGAATGGAGGCAGAGGGCAGCTATTCATTTTGTTAATGGCTGTCTATAACTGTTCTGTCCTCTGGTCTCCAAACCAATGATTCAGATTACTTCGAGAGAGTATTTGACCATTTTATCTCCACTTCACTCAATAACATTGAAGAGTAGATGGTGTACAGTTGTGAACTGATGCTTTAGCTACCTCTGGAGAAATAATTGGGGGTCTTTCCTGATTACCCAAGTATACCCACTTGATGATATTAGCCCACTGACGCTTCAAAGTAAGGAGCAAATACAATCAGCAAGGTTCTTATTGGTGACAACAGTTGGGGACTCTGTCAGAACTAAGATTGCTTTTCTTTCCTTGGCTTTCGTGATTATCCTAGGATTATATGTATGGGCAAAAACAGTATTATTTTTACCACAACTCAGGCATATTCCTCAATCAAGTTTGTTGAACACTGTGTAGTTTTTCAGTTTACTGAGAGGAGAGCAGATCGCTGTGTTACTAAACAGATGTGGTGAGCACTTAGGGATCTGGTTATGGTAACAACCTCACACAGAGTGTGAGAACATAGCTCCTCCTCCAACTGACGGGGCAGGTGGACTCTGAGCAGGTGACTCTCAGTGTATTTACCCCGTCTGCCAAGGAGGATACATGTTTTTCTAAGTCTAGTGTTAGTAATGGCATTATTATTGCTATGATAAATGATTGCTAATCATACCACAAAGCCATGCTTATTTCCAAAGTGTGAGGATTAAGTTGATATTTTGTTAACCTTACTATGGCTGAGTGACATGGGGCTGTTTACGGAGGTGTGATGGGTAGCGGGCAGAGTTTCTAAGGGTTGTCACCAAGGTTATGGTGAAAAATTGATACGTGATTCAAATAAATTTGGGAAATGTCATGTTAGATGCTGAGTTTCTTTATCGAAGGAATGCTCAGAGCCTTTATAAGCTAATATTCTTTGAGAATCTCCAAGAGAACTATATGGCAGGCAGTATTTTCCAAGCTTAGTTAATTCCAGAACTTTCCTTCCTCTCATTTCCCCATAGCCCTGACCTCTCCTTTCTTTTCCCTGTCTTCACACAGGGCAGCTGACAGAGCCAGTGTTTGACTGAATACAGTGTGAGAAATGGAGGTTCAGATTATGTTCCAGATACTTCTCATGAAGGTGGTGATCACGAGACACACCATGTCTGACCAAGTGCAAAAGTGGATTCTTAACTACTCAGGTTGTCGCCTCTGTTTTCTCCCAGGGAGATGTTGCTGTCTGTCCCGACAGAGTCACAGAGATGGACACGAACACCACCAGTTGTTGCTACTTCTTCAGGTTCAAGGTTGGACTTACACCCCAACGTGCGCTGGTTTGCTGTGACTGTGCTGACCCTGTAAGCTGCATTTGCCGTGGGCCAGCACCACCCATGTCTCGATGTATTAGTCAGGCATGCTGGAGTGACAAGTAACCCCCAATCCCAGTGGTTTATAACAATGCACATTTCTTTCTTGTGTGAAATAGCTCACCACCAACCACCGCATCTTCTCATCCTGGGTCCCAGGTTAGGGAACAGACTTTTCTTGGACAGGGTCTTCTTGTGGCAGAGAGGAGGCACAAGGGCTGTTTGTGAAGCTTCTACTCAGATGTGCCATTGTCTTGTTGTCAAGCCACAGAGCCAAGCCTAGCCATGGGTCATCTGCCATGAGTCACGTGGTGATGGGCAGGGGATCCATCTTACTGAGCAAGGAGAGGGTAAATAATTGTGATAGATAGCACAAATTTGGACATCCAGCCTGACAAACATCTTAGCAGGACATACCAGGTATTTTGCTAGAGCATGCTGTCAGCTTTTGTATTTTCTTTCTCTGTGCATAAGAGATGTCATTCTGGACACCAAATTTATTTCCAAAGTCTGCTCAGATGTCTGAACTCATTGAACATTTGATTACTGTCTGCAAATTCAAGATGCTGAAGCTTCGGTAAATAAAACCTTCCAGATCACAAAGGCTAACCAGAAATGAAATGTGACAATCTGGTTTGAAACACTGGTTCCTTGAACCAGTGAAAACCGACCTAATGAAAAAAAAAATCCCCATCTTACTGCTGGGAAATCTAGTTTCACACCCTAGATCAGTCTGGTAGTCTCATCACTACCCAGCTTTTATGTATACAATCCACCAACTTATAGGAATTATCAACATCCAAAAATGTTTCTACTGACCACTGACGCTTTGCTATCACGTGACTTATTATTCAGAGCTGCCTTCTTGTCAACATTTTGTGGCTTAACAGCCCACCTGAGTGTGAATTAGTTTAGCAACTGGCTTTCTCAGTGGAAAGGTGGATGAGGCTGTGTGAAGCACTTAGCACCTGGGTAGGAAGCAGCTGGTGAACAGAGCTCAGAAAGACCCGGAAGGTGAGCTCTCTCGATTGTGGTTGGTTATTTGGATGTGCTGCTGAAATCTTTTCAGCAGCAAGTGAATTTCCAACTAGGAAAAGATGGAAGAGTTCAAGAGTATGAGATGGAGGCAATATGGAAGGTGTTTGTTTGCATCCTGCATTCCCTGAGGGGAGGGGAGGCCTCCTTTGTTTTCCTCTGGCCTGATGTCTACCTAGCAAGGGCTGTCCCCCTGAGACACTGGGGGGGTGTGGTGTTCCCATAGCCTCTGTGGATTTATCTCCCTCCCAGCTCTTCCTGCATCCAGTCCCGGATGACTAAACCACAGAAGGTCTGGAGACTAAACTACCATGTACCAGCACTCAAAAACATCACAACCCACCTAAGCGTCTGCTTACTTAGATGTTGACTGAGGAAATTTACCGTGTGCATCAGAGACTTTAAATTCCCTTACAACCATTCCATATGAAAGGTACAAGTCCAGCCTTAAGGCCTTCTATGGGATCAGTTAATTTAAGTTAGGCCTAGGGAACTTTAAGGCCCTTACCTTTAAAATGTTTAAAAAAAAAAAAAGGAGAGAGTGAGACAGAGGATGGCGCCAAGTTTAACCCTCTCCCTGTCTCCTCTTTACCTCACGATCGCTGAGCAAAGCCTCTGCAGACACAGGAGGCTGACTGGACTTCTGTATATTTTGCAGTTATTAACGGGGTATCAGGAGAAGTTCCAGGAATTTTGTGTTGGGAGCTTCCCACTTGCTGGTACAGGTTGATCCACTAACCTCCCTGTTTCTCACTGGTCCTTTTGAGAGTTTTCTATGGAGTCAGGATGGAAAACTGGATTTTAATTCCAAAAGCTGCAAGACCAAATCAAAGTAATCTAAAGTGCAGTGAATTTAAAATATTTCACTTCAACAATTTGGATTACTATCGAATGTCTGAATATTCCGGAAATGTCTGCCTGACCATATTCCATGCATCTGCTGAGAATCCTTTTGGAAAACTTAACATTGCAGTGTATTAAGCCAGGCTCGTCCTCCATCAGGAGAACGTGGCTGAAGTACCGAGTATCACGTGGTAGGAAACAGGACGATTGGGCGACAGTCTTCAGTGTTTTTTACCTTTTTTGAGCACCCCACCTTCTCCCTCTCCAATCCACTCTGTCCTGTCCTCCCTCCTTCATCCAGCTCACATGTCCTCTTTCCCTTAAACTCTTCCAGTCCCTAGTTCTGCATGCAGCATTTGTGATGGGATGAGGATGTGGAAAACTTGTGAGAAATATTGTCACCCTCCCAGGGAAAGGGACATTAAACAGCTTACTCCTTGGCGTACTTGTTTTCTTAGCATAGCACCAGAACCATATGTAGGTGTTTAAAGATGTCATTTGGTGATTTTTATTATGTCATGCTACAATTTTCTTATGTCAGCCAGACTCCTCCCACACCTATTAAGAGGCATGAGAATGAATGATCCCACAATTTATGGGCCGAGTAATAGTGGATAATTAACAAGAGTGGCCTCTTAGAGTCTTAACTAAATTAACCCCTGTTTTCTCTGTGGTCTTTGAAGAAGAATTCTCTGTTGCTTGGTTGGAGAGTCTTATTGTTCCAGTTAAGGGTTAGTGACAGGCCAGATTGTCTTAATCTGTCATGGAAAAGGAGACCTCAGGCACTTGGAAGGTATATTCGTGTTGGGGCTATGAAGTGTGCTCCCCACATCCACAAGTGTGTGCTGAGCAGGGCTGGCTTCTTCATGCCTGTGGTCATCCAGCACCTTGTCAGTGCAGAGGCACACTAGGTGCTGCCCTGGTGGGAACCGCAGACATCATCCCTGGGAAGGTAGATGGCAGTTGGTAGAGGTTATTGCTGAACTCTGAGGGGAGGCAGGTCAGAAGCCCTAGGTGTTCCTTCTATGAACAGGCTGGGTGGCCAGGGATTGGAGGCCAGCTCCCTTCTCCTTCATCTCCAGACTCTCATTTAGGTTTTCTTGGTTACTTTCTGGACTCTCCCCACCTCTGATTGCCTGGTGCTGACTGTCGACCTCAGACCAGACTCTGTTCTCTGGAGTTAACCACTGACTTCCCATCCAGTGTCTTTGAGGTCCCAAGTAGGCCACAGATGCACACAGACTTATGTTTAGTGTTGGGAGAACTCTGTGCCTTGCACCATGTCAAAGTTCTGTTCCACTGCCTTGCCTTACCTGCCACGTCACCCTGCATCACACTGGTGCCTGTGGGACCTCACTTTGGTATTTTGGCTTTGTGCTTCTTCTCTCACTTTTTATCTTGTGTCCTTCCTTCTTTCCCTCTCATGTTCTTCTTACTCCCTCCAAATGCACCATGGTGTCTCTGCAGACAGAGCCAGTCAGAGCCACTGGCCCCCCAGGACATGGCATTTGTGGGTCCAGCCTCCACCTCCAACTGTGTGTGACTTCCCTGTTTCTGTTAATGACATAGCCAGCCTTCTAGTTAGCCACTGTCATTATTCCACTCATCCATCTCCCACTTCTCCACTCCTGTGAGCTCTGACTTCATGATGCTCTTTGTATCTTTTTAACTTCTTACTTTAAAGTCTCAGACCCTCATCACTTTTGATGGAGGGCGTGACCACAGTGGCTACTTGCTGGTCTCTCTACCAAGAATTACCTTTGCTCATTTCTAAATCACACCACTCCTGTGCTCAGACAACCCTCACACCTGAAAGGATGCTCACTGGTTGCAAAAAGAAATCTAAACATTTCATGCAATCAGTTGCACCCCAGGTCCAAATCTGTCAAACCCCTCTTACCTCCATACAGCCCTCCTTGGGTCCCCAGGGACTATCTTTTATTCCTCCTGTGCATCATTTCCTTATGGCAGAAGTTCTGGTTCAACACCCAGTTCCTTACCTGGAGGCCAGCAGAAGCCCAGTCTCCTTGGAGAAGCCTTGCTTGGTCTCCAAAGAGACTTCTGTTCTGGGATTCTGCAACTCATTGCTGAGATGGGCACCTAGAGGCTCTGACACAGTCTGACTGTCCCATGGTGATTTGTGTCCTTAGGTGCCTCGTCCTTTTTTCAAGTCTAAACCTAGTGAGTACCTTGTCCTTTTAATGCACATATCTTTCATTTTCTATATGAACTTCCTTCGTTGTGGGGAGCTCTGAAAAAAATGATTTATTGTACCTGTTGGAAGAAAGGTCAGAAGCCTGTCCCGAGCTTGTCTCTTCCATGAGGGGTGCTCTCTGTGTGTCATTTATCAGCAAACATCCTTATGAGAGCTTTTTCCTAAGTTAGGTTAGACCTCACTCGCAGTTTAGAATTAGGAGGTCACATGAAGGTTCTGAAGAACACGGTTCTTCTTTTGGTATAACTTTTTCAATGATATTTTTTCTTAATTTCCTATACAATTCTTTTGCCATTCTCAGTTCTTGAATTGGGGTAAGCTTTTGACAGTTTTTTTTCAGGAAAAAAGAGAAACACATAAATTTGAGAATTTCTGGTGGCTAAAATGCTTCCAAAATAGACTCTAATAGAATTAGCTCAAGAACAATTATTATAGCCTAAGCATTCTGCAGTCAAACATAATTTGCATAATCCCAGAATGGAACGTGTTTGAGCGTTCAGACAAAAATAGTAAGATCAGCATTTATTGTTTTATTTTTTGATTGCTTTAAAAATTGTATTGATATTGCTTTGTATGAATGCATCTCCACGAGTAAATTATGATCAAAATCCAAAGTCATCATAAATTAAATGCATTTTTTTCCTACTTTGGTATACAAGACTTTCCATTAAGCTAGCCTCATATAATATACCTTGGATGTGTTCAAGAAAGCCCTGTAAATTATAGTAAGTATTTAAAATGGTAAGTAGACACTGGAAAAGGCCACATTAGGATTAATGAATGAAGGGGTTGATACTGAAAATGCACTTGTAAATAAATAACATGAAGAGTAAAGATGACACACTGTTAGGTTAGCGTTACAAGTAGAGTATGACAATAAATTGCAGGGTGGCAGCGGGTGTTCGTGGAACTTCAGTGTCTTTGTAGGAGCGTTTCCGATTTCGACCTTGCCTAAACTTCTCACTTTCATCCAGACTATGTGCAGTTCTGTGCCTTCTTTCCTGATTTGGGATGTACCTGAGGTTTCCATCCTTAGCCATGGACTCGCTTCCTGCCAACATTTGGTGAATCATTTACCCAGCATTTGAGGGGTGGGTGGGGGGCGGTAAACAGTAGAGCCAGAATTGCATATTCTGTCAGCACTCCAGGACTAAGAGTTCTGGGGCAAGAAGAGGACCAAGTGTTGTGTTACTCATGACAAAATGAGAGCGCAGAGCAAGAAATGCGCACCCAAGCAGGGGCACACCTTAAATGCTTGGTTCCTTTGTCCCAAGGTTTAGGACAATGAGCTGCACTTTAAGGGCTACATAAAGAGGACAGCACCTATTTCGACTGCTACTGAAAGACTTGTGGCTTGATGGGATTGAGTGGGAACATTTGGAAAAATATCGTGGATATAATTAAATTTAGAGCACAAAGTTTAATTAACACTCTACTTAGGCATATCAACTGGCAAGTATAGAAACTTTGTTTCCTAAATTATCCATCCATACAAATGGATATGTTATATGATGAAAGGAGGGAGGTTTCCTTCTGAGATATTATTTTCTCTAGTACTCAAGTGAATGCAGCTCCAATCATGTGATTTGTAATACTTGCTGGGTTTCTCATTTGCTAAGATGACTTCAACTTGAACCACTAGAGACATGGTCTTAGAATTTACGCAGAGATGCTACACTCAGGTAAATGGTAATAATCAGAAGAAGAATAAAGGCTAGATTCTTCATCATAGAAAGAATAAAAATGCCAATAGAAAGTTTATAGTATCATGACAGCGAGCTTGAAGCTCTTAAGAAACTGTAAGAATTTCTAGATTTAAAACAATCTTAGCATTCTACCCTCTCATAGATGAAGATTATGAAGTCTGGACAAACGATATAAACAATTCTTTGAAGGCACTGGAGAATGACGAAGAGTAGGCAGAAACTGGAGGAGAGTCAACCTTCCCTTCAATGAGGGGAGCCCACTGGGTGCTATTTGCATTCTTTGTACTTATTTTTTGTCTGAGGGGATTCTCAGATCTGTACAGTGTGTCATGGGTAGAATTCAAGGAGAAACTCATGAGTTTAATGGCTGGACACGTCACTGAGCATAGTTTGGGGCCAATAGCAGCTGGAAAGTGAAGGGAATTATAGAAATTAAGGCTACATTTAGTAGCCTCCAAGTTTATGCATAAACATCTCCCTAGTCCTGGGAGGGGGCGCTGCTGAAAGACTCATGCATGGGAGAGAAACCAAGCTTCCCACCAAAAAAGCAAGAACTGCAGGATACCAGCTACTAGCGCTGCTGCCTGCTCACAGAAAGATGGAGTTTGGGTTCTGAGCTCAGTTTGAATTGACTGTCTGCTTGAGCAAAAACTAATGTGCATTAGAGGACTGTAACAGAATCCAGAAGCTCTAAGATGGTCATCCACAACTTGTAGTTTAAATAAAAGAAGTTAGTAGAAAAAATTACTAGAATGCATAGAACTCACAAATTTGAGCCAGAGTCAAGAGAAACTAACATTGACGCACCCCACATGCTGGATTTAGCAGCCAAGGATTTTAAAACCATTTATCAGTATGTTCAAGATTTAAAGGAAAATATGATTATAGTAAATGAACAGGAGAGGAATCTCAGCAGAGAAATAGAGACTATAAAAATGAAAGGAAATTCTGGAATGGAAAAGTGCAACACTGAAATTAAAAGAATTTGTGAATGGGCAGGAACAGGTATGGAATTAGGAAATTAGCAAACCAACAAACCACATGACCAAATAGGGAGCGAAAGCTAGGTGAGGAGCAGCTGTCTGCAGAGTCTCAAAATATCTCCCCATGAGTTATTTGCTACAAGTGGAAAGACAGAACTTCAGAGTTCAGAATCCCAGCGAGTTTCATTTTAACCAGTGATCAAAGCTAACATCACTTGTATTGGGACAGAGTGACATCATGTGACTTCAACGCTTCCATGGAATCCCTGCCAAAAGACCCAAAAGTAAACCTGATCACCAAAACACTCATTATCTTCCACCTCGTCAGGGACATCTACCGTGAAGAAATGATAATACAGAGAGACAAAGGCAGAGCAGGCGTGATGGCTAACACAATGTGTGATCCCGGACCGGCTCCCGGGCTGACTGCGAGAGCTCAGAGGACGTGGTCAGAACCGGTGGCACAATTCTACAAGACTAGGGATGGTTGTATTGTCTCATTGTGAGATGCTTGGATTTTGATAATCGTGCGATAGTCAACAAGAGAAGGCCATTGTGCTCAGTGAATACGTACTCAGGTTTTTAGGGGTAGAGGAACTCAGTATCGCCACATTCCTCTCAGTGGTTCAGAAAAGATACATCTCTCCTTTTTCTGATTCTCTGTCTTTCTCTGGAACGATAGAACAAATGTAGCAAAAAACGGGTGAATCTGGGTAAATAACACATGATTGTTCCTCTGTCTTATAAATTCTCTAGACTTACAGGGCCTGTCAAAATATGATGTTCTGACTACGAGCAAAGAGAATTGACTTAAGCTTCTGCATTGTAAAACTAGTGACCTCCAAGCTCTCACTCTTGACCTACTTTGACACCGTGCAGCCCTTTCTTGACAATATATTTTTAACCACCTAATTCTCTCTCTCTCTCTCTCTCTGTTTCTCTCTCTCTCTCCCACTCCCTCCCTCTCTCTCAATACTGGGGACCAAACCCAGGGCCACATACACACTAGGCAAGTGCTCTACCACTTGAGCCACACCCCCATTCCCTCTTCTCCTATTTTTTGAAGAAAATATTTCTTATTCTTTTGCCATTTGTGTGCTGTTACTTCTCCATCCCACTAACCAGAATTTCCTTAGAATTTGTGTTCTAACATCGGGGGTATTTCTGGTAGAAAGGTAGGTTGTGGGGTTCATATCACCAGGATAAGTGCTGTTCTTTTCCTGACATGTGGTATATTTACTCACTCTTGCTGTTGTGCTGTTTTGTCTTTGGGCCCAAAGATTCAATGTTGTCCTGCTGATTGAATTTGGGTCACTATGACATAGATGTTTGAACTTCCCTTTAAACAAAGGATGCTCCCTTCAAGACAGGTGTCTATAAGTATTTTCTTTTGTAAGCACTTTTTAAACCCAGAGGAATCATTTTTCCCAGGTGTTTTTCCCAGGATGTATCTTTCTTTAAGACATCCTATCAAGCGGGCAAGGTCAAGGGAGAGAACTGCCCCCCCCCACACACACTTCCTTTTTACTAAATGTCGCAGATTGGTGAGGGGGTGTTAAACTTCCAGCAAAGAAAATAGTGCCTGTGTGCTTTTAATCAAGCCATTCACTACTACTGTGTTTGCCTGTGAATTCCTGGCTGCTGTTCCCATGCTTCATTTTTTCAGATCGATCCTGCCTCACACCCAACAAATATTCATGAGTGCCTTCTTGTGTGCTCCAGGTTCTCAGGACTCAGCAGGGAAGACAGCAGAAAAATCCCTCCTCCTTCCATCCTCATGGAATTCAGATTTGAAGAGAGAACCAAACAATAAATTAAAAAGTCAAATAAGAATATGTTAGGTGGTGACAGGTGCTAAGGAGAAAGACAAGGCAGGAAAGGGTCATAAAAGTGCTGGCAAGGAGGGAGGTAAATTTTAGGGTGCGCAGGGAAAGTGACATTTGAGTTAAAGTGTGAAGGCAAAGAGAAAGGGCATGTGGTGCCTAGCATTCAGAGGGAAGGAAGCAACATGGAGTAAACCATTGGGAGGTGGTGAGTGGAGAAGTAAGCTCATAAGGCACCTCAGGGTCTTGAAAGGCCCCGGCCTTTGCTTCAGATGAGATGGGAAACCTTTCAGGTTTCTAAGAGAGGACTGGTCTGATCTGGCTCATGCTGGACTCCTGGAAACCATTGAAAGTGAAGGAGAGGCTCTGGCAGGAAGCCATGGCCAGAATCTAGACCCCAAAGTTGGTGGCTTAGGCCAGGAGAGGAGCAGCGAGGTGTGGCTAGGCTCTGGGTGTGTTTGAAAGAAGAGTAAGCAAGATTTGCTGGTGGATCCAATGAACACTGAGAGTGAAAGGCAAAGCCCACTACCATAACAAGGTGCTTTGTCTGAGTAGCAGGAAGAACCGAGTTGTCATTCATGGCCACAGAGAAGACTATAATAAGGATATCAGCTTGGGAAATGAGTTTGAGATGTCTACTAATATCCAGTCAGGAGGTCAAGGCCATGGCTGGGTTTTTAAGAGAAGGTCTTTAGGCTGAAGCCATACGCTTGGGAGTCATCAGCATCCAGATTTTGTTTAAAGGTATGAGTCTGTAGAAGATGGCTAAGAGAGACAACCTAGTGAGCACCCCAAGTAGGGTCAGCATTCCCTCTAATCAGCTGTGCTCCTGGTGACAGGGACGAGGCGCATGGAGTGGACATGCCCTCAAATCACTCTTTTGCCTGTGACCGATTGCCTCCGACCTGCAGACATCAGGCGCTGACTTCACAAGTCCCTCCCATCACAAGCAGCCCCTCCAAAACACAGTCAAAGAGGTGAGATTAACCCCTGGCTCTCACTTCTTGCCTTTCAACAGAGGTGCCTCCCAAGCAGGTGACAGCATTGGAGAGAGATGGAAAGTGGCTTTTGAGCTGTGAACAACCAAGGCCCCAATTGCCTACAGGTCCTGAATAGGGCCTCCCTTGGGGATGTGGAGTCAAACACCAGTTATGGGTGACAATGGTCCCAGTTATCTGAGCCGGCTAGCACGGGGGATGCAGAGTATTCAGTTTCTTTTTTGGAGAGACTGTAAGAGGCTCACAATGTTGGCGTGTAAATGTGTGTCACAGACACAGCTGTTCACCTGTCTCCCTTGCCCTTCAAAATGAAGCAGATACACACAGACACAAGATGTCACTGAGTACTGAGCAGATTGAGTTAAAGAATTCTTCCTGACCCTCTGGAGGCCCAGACACTAAACATATTTCTCCATTTCAGCAGGTACTTGTGCTGAGTTATTAGGAAAAACGACTGGACATTTAGCTCACCTTCAGCGTCACCTTCATTCTGTCCCCACCCAAATAGGTATTTATCTCAACTGGTGAAGTAAGTAATGGGGGAAGGAGGGGAAAGGAATTTAGGATTGAGCCTCATCACTTATTTGTGGCATTTGTCCCCAAGTGTCCCTTTGTCCCTTGAGTGGCCTTGCTTACATGCTGAACAGAAGTGGTTGTCCTGGGGAGTAACATATGATCTTTGGGGTTTCTTCAGAAGAAAACTGACCTTCCCTGGTCATCTGTTGGCTCTCAAGATGGAAGGGAATTTAATCACCTTCCTTCAGTAAAAGACCAGGATCAAGTGAGAACCTAGTTGTCTAATCTAGAAAAAATTCTTTTTCTCAGTTCTGATCCCTGAGGATGATGCACGGCACTCGTTTTCATTTGGGAACCCTCCCAGTGAACAATGACTTCGGTCAGTTCACAGGCAGTCTGACTTCCTCATTTCTTAGTCTTTCCTTAAATCCTAAGACCAGTTAGCTTGGATGTGTTGTAAGGATACAATGACATCTTTACCTTGTGTAAACTTTTGAATCGTGTGGTCATTGGTCACAAATGCTGATAACCTCGCCATGTCTCAGGATAAACCCATGTGCCTTGGACTCCAGGAGCAGGTAACATCACTCCAAAAACGTGGACCATTTATTTTCATCATCACTCTGCCCGAGTGTCTTGGAAACCATCGTCCTGGGGACTGAGGGGCAGTAACACTGTTGATGTTGACAGAGGTCTCATACCAGGACTGGTTTTAGGAGCTTATTCACTCTTTCTGATAGGTTATTGCAGCCTTGTCTGTTGGTTAAAGCTTTCTACACATCACTTCCATTTATCCTGAAGATTTATTCATCCAAGAAGCAAGTCCCTCCACAGTTCTGTGCCTCTTTAGTCATTCAAAAAGCAGCCCTAGTAAGAGATTTAGTTTGAAATTACTATTCCCCAAACCTTCAGGGGATCTCGAGGTAGGATGAGTCAATGAGTGATGGACTTGATTAGGTAAAAACTGAAATTCCACAGCTCATTACACGTGGGCAAATGACTTGATACAGCACAGGAGACTGTGGGGTGGGTCCCTCAGAATCCTAGAAGCTTCCTTTGTGTGGGCTCCAGCGACCGTCTGTTCTCATTTGTTTTATGTCTAATCACAGGACATGTTCTGCTCTCTAGCTCCTTCGTAACCATTGCTCCAAATTCTTTAAAATAGCAATCTTTCCTCTTTCTTTGGTGTTCAAAAGTGTGAGGCAGATAGCTGCAGAGGAATTCAAGTCTCCACCATAAATCTCGAGTGATTTTAGAAAGATATATAAGAGTCCTAAATGATGACATATTTCCAGAAGATCAGTAAAACATTTCTGAGTGATATATGGCTGGGCCGTCGTGTCTCTGCTGTGAACCTGAGGGAGAATGTTGAGCAAGCTCAGTATTTTATGAGTATTATTAGCCATGTCTTTTGTTTTTAATCTCCAACCAAAGAGGCTGGCCACACGGTAAACTGGTGTGCTTCATACCAGGCCTGCCTGGAAAAGCACTGGTATTTTTGATTTGCCATCAGAACAAAAGGTTGATGTGAGTGGGAGGAGAGGCAAGGAAGTGGAGGACATCCAGAATGTGAGAAGGAGTGACCACAACTGAGAATGGTTCCAGCATTAAAAGCAATTGTGTGTGCACGCGTGTGCACGCGTGCATGCATGTGTGCGTAGATTTATTCAGTCTGTTCTGTACATTAACTAAATTTGTAGTTTTAATCACTGATGGAAATAAAAAAACAAAACAAAGCCACACACACACAGAGAACTACAAAATAAGTTCAGTAGCAAGCCATTTCCATCAGTTCCCAGAGTCCTGAGTCTGTGAGTGCTGATTTGGGAAGAGGACATGAGAGAGGGCTGCAGCTGTTAACCAAAGTCAGCAACGATTAAAACACCATTGTGATAGGTGAGCAGGAATGCAATTACAGCTCATTACAATTAAGCATTTATCTGCTTGCTGGCAGAACCCAGACAGGCTAACATAGGCGAGAGATGGCACATCGTCTCCCTCAATGGAGCTGAAAGGGAAAGAAGCTTTGTCCCCTGCATGGCGAGCCAATGCACAGGCACCATTCCTTCTCAGCCCAGTGCCTAGCACATCTGGGAAAGCTACACTGAGCTATGTTGTAGCCCTTACAACCCGGGCGGACCCTCAGGGACAGCACACCGAAAACAAGGGGCATTGTAGCTGATGTACACATTGCTGAAAGTTTCTGCAGACATCTCCAGAATTATAGCTGGCGTCTAGAAAACCACATTTGGATGGAATGTTTCTTCATTTTCTGATTGTGAGTTGTCTGCTTTTGCAATTTGGCAATTGGCCTTCCCAGTGCCACAGTGCCTCCGGCACAAGTCAGCATCCCCTGTGAAAAAATGATCAGAACAAACCCAAGAGGAAGTTGTTGGGAGTACAGCCATCTTGCACCAAAAATGGACAGATGATCTTCCTGAAAACAAAACAACAAAATCTTCATCCGTCGCTAAGGTCTACTGATAACACTGCCTGGATTCAATACCAGTATGCTTATATGTGTTATTTGCAGCTCTGCTACACATTTAGTCTTCTCTGCACTTCAACAGAGCAATATCCCAGAGGGAAAAACTGAGTCATTCTACTGTCCTTCTTCCACAGAGTACAAAAATCACATGAAAGCACACATTTTCAGATACATTACCTGGGAACCATTGGAGCTCCATGGAACACTTCTCAGCCGACGAGCAATCACCGTGTGTATCAGGTTATGTGGGAGTGGGTGGCTTAAAGAGCCAATGAGGATGGGTTTCTTAGGACATACTTCAGATGTCTCAGGTGTCCTGCCTGGTTCAGCATTGCTCAGTAACAAATGACATTATTAAGTTCGTACCTGTAAATTTAGAATCATCAGCCTTGGAGATTTTTCGGCTCCCTCACTCCCATGACCGGTTTTCTATACACTCTGCATCAGCCTCAAGACCCAGAGACTAGCATAGAACCTGTGGGGCCGTTTCCAATTAGTCCTTACATTCCCCAAGTTAATTTGCCTTAATCAGATATTAATAATAATTGAATGGAGACCATCCCTTCCACAGAAATCCAGGGAGCTATATCGAGCTTTGTGGAGTTCACTTGGTTTTTAAAGATAGCTTATCCTGTGTCTGCTTGGGCTGAGTGAGGTGTGCTCATTACCTGTTTGGGGATCAGGACAGGATTACGGTCTAAGGTGATTTTCTATCTGCGTCTGATTTCAAAGGTGTGGAGACAGGGACGGGCATCCTACATCTTGTGGCTCAGTGACTTGAGGGGTGGCTCTTACTGTAGAAATTAGCAGGGCAGAATTAAGAGTGGTTCCTAGGAAAACTGAACCCCCGCATGTATCAGAGGTACAGAGAAGTTTCCTGCAAGATGGCCCAAGGGCATACAGGCTTTCTGAATCTCCGTGAGGCTGTTTCCAAATGCTGACTTTAAAGAGTCCCTGGAGTCCTATATTGCACCCGTGATTATAAAAATATTTAAAGCCACAGGAAGAATGTATGGCTGCGCAGACTCAAGTGGTGATTTATGGCATGCCACGGTTTGATCCATACTGCAAGGCAAGGTTCTGGGCTGACAAGAGCATCGAAGTAGCAGGCTTCAATCCATATATTATGGGCCCCGCCCTAGAGCAGGAGCAGGCCTGAAACCAGGCTTCCAAACAGGCTTTCTGCAACAACCCTACCCGAGGAGGAGACACCATAAAAAGTTGCATGACTATTTATGTGACACGGAGTCATATTAGCAGTGACGTGACCACATAAATAGTATTGTGAATTTTGGGGATATGGAAATTAAAGAAAAATATTTCAATCCTCAACCGTATATTATGAAAAATAACAAATCTTCCCAAAGGCCACGGAAGAGGGACAAAGAGCCAGAAATGGTGACAAGCATTCTTTATTGATGAAAATTCCATTTTCTGAAAATACTTCATCGCTTTTGTGTGCAATAAATACATTATGTAAGGAAGTTCTCTTCTTTCTTCTTTTTAAATGTCATCCACAATTTCGTTGGTCATGTTGCAATATTACAAGGGACCCGTGTCTATTTCTTGGGGGGTACCTTGCCAGCTGTTTCCTCCCTATTCCCTGCATGGCATCTTGGTTTACCACCCCCCCTGACCACGCTGTGGCTGCCGCTCCTGTGTCTTTACCTGGCCCCACGCTGGCTGTGGCTCCCAGGTCCCGGCCTCCTTGGGCTTCTTGCTATTTCTGAAGCCTGCCAAACCCCTTCCCATGGGGCCTCTGTGCTCCTTTGTGTTCTGTCTGGAATGTTCTGACCTCAGGTTTCCCATATCTGTCCTCTGGTGGGAGCAGCCTTCCTGTCCTCGTGTAGCTGTAGCAGCCTGTCCTTCCCCCTGCTTCCCTGTTACTACGAGGAGCCAGCAGGTGCCCTCCTCCAGGTGACCTCACGATGACTCAGTGTGCCTTTGCCAAGTGAGTTTCCACTGGATAGAGAGACGGAGAGGGGTCAGGAGAAGGAATGGAGAAGTTCTATGATGTTCCAGTTAGTTTTGCGACAACCTGAAGAGCAGGGTTCATGAGTTAGCAAATGAATCGAGGGCCAGAACGAACGGATAAGCATGTGCTGCTGATGTGGAGTAGAAGCGCTTTGTCATGGGGATTTTCTAGTAGATTATTCTAGTAACAATAATAAGTTTAGTAAAAATAACTCATGAACAGCCAAAAATAGAAAGCAAGGAAACCACAAGACAAAGACCTGCTTTCTAAATGATGCAATTACATCTTCATTGTTCCCTTCACTCTACTAAAACCTTCAGAAAGCGTGAATTTGTAAACTGAGATCACAAATTTAGATTAAGTATATAATTGGGCTCTGTCCAAGTACAGCAGATTAATTGTGACAAATGTCTATTTTGTTATTTTCACGAGTCCTAGAACATCTGCTAGGGCATAGGTGAGAGCAGTACAAACTCCATCCATTGTCAACTATTGGTGAATTAGTGCACCTAAACATTGAAAAGACTGGCTATTCTGTAGGAAGCCTGAGGGGTAATTGTGAAACATAAAAAAATGTTTCTATATCAAAAATCCAGCTGGGCATGGTATACACCTGTAATCCCAGCACTCAGGAGGCTGAGGCAGGAGGATGGTGAGTTTGAGGTCATCTTGGGCTACCTAGTGTGATCCTGTCTCAAGAAAAAGAAATCCATTACCAGGTTGTTGAAGTTTGTGGAGAGAGGATATGGATTGCTCAGGTATTTTTAAATCAGTTGATGTCATTGTTCTTCTTTATAATTACATTATTTAAGCAGCTATGAATCAAATAAGACTATTGTTTTATGGAAAGTAAGTTGAATTCTTTGAAAAGACTCAATAAAGTCAAGTTGATAAATTGCTAATGACTTAAGCGTGGACAAGAAGGCTACTAGATTTTTATTCATTTATTCATATGTGCATACATTGTATGGGCCATCTCTCCCCCCAGAAGGCTACTATTGTTTAGGAAAAAATGCCTTAAAACCTATGATTCTACCTCTCAAGTTCTTTCACTCTTTTTCCACTGTAAAGAAATGTGAGGGAAGACTCAGAGGATGGGTGCAGAGTGGACAACACAGAACAATCAGGGGTGGATCAGCCTCAGAAGAAGCCGTGGCCCTCATTGGTGAATGGAGGTGTGGTCATGAATTTGGTTAAATTCAAAGATGAAGTTGTGCCATAATGAATTTCCTCTTCACCCGACTCTCTAGTCACATGACTATATTTCATAACAGGATTTCTAAAAATTTCCATACAATAAGTAACAGACTGCCAAAACATTTTTAGAGTCTGGCTTCAACTCACAATAAAAAGTGGACGGTTTTGGTGCAGTCATCAGAACAGGAAAGGAACTTTCCAGATCATTGTTTTATAGTCTTCATTATTAAACTTCATCATTTGAGTTGTTTTGCTTTGATAAAACCTTCAATGGCCAAGAGTAAAAAATAAAGAACAGGGACACATTTTCTAAAATCCAAAAATCAAATTGATAGAATTTTTAAACTAGAGTGACAATGACACTCTTCAAAATTCTGAGAGAAGAAAATCCCAGCTTAAAATTCCATACACAGAGGCAGAAGTTAAGTATGAGAATTAAAAAGAAACGCTCTCGATCATAAAACATGCAGAAAGTTGACTTTATCTAGCTACTCCAGGAATCTTGCCCCAAAAATTGGAAGCAGAGGGGGAACAGAAAAGGCAGAAAGTAAGTGACTCCATCAAACTTCCTCATCTCTCACTTTAAAATGAAGCTGGTGACCCTACGATGAGCAAAGCAGCACCTGCTTCTTCCATAATACGATCTGGTATTATGACCACACAGACGTTATTCTGTGATGAAAGGTAACAAGCAGAGACTATCTGAAAGTTATATGGTGAGTTATGACTTGGAAAGAAATTACATTTACATTATAAAAGTTATTTCCAGTTTTTCCTAATCCATCAGAGCAGAAGAGACTAAGATTGCTCATAAAAGAACTAAAAACTTTACCATCCTATTTTAAGGTACTTCCTCATGGAAATACTTTTGAGAAGTATATGTGATAAGATATTTTGAAAATTCTTTCACTAACAATGTGAAGGCCAACTGTAAGAAAAGAACACAAAATCATAAAAATGTAATTAAGCATCAGAGTGTATTATCATTTAAGGTAGTAATAGAAAAAAATACAAATTTATAAAAGCTTGCAAATGTCACAGACTTTAAAATGCATTAAATTACACAATAATTTTCTAATAAACTGCCTGATATGGCAGTAATCCCCTTTTCTTACCTCCTTAGTAGCACAGAGCACACAGAGCCCATGTCTCGCTTCCTAAATATGATCTCCAATGAAAAATTACCATGGCTTCCTGAGAAAGTGGTTGATTTCAGAAGCATAACAAGGGCAGCAATACGACATAAGTCTGGAACGCCTGTGGACTGAAAAAGTAAAGAAGAGCTTAAAAATGGTGGGGACATGTCAAAAGACAGGGGACTAACCCAAAACACTGCCAATGCTTAAAGGTAGAATAATTTAACAGCAAAATAACAAATGATGTATCAGATTATAACCCACAGAATAAAACAAATATTCATAAATCTATGCTGATGTGAGAAAGGAACAAATTAACAAACGGGCTAGAAGTGACAACTCTTCCTTACAGAAGAATTAACATTAGTAAATGTAGGAGAAATGAGGGAAATACAAAATCAGCCCTAGGCGAACCTCATGGTAATAATTAATGCAGAGAATTATCTATTGATATACACTAAACACTTGGGCACAGTTGGAAAAGAAACATAATATTTGCATATACTCAAAGACTCTTCCCTAAGATATCTGTTAATGATACAGGGAGAAATTGGTAAAGAAATATGGTGGGAAACACCTTCACCAAGTGGTCAAGTTACCGTCACCAGCATTAAGCAATATTGGCATCAAACATTCCAATATGACACACTGGAAAGAACTCATCGCCTCATCGCTCCCCTCATATTCTTGCCAAAAGTGCATAACCTCAATTTGATCACAACAAACATCCACAAACTAAATCCAAAGATGTTACAGAAGTTAATTAACCAGGTTCATCAAATGAATCATGGTCAGGAAAGAGAAGAAAAGCCCAAGGAACCATCACAGGGTAGATCTGCTTAGGGAGACACAGCTAAATGCAATGTGGGTTCCTCTACTGGGTTCTGGAACAAAACGTGGACATTAGGGGAAATTGATAGGTGGTCAGTATTTGGGTTAATTGTATTGTATGAATGCCAATTTCTTGGTTTTAAAATTGCACTATGATCATGTAAGTTGTTAATGTTAGAGCAGTGGTTTCAACCAAGGGTGGTTTTGTCCCCAGTGGACATAGGTGACGTCTGAAACATTTTGGTTTTCACCATGGAGGAAGAGGTGCTAACGGCACCATCAAGGCTGTCCAAAGAAGCTGGGTGGAGGATATATTTGCATTATCTGAACCATTTTTGCAACTTTTATGTCAGTCTAATTTATTTCAAGATTAAAGGTTAATATAATTATAAAGACACAGACAATGCCTGCAGATGGTGAGCATCTCAGTCTGTGTCTTCCTTCTCTCAGCATCTTGATTTCTTAAACTCCACTTATCTTAGGAATTATAAGGTCTAAGTTTTCTTTCTCCAGCATGGTGAGATGACCAAATTCGCTGCACCTTACCTGCAGCCTTCTGGTTGGTTTCTCAGCTCTTGCCTGGTATCAAAGAATTGGAAAGTGCAACATTGAGTCTTTCACTGACTTCCTCTTCTCCCATGGGTATGGTCTCTCAAGCCCTGGTAGCACTGACAGGTCCTACAAGCAATAAAAAATGTCTCACCCAGATTTCCTGTTTTCTCCCACCAGAACAAATGGTATTCCACTACTCACTCAGGGTGAAAGTAGAGTTTTATGCTGTTATATGTAACAGGTTTATTAAGGCATAATTTACATAATACAAACTCCACTTACATTAAGTACACATTCAGTAATTTTAGTACATTTACCAAATTGCCCAACTATTGCCACAATCCAGTTCAAGAACATTTTATTCATCCTGGCACATTTTTTTCATGCCCTTTGAAAATTAATCTCCATTTGAATACCAGTCCCAGACAACCACTAATCTACTATCTGTCCTATAGATTTGCCTTTTCTATCCTTCTCCTCCTTCATTATCATTATTATTACCACTATTATTATTATTATTAGGCAGTAGTAGGGTTTGAACACAGCGACTTGTGCTTGCTGGGCAACCACCCCATTTCTTGAGCCAAGCCCCTAGCCCTAGATTTGCCTTTTATAGACTTTTCATAAAATGCAATCATACAATATGTGGTCTTTTGTGACTGAGTTTCTTCACTTAGCATAAGTGACTCTGAGATTTGTCTATGATGTCGCTTGTTTCAGTGCTTTTATTTTTATTGCCAAATGGTGCATATCATATGGATATATCACATTTTGTGTATTTACTCATCAATGTATAGACATCTGAATTGCTTCCACTTTTTGGAAATAAATGATGTTGCTGTGAACATTATTGCACAAGTATGTGTGTGAACAGATGTTTTCATTTTCCTTGAGTAGACACCTAAGAGTAGCATTGCTGGGTCATTAGATAAATTTGTGTTTTACTTTTTCAGAAACTCCTAAATTGTTTTAGTGGTAACATCATTTTATATCCCTACCAGCAACACATAAAGGTACCAATTTCTCCCTATCCTCACCAAAACTTGGTATTGTCTCACTTTTCCCTCCTGGCAATCTTAGTGGGCATGAAGTGATACTTCACTGTGACTTTAATTTACATTTACTTAGTCTTCAGTAATAATTATTGGCCATTTTGTATATCTTCTTGGGAGAAATTTCTATTTAAACTTTTTACTCATTTTCAACTGGGCTATTTGTTTTCTTAGCATTGAGTTGTAAGAGTTTCTTAGATCCTCTGTATACAAGAATTTTGTAGGGTATCTGATTTGTACATATTTCCCATCACAAGTGTGGCTTGCTTTTTTATGTTACTCATGGTATATCTGGAAGTGAAATGATTTTAATTTTGATTGAATTAAATTTGTCAACTTTTGCTTTTATCACTTGTGCTTTTGTTGTTTACCCAAGAAGTCTTTGCCTAACCTAAAGCGACAAAGATGTGCTCCTGTGGGGCCCCAGGCAGTTTTATAGGTTTAGTGTTTACATTTTGAGTTGTTTGTCTGTATGGTGTGAGGCAAGGGTCTCCCCAAATCAGTTTTCTTCCAAGTAGAAACCTAAATGTCCCAGAACACTTCGTTGAGAACTACTCTTTCCAAGGTAAATTGTCCCACTGACTTTTTAAGTAGGATTGAAATTTCCATTTCATTTCCCAATTTGTTCTGAATGGACATCTACTGACATGCTGTTTTAACTTCCATTCACTTACTTTACAGGAAAACATGTCTTTTTTTATTTATAGTAAATATCATCTGCAACTAATGATAATTTCCTTACATAGTCCTTTTTAATAACTGCATTCGAAATGTACTATTACCTCAGTTCATTGATTTGGAATTCCAAAGTGTTATTGAAAAAAAAAATCCCAAATGAATTTAGTTATTCCTTTTTTATTCTTGACTTCTCTGGAATACTTCTTGTGTTTTGCCATTTATCATAAAATATTTGCTGTTGGTTTTGGAAGATTTTCTTCAGACTGTTTAGGAAATTTCTTAGTATCTTAATTTATTATATATTACTAAAAACAGAAACAGCTGCTTAAATCTATTCAGAGCATTTTCTACGCATCTGATGAAATGCTTATGTGAAATTTCTCTTTTTAACAACTAATATAATAAATCGTGTTAATAACAGACTTCCTATACTTGAACTATCATGTGGAATAAACCCAGTTTTTCCGAGTGTTATCCTTCTTTACTTTTAGTTCTTTAATAAAATCTGTTAATTTTCAAATAATCCTTTAATTAACATTAAAGTGAGACTATGTATTATGTGTTTTGTACATTTATCTGACTTCATCTCAGTACTGTATTAACTTCATACATTTATTTGGTGAGTTCTCCATATTTTTTTGTGCTACCAGACAGTGGGAATGAAGAAAGAATTATGCGTTCCTTAGTGTTCACTTTTAACGAGGGCCTCAAAACTTTTCAGTAGGTGTTGGGTACACGTTTAAATTTCTTTAAAAAGTGTTGGTATAATACAGTTTTTACATTCTCCCTCTTTTTGAAGATACTTCTGGTACCACGTTTCCCTAAAAATAATCTATTTAATTCGTTTGAAGACTGGCTGCTGCTACATGTGTATTGTTTTGTTAAGATTATAAAGTTTTATGCTTCCGAGCTGCTTTCCATTAACTTCTGGTACTAATTAACCTTTACCTTTGTACCTCTTGTTAGCACTTCACACTTGTTCCAAAGAAGTTTGTTGAAGGAATAAATGAATGAAAACACAGCTTCCATGGGTGATATAAGAATTCAAAATAGCATATTTTTGCGAGGCAATGGCACACACCTGTCATCCCAGCACTAGGAAGGCTGAGACAGGAAGATCTTGAGTTCCAGGCCAGTTACATAGCTAGACTTAAAAAAAAAAGTTCAAAATGGAGAAGACATAAAAAAGATGTGTAAGAATCTTCTATTTCAAAGACATTAATTTCCATTACTTTCATATCTGAACTTTCAGCATGCATTAATATTTTTTCTCTTGCAGACTAGAGTATAATTTTATCATTTAAAAATCGCATGTTGCATCTATCCAGATGTTTAAATTGCCCTTTTTGAAAAATACCCAATCAAATCGTCACTTAAAGTAGGATTTCTTGCAAGGCGTACAGCTTTCAGGGAAAGTCCTGAGAAGTTTGGGCTATGGAAATGCACTGACCAGCTGCTCTCTGTGAGAGCCTGAGAAGTGGACGCAGGTCCTACCTCGCACCGCGGCTGCGCAGAGTATGCACCTTCCAGGTTCCTTGCTCAAGAAAAGTGTGGCCTGTTCTTCAGTGGCCTCACCCTTCTCTGCTCCCTGTACTCTAAGACACCTCTGCAAGAATGACTTTTGCAGCTGTCACCTCAGAGGGAGGGTGAGGACAAGGAGGGCTCCAGAGGACTCTCCAATTGGGGGCTGCACTTAACCTGGGGCTCATCCACCAGCACCCTGTGCCCCTTCGTTGGAGACATGAAGCGAAATCCTTCGTCCTAGGTCCACTTCCATGAGCACAATGTGGCCTGTGCAGGGGACCCCATGGTGAGGTCAGTCTGGTCACACTACAGACCTGCAGCCAGGAAGGCTTACCCTGCAGGGAGTGCGTGTCAGAAGTGCCCGCAAAAAAGGTCCACCCCCCAGTCCTTGCCCAGAGCCACACTCGCTGCCTGGAACAACAGCGGCTACAAAAGAAACAAGCTGGGAACATCAAATAGCCAGGGCTGGGAAGACTTCTGGAATGTCACTTCTGAGTTATTGGTCTGCCCGCCTGGGTGGGGGAGGGCCGGGCTGGGGGCGGGGAGGCAGCCGGCCGCCAGGCCTTTCCAGAAGAGCCAGGGGTGCTCTTTAAAACCCGGGTGAGAACCCGCTGTTAAAACGCTCAAGGCCTTTGCAAAGCCATGCAGGGCAGAAAAGGACCCCAGCCCCAAAACCCGGCTCTGCTCGACTTGAACTTTTGTAGTCAGTTCCGCGCACACACAAGGGATTAGTCAGAAGCCGCACATAAAAGGACTTTCTAAGTCAGCTGGCCCTTTAGCCTCTCTCTCCCTGTGACATTTCTAGCTCGGCCATTACCGCGCGCTTAGCAACGCTCGCGGTGGGGGCAGCAGTGGCCCTGGGCGCGCACAGATCTCGCGCCTCCTGGGGGCAGGGCAGGCCAGGGCAGGGGTGCCATCGCCACCACGGTCCTTTCTCCTGCTTCCTGCCCTTCAATAGACCGGAACGCTGCCCGCACTCAGCCTGTGCCACCTGTGCCATGGGGCTACCCCAAACCCGGGCCGCGGGTGGCGGGGAGGCCCAGGAATGCGGGCTCGGCCACGTGTGCCCGGGCTGCCCGCAGCTGTGCGCGGCCAGGGGCGCGGCCGTGTCCGCCCGGCCATCCATCACCGAGCTCCCGCGGCGAGGCTCTGGATGAACTCCGGTGACACCGCGGTCCAGACGCCCCGCCCGCGCACCCGCGCTATCAGTCAATCGCTGAACTCCGCTTCACCTCCTGACCTCGCGTTCAACCCAGGCAAACGTGGACGTGTGAACTGGGCTTCCCAGGGGCCAAGAGGCCTCTTAACCCAGCTCCCCTCCGCGTCCAGCCCGCGTCAAACGCGCGCGCTCCAAGGCTCCAAGCCCTGCCGCGCCATTTGTCCTCACACGTGTCCTGTCCGCTACCAGGCCTGGCCGAGTTAGTGGCTGCTGTGGACCCCAAGGAAAGGTTAGGCCAGTGCACAACGAAAAGGAAGAGAAAGGCAGCCATGCTGCTTCTGGGAAAGAAAAGAGGTCCAAAGCATCCAAAGCATTGGCCGCTGCTCCGGGGCTGCGAGGCCTGGGGCAGGAGAGGAAGAGGGGCGGGTGTCAGTGGCCCTGCTTTGACTCGGCCCATTGACACCCACGCGGGGTTGCCGAATGGAGGGCTGGGTTACTTTTAGAATTCTAGGTGGGATTACCGAGAAATTAAACCACTTTTTTTCTCTTTCAAAAACATCAGGAGTGCTGCAAAGCAAACTAGCAGCTGGAGGGCTGTGCCATTGCTCCTTGGTCCTCCAGGAGGAAGCCCGGGCGCTGGCCTCCTGTCTCAGGACACAGGTCCCTGCGCTGACCTCACTTCTGCTTGGGCCTCCCCTCCCTGGCCCTGTGCGAAAGTCCTGTGGTGGCACAGCCTGTCTGGTCCTAAAAGATGCAAACCGATTCAGAGACTTGCTTTCATCCTTCAGCAGGGCATTGCTGTAGAGCCATTTTAGGATTCTATAAAAACTGTGAAGATACCACTCAAACACTTTCCCTGACTGTAAAGCATTTAAAGCTAGGTTGTTTAAGATGTCTTGAGAGAGAGAGAGAGAGAGAGAGAGAGAGAGAGAGAGAGAGAGAAAGGCTTAAAGAGGGTGTCTGGATGCCTTGGAGTCCATCCTGCAGGGTCCTCTTCCTCCACACTGCCCTGGAACTTCTCAGGTGAGGTCTGTGAGGCTCTCAGGAGTGCTGTGGTCAGGACTTAGGCCTCCCTGCTGTGGCAGAGGGTTAGTCAGTCTATGTTTAGACAGCCATGCTGGGTGACCTGAGAAGGTGCAATCTCAGAAACACATGGACTCCACAGCAGAGTTCTGTATCCAATTCCTCATGGTTTCTAAAAAACGAAATTTTTGAATAGAAACGAAGATACTTGTTGAGCATTAATGGTATGTGTTTGGTATATAGCAGTCTCTGAGGGCTGCCTTGCAACCACCAACAGCAGGGGGATTCTAACTAGTTCCCGTAGATGGAAGGACATTTCATTTTAGGTGTGACGTTATGATAATGTCCCACCATCTTCTGCTTGATGTGGATTGCTGTCTCAGGATTTCCAGCTGAGTATTTTGATATGGGTATAAAATACGACTTCATATTTTCAAATTACCATATTATTATTTCTAACAATGCAGCAACAACTCAAATATGCAGAACAATTATAAGCTTCATTGATTAAGTATTGTTATTTTTGAAAGTAATGATTTGGTTTG
Organism: Castor canadensis; assembly: GCF_047511655.1. Taxonomy (NCBI): domain Eukaryota; kingdom Metazoa; phylum Chordata; class Mammalia; order Rodentia; family Castoridae; genus Castor; species Castor canadensis. Next base: position 3,666,817 of record NC_133389.1, on the reverse strand, counting down.
CGTCACTGGCATTTTATAGTTTGTTTTATTATTATTATCACTATTATTTGGGGGTGATACTGGGGTTTGAACTCAAGGCCTTATGCTTGCTAGCATTCTACCACTTGAGCCACACCCCAGCCTTTTTTTTTGCCTTTTAGTTTTCAGATAGGGTCTCTGTTTTGCCCAGGTTAGCCTGGACCATGCTCCTCCTATTTTTGCCTCCTGTGTAGCTGGGATGACAGATATGTTTCCTGCAAGATGGAGTCTTGCTAACTTTTGCCCAGGCTGGCCTCAAACTTTGATCTTCTCTATCTCTGCCTCCTGAGTTGCTAAAATTACAGGTGTGAGCTACTGCGCCTGGCCAAGTCCCTGTTTTTTAAAAACACAAGTATATTTGAATTTCACAACCTTCCTGACTCTAAGTTTAAAGAATAGAATCTTACTTACACCCAAACTATCTGTGATTTAAGACTAAAACATAAACAAGATCCTCATTTGTGATTTTTTTCTTCTTCTATTTTAGGCACAGAAAGACTTGGTAAAATCTAAAGAAATAATCACAGAAGTTGAAGTGGAAAAGTCTGACGATGTAAATGGTGGTAGGAAAATGGAGGACCTGGGACTCTCAAGTGCCACTGGACGGGGCAGGGATGAACAGCCTGCAGTCTCCTTTCAAGTTAACTCCACTCTGTGACCACGTTTTAATGGCTTATGACCCAGCAATTCCACTTGTGGGTAGTAACCAAGTGAAACTAGAATATATGTCCACACAATGACTTATATAAGAATGTTCACTGCAGCTTTATTCCACATAGGTAAAAATTGGAATTGAACCGGTATCCAGAACTAGGAAAAGAGTTTTGTAGACCCATGCATTAGAACACTACTCAGCAGTAAGAAGAAAGGAGTTCTCAGTAGACCTGGTGGAAGGATGGGCTCGACAGCATTACGCTAAGTGAAAGAAGCCAGTCGCAAGGGAACACACCACACACTCGCTCAGTGTAAGGCTCCCAGACAGGCAGAGCTAATCTGTGGCTCCTGAAGTCAGAGCTTCTTGTGGGAAGAGGCGTGAAAGACCTTCCTGTAGCATGCAGAAGTGTGGAATCCACCCCACTGTGCTGAAGTATCACTCTTTAGCTCATTAGCTGTACCACATCACATAAAACTTTAAAAATGCTTAAGGAGGTGGCAGTCCTGACCATGCTGATTTGATCATTACACATTTATAAATGTGTAGAATCATCATACCGTAGCCCATAAAATAATTTAAAAAACTGTAAAGAACCAGCACAGTAGTTCAGGCCCGTAATCCCAACTACCTGGGTGGAAGAGACTGGGAGGATCACTGTTTGAAGCCAGCTGGGGCATAATAGTTAAACCCATCTTAACCAAAAGCCAGATGTGGTGGTGTGTGTCTGTCATTCCAGCTACGTGGGAGGTGGAAGTACGAGAATCACGGTCCAGGATGGCTGGGCAAAAAATGTGAGACCTTCTTTAAAAAAACAACTAAAGCAAAAAAGGACTGGGGGTGTGTGGCTCAAGTGGTAGAGCACCTGGCTAGCAAGCATCTGGCCCTGAGTTCAAACCCATTACCACCACCAAAAACCAAAGCAAAACAAAACAAAACTATAAAGATTTACAAAAGAAGTGTGGATTTCAGGTGCAGTGTTTGTTAAACTCATTAAGGTACATTGCACTGTATATAATTCATTCCCCAATAAGAAAAACAAAGGAAGGAAGTAGCCCAAAAAACCATCCAACCACAAAGGAGGAATTCTGAAGTTCTTGTGGAATACACTACTTCAGAAAATGGTGAAAGGACAAGCTAAATAAATTGTTAATGGTGAAGAGGCAGAAAGAGGGGAATCTCAAAACCAAGGATTTATCCAGTGGTGCTATCCAGTATGTATTTACGAGTCACAACCCCCAAAATGTGTTCATCGATATATTACAAGGTATGCTGTGCAAAAAGACCCCAGGATCACAAGTTTGGGAAGCTGTACCTTGAGCTAAGTTAAGTAGGATTCATTCTTTAGGACTTCTCTGATCCTTTAAAATGCTAACTCTTTGTGTGTGGGTCTTGTCATGGTTTGAATTCTGTCCCCAAAGAAAGATATGTTGAAGATCTTATCTCTGATATACATGCATATGACCTTATTTGAAAATAGGGTTTTTCCAGATGTAATTAGTTAAGTTCATAGTGCATTTAAGGTAGCCCCTATTTCTATATGGTTGGTGTCTTTGCAAGAGGAGAGAGACACTGAGAGAGGGACACCCAGCAGAGGCTGGCCATGGGACAATGGAGGCAGAGGTTAGAATTACACATCTGTAAGCCAAGGATGGTTGGCAAGCACCAGGAGCTGAGAGAGACAAGGAGGGATCCTTTACAGGTTTCAGAGGGCGCTTGGGCCTTCTGGTCATCTTGATCTCAGATTTCCGCTTCCACGGCTGTGAGGGAACACATCCCTGTTGATTTCAGCAACTCAGCATGTGGTCCCTCTATCACAGCATCCCCAGGATTCCACACAACTCCCACAGAGGGATTCGATCATCTCCTGAGTCCTGAGATTCCCGACTGACCTGACCACAGGCCCGCCTCAATTTATAAGATGCATCCTGAGTGATTGGCCAGCCCAGTGTGGCAATCCCTGCCTGTGTGCAAGGCCTTCACTCCACATGTTTACTAAGAGAGCAGTGCCGGAGGCAGAGTGACGTCCCCCACAGACAGCCACATCTTAGACTGGAAATGTGAGTAAGTGGGTTACACAGCAAGGGGACATTAAGATATCAGGTGGAATAAAGGAGGCAAGCAGCTGACTTTAAGACAGAGATTATCCAGGAGGGTCTGATGTATTCACGAGGGGAAAGAGGATACCTAAAGAGACAAGAGTGTTCTTAAATCACAAAAGAGAGCCAGAGATACGCAGTGTGGGAGGCGCGTGGCTCTACTGCTGACTTTGAAGGTGTAGGAAGAGGCCACAAGCCAAGGACTGCAGGTATCTCTGGAAGCCCAAAAAGGGAAGGCATGGATTCTTCTCTTCGGTGTCCAGAAAGAGTACACCTTGCCCGTCCCTTGATCTTAGCCCCAAGAGACCCATGCCACACTTCTGAGCGACAGTAGAGTAGGAGGATGGGTCCGTGTTGTTTTAAGTGTCTGTGTTTGTAGTAATCTGTTTCAGTGGCAATGGGAAGCTGATGCCAGCAGTTAGTCAAATATTTCTTTCTTGAGTTTTGGAGAAGTTGATCTTTGATGTAGAAAGCATAAATCTTAGATTTCTAGAATCTTGTTCCAGAATCTCATCTACATTGCATGGGTTTGTCTTGTTTCATACTCAAGAAAAGATTAGCTACATGAGTGTTTGCAGCATGGCAAGACTTACACGTGTAGAGCTATATTTCCCACCGTGTTTTGTTTTCGTTATTGTTATTTTGTTTTCCTGGGAAAGTTGTTTCATGTGAGCAGCATGTGTGTAACCCTGTTAGGCCTACATTTGTGTTCATGCTATGTTCAGGAGCTTGAGATCAGTGAAACCACTTGGTGTGATCAGAAGTGTTGTGATGAACTGTCGGGAGCAGATTACAGCCTATGAGAACTGGACACAGGCAAGGTGAGATGCAGTTAATTGCTTTTACCTGTAGGCCTAGATAGGCACAGCCCTGGCCACAGGGAAAGGCAGAACAGCTGCGTCTCCTAAGTGTGTTCAGAGAAGCAGGAACACAGGTTTCTCTTGTTGCAATGTCACACCCCTCCCCGTGGCTCCACCCTGTTTGCTGCTGTAAGAGACCTCTGAAGGAGGAAAAGGGGCTTTTGCTTTTGGCTTTTGGCTTTTGCCTTTCGGGCTTTACTTTGGGCTTTTTGGTGTGGGAAGCTTTTGGAAGGGAAAAGAATTGTTGAAGGGAAAATGCTGAAAGGAAAAGGGAAAAATTGCTGAAGGGAAAAGAATTGTCGAAGAGAAAATGCTAAAGAGGGGTTGATAGAAAGTCTGCACTGAGAACTTTAACATAGGCTTCAGAAAGCAAAGCTGAGAAAGAACTTCATACATAGGCCTTAGGAAACTAATGCTAAAGAAAAACCAAAGAGAACACGGACAGTGCAAGTCTAAAGACCAAGACCTTAAGAGTTATGCATATGCAGGTGTAAGTGTGGCTGTTTGCAAGTTTGAGCACTGTGGCTTTAAGAGAGCTAAAGAGAGATGGGACAGTGCGAGCCTGGGGGCAAAAGACTTTAAGAGCGATTAAGCTAAAGAGAAGCTGAGAGCAAACATGGGACAGAGCGAGCCTAAGGAAAGAGGTTTTAAGCAAGGTTTTAAAGAACTGCAAGGAGCAAGGCCTGAAAGAATGAAGATAGAGAAGAGAAGCAATGAGGGTTGTGCGTCTCCAGCCGAGGGTCCAACTCACCTGACACCATTTTCTGTCTGTCTGTCTATCTGTCTATCCTATATCTTCTCTAAAATCTCCAGTTGCCCTAGTTAAGCCCAGTTAGGCCCAGTAATAACCAAGGAGTGAGAGAGAAAACCTCGCCCCAACAAGGGAGGGAGCACGAGAAGCAGAGCCCCCTTCAGTGAACCTGCCGTAGGCATCTAGTTTATCATGAATTTGATCTTTTATCGTTTGCTCTGTACACTTCCCTTTTCCCACCTCCTCTGCCTCTGCGTCAAGATCTTTGTTGTTTGAGCTTCTTCATTTCCTGGTCTATATAAACTTCATTTGACACCTCTATCTACCAATTGTAGGACACATATATTTCATAATGGCCACTGTCTTGGTACATTTGAGCTGCCATAACAAAATACCATAGATTGAATGGCTTATTAATGAGAGAATTTATTTCTTACAGTTCTGGGAAATCTAAAATCAAGAGATTGGCAGATTCAGTGTCTTGGTCAGGACCCATGGTTTTCTTCTCATTGTCTCTGTACATGGTGAAGAGGTAGGAAGCTCTCTGGGGACTTTGTATATGGGCACCAATGATTACCTCCCCAAGATCCCACCACCCAATACTATCACATGAGGTATTAAGGTTTCAACATAGGAATTTGGGGAAATAGACATTCAGGACACAGCAGTTGCTTTATAGGAATTTGATTGTCTCTAGAGTTAGGAACCTGTCTAACTAGTACCATGGATACAAGTCATTGAATCATTTGAATACATCTCATAGAGTTGGGTTTCACAGTCCAAATAAAATTACTACATATTTAAGGTAAATGTTGGAAAACTTCAACAACTATTTCCTTCCTTCCTTCATGAAGGTAGAGGAAAACAGAAGCAGTCACCCTGTCCCAAACACAAATGAATTTCTCAAAAAATTGAAGTAGGAGAGAATGAAGCTATGACCTGAGATGCTGCTTAACGTTCCTCCCTCCCTCCCTCCCTCTCTCCCTCCCTCCCTCCCTTCCTAGTTCACTGTGATACTCCTATGGCACAGAGTGTAAGGAATTGTCCAGGGTCTGCTGGCAAGGCCCACAGCAGCCCAGCTCTCTGAAAATGACTTTTTAGTCCATCACAAATTCGCGGGGATTTGACACTGGCATTCCAACAGATCTAAATTGTGTTTTAATAGAGAAATAAAGATTCAAGTCACTCATCAGCCAAATGGTGTGTCTTCCAGCCCTTCACTATGGCAACCTTGGGGGCTCAACGCTAATCTGAATGTGACATTTACCACGTGGCAGCTTGTTTCAGTTAAACTGTCAACAAGTACCCAATAAGCATGTAGTTGCCATCACTGAGAGAATATTGGGAGCATGGACACATACGTGTGCACACAACACACACAAACATGCATGCACAGTCCACACATGCACCTGTGGAAGGTCAGATTGCACACCCTGCTCACTTCACAGACCCACTGTCACTTCCCATCACGAGTGGCACCTTTGTGGTCACTCTTCACTGTCCATACTTCAGTGGAGGTGTGGCCATTTCCCTCTTGGGATGATGGCAGCTGACTCTTCCCCTTCAAGAGGGTGCTGTGACTGCGGGTTTAGTCTATTGTTTTGGGGGGTGCATAGGGTGACAAATTAGGAAGGGCGTGCTCAAAGGTTATTCAAATATTTCAAATAAAGCATATTTGAGCATGGAAAGGCCAGGCAACATTAATCAAATGTCAGCACCAAGACACTTTGTAGGCTATTTCTGTATGTGTTTGCTGAGCAGCCGTCTGGCTTAGGCTCTGTGGGATATGTGATCGCCTCAGTGTGAAGAGACACAGAGAGAATTATGCACGGGAGGCCCCAGCAGCGCTGGGCTATGCAGACGGAGCGGCGTGGACAAGAAGTGCTCTCAGATCACCCACAGTGATTCCTCCAGAACAGATACAAAGCGCTGTGCCGTGGTGTTGACTGACAAGGCCGGTGTCTGTTTCTATCCCTGCCCCTATTGGGAACTTAGATTAAAAGAGGGGAAATATTTTGCATAAAAATGATTTTCGCAGAGTAATGACTGAAATGATAATACGGCGGGGACGGGCATCAATCATAGCAATGAAACACCAGCCTGTAGGACTTGCGCGAGCGGCCATGCTCCCGGCAGAGCAGTTCTGCCCCTGCATCCCGCATCCCCGCATCCCTGCATCCCCTCTGATCTCCCTCTGCCAGACTTCCTTCTCAGAATGCCAACTGAGCAGTATTGCCTTTCTCTCCTTCAGCTACTATCAAAACAGAGCAGCAGCCCCAGTCACAAACTCAAGAGTCTTTTGACAGCAGCAATTAAGCAACTTAATTAATGAGTGAATAAAAATGATAATATTTACTGAATGGGAGTATCCTGTTTTGCATTTTTATTCAAACTGTGCACCTGAAGAACGCCATTGAGGAAGCTCCCACCCCCCTGTGTGGAAACACTCCTCACTCCTCTCCTCCTCTCCTTATCCCTCTCTCCATTTCTGTCTTTGTCTCTCTTTTCTCTCCTGCTTCCCTGGTTTTGGTCTCATAAGCACCCCAAGGCTAACACACATGGCATAAGATTCAGGCAAGACACCCCTTTCCCCTTTCCAAGGGGAAGAAACTTTTATCCTTTCAATGGTCTTTGTTCACCCCTAAGAACCTCATTCTTACACGAAGGACAATTTCATGATACTTTTCAGAGGCTGAACTTTACATCAAAGTGGGTGATTAATTACTGATAAGGGTATAATAAAACATTAATGCATTTTGTAATTAACCAGCTTAGGAATGACACCTCGCATATCCTCGTGAGTGGTGAGTGACATGCTCTCACACACACACACACGCATACACACACACACACACACGCATGCACACACACACACACGCATACACACACACACACACATATGCACACAACTTTTTAAAAAATCCTTTATTTGGCTATTAATCTCACCAGTGCCCTCAACGCATTGCACTCTTTTAAAAACCCACATATATTTTCCTCAATGAAATATATAATCCATCTCAAGTGGAAGGAAAGCCCATACATAATTATTTCATCGTGACAGACAGCGAGTTTTCCAGCTATTATTTTTGACGGTGCTGTCATGGGTGCCAAATGTGTATTGTGGTGGGAGCCAGCCAAAGTCGGAAACCCACCTGGAGAGCAGACGCCTTTTTTCTCTCAGGAAAGGTTCCCAAGCTTGACAGGCCACCATTCTGGTTAAGCTTAATTAGTCAAGAGAGGAAGCTACGTGACTTCAGAGTGTTACGTTTGGGGCCCCCTCCCCCCTCTCCACTCAAAATCTGACATTCTTTGGAGAAGATGAAGTTCCAAATGGGATCTGTGTTTTGAGATTTCAAACCCTCTCATCGTCTTCACGTGGGACCACATCACAGGCCCGTCTTTTGCTACCTGTGCCTCGAAGGACTCTGCCCAGGCAGTGGTGTAACACTGCTGTGAGAGTCGATATCTTTCAGGATGAACTTGGCTTAACTGGAAGAACATGGGCATACGGGTAGCGCTGGGGTGCTGCAGACTGAGCCTACAAACGGCCCGTGATTTCGTGTCTCTTGGTGTCTTTGCCCTTCACACAGTTGCTGGCTTTGGCCAAGGGACTCATCCTGGCCAGTGGGAGAGTAGCAAGGTTGATACAAGTCCTCTCTTTCTTCTGGGATCCTGTCACTAGGAGCACCAAGGGAGGTAGGAAGAGCCCAGTCTCCCTAGCAAGGCCAAGCTCGCTCAGCCAGGCCCCAGCTGAGCTTCAGTTGGCTATGGATGTGTGTGTGAGCCTGATCCATCCCCAGAGCTGCACGGCTGGCTTGCCAACTCATGAGGAATCACAACTTACAACTCTGAACAGTAAGCCTGTGGGCTTGGGGGTTCAGTTCCAGCAGCAGCTCTTCAGCACAGAGGTGATGAGGGGAGCGAAATCAGTGCAAAACTGAGTACAGGAAGGGTACAGGAAGAGCGTTTAACACCCAGCAGCCACAGGGAGCACATCCCATGAAGCAGTCAGTTAAAAACACGGAGACTGCACTTCCATCTCAAGCTGTGGTGTAGATACAAGGCTGGGCTCTGAGACCAAATTTCTTTTCCTTTATGTGTTTCTTCTGAATTTCCCATCTTAAATCTCTTCAGACATTATTGAAACTTCTGATGAATGTCCATATACCTAGTATGTATGCTCTGAGAGTCACCATCTATGACCTGACAGAGGGACTGCCACACACTCACCAACAGGTGTTTGTTGAGTGAAGGACAGTTATGAAGATTTAGACAATTGCGGGTCAAAGGGTCTGGGGGAAGCAATGAAGCTTCAAGGGGACTTGACCTAGAGGGGAGGAGACTCCTGCAGTGGTTTCCCTGGTCACAAGGATGTCATCACACGCCAGGTAATCCAGCTTCCTGTGGCTGTTTCACTTAACGCTTGATGCCTGGGAAGTCTGTGTGGTGGGCGTTTAGAGTGCAGGAATGATAAGAAGTCTGGAACGTGAAAGGCAACATGTCTTTGTTCAGCTTGGTTCTGCTGAAGTCTGGGAGAGGCCCACGGGGTGGGGGAGGAGTGGGCCCCTTGACCTCTGGTGACCCCTACTGCAGTAGGGTATTGGATGGACAGTGGTCACCACTTTCTTTGTTAGTAATTTGTGCCTGTGTTCCCTTATTTTCTAGAAGTGCTCTTGAATGCTGGGGTCACAATCAGGGAGAGAAGATTCATGTGGGAGGACAAAGCAAGTTTACAGGAGTTCACATGGGGACAATTCCAATGAAGGGCAAGACCCCCGTGCTTTTCCTTGTTGCTGATTGGATATCATGCTTGAATCCAACAACCCTATCCAGGAATAGCACCAATGGCACCAGCCCATGGGTTTATATTTTAAGGTGAAACATGCACGCACACACATATACACACAGATGACTGTGGAAAGGCAGCCTGATGTCACCAATTGGATTTTTGGACTAGGGTCACTGGGCTTTGGAGCCCTGGCCTATTACTACCAGATACTATCCTTGAGCTAAGAAAATCATGAATCCAGTTACCCGCTCTCTCTCCTTCAGGCCTCTACCTAGGGTCTCTTGATCTGCTTGGGGCAGTAGGCTATTAATATGATTGAAAGGGGCCAACTCACTGAAAGACTGGTAGTTGGGCTATAAGCCAGGTCTACATTCAGTGTTTTTGGTTCCCTCAAAAGGATCCCTATTTAATGCGATTGTGGGGTGCTACTCAATCTGCACATACTTGACAAAAAGGCTTTCAAACCACCCCAGCCACTTCCACCCAGTGACTCCTTTTCCAGAGGCGGTACTTTCCCCTTGCCTGAAAAACCTGGTGGGTTTTCAAATGCCGAGACTTCCCTGGTCTCTAAATTCAGCCTTGCCTGCCCAGTTCGAGAAAGCTTGGGATTATTTCATTCTTCTAGTGTTCCTTCAACTGCACCTTCTCGTCACGACCACCACAGCTGTCATTTTAGCTGAATACCATAACCAGCACAAGGGAGCTTTGTTATCAGTGTCACATTCTTCCTCTCTGATGTCACTGTGCTCAGTTCAGCAGCCCCTTCAACTGCCCTGACACTCTACACTTCCTTTCCTGCCCTAGAAGTGACAGGTGGTCAACTGACAATGGTCCCACCTGTGGGACATGCCGCTTGCAGACTCCGGCTGCATGGATACCTTTCTGGTCTGCAACTTCCTTTCCCCAGTCCTCTTCCCATGCAGACAGATGTGCAGTGGGTTTCACACAGTAAATCCTGGATCTGGGCCAAAAGCCCACTCATGCCCACTGCCCCAGGCCACTAGTGCCGGACTTTGCAAGGCAGTGCTTGCTCGGCACACTTACCTTGCCGTGCTTCAGGTTACATTGGAAAAGGGAGCATTGAAATGGTTCTCCACTCCTGGCCACCTGCTAGCTAATGAGTGACACCATTTAACACTGTTTTGAAAAGAGAGATTTAAAGTTGTTTTGGAAACTGAAGGAAAAATACAAATGTTTGCCTGTTAAACATTTTGCCCAAATACTAAAACGTTAATGTCTTTTTATTATGACAGTTCTACAGGAAAGGGAGCTCTAGCTAGCTTGAGTGTCATAAACATTATGGCAGGAGTAGGCAGCTTACAAATAAAGTTTAAGGAAACCAAAGCAATGTGGTCAGTGTCTTTCTAATTGTCTAGCATGCACTCATATATGCTTCCTTTACTTAACTTTTAACTCAGATAAAAATTCACGTTCTACCCATGTGCACTCTATTTTGGTTATTTTTTATTTTCTCTGATTATAAATATGTTTTCAATAGAAAATTTGGAAAATACAGAGGTATGAATAATAAAGTTAAAACTACTCCAAATTCCAAACCGTAGGAATAATCCTATGTGTGCTCTCATACCATCCTGAGGCACACATGATTGTAGTCCAAATGTTTCAAAAGAAAATTTGGGTAATACTTTAAATAGCAATTGTATTCTGAGTTCTGCTCTTAGTATTACAGTTTGCAAAGGAGGCACTTTTATTACTTCTATTTTTCTTCATTACATAAGTATATGCATCCTTTATTAGAAGAAATGCAGAAAAAGAAGATGAGAAAATAAGTCAGTAATAACTTCCTCACTTAAAGATGACTGCTGTTATCTTTGCAATTCGTTTTCTATTTATATACAATCTGAAGGAAAACAGTGTGATTCATGTCCATATGTGTTGCTTAGTAACTTCATGATTTAATCCAATAATAATAATGTATTATAAAGTAATCACAAATAATTTTCTATGTGATTATTTTTATTATCACATGGAATAGAATATGATAATATCCTGTATAGTGTTCTCCTGCATAGATGCACCATACTTTTTTAAACAAATGAACTTTTAGATATCTAAAATTGTTAATCTTCTGAGATTTATAATGAAGTTATAAATACAACTTGTACCTAAACACTCTTGGATACTAATTTCTTATTACTAATTACTTATTTCTGAAATAATGCACAGAAGTAGAATTTTAGAGTCAAAAACCAAAAACACGTTGTACAAATATTCCACCATATCATTCTACCATGATTTATTTAACCATCTTTTGACATTTAATGAACTGTAACAAGCCTCCTTTTGCCACATTCTTGTACTGACTTAGATGGTTAGGATAGTTGTCTTCAAGGGGATTATAGGGCCAAAGGAGAGAATTAAAGGTTACAGTGGAAATTGCAGGTGGTCTGTCTGTAGATTTAGGATAATTACACAAGTGACATCACAGAGTGACATGGGCATGGAGCAAGTTCTTGGTTGTACACAGGTGCAACTGGACAGAGCCTCAGTGCACACTGACAAGCTGCTTTTCACTGGGGTTTTGAGCAGCTAAGGGAATAAGTGCAAGCAAAGGACTGGTGCCTCATGACAAAATGAGACCACACACAAAGTCCAACTAGTGACAAGGAGCACTGAGTTCTGAATATAATCCCATGTCTGCCACAACTCAGCTCTCTGATAGGTCCCCCCTCTGTGAATAAGGACTCCCAGTAAATAATTGTGAGGTGCTTTTTGGCTCAGGAATTTTATTTTCTTGCCTTTGGTTCTCTGCATCTCTGCTTTGCTATTTTACCAGGAACTCTATTCCGCCTTGCTCCTGAGTACTCTCGAAGGACCTTGTGCCAGGCACCTGAGCACTGCAGGATTACCTGGGTCTGATAGAAACACACTACTTGTGTTTTAATGATGGATAGTAGCTATCAGAGCCTGTGCTAGTAACTGCATACCATGGAAAGGCTTGGACAGTACCTGCCTGGACAACATGTGGGAGAGCTGGTGATAGGACAGCTGAAGAGATGACAAATGAGCAAGTGTGCCATGCAAAAACAAGGCGATAAGAGCATCAGCCCCACCCCTGACTCTGCAGTGCTTATAATGACCATTAATAACTAAATCCCAGTATTATCCAGCACTAGGACCTGCAGGTCAGACTCTCACCAGAGCCACACACAAACTGACCTACAGAAATTGCAGTGAAAATTTGTGCAAAAGAAAAATAAACTATATAAAAGTCTCTGTGTTGGCCCAGGGTATGCTAGCCATAAATGTTGGGGCCCAGAGGTCTTATTTACTTCCTTAGCTTAGGTGTCCCGTTTTTGTGGCCTGCTTGGATGGAGAACCTGGAAAGATAAAGGAATTATATGGTGGGGGCTTTGCATGACTGCCATGATATCAATAACACGTTTGCTGTTGCAATAAAAGCAATGGTGTCGCGAGAGGCAGTAGGTTAACCATGCTAAGAACACCACGGAGCAGGATGCCCTCGCTCTTTGGTGTTCCTCTCCTCCTCAGCTGTAGCTTCCTCAGCACACACCAACTGTGTGCAAGACAGTGCGTGTGCTCTGTGCTGTGTTGGACGCAGACAGCCAGAGGCAAGGTGCCTGACCTCAGGGGACTGGCGGTTTAGGAGGGAGATGGATGTGGGAGTCAGGAACTGCATGAGTGTGTCACAGGTATATGGAGGCACCTGTGGAGGACTTTAGCTACTCTTTCAACTCAATCCTCTCATGGTAACTTTGACCCCTGGAAATACTGCACACAATGCCAGACAAGATTTGCCCAAGTTAGTTCTGTGGGGTTTCTCTGAGGAAGCCTGCCATGTCCCTGGATTCCCAATGTGGACCATAAAGCCCTTCAGGACAAAGTCCTTCAGGAAATAAGAGAACCAAGGATCCTGGCATGGAACTGTGAGTTCCTTGAAGCAAAGAGCAGACACTGGCCAGCTTTCTTGGCAGTGTGGCCCGCCAGGCTGGGGGTTGCTGTTTAAGGCCTGGGGAACTCTGTCCTTCACGTAGGTAGCTTCATTCTGGCAGAAACATCACATCCTGCCCTTGTCACCACATGTCACTGTCCACAATTACTCATCATCTGCAGATAGACAGCCCTGGAGGAGATCATCAATTGCCAATGCAATTCAGCAGATACACTTCATAAATTTTAATTACATTCCCACTGGAAATGAACGGTCAGAAAATATAAAACATCTGCCATCCAGATAATTTACATTTTTCATACAATACATCATCAACAACATCCCAAACCATGGCTTAAATCATGTAAAGGGGAGGTCACGAGGAGGGGATGCCACCATGCATCCTGTGACAACCGTGTAGATTTCAACCTTTCCTCAGGACATGGGAAGCAGGGAGAGGAGATGGGGGCCCCACATGTTCTTCACGTGGTACAGAGCATTTTGGCCTAGTTTTCATCCATCAGAGTTCCCAAGTCTGACCTGCTAATTGATCTATCTACTATTATTTTGGCCATAGCGAAGCCAGACCTTGTTTAAGTAAAAGGACATTTGATCAATCATGACCTGGAAAAGCAGGCATTTCTCACTTGAGTGGTTTGTTTAGCTACCCTGCAAGTAGCATCTATCTGGGCACGGTGGTTCACACCTGTAATCCCAGTTACTCAGGAGGCAGAGATCTGGTTCTAGGGCAAAAAGTTCCTGGACTCTGTCTTAAGTAACAGAAGCTGGACGTGGTGGCACACACCTGTCATCCCAGCTGTGCCAGAAGCGTAAGTAGGGGACTCACAGTCCAGGCCAGCCTGAGAAAACACAGGACCTATGTCAAAAAGAGCCAAAGTGAAAGGGCGTGAGGATGTGGCTGAAGCAGTACAGCGCCTGCCTAACAAATGCAAGGCCCCGGTTCTGACCCTAGAACGGCCGAGAAAGAAGCAGCTTTCTTTCCAAAACCTGATGTTTTATTAACGTCCATTCACAGTAGAACACACTTGCTTCCAGGTGTCTTTGGCGGTGGAAAGCCACCGTGGGACAGTCGCCTGCTGATGGGCCTCCTCAGCAGGAAGGAACCTACTTCCAAGGGTGCAGAGGACACCAAGGGACACAGTGCCCAGCTGCGGTGTCCTGTGCCACTCCAGCTCCAGACCGAAGCTCTGTGAATGCAATCAGGGCCCTAAGGGGAGAGCCTGCATAGCTGTCTGGTATGTCACTTAACCCTTCATTCATTTGCGGGTCTTTTCTGACTTCCTCTGAGCACATTTACCTAGTTCTAGCCCCACAGTGTATGGAAAAGGCCCCAGATATGCAGTCATTGAACTTGTGAGTAGCTGGAGAAAGTGCACAAGTGCACGGGGCCAGGTGGTCTGTGTTGGGTCAGATGTGCAGGACAATGGCAGCTTTATGGGACTCCTGGCATTAATTCCAACAGGGATGGCAGGTGACCCCTGCCTCTAATGTCACAGAGACATTAACTCAAGGTCCTGGTTTTCTAGGTGAAGCCGTGGGTCCGAGGGTCAAATGACCAGCCCAAGGACATGGGTAGTGGCTCCTGCTCTGCCCTTGCTCTCTGCCACGTTTGCTGAGCTGTCACGGGCTGTTGTGAAGTGGGCACCTTCACAACCAAGCGTGCTTGAGAGAGGTGCAGGGTCAAGCAGGGAAAAAGAAGGAGAATGGTGCAAGGTATGGTCTACCTTTCAATCACATAACCAAAGACCTCATTTGGAAAAATGCAGGGGAGCCCTGCATAAACTGAGAAGGAGGCCTGTGTGATTTCATTGGCGAGCACTGTTCCCATGCGCAAGAGTCTGGGCTAGCAGCTGGAGGGGACACGCATCACGCATCCATGGCCTGGTCCCTTCCTACCGGCTTGCCGTGCTCCCTGGCTTTCCATACCATGGTGCCACATGGACCATGCTGTCCGAAACTTAATGTACCACATGACTCTCCTTCCCCAATTCTGACTTTGTCTCCTGGATTCTGAGTGTTTCTCCCCTCTGCACAGCGCGTCTCCTCTGATGCTCTCAGGGCTTCAGAGAAGCCTTGGCCCTGCCCAAAACTGGCCAGGTGAGCTCGCCTCCACTTAGATGTATGCGTCCCACTGGGGCTGTGCAGAATTCAGATGGCTGCATTCGGCATGGTCTTTCACAACTGGCTTTTGCATTTCCCTCCAAAGGTGGGCTGAGATGTCTGTTATTTCAAGTAATATAGATGATTTAATATGCATGAAAACTTCATTAATTCATTAAAAATTATTCCAAGTTAATGAACAATTGTTCTGTCTAGTGTAGGTAAATGTTTCAGCAGGCACTTCTTTTTTGAAAAATAAAATCTCTTAGTTTTCTGCACAATTTTTATCGTTATTTTCTATCTTGAGTGAGGATGTTCTAGCTATGTTTTTTTTCAGATTCAATTGGACGTGGTTCTCAGTGTTTCTTGGCTCTAATGACAGTGGAATGAACCTGCAAGTTGTCCAACAACTGCCATGTCCTTGTTAAGGTTAGCTGCTTTTGAGGAAGTCTCAAGTTAGATGCCCCCAACAGTGAGCTAGAAGTTGCTTTATTTGTCTCCATAATTAAGAACGAGATAGGATGAAAATGGGTCCCGGTGTCACATAGAGGTTCCTTCCCTGTTTGCATGGAGCTGAAAATAATGTACTTGCTTTGCTATTAGCATATTTCTGCTTCCCAGAAAAAAAAAATTTTCACTGTAGCCTTTTCTGACAGGTCTAGAATGCTCTAGAAGTTCTCTCTGTTGAACAAAGATTCAACATACCTGTAGAATTTAATATTGAGGGTGCTTAATAGTTCCCATCTTATTCAGTTTGATAGATATTTCTGGCAGTGTGAAATTATGAACTATATTTTTCTCTCATAATTCTCTGAAAACAGAAAAAGAAAAAAAGAGAAAATTTTAGGGTAAAAATTTCTATATTTTCCATCTTTTACCCAAACTTCATTTTTGGAAATTCTGAAAAAAAAATCCATTTAATTTTATTATACACAAAAGATTAAACTTTTCAAACTATATAAGCAATTAAGATGTAGTTTAGTTAAGTGGAAAAATTAATTATTGAAACATTTTATGTCTTAGACATTAATGAGAAAAGTTTTTGTAAGACAAAAATGAAAGAGAACTAGCCAAGGTTTAGAAGAATGATTTGTGCTCAGTGGGAACCGTAGCACCATGGGGACTGGCAACTCCTTTCCTCTCCAGAGGACTGTCACCACCTGCGGTCCTGCCTAGAAAGGGAAACTCAGGACCAGCAGCACTTAGGGTTCTTCCTGAGGAGAGAAACTGAAGAGTCTGCCTTACTGAAATTGTGTTATTGCAAAGGACCAAGAAACACAGCCAACTGTGAGCTCGCTCCTCAGCCAGCATCACTTTGAACTTCACATCAGAAAATAATGCACTCGCTCTGCATGTGGAAATTTTGTTGGTGTCAGGGAGTGGAGGAGAGGGTGTATGTGCACATGTGTGTGGTGGGGGGGACTTCAGCTCATTTGAGCATTTGAGGACCAGGAATTGGATCAAAAAAAGAGTGGAACCAAACATGCAAGTGGTCATTTTAGGACACCAGCAAACTTATTTTGTGTGACAAACGTACTTATTACTAGGATAGGTAAAGGCGAAGGAAAACGAATGAACTAGGTGATATTTACTTATATTTTATTGTTATTACTACTATTGTACATGAAATCTGACGAATAAAATGATTGCTGTAGATGCTTCTTATCCCAGAACCACAGCCCCTTTCCACAGGACCTGGTCTATTGCGTGGCCGGAACCACTGCAGCAATAGAAGGGCCTAGATTTATGGAGAACTTTTGTGTCAGACAACACTGCTCAACATTTCAATGTTATTTCATTTCATTTAGCCCTTTCCTTAGGATGGGCCTGGCTATCAGATCAAGGAACCATTGCCAAAGGCCTTGTGGATGGGCTCCATTGGGCATGTGGCCTTTGTGCTTAAATACTAGCATGGAGTCCCCATACCTTCAAAATAAAATGTAACTGGGTTAGCATCTTACAAGAAGTTTATACCCTTGTCGATGCTATAGTCCTTGTATTCCAGACAAAAAAAAGTCTGGTCTATTCTGAACTCTTCCTATAGCTCTATGTTTTGCACTTCCTGAAATTTCCCTAATGTCTTATTGATTAATTTAAAAAAAATAGCTGTGGTGAGAGAAACTGTGAAATGGATTGAATTGACCACCAGCTCTGTCATCCTTGGGTCAGCCTGGAGAATCATGTGCTGAAGTTCTATTTTACTTTGCAAGTATCTACACTGCCTCACAATGAGCTAACACTGTCTGGAGCCAGTGATTCAGCTTCTTTTATTTTAAGAGTCTTGCTCAGATCATGGTAGTCAGCCAGCTTTGTGTATAGTCTCTCAGATCCTGTTCCACTTTTATTGGTCACCACTTGTCTGGCTAACTTTGTATGCCTTTCAAGTCCTCAAAGCCAGCGAAGTTTCTCCAGCCAGAACGTATCCATTTATAGAACAGAGTGGGTGGGTGGCTGTTGGAAGACGTGACACTGGAGAGCACTGGGCTGGAGAGTCACATGCTGCTATCCAAATTCTTCCTGAATGTGCATTTCTTCTTCTAGGCCTTTATCAATAGCCAAAATCAACAACCCATCCCAAAAATCAGCATCACATCCTAAGCTATGCACTTCCCACACACTTTGGCCTGGGGAGTGAACACTCTGGGTTGTTGCTTTAGATCAGAATGAAGTCACCGTTGTGTCACACTCAGTGATGACATGGTGAGTTGCTCCCATCAACTGAACCCAATCTGGGGAGAGGAAGATGTTGTTTTCCTTGGATTTGTTTCTAGTTTGGATAAATAATCCAGAATAGACATCTTCCGTGTCACTAGCTCTGCCCCTGCCTTGTCCAGCTTCCCGTCACTTCAAGGATAGGTCAACTGAATCA
Source organism: Castor canadensis (assembly GCF_047511655.1). Taxonomy (NCBI): domain Eukaryota; kingdom Metazoa; phylum Chordata; class Mammalia; order Rodentia; family Castoridae; genus Castor; species Castor canadensis. Next base: position 3,648,745 of record NC_133389.1, on the reverse strand, counting down.
GCAAACACAGCAAAGCAAGACTCCAAAAGCAGACAAACCAACCACTGCATCCATTGCATCAACAAGTTTTGATTTCTGTCAATTATTCCATGAACATGTTAATTTTATACCTTCCTCAAACCTGTGAAGAAAACTCACCAAAATACAAATGTATTGCTACAGTTGTCGGGAAAATCTTAGCCACCAAGACCACTGGCAGATTATCTAGACACCTGAGGCTGAAGGATACATTAGTAAATGATGTGTGTCACTTAATATACTGGCGAGATTTGTACCTGAGTCCATTATGCTGTGTTTGGAGCACTTTCTCTTTTCTTTTTTTCCCATAATCATAAACACGGACCTGTGGCTTCCACAGCGTTATCTGTTCATCTTCCCCTTCTCGCTGTCCAAATGTAAATGCTGACTCACCAGCCAGCATGTGTCACAAATTGCAGTGCTAGAACAATCCAACCCTGAACTTGCTTCTTAAACTCTTAGATTCTTCCACAATGGAAAGGAATAGGGCTCTAGGAATTGTTTTAGGCTTGCTAGAATATTCACTAGCATAGATGAGTTAACACAGAGGCCTAAACAACTTAAGAGATGAGTTCTGCTGTCTCGCTCAAAGGCCTAAGCTGGCATGGTGGCTCTGCTCTGCAGCCTTGGATGGCTCAACCTCTATTCTTCTTGCATGCTGTCCTCTCCAGATGTCCAAGATGGCAAATCATGGGGGAAGGGAAGGGAAAAGCTCCTTCCACTCTCTCACATGTAGGACTGCCATTCATATCCCTCCTCTTCGAATCCCATTGGCCAGAATGTAGTCATCTAGCTTGCACCTGCTGCAAGGAAGCCTGGGAATTGTAGTTTTTTCTCTGAGAAGCCATGTGCACAGCTAAAAATTGGTGACTCTATTATTAGGAGGAAATAAGAACAGCCAACAGATTCTCCCACACTTCACAATCTGATGCTGGGGGACTTTCACAGACATGTACAGTCCCAGCTGTCATATTTCGTAGCCTTCGGTTTACCATATTGGATATGTACTACGAGCATCGATAGGACATTGCTTCTTAACACCATAGTTCCAGTTAAGAGTCATGTCACTCTAACTCCCAAAGTAAAGTTTGAAGGAAAATCTTTCCAGATACAACATTCATTTTTTTAACGTGACCTTTTGTTTATCTTAACCACAAACTCTTGAGCTGTGTTGAGTCTGATACTTTTTGAAGCACTTTTCATTTCGTGCATGCATTACACTGCAGAGCTTAAAGTCATCTTTCTCCAAGCCCAGAAATCTATGAGTCTGAATATTTTCTCTTTTCCAACCTTTCCAAACATTCTGTCACAGTCAGGAGATGATGAAGCCATTATGGCCATTAAAACTCTGCTGCAGTTAAGTTTTATTCCACTCTAAGTGATAGCGCTTGGTACCTTCTTGGAATCTGGCAATTTTCAACAGACCTGCAACTTTTATATCCTCATTAATTTGCAAGGCTGTTTCAGGAAATATGTTCTCGGTGCTGAAAGAAGGACAACTCCAACTCTGAAGAAATCATTGTGCTAATGTTTCTTAGGTTATAATAGCCATTTAAAAAGTCTTCACCATTGTCCTCTGGAGAGTCAATAAAAAGGCTCTCGCACTTTGTTTGAGGTCCTTTAAATAATAAGAGAGCTCCCCTAGTGATCGGCACTGGGGGGCTGTGGGGGAGGGGCAATCTCAGGCCCTGCTCTGGAAAATTTCACTGGGGCTCAGCAGAGACCAAGATGAAAATCAAAAGCAAGACTGCTTGACACTGGCTTTTGAAATACTTAAAAACATCAGCATTTGTCAAGTGGAAAGATTTTCATTTCAAAGTTCTAGCAGGTTATTATTATTCCAAGCAGTGGAGAGTTAAAAAACGTTGAGCAACTATAATAATGGTGGTGTCTGAGTGTGTGTGGGGGGGTGGTTGGGTTTTATTGTTGTTTGCATAAAATGATATCACCTAGCTTTGTTTTGGGTTTGTTTAAGAAACATTGGCTAATTAGACCATGCAAGTCACTTTGTTTTCTGAAAATTAATTAAGCCTGCCCGGCCTTAGCAGGTTACAGGGCCAGGCTCACGGCCCACACAGTTCCGCTGGGGAGAATGTAGGAGGTGAGCCTGTCGCACACGGAACTGTCAGATGGCTCCATCATGCAAAGAATGGGAGTTTAGTAATGTGGGGTTTGAAAGCTTGTTCAAGTTGTAAAATGTTGGATTCTATTTTTATTAACTCACTTAAACTTTTAACATAGTGAAAAAGGTTTATTTAATGTACATTTCACAAGCAAATGGTTTTTTTGGGGGAAAAAATGTGGCAGAGGACATTTCTATCAAGTTATTGTCCCAAAGGGACAAAACAAAGGCGTTGATTATAGACATCCTGCCATCTTGCCAGGCTCATCCACAGGGCTATTTAAGGGCTGTACTGTAGTGCTAAGAGGAAGCTCTTCTCATCCCCCCAATTCTACAGATACTCTTCACTGTTGGGGGTATGTTACAGGCTCTGCGTGGAGTTGTAGAGGTCATGGAGAAATGTTTCGTGGAAAGAATCCTCGAGTAGAGAAACCAAACCAAGCATCTGGAGAAGTAAAACATGCAGTAAGCTTGATGAAAATACCTGGTCTATGGGAAGAAGGGCCATTTTTGCTATCTCCTTTACATATCCGAGCACTTTTTGAAGTAGCTTTATTGAAATATGATTTAGATTCCATGGAATTCTCCCATTTAAAGCACTCAGGTCAATGCTTTTACTACAGTTATAGAATTGGGTAACAACCATCACAAATCTAATTTTAGGACATTTTCCTCACCTCCAAAAGAAACCCCTACCCGGTAGGGGTCATCACTTCTATCTACCTCTTCTTGGCTCCAGAAAGCCCCCAATGTGCTCTTCTGTATGGACTGTCTATTCTGAATTGTTCTTGTAAATGGGGTCACAATATTTGACCTTTTGTGACTAGCTTCTTTCATGACATAGTGTTTGAGGTTTATCCTTTTTTTTGTTTACTAAATAGTATTCTGTTGTATGGGCATACCACATTTTGTTTACCCACAGCTGAAGGATATTTGTATTGTTTTCACTTTTGGCAATGATGGAGAATACCTGCTGCTAATCTCCATGCATGAATCTTTGAATGGACACGTGTTCCCGTCTTCCTGGGATTGTTATCCTGGGGTGAAATGTTTGGGACATGTGGTTTCTCTGTATTTAGCATTTTGAGATGCGGCCAAAATGTGTCTACACCATCTTGTCTTCCAACCAGCAAGGTGAGTTCCAATTGATCCACTTCCTTACCATCGGTTGTTGCTCGCTGACTTTTTCAGTGGTATCTCTTGTAATGCATAGTTAGTGGTATCTTTTTGTGGTTTTGATTTGCACTACCCTAGTGAGAAATGACACCGACTACCTTTTCATGTGTTCTCTCATCACTTGTATATTTTCTTTGGAAAAATGTTCAACTCTTTTGCTATTCTTATCATTATCAGTAAAATGGCTGAAAAGATATACTCTGAACAGAAATTTTTTATTAGACATATAATATGAAAATATTTTTCTAATTTTATGTGTTCATTCCTCAGTTACTTGATGGTATTGTTTGATGCATAAAGGCTTTTAATTTTGATGAATTTGATCAATTCATCAATTTTGTCTTTTATTGCTTGTGCAGTTGGTGTCATATTTAAGAAATCACCTCCTACCCAAAGTTCCAACAAGTGACAAGATTTGCTTCTATGTTTTCTTATGAGTCTACTGATATTAAGCCGATGATCCCTTTTGAGTTTAGTCTTGTATCTGGTATGAAGTAAGACTACAAATTATCCCCTTTGCACATATGTATGCAGTATCCCAGGGCCAATTGTTGAAAAGGCTATTTGCCCCTCCAGTGGCTTTGTGAAAAATTAATTGGCTCTAAGTGTGAGGGTTCATCTCTAGACTTCTAATTTTATTTCATTGATCTATTTGTCTGTTCTTGTACCAGTTGCAGCTGTCTTAATTATTGTAATTTCATAATATGTTTTGGAGTTAGAAAGTGTGAGAGCTTTCAAGTATTCTTTGTCTGAGCTTGAGTTTGGCTTAGCTTGAGGATATGTCCATAGAAACTTCCAAAGTGGAAAAGCAAAGAGAAAGATAATTGAAAAACTATGAGACAACTATTGGACAACTAACAAGGTGTAATACATGTGTAACAGAAATACCAGGAGGAGAAGAAAAAGAGAAAAGGGCAAAACGAATATTTCAAACAGCAATAACCCACCTGGTTGTGGTATGTAATTCTTCTCATACTTTGCTGGATTTGATTTGCTAACACCTTACAATGTTCACTGGCAATATTGTCCTACAATGTCTTTGACTTTGATATAAGGGCTACAGAAAGTATTTGTTATCTTTGCTCCTCTATAGGTAAGGCGATTTTTTTTCCTCTGACTTCTCTCAAGATTTTTATTTACTTTTGACTTTCTGAAGTGTGAATATGCTATCTCTCTGTGCCATGCTTTGTTGTTGTTTTGGTTTGGGTCTTGAGTTTGTGGGTTTTCTTGTTTTGTTTTGCATTTATTCTGCTTTATGTTCTCTGAGCTTCCTGAAGCTACTACAGTTTATAGCCTGCCATTTCTTTTACCTCCCTGATTGTCCTGTACAGTCCTTCAAGTGCTGTGTTGAATGGAAGTGGTGAGAGCATGCAGCTTTGTCTCATTCCTGGTCTTAGAGGAAAAGCCTTCAATTTTCACCATTGAGCATAATGTTAGGCTGGTCATACAACTTGTGGTGATAAAATTAAAGAAATAAAGCAAAGCACAGTCAATAATCCAAAACTGTAGCAGTAACAAAAAGCTACATTCCACACCTATTAGGATGGTCAAAATGCAAAACACCAACACCACTCAATGCTAGTGAGTATGTGATGTGAGCAAGAGTACAACAGAAGATATGCTGGCTTGCACTGATGGTGGGAGTGCAAGGGGATGAACCATTTGAGAAGATGAGCTGGAGCTCCTTAGAAACTCAACATACTTTTCTTGGTATTATTTACCCAATGGGGTTGAAAATTTATATCCACACGAAAGCCTGCACACAAATGTTTATAGCAGCTTTACTCACAATTGCCAAAAAGCTGGAAGCAACCAAGATGTCCTTCAGTAGGTAAGTGGATGAAGAAACCATGATACAACTGGAAAATGGAATTATTCAGAGCTAAACGACATGATTTATCAAGCCATGAAAAGACTCAAAGGAACCTTAAGTGCATGAATTTCAGTGCATGTTGCTAAGTGAAAGAGCCAGTCTGAAAAGACTGCAGGATTCGAACTATGATGTTCTGGAAAAGGCGAAGCGATGGGGACCGGAGGAGGTTGTCAGGAGCTGGGGGTGGGAAAGGACTTCGGGGTGGTGAAACCACTGCATATAATGCTACAGTAGTGAGTCATGTCATGTCAGTCTGTAGAATGTGCAACACAAAGTGAAATCTGACGTAAGTGTGGCTTTTGGGTGATGATAATGTGTCACTTAGGTTCTCTGGTTGTGACAAATGTACCACTGTCCTGCAGGATGCTGAGAGTGGGGGGAGACTGTGCAAACGCGGGGGCAGGGAGGAAACGGGAACTCTACCTTCTGCTCATTTGTGAAACTAAAACTGCTCTAATGCATAAAATCTATTAAAAGATTTAAAGCCAGAAAGGATAGTAGGAAAAAAAAGTGGTTCTGCTTATAGAGTGCTTAGAACCCCAAAGATGGTAGCAGCTGTCAGGATGTCAGTGCCCGCTCAAGTTCTACTGTGCTGGGAGTGGGCTCCACCCCTCCTCACAGTCCATCTTCCCAAAAGCCCGGACAAAAGGTTGAATAAAGAATTAAGATGAGAAGTCGCATCTTTTGCAATGAACTTATCTTCCTATATTTCCCTCCACGTTCTTTTGCATAGTGTATCAATTTAGACACATTTTTTTTTCTGTTCTCTCTCCTACTTAATCAACCATTTTCTTGGATTCAGCCCACTGGAAATCATTCCTATCAGAATTAATGACAATATATTTTAGCCATTTGAATGAACTCACAGTTTTGTGAGTTTTTTCTTTTTTTTTTTTGTCTTGGGATATTAAAACCCTTTTGGCTATTCAAAAGTGGGCTAACCTATTAGAATTTAATTTGTATTAATAAGGATCCTGTGGTAGAGTTTGGGAAGAACTTATTGATAAAATATGCATTGAATAGCAATATAGAAATCATGACACCTTGTATTTACTTCTGTCCTTGTCACATCAAACAGGGACAAGATGCCACGAACATTTCAGGGCTTCAGCTTTTACAACTGATACAACCCCCTAGGTAGCTAAAAGGGATATCAAAGTGTGCAGCAGCACTGATAACTTGTAGAACTGGGACTCCAAATCCACTCTCTCCTACTATGGGACAGATACAGGATAAAGGACGACATGTAGTGGAACTGCAGAGCATGTTAAAAACACCAATAAAAACACCAACAAAGCCAGGCGCTGCAATCGCCTCCGCTAGGGAGGCAGAGATCAGGAGGATCTCGGGTGGAAGACGGCCTGGGAAAATGGTTTGTGAGACCCTATCTCAAAAAAAAAAAAACTCTTCAAAAAAAGTGCTGGTGGAGTGTCTCAAGATGTAGGCCCAGAGTTCAAACCCCAGTAAAACAAATCCCTCACTCACTCAATCAATCAATGAAACAAGAACAATAATGGATGGTAACAAAAAATTTACTCAGGGCCAGAAATTTTTCCCATGTAATGTGTTATATAATTTTCACAAATTTTTATAAAGACACATATGGGTCACATTTTACAAATAATTAAAGGGAAGGTAAGTGTTGTAATAGTCTGACCAAGTCATGCTACTATGAAATGAGGCGCGATGAGGACCCAGGCTTTCTAAGTCCAAACCTTAGCTACATGACTGCGCTGCAGATGAACAGCAGTTTGGGGACCAGGACTGTGAGAATGCCAAAGTTGCATGGGTTGAAATCCAGAGGCATCAGGAGGTTACAGTCCTTAACTGAGAGAGGCTCTCAATGGGAGAAAGGCAGAGAGCTGACAGGTGATGGCCAGCGTACATGGTGAACACCAGAAGCTGCTGGCTCTCCTTTCTGTTAGGATTCTCCACCTCACTCCTGCTTTCAAGGCATTATGTCCAGGTAAAACCAACATGGCGGTCCTGCCCTTGTGCCAGCAAGGCACCCTGCCAGCAGTAGCACCTCACATAGCCATCGACCTTTCCTGGTTGAGTGATTGATGCATTAACTTGGAAAAACCTAGGTATTGATTTTTAACTCCATTGATTCTCCCACAGTCTAGTTTTAGTTATTTTAGCTTTTCTTTCATGTCATTGCTGGATTTCATTATTGTTATTTGATGTTTCAACACATAAGGTCACTAGAGTCACTATGGACGTTCGTGGGACATGAGTGGGAAATACATGAAGAAATGCATAAGATACTTTCAGTTGGGGGGACAGTGATGTTTAAGCTTTTCACATGTCCCCATCACCTGTTCTGTTCTCTCATCAGTGACTCCTGTGTTTTCAGGAAGCCAGGCAAAAGAATTCTATCTTCCTAACGCTTCTTCCTCAGTGTTACATGGGCCATGACTTCCTTCACCAACCTGAAACCCAACTTACTTTATTAAAAGACATTTTTATGAACATGTATTAGTTGTTCAGGGGGTTTCACTGTGACATTTCTTATATGCTTGGTTAGATTCAACCTCTCCATCATTCTCCCTCATCCCCCTCCCCCTACTTAAGATGATTTTCATAGGTTTCAGAGTTTTATTTTCAAACAAGTACACAAAGCACGTCGACCATATTGACCCTCCTTCACCCTGTCTGTTCATTCTCCCCCTCCCACCAGTATATTACCCCACCCCAAAGAAGGCCTGTTTTACATTCCTGCCCCCTTTTCTTATAAAGTACATGTTCATTGTTCAAAAGAGTTTCTCCATGGTACTTCAGCCATGACTACATCATACTTTAATCAGACTTACCCCCCCCCATTGCTCTCCCTTTCTGAATCCCAACTTACTTTTTGTTATTAGTTTTGTGACAATTTTTTTTGACACTTTGATGTGCAGTCTTCCAGAAATGTGTCAAGTTCAGGTTTGATTGTGACATCTTCTGCCCTCTATTTTGTTCTGGAGTTAATAGGATGCTGGGAGTGAAGGACCAAAAATGTGTGTTCTGCTGTTTTGATCCAGAAGGGGATCCCCACCTTTGTCCTCTTGCATATTGATTTCCTTAGAGGCAGCTACTACAAATGGGATTACAGGCCAACTGAATGGACTTCCTAAAACGATTTTTAAGCTGGATGACAGTGGCTCATGCCTGTAATTCTAGCTACTCAGGAAGCAGAGATCAAGATGATCAAGGTTTGGGTTTTTTTTTTTTTGAGCCCTATCTCGAAAAAAAACCCCAAAAAACAAAAACACAAAAAAGGGCTGATGGAGAGGCTCAAGCAGTAGAGCGCCTGTCTACCAAGCAGGAAGCCTTAGGTTCAAACTCCAGTGCAGCCAAAATGATAATAAATAAAATAAAGGGTTTTTTACATATGGCTGAAGTGCTTTTCATAAGATTTGTATCAGTTCATTTGCCTCTAAAATATGAGGTATGATTTTTCACACATTTCCATGAATACTGTGTGTTCTCATAAAAGTGTATTTGTCTGTTTACTGCACAAATGAGAATATCTCATAACTATCTTCATTTCATTGTTTATAAAATTGATATTTCACATATTTTGACCACTTATTATTTTATTTTTATATTTCTTGCACATTTAAAAATTATGACATAGCTGAACTAAAATGAATTTTTATGATTGTGACATGTTTGTTGAGTTCAGAGCTCATGTTTTAATTTCTCAGACACAGAGCTGCCCCCCAAATTCTCACCTTTGGCAAATGTGCCTGGTATCAGCCTCTCCCCTAAATTGTGGGGTGACTTCTGACTCTCCTGGGATTTCACTCCCATGAGTAGGGTATGTTTTGTGGCAAAGTGAAGGGCGTGTGTATTTAAGTCTCCAATCAGCTGACCTAATCTAGATTGGCTTGGCATAAGCTGATGAACCCTTTTAAAAAGGGTTGAGGCCTCTCTCTAAGGAAGATTCTGAGTGGCTTTTCTTCTGCTGGTCTGGAAGAAGTGGCAGCCATGTCTGCATGGCCTGAAGAGAGGCCAGGCAAGAAGGATACAAGAGAGGCTCACTAGCAAGAAAAAGGCACCTCAGCCAACCACAAGGAGGCAAACTCTGCTGGCTTTCCCTAGCCTGGACTGCAGATGAGGATGTGGGTGTCAACAACTGGGTTTTGGTTGGTCTGGTGAGATTCTGGGCTCTGGAGTAGAAAAGGATGGCTGAAGTTGTGATCCACAAAAAGTGTGGGTGAATAGATCTGTGCTGCTTCCAACATTGAATTTGTGGAATTTGTTAAGCAGCTATAGAAGCAAATGTCTCCTCTAAGCCTGACTTTGGATGGGATGTGCTTGGTCCATGCTTCCTCATCTTGACTGTTTCTAGCTTTGATGTCATGTTGGAAAAGGCTTAGAATTCATCCAAAATGTTTATAATGTCTTGCCCCCTAATCTCTTGCTAGTTTTTATTTCATTTTGCATGTATATTTTAAAACTCAAGTGAAACTTAGTTTCCTTGAAGGTTTAAATATCCAACTTTGTTTTTCTTTATGGCTAATCTGTTGTCAGAAGGAAAATTTTTTTTTTATTATTCATATGTGCATACAAGGCTTGGGTCATTTCTCCCCCCTGCCCCCACCCCCTCCCTTACCACCCACTCCACCCCCTCCCTCTCCCCCCACCCCCTCAATACCCAGCATAAACTATTTTGCCCTTATTTCTAATTTTGTTGTAGAGAGAGTATAAGCAATAATAGGAAGGAACAAGGGTTTTTGCTGGTTGAGATAAGGATAGCTATACAGGGAGTTGACTCACATTGATTTCCTGTGCGTGGGTGTTACCTTCTAGGTTAATTCTTTTTGATCTAACCTTTTCTCTAGTTCCTGGTCCCCTTTTCCTATTGGCCTCAGTTGCTTTTAAGGTATCTGCTTTAGTTTCTCTGCATTAAGGGCAACAAATGCTAGCTTGTTTTTTAGGTGTCTTACCTATCCTCACCCCTCCCTTGTGTGCTCTCGCTTTTATCATGTGCTCAAAGTCCAATCCCCTTGTTGTGTTTGCCCTTGATCTAATGTCCGCATATGAGGGAGAACATACGATTTTTGGTCTTTTGAGCCAGGCTAACCTCACTCAGAATGATGTTCTCCAATTCCATCCATTTACCAGCGAATGATAACATTTCGTTCTTCTTCATGGCTGCATACAATTCCATTGTGTATAGATATCACATTTTCTTAATCCATTCGTCAGTGGTGGGGCATCTTGGCTGTTTCCATAACTTGGCTATTGTGAATAGTGCCGCAATAAACATGGGTGTGCAGGTGCCTCTGGAGTAACCTGTGTCACAGTCTTTTGGATATATCCCCAAGAGTGGTATTGCTGGATCATATGGCAGATCTATGTTCAGATTTTTAAGAAGCCTCCAGATTTTTTTCCAGAGTGGTTGTACTAGTTTACATTCCCACCAGCAGTGTAAGAGGGTTCCTTTTTCCCTGCATCCTCGCCAACACCTGTTGTTGGTGTTGCTGATGATGGCTATTCTAACAGGGGTGAGGTGGAATCTTAGTGTGGTTTTAATTTGCATTTCCTTAATGGCTAGAGATGGTGAATATTTTTTCATGTGTTTTTTGGCCATTTGAATTTCTTCTTTTGAGAAAGTTCTGTTTAGTTCATTTGTCCATTTCTTTATTGGTTCATTAATTTTGGCAGAATTTAGTTTTTTGAGTTCCGTATATATTCTGGTTTTCAGTCCTTTGTCTGATGTATAGTTGGCAAATATTTTCTCCCACTCTGTGGGTGGTCTCTTCAGTTTAGAGACCATTTCTTTTGATGAACAGAAGCTTTTTAGTTTTATGAAGTCCCATTTATCTATGCTGTCTCTTAGTTGCTGAGTTGCTGGGGTTCCATTGAGAAAGTCCTTGTCTATACCTATTAGTTCCAAAGTATTTCCTACTCTTTCCTGGACCAACTTTAGAGTTGGGGTCTGATATTAAGATCCTTGATCCATTTTGAGTTAATCTTGGTATAGGGTGATAAACATGGATCTAGTTTCAGTTTTTTGCAGACTGCTAACCAGTTTTCCCAGCAGTTTTTGTTGAAGAGGCTGCTATTTCTCCATCTTATATTTTTAGCACCTTTGTCAAAGACAAGTTGGTTATAGTTGATGGCTTCATATCTGGGTCCTCTATTCTGTTTCACTGGTCTTCATGTCTGTTTTTGTGCCAGTACCATGCTGTTTTTATCATTATTGCTTTGTAATATAGTTTGAAGTCAGGTATTGTGATACCTCCTGCATTGTTCTTTTGACTGAGTATTGCCTTGGTTATTTGTGGCCTCTTGTGTTTACAAATAAATTTAATGGTTGATTTTTCAATCTGTTTGATGAATGTCATTGGGATTTTGATGGGAATTGCATTAAACAAGTAGATTGCTTTTGGGAGTATAGATATTTTTACTATGTTGATTCTACCAATCCATGAGCATGGGAGATCTCTCCACTTTCTATAGTCTTCCTCAATCCCTTTCTTCAGAAGTTTATAGTTTTCCTTGTAGAGGTCTTTCACATCTTTTGTTAGGTTTACACCTAGGTACTTGATTTTTTTGAGGCTATTGTAAATGGAATTGTTTTCATATATTCTTTCTCAGTTTGTTCATTATTAGTGTAGAGAAATGCTAATGATTTTTCTATGTTGATTTTATATCCTGCTACCTTGCTTAGCTATTGATGGTGTCTAGGAGCTTTGGAGTAGAGTTTTTTGGGTCTTTAAGATATAGGATCATGTCGTCTGCAAATGGGATATTTTGACAGTTTCTTTACCTATTTGTATTCCTTTTATTCCTTCTTCTTGCATAATTGCTCTGGCTAGGAATTCCAGTACTATGTTGAATAGGAGTGGAGATAGTGGGCATCCTTGTCTGGTTCCTGATTTTAGAGGGAATGGTCTCAGTTTTTCACTGTTAAGTACAATGCTGGCTGTAGGCAAACAGAGCTTTTTTATGCTGTAAGAATCGACTATAAATTTTTTGAAGATAAGGACCATGTCTGAACCATGTATTTGTCCCTGCAATCTAGTTCAACACATGTTTCATAGTATTTGCTTAATAGCTTCTGAATGCCTGAATTATTTTAGCTGTGCATTGCTGCTATGGATTGCTTAGTGGGTGCATGCATTACTTTCTCTGTCAATCAATGGTGGTGAGGACATACACAGGTAAAACAAGCAAGTTGAATTTAATCTTTAAAAAGGACACAAATTCATCTAAAATTAAATCCAAATATGCTTGTTCAAAATGATCCTTAGATCTCTCTAGAATAAATAGAGATCTTCCTCTTCACAATGGGTTGATATCATGTGGTCTAGGGCATCAAACTTATCTCCAGCCTAAGTGACTATAATTCTTTTCTTGTCATCTATATTTTCATTCATTCTCTCCCCCTCCCTCTTTTCATCCTCTCTCTAATCAAACAATGACTTTGATGTAATTTTGTGGGGAAATTCTCCAAAATATTGATTTGGAAGAATTGAGAATCATGAAAATTTAATCTGTGCATACCATAAACAAAAGAAATATGACAAAACATATTCTGAGTAACAAAACAGAAATTCTCAGCCAAATATTAAAATATTAATTAACACGTACTTTGTGTCTGCTTTTATATCAGCTACAATAGTGACATCCTGAGACATTAGCTCTTAAGTTCCTTCTCAGTTCTTTTTTTATTTCTTCAGTCCTGACTATAAGGTTGAAGAAAAGTTTTGTCATAGTTCTCCATGGGACGAAGGTACCAAGAGGAAGAAATGTTCACGATTTGGGGAATTCTTTTGCAGCTCATGGAGGGAGAAGGTACTGATAGGTAGAGCAGCAGCTAGGTGAATGAAGAATGGTTTGCTCATGGATATCTTAAGATAACCTATCTTCTTACTTCCCTTTTTTATTTTTGCCAAATAAATATTATTTATGAGAAAATGAGGAAATAGGCACAAGGTCAACAATATATTTTATTACTATACTTGCTCTTTTTTCTTAAAGCCAAAAAGTCATCATATAAACTGGTGTTTTCTGAAGTGTTGTTCTCAAACAGTCCTGGAAATATATTCGATGGCTTAAAATGCATGTTAGTCGTCAAGCTGTCTGTTAAGGCCAGCACTTCTCAAGTCTGTTTGACCAGAGACCAAGTATGGTTTTCCAACAAATTCATTACTACCCTGTGGATCTCGGGTTCCACAGAACACAGCTATGGAATGCAGGTCAGACAGACTTAGGGTCCATTCCTGTGTGCACAGAGTATACGAACATGTATACATGTCCCAGATTCAAGCCATATTGTAAGTACTCCTTAGTAAAAAGCTTTCTCTAGCTCTTATTTCTGAAGGCTTTTTACAAATGTCCTCACATTTGCAAAATTGTTCTTTACTGATATCCTCACCCCTTCCAGTTTACTCCAGGGTGGGGGTTCTCTACCATAAATAGTATGAGATGGCTGAACACATGGCATCCAAGTCCAGGTGAATGAAACCAACACAAGTTTGACAGTTGAACATCCGCAGTCCTGGAGGAGTATCTGGCAGGTCCTCCTCATCAGTGGGGAGAACTGAAAGACCGGGGGACTTCAGAGTGACAGAGGAGAGATGACTCAGATCCATGGTGAATGAGCTTGACTTGTGTGCAAGGTTTTGTGGCCTGGCAGAGGGTGAGACCTGGTATTTGAGGCCAGCTGAGAAGGAAGCTGGTGGGTAGACAGTCTTGTTCTTTGGGTGAGAGGCACATCTGGAGCCCTGTGAAGCTCAAAGATGCCAAGGTAGCACAGGAAATTTAGCCTCCCCAAATGTCTAGAGGCTGTGGCTGTGGTCCTTGCAATTGGGACATGGCAAGGGCCACAGTCTTCCCCCGCTCTGTGGCACAATGCCTCTCACATGGTGGCAGCTCTTCTCTGCACTGGATCACAGTGCCCATCCACTTGGTATTCAAAGTCTGCCAGATTTTGATCCCGCTAGCGTCCTGGTGCTCCTCTGGTGCGGCTCCTCGCTCCCTCAATTGATAGAGGCTATTATGTTTGATTCATTACACGCCATTGATCTTCAGAATTTTGATTAATGACAGAGAAACCTGAAAAGTTCAGAGTTTGGCTTTGGTTCAAATGAGCACCCGGAAGTTCAAATGCTTAATTCAAACTGTCTAAGTCTCTTGGATAAGCAAATGTGGTTATGCAAAATTAGTCTGAAAATCTACTGGAAACAGCCCCTCTCTTGGAAATTTCTGGTATTTCCTGCTTCTACTTCAACCACGGACCATAAATACTACAAAGACATTACTTCTTTCTTTCATTTCTGCTCATTTACTTCTGGCCAGAGCCCAGGTTTCTAGAATTTGGGGACAGGTAGCAAATCAGGGTGGGAAGTTCCGAGTGGCATTGTCTGAGTGTCACACTCCCCCCAGATGTACATGCGTTTTCTGTGCACTAGGGCACACAGAGAGATGCAAGCCCATCAGCACTCAGGGTTCGGAGAGAAGAGTTATCTATTTATCCCTGGCAAACTGACTTCTTTTTTTAGAACCGTGAGAATGTGCTGATACCCTGTGAATGCACAGGCATCACTGAGACAAAGCCAGGAGTTGATAAATGACAGTGGGAGAAGTCCCCCCCAAAATGCTCTCCCTTGCTAAATTCAGCCAGGCAGATCTAAGTAGCAGAGTCTGAGGGCTGTGGTCCAAGGTCAAAGAGAGGGACTCACAAGTCCGTGGTGGGGGAGGGAGGAGGGGAAGGGCATTCCAGAGAAAGAGCTCTAGAATGGAGCATTCCAGAACCTTCCAATACATCCCTCCAGGTTCAGAGCAAGAGTTCATCAGCCAGGATGACCTTGTTCATAAGGGTTGTTGACGTTAGCATGCTGAAAGCTTAAGAAGCTTAAGGAGGTACCAGCCTTGATATGGTAGAATATAATTCCATGGGCTCATGTGGCATTCAATACCAATTTACTGTTTGTTTACAGTCAGTGACCAATTTCAATTCCCTCGAGAACAAACTATAGTAAGTAATGTGTCTGTTATAATAAGAAATTTGATTAGGATTTGGATTATTCTAAAAACATTTACAAAATAAATTTAAACTCCTGATCTGCAATATATGCAAGGGTTTCGTGTATGTTGCAAATTCCAGGAAGTATTGAGGAAAAATCCTGTAACTCAGAATTCTGGTAGTCTTCATTTGGCTCTTCACTCAATCCATCTGGGTGGACGTAGTGGCTTGTTTACTCCCTGAGGTAGCACAGGAGAGCTGGTAGCAACTCCTACTTTTCCAAATTACAAAACTATCAACTTTGAGTAAAACAAAACCCAAAGCCCCCAGCTTCTGTAGAGTGAGAAAAATTCCATTTGAACAACAAACAGTGTCATGGTGTATTAGTCAGCTTTTCTGTCACTGTGGCCAAACACCTGACAGAACAAATTAAAAGGAGGAATGATTTATTTTGGCTCATGGTTCAGAGGTTTCAGTCCACAGTCCTTGGCTCTGTTGGTCGTGGGTCTGTGGTGAGGCAAAACCTCACAGCTGAGAGCACTGGTGGGACAAACCAACTCCCCTCATGGCAGACAGGAAATAGAAGGGCCACGTGTGCCAGCTGGCTTACTCCTTTTCTCCCTTTTATTCCATCTGGGTCCCCAACTTAGGGGGTGGTGCCACCCACACCTACAGCAGGTCTTCCCCACTCAGTTAATCCTCTCTAGAAATACCTCACCGCCCCCTGCCCCACGCAGGTGTGCTTTGCTAATCTCCTAGGTTTTCTCAGTCCAGCTGAGTTGACAATAAAGATGAAACTACCATATATGGTAGTTTGCATGTGGTAAGTTATGGTCAGGTCATGGTTCAAATGTTTAACTGAAAAATAAAGCACATAGTAGCTTTGGATCTTAGCTGTATATTCTCTCAGAGGTAACACACAAATTTGTTGCTCCACAATCAATTAGTACATTTTGAACCTTTCTAGAAAGTTATGATGGAAGACCAATAAAAGGGTTTACTACATTGATGTTATTTAACAATGTAGTTTTAATTATTTTGAAATTAAAAGGGAATGTTAAAAGGTCATGTATTTCCAGTTTTATTTATTTCATAACCACAGCAAGCTGGGAATTTCTTTTTCAATGTATTTTATCATTTTGTTATGAAAGTGTGATGATTTTTACATATACATGCTTACAAAGTGAATGCACTGGCAGGAATGTAAGTCAATTTTTCTGTGCCCTGTGGTCATTGGGTTCTGTTCTAGCCTCCTGGTATCCTATTTGTTTAATTTGTTGGACTTCCACAGTTTCTTTTGTTTCCTCAGCGTTTTCTGTGGTGGAAGTTATTTGAGTTTTCTCTGGACTGACATTTGATGGTCTTTTACATAAAATTCTACCCTATGCAGTGTGATTATGAATGGTGAACACCATTGTTTTCTAAATCCCTCACCTCTCTCTCCAGGTTTAACTAGGATCAATCAGTGTCCCTGAGGAATCCTGACCTCATGGCTTTCTTTCAGAGCCTTGTCTCCTTACTCAACATGACCTTAGGGTGACCTCTGATTAGCACTTTCAGGACTGCCACACTGAGCCCAGGTGGGTCCCCAAGTGGTTACCAAAAGCTTATTTCCTTGGCACATACACAGCAATCTCTTTCCAGCCCATTGCACCGGGTGTTGGTGGGCTTCACTGTGCTGTCTTCATATGTATTTGTACATATATGTGTATACATACACACATATATGCATGTATATACACATCTCCATCTTCTTCCCCCTCAGTACACTTTCCTTCCCCTCATCCCTCTCACTTCCTTCCAGACAGTCCCCCGTACACATTCTGTCATCATCATTGGCAGTTTAGGTCTAGGTTCCACAAATAAGCAAGAACGTGTGCCTTTTGAGCTTGGCTTAGCTCGCTCAGTACCAAGATCTCCAGTTCCGTCCGTTTTCCTCCAAATGTCATGACTCATCTTTCTTTATGGCTGTGATAGCCATGGTATGCATGCACGTGTGTACACATACGTGTGTACTTTAAACAGCGTCATGAACGGTGTCAGCATCAACACCTTGAAGGATGTGCAGACCTCTCCTTTTGTTTTCCTCGAGGGTCTCAGAAGAGAAGAAGAGCAGAACTGATCACAACTTTGGTGTCCAGATATCTTCTCTCATTGTAGAAGCCAACACGGGGCAAAATGCTTAACTTGGAGAACTCAGTAAAGTTTATGGTGAAAAGTTTCCTAGGCACTCACAGCCTTTAAGAGTCACAAGTGGAGAATTATTTGGTCAAATAGCCGAGGAGCCACACTTAGGAAGTGGAGCTAAGTACCACGAAAGTCACAGTTTTCCAGATTTTTTACCATCTAAGCAGCAGGACGAAGGTTTATGAAGTCCGACTCAGGATCTACCGACAGCTTCAGTTTCTTCCAGCCACCTTGCAGAGGGGGTTAGCAGAGCAGGTTTTGAAGCAGAGAGGTGGTGTGAGCTGGTGGGCTCTCATCTTCCTTCCAGCTCTTCTTTTTTCCTTCCACTTTCCATCTCCTCCTTCCTGGTGCACCATTTACATTTCGGTCTTTTGTAACCTTTCCAGAGTCTTTGCTAAAACTTTTATCCCAGGGATAATTCCAAGGCTCAGAAAAATTCTGATTCTGGATTGAGATGGTGACCTTGGATTAAGACCAATAGGAGAAGAATAGGCAACATCTCAAGTCCCATGGCCTTGATACACTCAGATCCCATTGTGCTTATTGGTGTGATTTTTCATAGTAAAATGCTTACCTAATGTACTGGTTTTTCTTCCAAAAGACACAGTAGAAAGGAGAACAACTCCTGTTAGCCTCTGAGCCTGGAGGGGCTGTACTGGCCCTCTTCCCTGACCCTCAGAATTGGGTATAACGTTAGTCACTCCTACCCTCACAGAGTGTGACTATTTGTAATCTAGCATTGAGAAATTTGGCGTGTTCAGAAGGGCTTGTGTTGGTTTGCTCTCCTGATCTTCCTATGTTCTCCCAGGATCGCTCCTGTCTTTCCACTAATATGTGGAACTTTCTTTTTCCAGCATCAGCTGACAGGGAGCTGCCATGGAACGATTTGCACAGGAATTAATACACTCAAACCTTGAAACAAAGCTGAGGAAGCTTAACATATCACTCCAGTACCTGCTGAATACCATATGTATATAATCAAAAACCAAGCATTCCTCCTTTTCATATCACCGAGAGAACAAAACTGCACAGTGCAGATTCAGTTTGCTAGAAACCCAAGACCTGGCCACACCATCACGTTAAGCCCCTGTTTTATTCCACTAAGAAAACTTGACCTAAAACAAATACAAAATGTGAATAACAAGCCAGGTTAAAGAATACATGTGGGAGCTATTTCCAAAAGTCACCTGAGTCGTATGCTTGCACTAAGGAGGGTGCCCCCTTCCTGGATGGTGTCACTCCTTCTCCAAGGAGGAAATGACTCCTCACACATCTGTGACTGCTTTGCAGTGGACCATGATCTTGGCAGACAGCCCTTGGACAAATGCTAGTGAGGTAATTATGGAGCTCAGAAGCTTGTAACATGAACACATGTCTAAGTTTTAGTAAGAATTGAAGTGGCTATGGGTTCAGTTTTGAAATACAGTTGTAATTAAAAAAATTATATGAGAATGTATGAATTCTCCAAATAGAAATGCTTGGTGTGAATGAGGGCCATTTCAGACAATGCTCTTGACTCATTCGGGCTCCTAGTGTACACACTTTGAACTCTGCCTCCTCCTTTCCCTCCTCCTCTTTCTTGGTGGTACTGGGGTTTGAACTCAGGGCCTCATACTTGCTAGACAGGTGCTCTACCACTTGAGGCACGACCCCAGCCCTGAGAGTATCTTCTTAATCAAATCAGAGTCTTGGCATTAAGAGAGACTATAAAAGCATCAGCCAACCAGCTTGGCGCTTGCTAAGTTTAGATAATGAAGAGGAGATCGTTTATATGTTACAAGTTGTCTGAATTAGTAGGTTATAAAACGAATTAATAAGGCATAAATACTTCATCAGATCTCCCCTCCCTACCTAATAAACAGTGAAGCTTCAATAGTTATAAATTCTCTCAAAAATAAATTACATTACAAACATGAGTTTGAGTGGCAGGAATGATTTAGGGCAACTGGTGATTTAGAGCTCTGCTATATTGCTTCCTTGGTCCATCTGGCTATTTTTCAGATTCAAATGTTATCTTTATTTTGGTTTGTGTGAGCTACTTTATGCCTAGAAAATCAAATATAATATTTTAATCAAAAAGAAAGGAAAACAATATCATGTGATTTCTATACAAATAAAGGAGAACAGAAAAAAAGCATATTCATTGACACAAAAGTCAATATCGAGATAGAATTGGAACTTCCTGGCATTCATGCATTTTAACAAGAAAAGAAAAGACTTTAGAAATAAAAGATTTATGCAATAAATGAACCTGGGAATGTTAAAGGAATAATGAAATTTTACTAGTGAGCTGGGAAAAATTTAGGATTCTAAATAAAAATATATTTTGTTCAATGAAGATTAAGAAAGTTGGATGTGACATTATTCACTTTTCTAGGTCTTTCAAACCCTAACCAAAATTTACATCAATATTCATTTGCATAAGTTCAATATTGAATTATATTCTATATTGAATTCATTGTGTGTGTTTTGAAGGTAAAATTTAGCATTGCCAAAGTTGAACTGGTGTGATTGGTTTAGTGGTTTTGGAGGTTTGATTTACAAAGCAGTGGCTACCTTAAGTCCCTGCTTGGGTCAGTCACTTCATCTGGTGAGAGCTGTCCCAACAGGGTTGTAGCCACTCAGAAAAGAAAGTGAGCACAGTCATCTTGCAGTGTTTGTAGCTTCAGGACTTCATAAAATATTAGTGTTTTCAATTAATAAGATCACCAAGACATTTTTAATCAAATTCATTGCTTTCCCTTGAGTAATTCACTCTTAAAAAACAGCCTTAACATTAAGTTGCAGGATAGTCAGAGGAATAGAAAAAATGCTAACATTTACCTTTCTTTATGAAAAATTCAGTGTCAGTCATTTTGAAACAAAGAGTGGAATAAAGAGTTAAAACTAAGGGAGAGGACCTGGCTTAACATTTCATAAATGTCACACGTCTCTATCATAAATTACTTTCTAGTAAATAAAATGACAGTTCTGACTAGTTTGTAGGTTCCAAATGTATCTGCTGGCTATGAATTAATACTACTTCCAGTCCTTTTTTTTTTGGAGACACGGGGATTTGAACTCAGGTCTCACACTTTCTAGGCAGGTGTTCTTACCACTTGAGCCACTCTACCAGCCCTTTTCTGTGATGGGTTTTTCCAAGGCAGGGTCTCACGAAGTATTTGCCCAGACTGGCTTCAAACCGCAGTCCTCTTGATCTTGGCCTCCTGAGTAGCTGGGATAACAGGTGTGAGCCACTGGTGCCTGGCCTTTTAATTCTTTATAGGAAGCCACAGGGCTGGACGGGGCCTCCCTTTGTGCTCACACAGGGGCTGCTCAAGTGCTCAAAACAGCACCATCGTCTGCTAATTATATTTGGTAATGACCACACCAATAGCTCTGGAGAAGACGCTGTCAAGAGGTTTAAACTCAAAGTTCTTCCTCCCTGGCAAGACAGAAAGAGGAAGAGAAGAAGAGGAGGAGGAATGGAAATAGCTTATCTGGAGAAGTTTCCACAGTTGTCCTCTCTTATCTATAGGGACTGAGTTCTGAAGCCCTCATGGATGTCTGAAAGTAGACAGCGCCAAATCTACTATGTTTACTACTAACCAAGATGGCTCTAGTGACCAATGGGTGGCTAGCAGAAACAGAGTGGATCTGCTGGACAGAAGGACAGAGGGAAGCTTCATGTCCCAGGAAGGATGGAGTGGGACGGGCCTGATTTCATCACTTTGCTTGGATAATTCACAATTTAAACTTATAAATTGTTTGTTTCTGTAATTTTCCACTTAGTGTTTTTGGACTGGGATTGACCATGGGTCAGTAAAACTACAGAAAGTAACCATGGATAAGCAGGCGTTACCATGTCTGCTTTCCAGCAACTTACATTGTGTATTTGTTTTGCTGGTGGGTAAAGATGGCTTTGCATACAGGCTTTTTTAAAAAATCTGGATACAGAGGAACACTTCTTGGAGTAGTGAAGGGACAGATAAGAAACTTTACAAAATTCAGGTCCCAGAATAAAACAAGCATCACCAAACTGTGACATTACAAAAGCGCCTTATAATGCCTTATTAAACCTCATCTCTTTCAATATATCCTCTAGATGTCTGGGATATCACTGTGTGACAATAACAGTGGTAGAAGCTTTCTCTTCTCTATCGGAGGACTGCATTGGAGTGCAGTTACACACTAGACTTTGGGACCACTGAGAGGGCCAACACTTGGCTGCTCAGTGTGACTGGGGAGCTGACTGCACCCCAACCCCCTGGAGCCCATCAGAAGTGGAGACTGTCAGGTACCCAGCACCACAGACTGAGAATCTGCATTGATCAGGGCTCCCGGATGGCTCACAAGCTCTCTGGCTGTTCAGAACCCGGCGTTTCCTCCTGCGTCTTCCCACACAGGGACCCACGTGCCCCTCCATGGCGTGACGGAGAGACCGTGCTGTCTCACTGGAGTATTTTAGATGTGCGTGCTCTGTTTCTAAGCCATGAGGTTGTTTTGTTATTTATGTGGAGCCATAAAACACAATAGGATTTTTAAGGTCTATTTATATGCACCATGCTGGCATACATATTCTCAGATCAATGCATTTATTTTCATTATCCTTGCATGGTACCAATACCCATCCATTATCAATCCTGTCATCATGATGTCTACAAATCCTAAAACTAAGCATAATGAACTTTTTGGATGATTGAAATGATTACTGTAATCATTTATAACAAATAATTTTGTCTCTGGGCCTTGGATTGTAAGTGATTTGCTTTTACCCATAGCCGGTAAGACCCACATCAAGTCAAAATTGCCCCTTCCACTGGCTTATTTTAACTCTTGGTAATAAATCCCAGTTTCCATGAGTGTCATGCAGCAATTTGTAGGAATCCTAGAGGTGGTTTGGCTGTGTCTGCTGTGGTTGCCGAGGCCTCCTTCCCAGAGGACGAGCGAGTCAGTGGGGAAATGTCAGAACATTATTCTTGAAGAGGTTACATTAGATGCTTTGAAAATTATTTAAGAACAGAGCAAAGAGATCTGTCATATTTCAAGACTACCCCAAATTCCTACTAAGACATGACTTGGAAGAAAGGATGAACTGAATCAAAAATTCAGCAGTTTCCAAGCTGTAAGGATCCACGTAAGCTAAATGCAATGACTGAATATTTACCACAGTCTGTCTTCTGCCCTCACAGAAAAACACCACAGTGAGGTTAGGCTGTGTTTGCCATCACTAATTGTCTTTTAGAATTGCCAGGTTTTTATCCTGTGAGATAGTTTAGATCTAAGTCTAAACAAAATGAAAAGTGGCCATCCAATTAAAATATGTAAACTATTTATATATTTTTCTTCCTTTTTGATAAATTTAATCAATGTAGTACCAAAATAATTGCTTGGTAATTTTCCTGCAAAGTGGAGAAAGAATAAGTAATTGGGCCTGATTTTTTTTTCTCTTGCTCAAAGGGTAGCCCTTTAAGAAGCTGATTGTAAAAGCAGTGGGAAAAAGGTGAACATTGTTTAATTGTCTTATTATTTTCTTTTTTAGTATTGAGCACATAGCTGACATTCAATAATTACTTATTAACTGGATTACACCGCTTGTATTAATTCCTACTGTGGCTAAACAAGCACGGAAGCCACTGTGTGTGTGTGGGTGGAGGGTGGTGATGGAGACCCTGAGGTTGCTCGTCCCAGGTCTTAAAGCTGGGGGCTGTGCTGGAGGAATAGGGACAGCTACTTCAATCCTGCAAGCCCATATTTGCTTCTTCTCTATAAAATGGGTTTAGACCAATATGAATGGGTTGTTTTTGGAAGTAAACGTTAACTATAAAAGCACTTGGTGCCATGCCTGGGAGGCAGGGGGACTGATGGTCTTGCAGTCCTGACTGGTACCACTGAGGAGGGATGGAGAAGAAGAGCCAGAAGTCTTTCCCTGCTCAGGGTTCAGGTTGGGGGGGCAAGATGGAGAAAATGCACAGGTAGATAGGTGTGCCTTGTGCTGCTCTCGCAGGAAACCCTGTGTTGGTTATTTACTGGCATGGGAGGGAAAGTGCACCTGAATGTGTGACTGTCTTCTTATAACCCTGGGAGCCATATTGCACGCCACCTTACAGAAGAGTTTATTTCCAAATTCTGGCCTCCTGTGAATAGAACAAGGAGTAAGTAGAGCTCTCGCAAGGTTTATGACTTCCGAACTTCTCAGGAAGGTGTGACAACTATGCTGGGAAATTCAGTTTTGCTTCCTGGCATGTTTAAAGAAAATGCCCCAAGCCGGGCATAGTGGCACCTACCTGTAGTCCCAGCACTCAGCAGGCTGAGGTAGGAGGACCCTGAGGGCGAGGCCAGCCTGGGCTACATAGGGAGACCCTATGTCTAAAAAGCAAAACAGAACAAAAAGATTAGCGAGACTTAGCTTTAATTGGAATCTGACTTGAGCACAGCAGCTGGAAGAGATGCACTGAGGATGCATGAACTTTGAATGTGGACCAGGTATTAGAGCAGATGAAGAAGTTCGTGACGGGCTGGGGTGTGGCTCAAGTGGCAAAGTGCTTGCCTAGCAAGGGCAAGGCCATGGTTCAATCCCCAGGACCATACACCAAAAAAGCTGTTGTTCGCCAGGCATGGTGAACTCGGCAGAGGATCGAGAGTTCAAGGTCAACCTGGCCAGAGACAGAGAGAGAGACAGAGAGAGCGAGAAGAAAATAAAAATGAATAAAAAATGTTCCCCTTTGGTTTTCTCAACTGATGAAAGTGAAGTCATTTTAAAGAGAACACTGGATGAAATTTTTTAAAGGCAGGAAGGTCCTCAGAAAGAGAGGAAAGGCCTGTGCTTACCTCTGCAGGAAGAGAGCGAGGTCTTTGTCCCATCACGCTGAGAGCGGAGCTCATCCATCAATGTTGAAAATGTCTCCAATGGCACGGTTCTGCTCTCTTCCTATTGTTGTCCTGTGAGGGACAATTATTTGTGGTTTGAATTTGAGGGATTACATGGCCTTTGGTAAATCAGGAAACTTTTACCTCATGTCACTCAGTCATAGAACCATTCTGGATGGTGAAGGTCATTTTAGCTCCTTTTTGTCAGCCACACTTAGGACACCGTGTGCACCCCACATGGAGCTAGCGTGTTGTACAGGCATGCTGGTGCAAGGCCCCTGCTCAAGTTCACCTTACATCGTCATCCAGCAAAATCACTGCCTTCTGTCACACATTGTCTTCTCCCTCTTACTGTTTCGAGATGAAAGTTTTCAAGAGGAGCGCTGCAAAGTGGATATTATGTTGATTTATGCTAATCAGCTGCACGAATGCTGTCACATTGCATTGTTAAGCAATGGCACTGATGAAATATCCCTGCGTCTACTGTTATCTTGCAAGCAGCCCAGTAGTGCAGGAGTGGAGCACTCAGGGACCCGCCACCTAGGCTGGTTGATGGCTTCTGTCTCCCAGGATTTGCTTAGGGTCGTGGGAAGGGAGGCTGTGCGGTCTGTCTGTGCTGTCACATGCTCTCTTGGCAGGAAAAGGTTTTCTCTTTCGGTCCACACAGGATGTATAGCGTGTTTGTGTGAATGCGTGTGAATTTACAGTGACTCCGTGGCCACATTTTATCTTCATGACAGTACTTGCTTCTGTAGCGGGTGTGTTAGTGTCTCCTGGAGGAGCAGCTGGGTTTAGGGCTTTACCGTCAGCTCATAAAACAGTGAACCTCCATGGCCAAGTTTGCAGAGATAAGTTTATTTTAAAAGAAAGGTCTACTCGGGAGATTGATTTGGTGGTTTTAAATGCTGCTTCCACAACCTTCCTGGGCTGTGCTTTCCACCCCTGCACATCTGAAGCAGCTAAAGAGCCGTGTGCACCAGCTCTTCCAGCTCTTCCTAGAATAAGAGACTGCAGTCATCCGCCACAGGAAGGCTCATCCTATCCGCCCGCTGCCTGTGGGCAAACCAACCTCTCTGTGGCCACTTGGGCCATCCCGAGTCCCTAGCAACTTCTTGGTGTCTGAAGCCCTACATCATATTTAGTGCAATCTGACCTGACTCCACCTGGGAGCCATTTGCCAGATGCATTGGGAAACTGGCTGTCTAATCTAATAAGGCAAGCCAGTGTGCTGCCACTTGAGGGGGGCACGTACCTTTCAGCTATTTGCCACTGTCCTCATATCTGTTAAGATCAGTGTTGTACAGCTTTTCATAATACCAACACCCGTTGTGTGTTACATAGGTGGTCTACTTTCTAATCTGTGCCTATATTCTTCCCTTCCTGTACAGGACATCATCATCCCAGGACAGGGATGGAACACCTCGGTGAGCACACTAGTGTCCCAGGAGAAAAGGGAAACAGTTCTGGTCCCTCAGGAGCTAACGAAAATATGGTACAGTAATTATTAGCTAATTGTGTCAGAGTGTGCATGACTCTGTGTGGACAGGCTTGAGTTGCGCTTTATCTCCGTGTGATACAGAGCTTCGGTCCAAAATGTGCGGCAGAGTGAGCACTCCGTGTGAGTTAAATAAATCCAGTAATGGTGTAAGGAACACTGTAGTAGCTGTGGAACTTGGAGGTTGAGCGTTTTTGCCTACTACAAAGCATGCATACCTGTGGAAAGGAAGGGCTCCCATTCTTCAAACTCTAAAAGGCTGAAAAATACCAAAGGTTGAAACCTAAAGCGATTTCACGGGAAACTCAGGTGCATGGAAATTAAAAGCTAGACACCAGGAAGGAGACCTTGGAACCTTGTATTCCATTTTAATATTTTAAAATAATTTTCACACAGGTCCTGTTAAAGTAAAATAGTAATGTCTGGTCCTCATGCCTGCTGTGAAGTCATCTCAATGTCACTTCAATGTCTAGATTTTAGCTCCATCCCTTCTCACCTAAGGCAACTGGAGATTAATTATCTACACCGAGCTAGCTCCTGGGGCTCGCTTTTTGATCACTATATTAATTTAATAGGGGAGCCATCTATCTAGAGCAAAAGGAACATGTGTAGCCTGGAAGTGGGGATGTTACAAACACTGTGACAGAAGGTGTCTTGGAAGGAGGCACTGCTTGAGGAAGATGCTGAAGACCCCTGCCCTGCTCTTTCTTCTATCCATGGGGAGAAAGAGAGCAGTTCTTGGTCACTCTCTTTGGACACAGGCGTTTACAGAGTGAGCTAGGTTTAGTCAAAAGAATGCAATGAGACTTTCACAGTGAGGACTTAGCTTTGCAAAACATAATAATAGCAGAAACTGTCTTGTCACTGCCAGTAATCCTTGAGGAAAAACTAAATGACAAATAGAGAGCGGTCCCTCTGCCATCCCAGCTCCTTCTCCCATGGTGTGCGCTCTCCTGCCTGGTGTTTGGACTCTAAGAATAATCACAGTGCAAAGTACCAGCTAACCAAAGCACCTGGGAGTCCTTTTCCTCTGGAGTGGATCGGTGTGGTTTGTAGGGATGGGGGTGGGGAGATGCAGAAGGAGGTCTGAATTTACCTCACGAATGCGTTATTCAAAGACCAGGAAAGGAATCCGATGTTTGCCTCAGGTAAATGACAGTATTTATTATGTACTCACAAAAGGGTAAAAAAAGCTACTGCTGATTATTTTGACATTAAATTGCTTGCAATACATGAGGGATTAATTTGACATGGCACACTTCATCCTGCCACTTGAATTAGCAGGAGTTTTAAAGAATGGTCTGCACTCACAGCATCATTTGTCACGCGCACACTTTGGATTCCTCTGTGCTCTGTTCTTTACTGGAGGTTTGATCAGGACCTCCGCGGCCTCTTAGAGTGAAGTGTCCGTGTTCCGACCAAATACAGGGATGCAGCTGGGCTGGATGGATGACTGTCACGTGCGGTGGCTTTTCTTAATTCTGGCAGGTTTCACTGGCTTGATTTCCAAGTGATAGGTGCCTGAGGGGAAGGCTCCATCTCATCACCTGACAGGAAGATGATGAAAACGCTTGTCATTGGCCAGGGAACGGATAGCGGTCCACCACTGGTGCCCACACAGACAACAGTTGGGTTCTGTTGGTAGAAGCAATGACAAGGTGAACACTGATGGGAAAGGAGGGTGAGAAGAGCCATTAAGCCACAGCAGATGAGTACAGAAGGAAATACCCACAATGCCTCTGGGGGTGTTGGGTACCAAGACAACACTCCCACCTTGTTTCTTTGACAGGGGAGGAGGCGTGGCACTCCAATGCCATGGACTGAAACTGTGACCATGTCCAAGCTTGAGTGGAGAGCTGGCTCAAAGACTTGGTACTCCATGTTTAGCATCATGAACCAAAACACCAAAATCAGCCCAGAAGAGGAGAGAATAGCCATGTGTCATGGAGCTAACAGTACTGACACCCCCTTTCAGTGCCCGAGTCTGTGGGCACAGACAGGCAGTACCCAGGCAGTAAGGGGCAGGGCACTGCAGCTGTACGTGGACAGCAGAGTAGGCTGGACCAGGAATTTTCTGGGTTGCTGTTAGGACATGATGATTTCTGACCTCTGGCTGGACAGGTCGCTCTATACTGAGTTGTGGTAAAGGTATCCCATCCTCACAGACAGGGCCTGGTTACTAGAAACAAATGGACTTATCAACTGCTAAACTGTCAAGAAGAAACAGGCCGAGGGCTCAGCTTGTAGCTGGGGATGAAAATTTCTATACAGGGCTTTATATTTGAAAAATGTTTTCCCACCATTCTGAGCAGTTCCTCTTTGTGACAATGCAGCCTCCTCCCCTGGATTGCCTCCCATTGGTAGGTAAAGGCACCTGGGGAGCTGATTTGCAAGGTCACTCACAGGCATAGAAAGAGATTTGGGACCAGGTTCCCAGTCCCTGGGGTCCCAAAGGTATTGTGCCCCTGGAGCCGAGGTCTGTCTTCTGAGAGGACCCAGGTTGAGGTGCTGAGAGAGGCCCAGTGTGGCTCTTTCCACTGGCCACCCATTCATTTGCATCACACACTTGAGCTTCCCCTCCATGCTGGGTGTTGGCATTTTTCTGGCTTCAGAAGCCAGTGAAGGAGAAAGTGACAATGCCTAAAAGATGTGTGGGGCACCCAGTTGTGGGAAGGGGCTCGTGGCTCAGGGTCAGAGAGGTCCCAGGATCCTGCTGAGGGTAAAAAATCCTTTCTCAAAAAGAACGTGGGCCTGAAGGTGGTCTGGGTGTCTTCTGAGAGTGGTTCAGTCCACCCAGAGGAACTCTAAATCTTGTGACAATGGACTTACTGAAAATGTATGATGTAATTTATTTAGCTAGAAAAATGATCCTTTATTTATAAACTCTTACTGCTTGAGGAGAAATACCAGGTATCTTAACCTCAGGATCTGAAGCAACTGGGATCCTTGGAAGAGTTTCCCTGCCCCACTTCTGTTCGTCTGTCTTATTTCTGTATCTAATATAAAAGAAAAATCCAATAGCATTGAAGTTAAATAATACATTTTCCCCTCCTAGAACCAATAAATCTGTTTAAAGATGCATTACTACTTTTCTTGAGGGATAATTTAGACTATGTATCAAAAAGGAAAATCAATAGCTTTTTTTCTATTACAAATAATTGCCTGTTTGACTCTTTTTCACTTTTTCTTTTTTATTTATTTTGGCTTTAGCATATTTCTGCCAGAGAGCTCCTCATGCTGCAAGTCCAGACCAGGAGGTGTTTCCTCCGAACAGTGTCGTCGAGGGCCAGCCTCTCCTGAACTCGGGAAGATTCCCGTCCATTCTAGCTGAAGGGGCAGAGCGGGTCAGGCTCTTGGGCACTGCACATTCACAGTGCGTGGTGTGCTCGTGCAGGGCCGAGTGGATGAACACAGTGCCAAAGAACAAGCAGAAAAATGGGTGAGGCTGGAGGAGGAGCGGGCAGCCAACCTTTGTCTCCAGGTTTGGACTAGTTAATTGTAAAACTGCCCTGGGTCAGTACACAGAGGCCTGGATCATGCGTTCAAGGTCTTCCTCCCAAGACTTGGACTGTGGTCACGTGGTCATCAGAGATCCCTGGTGGGGAGACCTAGTGGGCTGCTCCAAATCGTTGTAAAAGAACTCTTTGAGAGGAGTCGGTGTTGCCCTGGCTGAATTGCACAGAGGCTTGTAAGACCAACCTTAGATATTCACCTCACCCACCAGCTGATTTCCTAAGTACTGTGCAGAGGAAAGAGTACACAAACGAGACAAGAAAACTGCCCAGGTGAAGCTCGGGTGGGAGCCCGGGGAAGCTGGGGCCGGTTGCCTCTGAGCAAGAGGAAAGGCTTCATTGAGATGTGGACAGCTTTCCAGAGAGGGCACTCTTGTTTTATTCATAAGTGCATAAAATGTTTGGGTCATTTCTCCCCTCTTCCCCCACTCCCTCCCTTACACCCCTACCCCCTCGATACCTGGCAGAAACTATTTTGCCCTTATTTCTAATTTTGTTGTAGAGAGAGTATAAGCCATAATAGGAAGGAACAAGGGGTTTTGCTGGTTGAGATAAGGATAGCTATACAGGGAGTTGACTCACATTGATTTCCTGTGCGTGGGTGTTACCTTCTAGGTTAATTCTTTTTGATCTCACCTTTTCTCTAGTTCCTGGTCCCCTTTTCCTATTGGCCTCAGTTGCTTTTAAGGTATCTGCCTTAGTTTCTCTGCATTAAGGGCAACAAATGCTAGGTAATTTTTTAGGTGTCTTACCTATCCTCACCCCTCCCTTGTGTGCTCTCGCTTTTATCATGTGCTCAAAGTCCAATCCCCTTGTGTTTGAGGGCACCCTTTTTTAAGTGGAAGAAATCTGGGTATGAGGTGAGGTCTCCTCAAGGAAGTGGGCAGGACAAACATACAGGAGGGGAAGAGACTTGGTGCCCCCAGGGGTCAAGTGGTGCAGTGCTACAAACTGGATTACCCTTGTCCTTCCAGCCCCTCTCATGTTGGGCAGATTGTACTGATCTGCTTCACTGATACAATTTTTAAAAATTATCTTGTTATAGTTATGCTGGGGATACATTGTGACATTTACAAAAATGCTTACAATATAACTTAGTTATATTCACCCCCTCCATCTTTCTTCTTTATCTCTCCTCCTCCCCTTCTTAGAGTAGTTTCAACAGTTCTCATTTTTCCATTTACACGAGTACATAATATTCCTAACATAATCACCCTCCTACACCCTTTCCTTATATTCTTCCCCTCTCACTGGTATGAACCCCCAGACAGGACCTATTTTATTGTCCTGTCTTTCAGTTTTGAAGGAAAAAATATCTTTGTTTGTTTAAGATAGCTATTTGGGGTGTTTCATTATGAGATTTCCATGTACATATGTATTGTATCCAAATAGGTTCATCCCCTCTATTTTTCTCCTTTCTACCTTAGTCCCCTTTTTCTGGTGATTTCAACAGGTTTAAATACTCTATATTCATTCTTGTATAGAAAGTGCATCAGCCATCTTCACATTTTTTACTTCCTTCTTTTACCCTTCCCTTCCTATCAGTGCTCTCCCCTTAGTGCAATCTGTTTTTCATTCTTGTTCTTCCTTGTTTAGGCATCTGTTCATTGTTCAGAGGGATTTTTGCCTTGGGATTATACCTGTACAAGCATTATGCTTAAATCAATGCAACCTCTCCCCTGCACTTTCTTCTCTCTTCTCCCATCCTGTCTTGTGTGACAGTTTTCAGTGTTTCCTTGTGCCTTTTTCCTACAGATGTGGTGTCCTTTTTTATTAGTCACTATCTTTCTTTCCTTTTGTCCTCCTGCCTTGGTCAACTGATACAAATTTAAGTTCAAACTGCAGCTTAGAGTCCATTTGCCAGCCAAGCCCATTAGAGACAAACCAGACTCAACCTGCAGATCCGTAAGTTGGGGATGGTTGTCAGGTGGCATTGTTGGGGCAATGGCTGACTGCTACATTCAGTAAGGCTGCAGCAGGCTGTGGAGGGGTGAACGGGCACATGGTGGATAGTTTAGTATTTTATTGAAGAGTTTTGACTGTGTTCTTTAGTCAAGAAGACTGCTGACACATTCAGGGAGACCACAGTGATCTGACCGTGGCATCAGTGTGGCACTCAGCCCTGTGGTTGAGTGACCAGAAGCCGGGGGTAAATAAATCTAAGAGCTGGCCTCTGTCTAACACTTGCAGTGTGTCAGGAGCCACCCTAAACGCTTTACCGATTTTATCTCATTTAGTCTTCAGGGCAACCATAGGAAGGGTATTCGCATCACTGCTGGCTACCGGTGCTGTAGCTGAAGTAGTTTGTTCACCAAACATCGATATCTACGTGGCAGATTAATATCTAATTAATTTCTTTACTCAACATAAAAGGAAAAAATCCAAGCGTGATGAAGTAAAGTGTTACTTTTTAAGGTCTGAAGTCAGGCAGTTTGGGGGCAGGGAAGAAGGACTGCTCTGAGAAATGGTGGGAAGGAGGAACCAGTAACTGCTGGCAAACCTCCTGCACGCGTGAGAAGAGAGCCACTTCCAGGAAGTCACCAGAGCACCTGGGCTAGGTGACAGATGGGAGCACAGTGATTTGTAGCCAGGAAGAGACACAGGAAGGGGACTAGAGCATGCCACAGTGCCTGTGGGACATGTATTCAAAGATGCACAGTGAAAAGCTGAAGATGAGGCTGTGCAGGAGGAGACAGGGTGACCTTCATTGGAAGAGAAGTCAGAGTGGCAACCTAGAAAAACGCTGGGAAAGAGAAGAAGAATGAAGAGAAATATCAGTAGATCTGATTTAGATCTGATTCTATGCAAATTAAGAAAACACTCCCATAAATTAAAAAATGGGAAAACAAATGACACACTATCAGTTAAACTACAAAAGTATTGACATTAGTAAAAGTTGGGTTTTTAACATTTTATTAGCATATATTGGTTGTACAGGGGGAGTTTCATTGTGACATATCCATATATGCTTAAAATGCACCTTGGTAGATTCACTCCCTCTATCATTCTCCATCATCCCCCTCCCTGCTTCTAAAAAATAGTGTCTACAGGTTTGGTGTCCTGTTTTGATACAAGTAAACAAAGCACACTGGCATTAGCCCTCCTTCTCCCTCTCGGTTCACTGCCCCCTCCTACTACTTCCCGCCCCCAAACAGGACCCGTGTGCATTCCTGTCCTTTTTTTAAAGTGTCTCTTTATTGTTCGGAGGGCTCTCACTGTGGTATTTCACCATGAATATATTTACCTTAATAAGATTACCTCTGTTACTCTTTCCCTACCCCTGTTTTTAACAGCGTTCATTGCATCGTCATATCGTCTTCATACACAACGCAATGTGTTTAGATATCACTCACTCTCTCTCATTCTCTTTTCCTCTCTTGCCTTCCCTAATCCTCTCAAAGTTATTTTCTAATGTGCAAAAAAGAAAAAAGATAACCAGTTGGAAAGAAAAGTGAGATGGGAGAAATAGGCAGATTGCCTTCCTGGAGAGAAGAAGACCAGGATAAATAGTGCAAGAACCCTTTTGGCTCCACTTCGTGGATTGGCTGTAATTTCACAAAGATGTGGTGAAATGGATACCCTCACACATGGCTCTTGGTGGTACAGATGGATCCAGCCATCTTTTGAAGACAATTCAGCAATATCCTGTAAGATCATTAAAAAGCCTTCATGCAGGAGTTCCCATTGGCACCGACCCCCAAGCAAGCAGTAATCAGCCCAGAGGTAGGGGCTACTGGTTCATAGGTGTAACACACTATCACATAGAGCTGTGGAAATCTGAACACCTCGTGTGTACAGCAGTGGGGATATGGCCAAGCAAATTGTGGCACATAAATGAAAAGGTGACCAAGAATTCATCAAAAATTATGCATTGACAATGGGACTGGATCTGTGATTTATCATGAAGTGAAAACTAAAGTACGAGCCTAATTTTACCTTTAAAAAGTGCTCATATGAGGAAAAGTGTGCACAGGACTTTAAACCACTAGTCACCTGCACAATGACATGGAATTTTATTTCCTTCTCTGTGTCTTTCAATACATTCCAGATGTGCTACAGGGAATGTGCATCATTTGTTCTTAGAAAGAGGAGAACAGTGAACGGGCGCTATTTTCAAAGAGACACTGCAGCAAATGGTTCATGGGTCCGGAGGGCTCTGAGGAGCTTGGCTCTAGGGTGGGAGGGGGAGGTAACACAGGGAGCAACAACTAGGAAGGAAGTGGAGTCACGGACACCACAGAGAGAGGACTGGCTCTGAAGAGAAAGGAGAGTCTTCCCATGGGGAGGAGAGACACGAAGCAGGTGCACCCAGCAGCACTTGAAGGGTGGGCGGCATGCTGGCTAAAGGGTGCAGGGCTGATCTGCCAGGTTTTCTAGAGAAGCAGCAGCCAGCACATGGGGTGGGGATGGGGTGCAGAACCGATGACCTGGTGAGGGGGTAGCTGTTGCACCAAATGTGTTTTCATCCATGACCCAGGAGCCCAGGGATGGAAATGAGGGAGATCAGTGAAGGTAAAGCTGCGGTGTGGGGATGTGGGGTGCTCAGCCAGGGCCAAGCTCTCAGGGTCTGTGGAGGTAGAAGTAGAGTCAGATCCAATGTGCCAGGGGCTTGGCCCTGTGAAGGCAGGATCCACCCAGGAGTGGAGTCACTTGCAGCAGCGCTGTGGGACAGGTAGCCGCAGATGAAGCCAGGTAATTTTGTGGGGGCATTTCTAGGTATATAGTATTTTTGATAATCTTGGTGCAATCTGAAATATGGGCCAGGCATTTTCACCATGAACTTGTATCCAGGAGCGCATGTGGGAGGTGTTACATATTGACAGTGCTAGCACCAAGGCCCGCTCTCAGATGCCAGCACTTCTCAGGACAGCTCGTCTGTGTCTGTAACATTTCACTAGCAGTGGTTGGTGCTTCATCCCAAGGATGCCTTTGGGGCCACACAGATCCCAGTGCAGAGTAGGCATAGGGGAACAGTAGGGCTGTGGCAGGTGGGAAAGTGATGTGTGCTCTGCCTAACGGTTTCAGATAGAACACCATTTAAAACACTGCACTTGCCCACCTGCCTGTCACAGGCTGGGGGTATTGCTTTTCTTACTGACCCCTGAGCCATTCCTGGACTCATGCTGCCACGGCTGGGTTCCACTCCCTTCAGGACCCTTCGACCCTTCACAGAGATCACACACAGTGTTTGAGGCATATGGGAAAACCTGTTCAGTTTACACTAGTTCAGTGGTGAGTCGAAGGGGTGACTTGCCTCCCAGGGGACAGTTGGAGATATTTTTGGTTGCCACAGGTCAGTGGGGGTGGGTGTTGCTGGCATCTACTGAGTGGAGGCCAGGGATACTGCTGAATACCTTGAGTATACAAGATAGCACCCTATCACAAGAATTGTCCAACCCAAAGGGTCAACTGTGCCAAGGTTGGAAAGGCTGGCATTGATGGGCCACTGCTTCTCCAGTGCCCATCACTTAAGCATGTGAGCCACATGGGCTGCTGCAGACTGTCCTACTTGACCCCTCATTCCACATCCCTACATTTACCAGGGGCCACAACTAAATTTACTTCCTCAAAAGTCACCATGGCTTCACTTCTGTTTTCCTACATCCTGGCATTTCCTGTCCTCTCTTCCTTTTCTTGCAGTCTGTTTTGGGCCACACTTCTCACAAGTCTCCTTGCAGGTCCCACAGGTGTGGTTCTCAGAGTCACTCTGGGAAAAAGGCAGGTGGAGTAGCTTTCACCCTTGCATGGTAGACCTGACTGAAGGTCCAGCACAGGGCACAGCAAAGCCAGCCTGTGGTGGAGACGGCCAGGAGGCTGAGGACCCCTCCCTCAGGACTCCTTCTTGCCAGTCTTTCTGAAATTTATAGAAAGAGATGACTAGGGGTTGGGGAGCGTCTGCAGATTATCTACTGCACAAGGCGAGATTCAGCGGTGGTCTCTGGAGAAGTTGCCCACCCAGCCATGAAAATAATACACACAGGTGGCCTTTAAGTGGCTGGTACTACACTTGGCTTCAAACTTCAAGATGATGAGACAAGTCCTACCTTTTGAAAACACTCACCTGGCTGGGTGTTGGTGACACACACCTGTAATCCTATCTACTCACGAGGTAGAGATCTAGAGGCCAGCCTATGCAAAAAGTTTGTATACCCCATCTCAAACCATAACTGGTACAGTGGTGTGCATCTGTCATCCTAGCTATTTGGGAAGCATAAATAGGAGGATCAAGGTCTAGGATGGCCCAGGCAAAAGTGAAACCCTATCTCCGTGACAACCAGAGCAAAAAGAGCTGAGCGCATGCTTCAAGCAGTAGAATGCCTGCCCAGTAAGTGCAAAGCCCTGAGTTCAAGGTAATATCCCCCTTTCCAGACAAAAGTACTCATCTGGAGGAGGAAGTTGTAAACACACACGTTCCATCCAAATGTGTTAAGAGAGATGAAAAGTGTCACCGGAAGAGAGAAGTCCCTGGAAGTGTCTTGTGGGTGGCAAGAGGAGAGCAGAGTGAGTTTAGAATCTTCGAGCCTAGGCACTTTGGACTAGGAAACTTCTTAACAACGTTCATCAAGTG
Organism: Castor canadensis; assembly: GCF_047511655.1. Lineage (NCBI taxonomy): Eukaryota > Metazoa > Chordata > Mammalia > Rodentia > Castoridae > Castor > Castor canadensis. Next base: position 3,612,981 of record NC_133389.1, on the reverse strand, counting down.
CGACCAAAAAGTGTCATTCACTTCTTTAAAAAAAGTTTGTGTTGGATGCCTACCAAGTACCACATACTTTCTAGGTGTTTAGAATACAAAACCCAGCAGGAAGGAAAAGATGCTACTTCTCACTGGGTGTCCTTTCTAGTGGGAGAAAATAAAGGAGGCAGTGGTATTGACAAATAATCAATAGCTGGTGAAGCTTTGAAGTAAGAGGAAGGTGACGGGGGGAGAGGCTCATGTTGAGTAAGGTAGCCACCAAAAATCACGGAGGACAGGGAACTCTGAAAGGGAGAAGGACCAGCCACGCGAGGTTCTGGGGTGAGCACTCCCAGCAGAGAGAGGAGGGGTGCATATCTTAAGGGAAGAGGGAAGGGCCAGCACCACATGTGAGGGGCTTGGTGATGGGACAGGAAGTGCCAGACTCCAAGGAGACCATCCTAAGAAGTGTGGATTTTATTCTTAGTACAGTGGGGAGCCATGGGAGGGTTATGGCTGGAAGTTATCCTGGCTCATTTGTGCCTCCCTATGTGACTTTGTGCAGAAAGGAAACCAGAGACAGCAAGATGGCTGACCAATGTTGACTGGATGCGACTTAGAGTCTCTTGGCCATGGCTGGCCACAAGGAAGGTTGGGGAGTGTGGTCTTCCTGTACCCAGCTGAAGTCTCTTGTTCTCTTAAGGAAGAAGAGGTGACCAAATGAGGGGACAATGAGCACTTGGGCAAATTTAAAATGTGTCTTGGCCATGAAGCCTGTGGGACTCACTGTGGATTAAGTAACCGAGTTTTCATTGCAAAAATGCTGAGGATGAAGGGAAAATGTGTTTTTAGGGTGTGTGATGATCCATAAGAGAGAACTAGGTTTGTATTTTCAGTAGAGAATAAGTTCTTAATCAGGAAAAAATGATGATATGCACATTGTTATAGTCATAGTAGGAAAGTGACACTTGATCCCTGGGATCACAATTAATTACCGATCCGTGTCACCAGTGAAGGAGGCTTCCTGTCCAGCACTGTGACCAAGGTCATGTGGCTAAGTGTGGGCAGTGCACTCTGATGAAGAGTTAAGAAGTTATCCCTCTGTCCACAGGTTCTTCTGGATTCCATATATCTCCTGGTTTGGTCCAAGTTCTCACAACAGAAGCCACCCAGCTTATGGAGTGGCCTGGTCGGCCTGGTCAGCATGTGAGTCCCAGGCGCTCTGCATCTGCCTTTCTCTTTTCTCCTTAGACACTCAAAGGGAAGAGCCGTTGAAGAGCTCCTGCTGACCTCATCAGGCGACCTTCTGCACTAATTGAAAACGTGGCCTGTGAACACACACACGCACACGCACACGCACACGCAGTGGAGCTGTGATGTGGCCTTTCTCAGCATGACCTGGTTGTGTGGATGTGGGCACCGACTGACCTTGACAGTCCCGGCACAGTAGCCCTCCCGAGACAGTGCCAGCCAGGATGAGGCTCTGGTCAGACCAGGAAGTGATAGGATGAACTGACGAATGCCTGCAGCTCCTGGCCCTGGTCAGACACACAGAGCTGCTCCAGTGCCACTTCTGGGAGCCAATAACTGAGGGTGACACAAGGGACATGAATGCCAAGCTGTGCAAATCCCACATTCTTTTTGGGAATGTGGAGAAAGCCGTTTTCCTTGGTGTCTACTTAAAAGATCACTATTCATGCCACCGCCTAGGTCTTGGAAACGAACTCTGGGATTTTCTGTGTTCCTAAAACAAGGAGTTGATTTATTTTTTATTTTTTGTAGCACAGCAAGGCTGGAACCGGTGAAGGATGTTTTGAGGAGTGAATTTGGAATCCTAATTCTGAGTGGGGGACAATCCCCCAGTAGAAGTCACGTGGAAATGTCTCCTGGCCCCTGCTCTGAGGTGGGCCTGGACAGAGCATCGCCAAATTCTCCCTTGGTTCTCACAGACACTTTACTTTCCGAGTAATCCAAAGTCCCAATGGTACAATCTCCAAGAGAGCGAGGACGCTGTGTTTTGGCCCAAACATCTTGTCCTTCCTGCATGCCTCGTGGGGATAGATGTTGTGCAAGGGACAAGCGTACCTGCCACAGCACCTATCTCCATCACATTTCCAAATGAGCACAATCACCGTACGAATCTCCACGTGGGTAATTTTCTCTCTCCGGAAATGTGTTTTAATTGAAAGCATTTGGAGGCTTGAGAGAAAATGTGCAGTTACTTTCATAGACACTTTGTGTTTGGTTACCGGGATGGCATAGCTGCTCCTTCAAAGGAAGAAGCAATCTGTCAGGTAGGTTTGGCAGGAAGCTGAGCTGGGCTGAAATGAGGCTCACAGAGTGAATGGTAGCAGTGCAGTCCGCGTGAGATGTCCACATGCAGAGTTTCCACGCCAAAGGGACTTAACGACACAATTTTGAGAGCAAAAGCATTCCTGGGAAAAATGTACATAGGTGTGCTTTTCTACGCATATTGTTACAGCCGCACGACACTGGAAATCTCTAAAGGAATGCTTGCTAATGAAATAAATTTTACTTTCGGCCATTAACTGCTAAGAGAGCTTGTCTGTCCGATAAAGATTTCGCTTGTGTTTTGATGGGGCTGTGCTGACACACAGGATTGTTTAGCTCTCGGAGAGAGAACTCAGTTCTTAACATGCTTCCAACTCAGCTGTATTTTCTTTCAACCAGACTGAAAACTGCAAATTACCGAAACGGTAAAAACTGCAGAAGCGTTTGCGACATCATTTTGTTCTACAGGAAGACAATATTCAGGGTACACGGGGCGTTGTCTCTGAGTTAGACACCCCAATGTAAATTTCAGGTGAGAAAACAAGCTCACAGTTTGATCTGCTTTGGAGCTGCTAACAGACTGGAAGTCTCTGAGAGGCCACAGTCTTCCATAGTTGATGAGCAATCAACCAGCATTATATTGTGGCCAACAGAAATTACTGTGATTCACAGTGTCTGTGCCTCCAGGCCCCACAAAGACTGTAAAGTCCAGAGTCTTTTTTTTTTTCCGGTGGTACTGGCATTTGAACTCAGTACCTTGCACTTGGCACACAAGCCCTCTACCACTGGAGCAAATCCCCCATCACCTTTTTGCTTTAGTTTATTTTCAGAGAGGGTTTCTTACTTTTGCCTGGCGTTAGCCTCAGTCTTTGCTTTTCAAGTAACTGGGATTACAGATACGGGGCAGCACACCAGGCAAGCCTACCCTAGAAAGGAAGAGAAGATGGCAGGAGGGTGGCTGGGTCGCTTGCAGGATGGTTAAGGACTGAGTAAAGCCCTCAAGGGCTTTCTGCCAGCATTTGCTGTTCCCGGGACCACAAATGCAGACACTGTGAGCACAGGGGCAGGGCATATTTGAAACACCGTTTTTCTTTCCTTTTCTGCTTCTTGTTCCTCCCTTTCTCTTTTGATCAAGCACTTTTCATTAGTTCTTAGCAACAAAAATACTTTCAGATGAGTAATTTGAGGATCTCAGTCCAAACATAATTGTCAGAATCATGGGACAGTTCTGTGGGCTTTGGAGGACCTGCGGTTCACCATCAAACGAACCGGGTTGAGATTCTGGCCCATCAGTTTTTGTGCCAAAGTTTTTTAGCAACTCTGGTATGCTTCCTTACCTCCGTGACTTTCAATCTCTCCAAGTGTAAGGGGAGGTTATAAAGTCTGCTTTTCAAAGAATTCTGGATATTAAATGAAAGAGTACGTAATGCACCAGATATTAGCAGGATTATTTTTGGAATGTAATAAAAATAATTCAAAAGTGCACCTAGAAGAAAAAAAATAATAGATATTCCTATTATTTGCCATACTCCCATAAATCAAAAATTAACATCACAATAGGAACACTTTCTGATAAACAGATAAAGGCTCTGAAAATTGAGAAGTAGAAATGAGGATGTAAAATGTGATAAAGGATGCATTATAAAAGAAAAAAAGCAAAGACATTTCATCCCACAAGTAGTGTAGGGAAAATAAAGTTGTATTCTCTCCTCCCCATGAACCATGGTCCAAAAAATTCCTGATAAATCCCAGGATTAAAGTATAAAAGGAAATAATAATAATATAAGAAAATATACCAACTATTTACCTGATTTCAAGCACACAAAGAGAATGAGTGATGAATGAGATGATATGGTTAAAATATTTTGTATGTCAAAAATCACATACAAGACTGAATGTCTAATGACAGATGAGGAAGAGGTCTACAAAAAGTTAGCGTCATGACAGAGAGACAGCAACCCACAGGAGAAACACTGCCATCCCAAGTTTCACAGAAACATGGGACGTAGGAAGATATTGTACTGAGGAAGAAAATGAGAATTTGCCATATGTGAAATATCCACAACCAGAAGGAAGAAACAACCCAGACAGAATGGGAAAAAAAAATCTTTGCTAACTGTTTGTCAGATAAAGGATTAATATATATAAAGAACATATAAAGAGGCCAAAAAAATTAAGCACCAAAACCCCAACTAATCCAATTAATAAATGGGCCAATAAATTGACCAGACATCTCTCAAAGAACAAGTACAAGTAGCTAATAAACACAAGAAGAAACGTTCAACATCCTTGGCGTAAAGGAAATAAGTGTAACTGAAAATGACACTGAGACTCCATCTCACCCCAGACAGAATGGCCATCGCCAAGAAAACAAACAATAACAAATGCTGGTGAGGATGCAGGGAAGGAGAAAGCCTCATTCACTGCTGGTGGGAATGCAAGTCAGTACAGTATGGAAATCAGTATGGAGAATCTTCAAAAAGCTAAATAGAGAACCACCTTATGATTCAGCCATACCAGTCCTGAGCAACTGTCCAAAAAAATGAAAGTCATCTTAGTCAAGACACCTGCACACCTATGTTGATTTTAGCACTATTCACAATAGCCAAGCTGTGGAATCAGCCTAGGTGCCAACAACCCATGGATGGATAAAGAAAATGTGGTACATGTAACTACATGACTCTGCCTTAAAGAAGAATGAAATTATGTCATTTGCAGGAAAATGGATGGAACTGGAGATCATCATGTTGAGTGAGATAAATTGAACTCAGAAAGGCAAATAGCATTTTTGCTCATGGAATCTAGACCTTAAAAAAGGAACAATATGGCTTGATTGAAAAGGGGTGACCGTTTGGGGGTGGTTAAAGCAATGGGGGGGAATGGCAAGGGTGATGGGGTGAATTTGATCAAATTACATTATACATATATGCATGAAAATAGCATAATGAGACCCACTAAAACTGTTATAAAAAAGTGGGGAGGAGGTTAAGGAAAGGAATAGAGGGTGAATTTGATCAAAATATGTTTATATGCATGTATGAAATATAACAATGAGACCCTTTTGTACAATTAATTCACACTAATAAATGAAAATTAAAACTACCTGCCATTTAAAGAGCATCAAGCTGGCAGAGATAAATTTTTAAAGAACCCCAGTTGCTGATGGGGCTGTGGTGTGAATCAGCTCGACACTTTGGGATCTGCACTGGCAGTGAGTGCCTGAGCCCTAACTCCTTCAAACCTGTTGATCTGAGAACCCTGTTTCCCAGGTGCCCAAGACAGACAGGAGTGACACTCATCTCTGTCCGCATGCCACCTCCAGCCCTGTGCGAAACACCTTCTGCCAACGATTATTTCTTAAAGATCCAGAAAACCTGCACACCCCAAATAAAAGCCACGATTACAGTTACCATGGAGACCACGGTGCTTTATGCTGTGCAGCAAGCTGCTTGAGGGGCCTAAGCGGTGGCCACAGATGTGGCTGTCCACCCCAAGCTCACCGTCTCTCACCTGCGCTGCCAGCCTTGACCCCTGAGGGGCACGGTGGCATTCATCTCAGGAGGCCACTCTTGTGACCCTAGTACCCACATGGGTTGCTCATGTCCTTTTCTGTGGAGTCTCCCCAGAAAACAACCTTCTTTTCCACCACAACCTTTCTCCCACATGGTTGAGTCAAGTGCAAGGGGCCAGGTGGTTAGCAACCCTATCTACCTAGCTCAGGACTGTGACAAGACAATGCTGTCCCTTGCTCCTCCTCAGCTCTGATCTGCCTGCTGCAGATTCGTCCTCAGGGTCTGGTCACATGTCTAGCAGTCTCATTCACCTGTGACTAGATTTCAGCCAGACCTGTGCTCTGGGACCCTCCCTGATGGGTCAGTTATAATGTCAAAGATGCCAAAAAAACCTGACAGGCCAGCTACAGCAATGGAAGAGTGCGTATGTCAGGTGTCTCAGCGTCTGTGTTTATAATCCCCCATTTTCTCCAGTCTCTCTCCCCCTCTGTGCCCTCTTGGACTCCCTGCTTGAGCTCTGGGATCTGGCACATAACAGATGCTTGCAAAATACTTGCTGACCGAGTTGGTGAATATAGTCCCTAGATGGAACATCGCACGCTGTTAGAGGAGCACTTAGATACTGCGTAGTGAGGTTAGGCCATGCTAGGTTCCACTGCACATGTGTGGTATTAGTCTAATTTCCAGAAGGAAACCAAAAATCAGGGCCTGCAAGAACTGGAAGGAAATGCACCAAAATGTTATGGCAGATGCTGCTGCAGGGAATGTTTCTATTTCGTGCATTAGAATTTTAAACAGTAAGCGTGGATTATTGTAATCATGGAGAATTGCACATATATATATATATGACATACTTATCAACCGAGTTTGAGAGACGTGCCTACGGTCATAGGGCAATGGCAGAATCAACATCAGGGTAGCTTCTGCTGATGCCCTTCTGTGGGAAGTTGCCTTGTCCTCCTCACCAAATGCGTCAGGTTGAGAACCTTCTACGACGTTGGCTCACTTCAGTTTTTCATCTACCTAAATGCACCTGATTTGTAAAGAAAATCTCATGCTCCCTCTGGGTGGATCCTACTAAGTGATATTTTAACAAGGGAGTTGTATTCGTGCCTCAATCCAGAGCCTTTTGTTAAATGGATGCCTGGTCCAATACCAGATACATAAAGCTGGCATGAAGGAGTCCTTTCTCACCTTCCAGCTTGCAATACAGGAAAAAGCACACATTAGCAAGGGCTGCATATAGACACGGAGGCGTAATTTAGGCATGCAGTTCTTTAGTGGCCATGGCCTCTTACCTGTGCTATGTATCCATTAATCTTATTATTTTTTGAGGCTTTCCATAAAGTCACCTACTGGACGTGCCTGCCATTGTGACGCCTTTTCCATCACACATAAAGCACTCTGCAGGTGCCTTGTCATGCCAGGGTCTATGTATTTCTCTGCTCTTAGCTGGTTTTCTTTCCTGCCTTGTGAATTGCACCCTGCTGGCATCAGAGACTGTCATTCTTATTGTATTTTTATTTATTTAATTTTATTTTTTGGCAGCATTGGGGTTTGAACTCAGGACTTTGCACTTGCTCGGCAGGTGCTCTACCACTTGAGCCACACCTCTAGCCTGTTTTGGAGACAGGGTCTCACTGTTTGGCCAGACCAGCCTGAACCATGACTGTCCTATTTCAGCCTTCCCACCATAGCTGGGATAATGGTTGGCTCATGGGAACAAGTGTCTGGAAGGGCAGGGTCCTGGCGATTTTCAGCAATGCAACCCGGAGCCCTCCTCAGTGCCTGGCATGCTGATGAATTCTGCTCCTTGTCCCTTGTGGTCCCAACACATCAGTCCTCGTGGTTATCTAGAGGTGCCTGGCTCTCTCTTCTCTCTGGAGTTGCCCACTGTGATCAGCTACCTGGAATGCCTGTCTCTCCCTTCTTAATTTCTACTTAGCCCTCAAGGTGAAATCTGCCCAAATCTGCAGCCTTCCCAACTCCCCAGCCTGCTGGGCAATCCTGTCTCTGTTGTCCCCACCAGCTTTTGTCTGTTAACTCATGTCTCTGATCCTCCACCTGAGAGCTTAAGGGGCCTTCACCTTCTGGTCTTCTAGACCTGGTAAGGAGCTGGGCACAGGACTGTGCCAGTAAGTGCTGTTAAGTAGCTGTCAGGTGGGATGGTTGGCACCTGCTGGGTTGTGACCTTGGGAACAGTGGCATGAAGTTGTCTCTGCCTGTATCTCTCAGGTGTTTCTGTGCCTCTCCCACGACTTTGAGGATTGTCCCCCTCTCTTTGATTATCCGGCTTCTGTTTTAGTGGACCCATCAATTTCCTCTCTCAGTCTTACCTTCTCAATCCGTTTGCTAAAACAAGATGCCATGAGCTGAGTGGCTGGCATTGTCTCCCAGTTCCACAGGCTGAGGTGTCCCCAGGGTTGGTTTCTCCCGAGGCCTTTCTCTCTGCCTGGAAGATTCCTGTTTTCTCCATGTCTCCATGTGGCTGTCCCTCTGTGTGTGAGTGTGTACACTGATTTCTTCTTATTAAGGACAGGAGGTGGGTGGATTTAGGGTCAGCCCTGGAGACCTTAACTATACCTTTTAAGGGATTGATTTCCAAATATGGTCACACTCTGAGGTCCTGAGGGTCAGGGCTTCAGTGTGTGAGTTTTAGAAGACACAGTTTAGCCCAGACACTTGCCATGAATTTCCTTTGCCTTTGCTTTTTTACAGTTATTCCTGTTCCGTGCTGTGATCCTCTGGACTTCAGTGAGAATCACTTCTCAGCGAGTCAGGTCTCCATGATGCTCTCCGTGTTACCACCAGGTCCCCAGCTCAGCCCAGCTACACTGCTTTTGTTTAATTCCTGCTTTGAGTCCACAGCCTCCATTTTCTCCCCATCCTTCTGAATCCCGTCTCATTGCTTCCTCGCCTTTTATGGTCCCAGGTGAGTTCCCTTCATTTATTTATCTTGGCTGGTGTCACCAGTTTATTTCTTTTATTTCCCCTTTGCTGGGTCCACTGGATCATCTGTGCCAGCATTTCTTACTGCTAAATGCTTCCCAGGAACCTACTGTGCAGGAGGAGCCTTGGCAGGTGCAGATGGAGAAGACATCAATAAAACCCTCCAGAATGCAGAGTTTCATGGGAGACAGACTCATAGCAGAACTGAGTCAGCTGAGCAGCAGACTGCTACCTCCGGGTCTCACAAGATGTAGAGAAACACACCAGGGGCAGTAGACAGGCTGGGGTGCTACCCAGGCTCCACACTTTGTGTAAAACTAACAAGATTGCTGAGCACAGTAAATGTTAAAAGAGGGAACAACTCACAATCATTGTCATGGTGGTGTCTATGTCCAGAACGGGTGCAAGGAGGATGTGAAGCTGAAGCGTGGCCTTGAAGGATGAGTGCTGGCTCACCAGGATGGCGAGGGGTGGGACGATCTCAGAAAGGAGAGATTAGCAGAAAGGAGAGAGGGTGGAAACGCAGCCAAGTAAGGCTGGGCAGGTGGATTGCAAGGCCAGGCATTCAGCAGCTTGAGGATGGCTATGATGGGTTGTTGGGCACCTTGCTTAGATACAGCGCTGAGCTTCTTTACCCTCCTCATGTGATGGAATTGACTATGGAGCTCTTTAGAAAGCCAGTCCTCAGATCTCCCTTCTGTGAGTTCTGGCTCAGGGGCCTGCAGTGAGCCCAGGCACATGCCATTCAACATCCTGTGCAGCTCAAGCCAATGAGAGCTGTAGTGGTCACCATCCCACTGCTCCCTCATCTCTGGACTCCTTCATCCCCAGAGATGCTAAGAAGGCGATCTTCTCATCCTCTATCTACTCCAAAGTTGTCTCTATTTTCTCTCTCTGCCCCATAGAGGCAAAGAGAAAGCAGCGTCGCAGTAAAGAGCATATGGATGCAATGCTCCAGTGCTCATGCCTGTAATCCTAGCTACTCAGGAGGCAGAGATCAGGAGGATCGTAGTTCAAAGCCAGCCTGGGCAAATAGTTCCTGAGAACCTATCTCGACCCTTCACACACACACACACACACACACACACACACACACACACACACACACACACACACACACAGGCTGGTGGAGTGGTTCAGGATGTAGAACCTGAGTTCAAACTCCAGTACTGCAAAAAAAAAAAAAAAAAAAACCACTTGGATGCACCAATCAGATAAATTTGGGAGGGAATCCCTGCTCACCCAGCAAAGGGAAGAAGGTTTAGATGTTCCTGCTTCTCTGATTACGAACGATGGCACTTAAGACACAACTGCTTCTACCACCCTCATTCTCTTCTCTACCCTGTCTTCCTGGTGTCTTTCTCCTGCTGTATTCCCAGCGAAACTGCTCCTTTTTAATACTACAACATTTATTGGTAAAATGAAGTGTTACAAAATGCTTTTTTTTTTGGCAACACTGGGCTATGAACTCAGGGCCTCAGTTGGGCCATACCTCTATCTACTTTTTTGATTTTTGTGGGACTGGGATTCAGGCTTCACCCTTGCAAAGCAGGCACTCTACCATTTTTTAAAAATTTTTTATTGTTTTATTATTCATATGTGCACACAATGCTTGGGTCATTTCTCCCCCCTTCCCCCATCCCCTCCCTCTGCCCCAACCCCTTCAATACCCGGCAGAAACTATTTTGCCCTTATCTCTGATTTTGTTGTAGAGAGAGTATAAGCCATAATAAGAAGGAACAAGGGTTTATGCTGGTTGAGATAAGGATAGCTATACAGGGCATTGACTCACATTGATTTCCTGTGCGTGGGTGTTACCTTCTAGGTTAATTCTTCTTGATCTCACCTTTTCTCTAGTTCTTGGTCCCCTTTTCCTATTGGCCTCAGTTGCTTTAAGGTATCTGCTTTAGTTTCTCTGCGTTAAGGGCAACAAATGCTATCTAGTTTTTTAGGTGTCTTACCTATCCTCACCCCTCCCTTGTGTGCTCTCGCTTTTATCATGTGCTCATAGTCCAATCCCATTGTTGTGTTTGCCCTTGATCTAATGTCCACATATGAGGGAGAACATATGATTTTTGGTCTTTTGGACCAGGCTAACCTCACTCAGATGATGTTTTCCAATTCCATCCATTTACCAGCGAATGATAACATTTTGTTCTTCTTCATGGCTGCATAAAATTCTATTGTGTATAGATACCACATTTTCTTAATCCATTCATCAGTGGTGGGGCATCTTGGCTGTTTCCATAACTTGGCTATTGTGAATAGTGCCGCAATAAACATGGGTGTGCAGGTGCCTCTGGAGTAACCTGTGTCACAGTCTTTTGGGTATATCCCCAGGAGTGGTATTGCTGGATCAAATGGTAGATCGATGTCTAGCTTTTTAAGTAGCCTCCAAATTTTTTTCCAGAGTGGTTGTACTAGTTTACATTCCCACCAACAGTGTAAGAGGGTTCCTTTTTCCCTGCATCCTCGCCAACACCTGTTGTTGGTGGTGTTGCTAATGATGGGCTGTTCTAACAGGGGTGAGGTGGAATCTTAGCATGGTTTTAATTTGCATTTCCTTTATTGCTAGAGATGGTGAGCATTTTTCCATGTGTTTTCTGGCCATTTGAATTTCTTCTTTGGAGAAAGTTCTGTTTAGTTCACTTGCCCATTTCTTTATTGGTTCATTAGTTTTGGGAGAATTTAGTTTTTTAAGTTCCCTATATATTCTGGTTATCAGTCCTTTGTCTGATGTATAGCTGGCAAATATGAAATTGCTTCTCAAGAATCTTCCTCACCTGGGAGGGTAGCTGGTTGGTTGCTGTGGCTGCAGATCTCTTTGGCACCCTCATCAGCTCACCTGTAAGCTCTGTGTGTAGCTGTCTAGATCCATACTCTGCTCCCTCTGCTGCAACCCTCCCCTCCTTGTCCTGCTAGAGCAAGGCTGGTGTGGGATTTGTGCAGCTCAGCCATGCTTAGGACACTCATGTGATCATGGCTTGCCTCAGGAAGGAGGTACATACACTGGACAAACCAAATTAGTGCACCCCATGGATCCACCCAAAACCAAACTATGGCTCTTTCACTCTCAATCTGGGTTTGGGGCTCTCGCAGAACATCTGATATTTTTCTGTCTTGATTTTAGGATTTTTAGGCATTGGCACTATTGCCACATTGGGAGCTGTGGGGCAGACAGGAGGGCATGGGTATTTTTTTTCTTTTCTTTGAAAGAAAATTGACATGAGGAGTGCAGGGTGAGAGGCTAGAGGCAGTTTTCTGGCAGGATGGTGATAATCCCAGATGACTGGGGTCCCTTCAGCCACTCCCACCTCGCTCCCACCTTGCTTCTGGAATCCTTTCTTGCTAGTAGGCCATGCTGAGTCCCCCAAAAGAGGAAGTAGCTAACTGTCTGTGTGCCGACAGCCCATGTGCCTGACCCAGGCGTGTTAGGCAAGACAGTCCCTCCTGACGGCACAGCATGATCCTCTTGGAAGTGCTGCATCTGGAACCACACATTTCAGCACATCTGGAGAGTAGAGAAAAAAATAACCAGAAGCAAGGCATTGGTAAATGTCAGCTGTTTATTGACTTTCCTATTTGGAAGTGAAATGCTAAGCAAAGCAACTGGAGTTCAAATCTGGAGCCCATGGCTGGTGGCCAGGGGGTGGCAGAGAAGTGGCCGGGTGCAAAAACAGGCATGTCCTGGGAGGGCAGTGTTGCCTGATTGTCTTCTGCCAGCTTCTGCTGCAGTGAACTCACTGCTATTGTGGCACTAAACACCCACAGTATGGGTTATTTTAATGGACATATTGCTTTAAACTGAGCGTTCACCATCTGTTCAGTCCCTAATTTTGAATGCAAAAGGAACATATTTCACAATTACATCTGTAAGTAATGATATAAGTAATTTAAATGCATGTATATGTTCACACAATGCAGTAGACAGCTGGGACTTTTTTCCCTACTCTTATGTTTCAGGCACAAATCAAGGGAAAATATTCACTGGCCCCATATAGAGTGCATTTCCCCATTTATGTGAAGTCGTTTTGCAGGAAACAAGGTTTTCTGTCCTAACGGTACCTAAGAGTTCAATGCAGGCTCAGTAAAATAGATCACAGAGTTGTTTTTACAATGCTTGCCTTGTCCCTGGCCAACCCCCCCTGGCTGTGATGACAGCGTGGCAGATGTCAGGCATTAGATCTATCCGTGTCAATGGATGCTTATGAGGCGCCAGGGTGGGCTGTGTGGCCGGCATTTCTTTCCACTCCTCCTCTGGAGACAAGGCTGCAAGAGTGTTTCCACAAAAGGAGGCATTTGGGGGGATCAGTTTGCCTGTTTGTTGGGACTTTCAGGCAGCGGGGCAGTGAAGAGACATTGCTGAGGACAGCCACAAGCCAGCCATGAGAAAGGAAATGAGTGTGCAGGGGGGTGGGGGGTACTGGAGAGAAGGATGTTAAGGCTGACGATTAGGAGACTGTGCCCAAAGCTGGCGAGGTGGGGACCCCGTGGCTCAGTGTGTGCCACATCTCTGCGCCTCAGCTCAAAGGCAGGGCCTGGAGAACGACGCCCAGTGTGGACTGCCAGAGAGGAAGTAACTCACAGGACTCCAGGGTGACTTCAACAGGGAATCTGCCAGATGGCACCTTTGGTGTCGACTTTCCTCTTTTGAAAACTCAGTCTTGAGGACCAACGTGTCATGGATAGCACAAACAGTGGTGGCTGTTTGGAAAGAGATTTTTTCCTCCACCCATCACCAACACATGCAAAAAATACTTGCTTTAGTGATGTGGCACAGCCCTGGGAGGAAGCAGAATTGTTTAGAGGCTTTGGCGTTGTCCAAGTGCTAAGCAAGGAGTAAGAGAACTCACAAATCCTCCGCCATGACTTCATTGCCGTTTTGTATCTGTCCTCCCATATTTATTGTGCCTGGTGCTTTTTTTTTTTTTCTTTTTTCAGCATCTGTGTCATAGCTGACAGAGTGGATTTGCATGGGGACTTATGTCACCATTTGCGAGGACTCCCTATAGAGATGCTTCCTGAGCTTGCTCTAGTTTCGATTTTTTAACTGCTCGTAGGCAGCACACTTCTTATGTTTTTCTCAGACAAAGGTGCTAGCTTGAACTGATGGAAGGTTTATTTTTGGAACATTATTAACAGCTTATAAATTTGGAGGTGTTGTATGGAAGGATAAAATTGCACTATGGAGTCTGCATAATTCACTTTGGTTTGTTTTTGCAACGTTGGGGATTGACTTGCTGGGCATCTGCCACAGGTCCCTGAGCTATACCTCCAGCCCTTTCATGATACATTCCTATCAACTATTTTTCACCTGACCCCTGAGAAAGGTTGACTTTATTGGCCCCAAAAGATCAGATGTCATTGTGGGCACACACTTAAATTAAACCCATGGTCTTTGATTATTGAGAAATTGATTTATTTAGAAGAACTTTCAACTTAATTCACTCTTAGTACAGTATTTATTCCCATTTTGATCAAAATTGACAATGAATTGCATCTTCAAAGAGCTCGAGTTCATTCTAATTATACAGAGTCCGAAATGAGTTTTTAAAAAGTCCCAGAAAATGAACATGCAGTTACAGCTCCGTGGTTCCCCAGCTAAACCTTCATCCAGTGCACAGTCAACTGGCCAGGAATTTTTACCGTCCCCACCATAACTGGAGAAATACCGTGATAAAACTTTGCCCAATTTTCTACCTTTGGAGGGGACTAAATGAATATGCACGGGTACAAGCTGGACCTGCAGTGAGGTGTTAGAAGTGCAGACATTTCACCAGACTTCCTGGATGGATTTACCTCTAGTGGCTCAGTTTCCTCAAGGACAAAATAGGGACAAGTTAGCACAGTGACTGCACATGTGGGAAGTGCTCGGGAAGGTTTCTGTGCACTAGGCAGGGATGGGGTGGGGGGTGGTGCTAGCAGACCTCACTTATCACCTGTAGCTGAGGCTTACATTGCTTGTGGTAAGCTTCATCACTACTTCAAGACTGACCTGTTAGGAAGTCTGTGTCAAAGCTGAGAGCTGATCCCTCCTTTCGGCCACAAAGAGGCAACCTCACCTGCTCTAGAGCGACAGCACTTCCTGATGTGGAGAACAGGAAACCCATCTACTTGAATGAGCTGTTGAAAAGTGAGATCCATCTGCTCCAGACCCAGGGAAGGAAGTTGAGGGCTTGCCCAGCATAACTGTGAGGGCTGAGAAATTTGGACACTGTGGCAACACGATGGAGTTGTCACTCAACATTCAGCAGTACAAATAATGGGGCAAAGGCAGAGCAATTAAATCTAGGAAATGAATGCAGTGACAGATGTGCACACAAGTGGAGGAGAGACAGATCGTGATTGTTTGTACCTTTCAGGCCAGAGAAGGGTTGTTAAGTCCTTATGAGACACGGTAGATTGTCAACACCCAAGTCAGGACTAGGAACACCTAACGCTGAGCATCAAGATGGCTTTACAGTGTGGGAGAATGTTCTTTAAGATGGAGCAGAGATCAGACCCAGAGCCAGGCCTTGGGGGTGTCACTTTGGAGATTTCAAACACAGTACTGAGGTGCTTCAAGCCAGGCGAGCACATGAAGTGAAGTCGACGTTCGTCTGATGGTGACTAGTTTATTGTTTGTGAGGAAGGTGGATCGTCAACATTGACATAAAACTCTTTCAGAGCACATACTCGCCTTGGAGTGTAATAATCCATTTGTCCTGAGTATTTAAAGTTCTGTTATGCGTTACATTCTCTCTCGTATTGTTCAATTGGGATATAAATATATAGATTGGCCATATTCAATTCTAAAACACGAGGGCAAAGCGAAACTGTTTTCTAAGGTAGTGAGAGAGACATGTCCTGGAAGTCCTTGTGGCTTCCTTGGTAACACCCAGGACTGGCTGCTGAGGACATGAGGCCAGTGAGTAGACAGGTGTTTACCCACACATTCCTGTTCTCTGGCCCTTTAAGCTGGTGACAACAGAGGACTTGGAGCAGGTGAAGTGTGACTCCCTGTGGACAGTAGAGCAGCTGAGCCTGTTGTAAGCTCTTTGCCTACTCACAAGTTGTTCTGATGCTTGTTGAAGTGGGTGAAACAGAGACCCGTGTGAAGGAGAACCTGCGGGCAGTCAAGGGAAGGTCAAGCAGCCTTGGACTCGAATGCCCAGGGAAGGCTGAGGGTACAAAGCAGAACAGGACAGTAACGGACATGGCAAGTACAAGCACAAGAAGCACTCTAGTAAACCCACACAGGGAAGCCCTTATGGAAACCAACCGCCTAACTCTGGCAGAGGACGAGAATGGAGACGCTAGACTGCCAAAGGTAACCTCTCTGTTACAGCGGGATTCTCACTCAGGATCAGAGCCTGGAGTCCACGGATTAAGCAGCTGTTATGAATCTGATGTTCAGTAGAGGATTCCATGTGGAAATCTGGAGTTGCCTGCCCTGGGCCAGCTTCTCACCTCCCAGAGACAGCGCTGGTTTCATCCACAGCCTGGAGGTTGCAGTTACAGCCTGCATGTCCCTCCTGATCTGCACTGACTTAAGCACGCTCATTTGGGAACTAGAGGGACATCTGACTTGTCAGCCTAAGGAACTCGGTTGACCTGCAAACAGAATTGTCCATTCCCCACGTGGCCATCCATTCGGATCACCCTAAATGGCCATTTCGTGTAGATAAAGGGGACAGAATGGCACTCTGTTGGTGTGTTCTGTTGTGGTAAGACTCGTGGTGATCATTAAATATTTCACAAGCCCCCAACACTTAGAGTTTCGTGATCATATAAGCTCACCTGGTGTTTTGCTTTCTATAATTTGAAAGTTGGTAAACCCAGAGGAAGTGACGTCACTAAAGCAACATCCATGTGTCTCAGGTGAGTGGATTAGTGCTATTTAGAACAGCAAATGGCACAAACTCCAGTGCGCATGGCACAAGACCCCTTGAGAATATTTTGCCTGTATTTTAATCTCTGGTCAAAAGGTGGGTCTATATAATGTGTTCATCACTCGAAAAGGTGCTTGCACATGCAAAGAAAGTGCCTCCTGCGCTCTAATGACTGAAATGAACGTGAGTGTGTGTGAAGGTGTGGGCGTGAGTGTGCGGCCCTGCGGGATTGCTCTGAGATTTGAATATCCCCGGGTAGTACTGGGAGATTCTAATACACGAATTTACCGCTGAACCCAAATGTGACAAAATGATCCTAGCAGGGAATGGAAGAGAAGCACATTGCTCCTGCCACGCTGGGAAAAGCAAATAACCCAGTTCTTGGTAAGGAGGAAAGGATTTGGTGTGGGGTGGCTCACTCCGAGCAATAGAGAGGTGGGCTGCGCGTTTCCCCAACCCCGGCCCTGAGCGCATGCCAGCTCTGCTTTGGGGAGGGATCTCACATTGTCCTCTGAGTCCTCAGAGATGCTGCAGTCTACAGCCTGTGTTTCTGCAGTTCTCAGGATCAGTTGTTCTCTGGATGATAGCTGGAAGTAAGAAGCTCCTGACCAGACTTTGAATATTAGCATCTTTAAAAAAAGATACCTGAGTTGGGTGTGGTGGTATAAGCCTACAATCCCAGTTCTCAGGAAACTGAGGCAGGAGGATGGCAAGAACTAAGAAGAAAAAAGAAAGAAAACCCAGTTAACATCTTAGCCTCAAGAAAAAACATTACAGCATATATGTCCTTCGTAACTCTATATTATTATTGTGTACAGAATACATACACAATTAATGTACCACAGTTACGTCATTTGCATATTAAATGACATTTACTACCACTTACAAATGCAGGCCCGCTCTGCAACGATGATTGGGATTGCAGGTGTAAGTGGTTCTTTGAGCACATGTTCTAGAGAGGTTCTCTGTGCTGGGAATCAGATGAGTTCAGTGGGTGTGTCTCTGTGTGTGTTGGAGGCTTCATTACAGCTGCCCTGGCCAGCTGCTCTCTTACCTGTGCAAAGGTCACCTGCCTGTTCCTCCCAGCAAGCCATCGAGACAGGCAGGTTGGTACGATGATTTTTATGGACAATGAAACCAAGACCCAGAAATCTTGAGTAACTACTGCAAGCTGAGAGAGTTGAGTCCAGAATTTCTGGCTCCAAATCTGAGCTCACCATCTGCCTTGGTTCTTGACATAGGTCCTGCCTTGGATGCTAATGTCAGAAGGCTTTCCCTAAGTTAGTCTTACAACTACAGTTTTTAGTGACACGACCCAAAACAAGACATATGGAAAAGACTTGCTAGTTATCATTTGGGCCTTTTGAGGAAAGGATACACTTAAGAATTTTCTTATTTTTTTTTTTAAGAAAATCCCATTCTTATGCTATTATCAACCAAGGAAAAACAAATCAACAATTTCAAAGCAATGAGAGAAAAGATGTACCAGATAAAATACATTTCCAATGTCTTGACTTCAATCATTTATGGATCTGGGTGGGGCCCTGCATTCTTGGCTTGGATACATCCAGTGAATACATCCCACTTCCCAGAGCAACCCCTGGTGCATGGCCACCCCCAGAAAGTGCCGGGGCAGGACACTCGGACCTGAGTTCACTGTGCTTACTGTTTCATGAGATGCACAGAGGACATTCAGTGCAAGGACTGATGCCTCTGTGAGAGGCAGTGTGACCAGATAGAATGCTTCAACCTCCCTGCCATTTGTAGGGAGCTGCATGACATTCTACTCCCTTCTGGTAGGGTCCCCATTAGATATAAGTACCCCAGAGGAGAGTGATGGCCCAGCTCAGCAGTTGGGATTGTCCTTCTTCCACCTCCAAGTCTCTGAAGTCTTGGGAAGGATGTGGGGTGAGCGGCGGGAAGTGGAAACTCTCAGAGGGTCAGTAGAGACCTGGATAGAGGGCACTAGATATAGGTCAGGGCTTCCATGTGGAGATGCCATGGTTCTGAGAGCTAAGAGAGACCAGCATGAGGCCCAGTGGGGAGGGAGGTGGACGGCTTTAAGATGGCTTCTGGTCACTAGGCTCAAAACAGGCAGGAAAGGACCTGAGTTTCCTTCCATACATGGTACTCAGCTTGTCAGGTGGAGAAGCAAAAGCTAGGCACTTCATTCCCACCTCAAAGGACCTGCCACCCTGGTCTGATTCATGTCCCTATAGCTTTATCTCTTTCAGAATCAGGATGTCATAGAAATGAAACTGTATAACACATAATCTTTTATGTCTTGCTTTTCTCTATTCAACACATTTGAGAGTCATTTTTGGCATTGTGTTTATTGGGTTTTTTCTTTCTTACTGTTGCATAGTATTTATTGAGCTACAAATTCTTACCATCCACCAATGGATGGACACTTGGATTGTTTTCAGTTTCTGACAACTCTGAATAAAAAATACTGTAAAGACATGTAGTTAAGTCTTTAGTGGATATATGTCATTTTTCTCAGGTAAATACCAGGAGCGGGGCCATGAGTGAAGTGTATGATTTGCTTTTAAGGATGTACTAGACCAATTTCCGAAGATACTTTACCATTTTGCCTTCCTTCCTGATGTGCGTTGATCCTTTGAGTTGCCCCACATTGTAGCAAACCCTCAGTCAGTTTCAAGTTGGCTCTGCTTGTGGCTTTAGCTCCCACTTCCCTGGTGACCAACTGCGTCATGTGTGTTATTTATTCTTGGCATATCTTTGGCAAAGTATTCAAATCTTTTGTTATTGTTTTAAGTTGCGTTGTTTTCTCATAATTGAATTTTGAGAAGTTTTACTATTTCTTTTAGTACATTCTGCGTACGAGACCTTAACCACGAATGCAGTTTCAAAGTACTGGTATCTCAGCCTGTGCTCTGTCTTTTAGATCTCTAAACAGTGGAATCTGGAGTTCATAATTTTACTAGATTTTTTTCTTTTATTGACCATACATTTGGTACTATAATTAAGAACAAAAATAAAACTTTCTTAACCTAAGGTTTGAAATATTTTGCTTATGTTTTCTACTGGAAATGTCTATACTTTCAGGTTTTATCTTTAGCTCCATGATCTATTTTAAGCTTAATTTTTATGTATAATCTAAAGTATTTTTTTTCCCAAAAGTACTGCCCTCACCCAGAAGTCTCTTCAACTGTCTAGCACCATTTGTTAACGAAAGTCATCTTTTTTTTTGACTTAAGTATCTTTGTTGCTTGGTCAAAAATCTTTTGACTGTAGAGGTGTATTTGTTTCCCAGGTGTGTCTGTATTCTGCTCCATTGACCCAGCTGTCTTTGGGTCTGTACCACTCTATTTTGATTACTGTAGCCTTGTAAGTCTGAGATCAGGTAGTATAAAGCTCTTAAATTTGAAATTAGAAGCTATTTGTCAATTTCAACAAAATGCGGCTGATATTTTGATTGGAATGGTATATTTCTTTTCCATTGATCCTTCTTCAGTTTTTCATCAGTGTATTAAGGATTTCAGTCACAAGTCTCTGTATCTTTGGTGAGGCTTAGCCTAAGTACTGTACTTCTTTCATATTATTTTAAAAATTCTAGTATGTGTTGTTGTACAGGGGAATGCAATTGATTTTTGTATGTTTATTTTGTATCCTGAAATCTAGCTAAAACAGCTTACTAGTTCTAGTTGGTTTTAAAAATAGTTTTTAGATGATGAAAGAGGGTATCATAATTATAACTGGGTAATTTCCAAAACTCCTTGGAGTTCTGTCTCTGTTTGTTTCACATATTTGATGCTTTTTATTGAATGAATAAAAAACTTAGGAGTTTTATTACTTCTTGATGAATTGATTCCTTTATTATTATGAAGTAACTATCCCTGAAAATACTTGGTTATGGGATAGCTCTTATTTAACATTAATATATTCTAACTTTTTAAGAATCAATGTTTATATAGTGTATCATTTTCCATCTGTAAAAGTTTTATGTATTTTTTGTCCTGATATTTAAGCTGGGTTCTTTTTGGCAAAATATTAGAAGTGCTTTTGTAAAAGGCCTATATGACAATCTCTGGCTTTTAATTGGAGTGTTAGATAATTTAATTTAGCATAATTGTTTGTGTGTCTGGTTAAAATCTACCATCTTGCCATTTACTTCCAATTGTAATACCTAATTTTTGTTCCCTGTTTTCTTTCTTTTCTGTCATCTTTTGGATTATTTGAGCATTTTATTATTCCATTTTATTGCATCTGTTGGCTTATTTGTTATATTTTATTGATTGCTATAGTGTTTATGGTACCTGACTTACAGCAGTCTTTAAGTGATATTTTATCACTTCATCTACTTTATAAGAAACTTAACATTACAACTGCTCCCTCACAGGCCTGTCTTACTGTCCTGTACCTTGTTCCTACCTATGTTACAAATCTCTAACTATATCATTGTTTTTCTTCTAAACACTAATGGTCTTTTGAGGAGATTTAAACAGTAAGAAATGTGTTTGTAAAAATGTTTACCTACATAATTACTGTTTCCAGTAGTCTTCATTTTTTTGTGCTGATAGTAAGTCTCAATGGGTACAATTTTACCCCAAATCAGAGACAGCCAGTAACATGTGGGGACTTTGATAGTCACGGCAAGCGTCGGGGAATATTACTGACCTCTAAAGAGGAAAATCCAGGAGGGTGCCACAAAATATCCCACAGTGCACCAGCATCCCCTCCACCACAAAGAATTATATTGCCCCAAATATGGGTAGTGATACAGTTGAGCAATCCTAGATAATGTCTGTATGTCCTTCTAGAGTGCCTTTTCTTCCCAACCAAGGACTTACTTTAACACTTCTCATGGCCGAGTTGAGCTGGCAATGAATTCTTTCGGCTTATGTATGTCTGAGAAGCATTTGTTTCACCAATGGTTTTTGAAAGTGATTTCATTGGTATAAAGTTTAGACAGATAATTTTTAAAATTTATTTCCCCCCTTTATTTTCCCTTTGCTCTCTACACTTCTGGGATGCTCTGCCACTGCTCTGGCTTATGTTGCTTGGGACGAAGTCTGCTGCAGTTTATTTTTCTACACATTGAAGCTGACACAGCTTCTCGATGGCTCTTTTAATTTTTGAAACTTTGTTTCCTCTGGGCTTCATTTAGGGTTGTTACTATTTTTATGCCTCTGATTTCACTGTTGTCTCATATGATATGATATCTAATCTCTGTCAGTCCTACCCAATGCATTTTAATCCAAGATAGTATGGCTCTTATCTCTGTAAGTTTTCTCTGGGATTTTATTACACTTTCAACGCCTCTACTTAATACAATCAGTCTATCTCCAGTTTTTCAAACATGGGATATTGTTTTACTAACTGTTTTAAGGTTCTTGTCTACTAATTTTAAAAATCATTTGTGTCATTTGAGTCAGCTTTGATTAAGCAGAGTTTCATGGTAGCGGTTACATTATCCTGCTGTTTTGTCTGGTTGATGTTTTTAAAGTGAATGACAAATATTGTGAATTGTGTTATGTGCTAGATATTTTGCAAACCTATAAAATTCTTAAATTTTATTTTCAATGCAGTGAAGTTTCTTGGAAGCAGCTGAAGTCCCATCTGACTGTTTTTTAGGTTTTTGCTGTCAAAAAAATCATTTGCCAATGCTCCCTGAAATCATGGATGCCTGAAAGAAGAAGAACAGCAATTTTAAAGGCTGGAAAGATGAGAATGTTCAACTTAGATTTCTACATACAGAACAACCATGATTTAGGAGTAAAGAGGTAAATAAAGTCATTCTCCAAGGACAGAAAAACAAAAAGTATTTGTTACTAACAGATCTACTTTTAAGACTGGCCAAAGAAAATTCTTCCAAGAAAAATGGAAAGATAAAGGAAAGAAGCTTGGGTCATCGTTTAAAAGGAAAGATTGATTAAGTAGAATTCACCACAATCAACAGCTTGTGTGATGATGAAAACAGCAAATTGTAGATTAGAAAAGATTTGCAAACCACATGCTCAACAAAGGACTAGTATGTACAGTACATAAAGAGTGTTCACAACTCAACAGTAAAGAAGCAAGCAGCATAATTAGAAAATGCACAAAGGTCACGAGCAGACATTTCACTGAAGAGGATGCATCTACAGCACATGGAAAATAAGCACATGAAAAGATTCTGAACACTATTATCCACAAAGTGCACGTTAAACACAGAGAGCTGTGCTGCCTGCCTGCCAGAAAGACTGACAAAAAGCAATGACAATAGTGAATGCTCTTAAGAACGGGCAGTTCCTCATGCACTGCTGGTGGAAGCCTGAAATGGAGTCACTCTGGAAAAAGCCTGTTGTCTCCTTCTCCTCCTCCACTCCTTCTCCTTTTTCTTCTTCTTCTTGTCATGCTAAATATGCAATTCCATATGAGTCAGACTTTTGGGCAGGCACACCAGAGAAATGAAATATATGGTTAACCTTCTCTCTCCTTTTTCCTTCCTTCTTCCCCCTCCCTCCCTCCCTGCCTCCCCCTCCCTTCCTGCCTCCCTCGCTCCCTTCAAAGTCCTTCAGCAGGTGTATGGTTAAACAAGCTGGTGCGTACAAACCGTGGTGTAGCCACAATAAAAGGAATCAACTCTTGATACTCATTAAATCTTGGATGGATTTCCAGGTAATTACGGGACGTGAGAAAAGCCAACTCAAAAGGATGCATTCTGCGTTTCCAGCTGTAGAACATTTTTAAATAACAAAATTTGGGAATGGGTAGCAGATGGGTGGGTCCTGGGAGTTGGTTATAGCGGGAGGGTGAGGGAGGGAGATTGGTTATTGAATGGCACAGTAAGGGGTCCTGTGATGGCAGAAAGCTCAACATCTTGACTGTGGTGGTGGGAACCTACTCAACAACCACATATGAATGAATGCAAATAAAATTGCCCAAGTTTGTGGTCATTTGTTATGGCAGAGACAGAAAACTAATGCAATCCTATGTGATTCCACAAAAATCTAAGCACAGAAAATTATCTGATAGAATCAGAACAGTGATTGTCCATGGGGGTGGGCAGGGAATGACCACGAAGGGGTAGGGAAGAATGTTCTGGAATGATGGAAATATTTTACATCTTGATAGAGTCCTGGGTTACCTAGATGTATACATTTGTCAGAACTTATAAAACTGCACGCTTAAGATCTTTAAAGTTCAAAAAATGTAAATTATAACTCAGTAAAAATGTATCTGATTATAATTTGAAAATTTGATGAAATACTCTGAATATTTTGTAGCTAAATGAGGTCTAGTGGAATAATTTCTCTAATTCATAATGGATTTTGAAATCAAATGTAAACGTTTTTACTCAACTGTTAATATTAGTATAATATTTTTGTAGCCACAAACTATTACAGTATACTATAAATATATATATATATATATTATAAATGGTGGTAAGACCAAACACCTGCTTGCATTTGAATCATGGTTGTTCAATTTATTGGTTGGTTTTTAGAAAGTTTGTAAGCTTCTCTGAGCCTCAGTTTCTGTCTTGGCCTATGGGTATGTCAGTGTTACTTCTGAAAATTGATTGTGAAAATACACAAAGTCTTAGTGTATAATTAGGGGTTCAGTAAGTTCAGTGGCTCTTTCTGTGGCAAATAGCAGGTATCTGTGATCTTATATACGCTGTGACATACAAAATTAGTCTTCATCTAATGGAAATAAAATGGAAAACAATTGGTGAATAAAAACTCTTAATCTTAGGATTATAATTCTTCCCATTCAGAATGCTGTCTAAGAGTGGCAAAGTCTTATGGGCAATGGCGAATCTCCATAGCCAATGGGATTCCCACTCAATCCATTCTGGGGACTGTAAGTGATGTTGAAACCAGAATGTCAGGTGAAATGCAGGTAGAACTCACAGGGTGACAAATGGGGCTGTGCAAACAGGACATGGAACCACTGCTGGGGATGACAGCGTGTATATGGGGGCTCTGCTGAGAGTCAGCTGGACACCCGCCACTGCTATTTCATGACCTGTTAGAAACAGTTGTGATAAGTTCAACCAAAGCCTTTTTTGTGTGGAAGAAAAAGTTGAATTTTGTAGTCCATGACTGCCCAATCACAGCATGGTCCAGTGTGGTCTGTCACACCCTTGGTCTGCAAGTGTGACCTCTAGGCAGCCTCAGCCTGGAGGTAGCCACAGTTGATGGGAAAAATCAGCTGTCGTCAGACAGGTTAAAATCATCAATGATTTGTACATTATTCTAATTATGTAGGAATACATGCCAGCATTTAAAACACCTGACTTACTGAATTGGGTTGTGTCACTCCCCTGAAAGAGGTCTGTGGTATCCAGGAATGCCTGGGACTTTGCACAAAAGCCACTGCGCTTATGGAGACACAACTGTTGTGGATGGAAATTCGTTTGCAAACTCCCTACTCTGCTCTGCCTATGAGGACATTTAATAAATATGCTGGAATGGAGAAAGAATGAAAGAACTGGAGTGGAGGAATTTTTTCCCTCTGTATGGAATCAGGACTATAAAAGAATAAACAATGGCCGTTTCTTGTAGCATTAATTACCCATGGAATGAAGTGTCAACTGCAGGTGAGCCCTGTGGTCCATCACAGCTTTGGTTTCAACACTTCAGTCAGTGTGTGACTCACTGTTAGTGAAAGAAAAATTGTTCAAGACGCACAACAGGAGCAGAAATCTTATGTGTCATTGGTGTCATAATTAATAGCGTGCTTCAAATATTTCTTTCATGTGTGCCTTCACAACAGGTGATAGAATTTACCATTAATAGGATTAAAATGTCTTTTTTTTTAAAAAAAAAAAGGTAAATACTTCAGTGGTTTGAACTGTTTTCTATTTGTTTTGTACGGATACATATTTTACCACAGGCAGTTTCCTTATGCCCTGCAGAAGAAAATAATGAGGAAAATTGCAGATAATTTATTCGGTCCAGAGGCAAAAGCTTTTTATGATGACTGTTTTTGCTTTTGCTCAGTAGTGAAGCAGCCCTTTTGCATGAAGCATCAGGGAGAAAACATCCTGACTGGCTGGCTATTGCACAATTTTCAAAATCAGAGGTAAAGCAGGAACAGAACAAAACAACAACAAAAAACCCATCACTGCACGTAGACAGATAGTTCACTTTGGGGACTTAGTGTCACCGGTTCCAAACTCCCAAACCCAATTGCATCCAGGTTCAGGTTACTTTTCAAAACTGATAACTGAGAGAAAGGGAGACTTGGCTTAGGTTTTTTTTTTTTTAAGGCTTAAAAAAAAAGCCTGTTGCATTTTATATCTCCTGTAGTGTGCTCAACGCACTGTCACACAGGCTGACACAAACCAAGGCAGGTTAGAAAACTCATTACAACTCTGAACTTGGGCAATGTTCAAATAGGTCAGAAATTAAAGCCCATAACCTGTGGCACAGCATATTCGAAGGAGCCAAGTTTTAATTTGATTTGTAAAGAAATGAACCATTGTTTGACCAGGCAGGTGTCTAAGTGTAAGAAACCATGCATCACACAGAATACCAACATCTGATAGGTGCTGGAGGGGCAGGAGTGTTGTGATTGTGATTGGAGGAGGGGCAGGGGTTGTGGAAGTACAAGTCCAGAAAGAACATCTGGGAAGGGCCTGCCTGGTCCCTTCTTGCAAGCGAGGAACTGAGTCCTAGAATTATTTGATGACTTACTCAAGGTCACTCAGCTGCCAAATGGCAGAGCCAGGTGTGGAGCCCTGGTCTACACACATGCCCCCAGTGCTCTTCCTCGTACAGGATGCTGGGTCCAAGTGTCTCTTTGGAAGTGATCGCGTCTTTGCAGTCATTGACGCCAAGTGGAATTTGGCATCAGCCATTGGATGTCCTCACTTCGCTGCCGATCATCTATTGACGTTTCATTAGGGAGCCATGTGCATTTGCCGAGGATGAATGAGTTCATTAGCACTGAGACTAATAAACTTTAAAAAGTTAATAATGTGAGTATGTTTGATTTGGAATTATGCACACAGGCATTAGGAGTCACACACAAAAAATGGTTTGCTTCATATGCCCAGCTTTTTTCAACTTCACTGGTGTGACGGACTTAGGTTTTCTAAAAATTCAAGTTAAAACTCATTCTCAAGAAATACATGTTTTTGCAGCACTTTTCTCCAATTGGTGCAATTCAAAAGCCACTAAAATTGACAGCAACGCAACAGTCAAGATAACAAAGCAATGAGTTCTTTTTCAGCGGTGATTTTTCTCTTCCTCCTGGTATTACACGTGTACTGATTTCTACCCTTCGTTCTGTTCACTGACTTAGTTAGCAAGGTCACGGTGGTGGTGCAGGAGAGACTTCATCACTGTGGTTCAGTAGAGATTTCCATAGTTAGGCACCTTAAGATACTGACTTGGATTCACGGTGACCCTCTTGGAGAAGAGGGCCAGGCTCTCCAGAAACAGAGCACACTTTTACTCCAGGGAACAGCTTGAATGATTCTGCAGGTGAATAGAGGGGGTGCAGGGGACAGACCAATGAGGAACCTGGGTGAACTCCAAGACATTTGGTACATGGAGAATAGAGGGGATTTGAAGTCACAGAATGGGGCTTTCATTGGTCATTCCTATAAATACAAATATTCCTGTAGCCAGTAGTCCAACACAATAAAGCCTTTTGTCTTTAAGGTTGACCTGCTCATGGGGTGTGACTCACGAGGTAGAATGTTTTGCTAGCATTCAGGAGGCCCTGGATTCAATCCCTAGTACCACAAAAAATGTTTTTAAGATGGGTGTGATGGTACATGCCTATAATCCTAGCTACTCAGGAGGCAGAGGCAGGAAGATTGAGAGTTCAAGAACAGCCTGGTCAAAGTTAATGAGACCCTAGATCATAAAAAAGGAGGGGATGTAGCTCCAGTGGCAGAGGGAAAACAAGTGTTGATACAGAGGGGATTTAATATAATCCCTATAATTTATAATTTTTAAAATTTCAGAGTTACTTTTCTTAACTGACTTTCAGTTTCAAGAGAACATGGGTTCTGACTACATAAAGATACAAAATAGGTAGGTGCTGGTGGCTCACACCTGTAATCCTAGCTACTTAGAAAGTTGAGATCAAGAGGATTTTGGTTCAAGGATAACCCTGGGTAAAAAAGTTAGTGAGACCCCATCTCAACCAATAGTTGGGCACAGTGGCACATACCTGTCATCCCAAATTATGTGGGAGTCTGAGATTGGGAGGATTGCCATTCCAGGCCAGCCTGGACAAAAAAAAAATTTCCTGAGACTCCATCTCAGTGGAAAAAACTAGGTGTGCTGGGGCACGCCTGTCATCCTAGCTATGGTGGAAAGTGTAAACTTAACTTGCCTGGGCAAAAGCAAGATCCTATCTTCCAAATTACCAGAGCAAAAAGGGCTGGAAGTGTGGTAGAGCACCTGCTTAGCAAGTTCAAAGCCTTGAGTTTACACAGCACTGAAAAAAATAAAATAAAATAAATTTGGAAATAATAAGGAAAAAGAGGGGACACCCAACAGAGCAACACAAGTCATGATGGTTTCAGGGGAGGTGATAGTAAGATGAGGGTAACTGAGAGGGAGGAAGTCCCTGAAACCAGAGCAGGTTGGACTGCTGGCCTCACAAGTTATCCTGACACTGTCCCCCTTACTTTAAATTTTTACTGATTAGCATTAATTGTACATCCTAGTGGGGCTCAGTGTGGTAACACTTGCACATAACATGCACTGGTCATACCTGTGAGGCAGGAGTTGAGAATCTTGACCTCTCTGTGCCTCAGTTTGCTCATCTGTGACCTGAGGACAATGTTAGTTCCCATGTCACAGGGTTGGGTGTGCAGATTAAATGAGATAACTCACCAGGAGCATAAGCCACCAAAGTGTGCTCCGCGACTATTATTGCTACAATTGTGGGAACCTCTTGGTGTGTCTGCATCCAGGTTGTAGCCCCAGTCCTTCCACTATGCCACAGCTGGGCTTGATGTGTGCAGAATGCTACTTTTCTCTTGTTCCTCTTCTGCTAGCTACGTTGCATATCTGTCCATCGCAGTGGGATGGAGTCCCAACTCACTAACCTGCATGGACATGTGTGCGGAACGTTCTCGAATACACAGAGCTTATAAGTGCAGTTTTCACTACTCATTCCCTTATGTCCCTCCAAAAGTGACTGAAGATGGCTGGGTCTCTTCTCTGCCCCTCTACCCCAGGTCCACAAATGCCCTCTGGCCATACTTTCTCCCATTCTGTAGAGAAACTGCTGTAACCTACACAGGTCCTGTTACACTGCTCCTTGCTCCCCATTGCCTCCCTCCCTCTGCCCCCATTCTCTGCAGTGCTCCTGATTCCCTGCCCCCCACACCCCGGCCATGGCCTGCACCACCAAGGCTTTGTTGTCCTCAGCAACCAGGGCAGGGGTGGTGGTGAGGAGAGGTGAAAGCAGAGGTGGATTGGTTCATTGGTTTCCCTTCCTCCTTCTTGGGATGCCGACTAGTGAGTACATCCCCTTGGTCCAGGGGTCTTTGTGCAGTCCTTCCCCACTGCCACAAGTGCCTGGGACTTCTGTGTCTGTCACCACTCATCCCTCTAGACTGTGATAGGAATGACTCTTGCCAGTCCCCTAGGGTCTCACCACCCTGTTTGTTCCTGTGTTTCTATTTGAACTCTTTCACATGTGTACTCTGCTATGGTTTGGATGTTGTTTGATTGTGTCCCCAAGGATTCAAGTGTCTGGAGCTTGGTCCTCAGGGTGGCAAGAATGGGAGATGATAGGACTTTTACAAGGTGGGGCCTATTGGGAGGTCACTGGGAGCTCTGCCCTTAGAAGGGACTGATAAGGTTCTCATGGCACCCTGTTAGAGCCCAAGTGAGGGCTGTTAGAAAAGAACAAGTCTGGCCAATCCCATTCTCTCTGGCTTTCTGTCTCTCCATGTGGTCTCCCTCTGGTGCATGCGCTCTTCCCATTGTGCTGCCAGCCTCCATGAGCGCTCATAGAGCCCTCACCAGCACTGAGCTGATGCTGGTTCCAGGTTCTAGAACCTCCAGAACTGTGAGCTAAATAAACTTCTTTTCCTTATAAAGCATTCAGTCTCAAGTATTTGTTATAGCAATGGAAAGTGGATGAGTATACCTTCCAGTTTGGGCCATTTTTGACACTCCAGACCCTCTGCTGCACTTTTTTCTTTTGGAGAACCTCTTCCTCATTTCTCTGGCAAGGTTGTCTACATTAATCAAGGCTCAGCTCAGGCTGTACCTTCCCCTGGAGTATTCCCACTCACACATCTCATGCGTTGCTCTCCGAGCATACCAATGTCACTTGTGACTCACACCTGCTGTCAACCAAGAGCAACCTTGTGTCATTTGCTCTCACCTTGCATTGTGACTTTATTGTTGTGTTAACGTTCACACATGCATGCTGCTAACTTTGCCACAAGATGGTAAACTCAGGAGGCTGGTGTCTATGTCTTCCAGTTATACGTTTATTCACCAATGTGGAATTAGTGAGCACTATCTGTGACCCTAACCTACTGGTCACTGGGACTCAACAACAAACAAGAAGGTGCAGCTTGTGCCCTTGTGGATTGCGCATTTTAGTAACTAAGCAGGCTTGGGATGGTCAGCACTAATGCAGCGAGATGAACGTTTTGATGTGACATGAGAGCGAAAAAGAGAGGACCCTAATCTAGTGTTGAGGAAATCACGTAGAAGAGACCTGAGGGGTGAGGAGAACACAGCCAGAGCAGGAGGAGATGGGCAGACACCCTAATCTGTGAAGGCCAAGGGCTGGCTGGAAAGATCAGTGAGTATTTGAAATGCTGAGCACAGGACAGGGGCTGGAGCAGAGTCACAGGGGAAGCCTGGAGAGACCAGAGATGACCGAGTGAGTCTCATAAGCATGGTGCAGGGAGGGAGACAGGAACTCACTGTGGGGGGCAGGGGCACAGAGGGAAGTGACGGTCCTGTTGCTGAGAGGAAGGTTGGGCTGCGTGGGAAAAATGAAGTTTTGGCGTGGAGATGGGCAGAGAAGCCTGGATGTTGTTTTCTGAGACATAACCGAGACTGACCTGGCAGACGCTGGCAAGGCTGAGTGACACAATGAAATCAGGAGACATCGTCAAGGGAGAAGAGATGGGACCGAGCCTGCGAAGGCAGCTGATGAGGTCCGGAGGGTGAGGACGGCCGTGCTGGAGGTGATTCTGAGGTCTGCAGCTTGGGCGACTGTGTGAAAGTGCCGTACAGTGAGATATGGAGCCCTGGAGAAAAATGCTTTGGGAAGAGACAGTGAGTTCAGGTTTTGGGCATGCTGAATTTGTGGGACCTGGGAGACTCCCAAGTGCAGGTAACCAGCAGACAGATGGATAAACGCATCTGACGCTCAGCAGAGAGGGATGAACCAGAATTTATCAGCCTAGATTAAATGATGTAGAAAATGTCACTGTATTAACAGCTGTCCCCAAAAGGCTCCTGAGAAAGGCACTGGGTTTATTTAGAAAGAATTTTGTCGCAGATCCCAGTGGGTTCCATGCTTAGGACTGGGGCACCCTGGGTATGGCAAGGCTGTCCTGCTCACAGTGGGGAAGCTAGCATCATTCGTGTCACCACAGGAAATGACCTCTTCCATGTCATCTGCTGGATACTCAGCTCCACTGGATTCTGAGAAGACACGCTTCAAGGGAGGGCAGTGTCTCACACACAGAAGGTGGGGCCAAGCTAAGGTATCAGAAGATAGTGCCCAGAGAGAAGCATGAAGGATAAAGGCAGGATGGAGGGGCTCTGGACATAGGCCATACCTTGAAGGCCCCTAAGGGACCAGGCAGCCCTGCTGATTGCCATTGTTCAGTCTCAGTTGTGCGCTTGGCCCTGTTGCTGGTGTGAGGATAAAGTGAAGAATATCACGAACAGACCCCCTGCTCTTGTGGAGCCTCCTTCTAGTGGAAGTGGTTATACCACTGAATAACGAGTTACCCAGATCTCAGCAGTGTAAAACAGCCTGTGTATCATCCCCAGCCTCGATGGCAGGGGTCTGACACCACTCGCTGCGCTCTCTGCACAGTGTCTCCCAAAGGCTGGTCACAGTGGTGGCCAGACCCATCTTCATCTGGAGCTCAGGCCACCTTCTCAATGCTTGCAGGTAGACAGAAGAATTCTGCTTTTAGTTCCTCAAATAGATAGAACAACCCAGGCCCCGACCCCATTTTCCTGCTGACTGTAAATCAGAAGTCTCCCTCAGTTCCCCAGGCTGGCTTAGGTCTGAGGCACGGGGCCTGTTACGATAGACAGCTCACTTCCAAGAAGCAAGAGAATCTACTTCTGGTCTGCTCCAACACTCTTATGCAGTAGAACATAGATGCATGAAGGGCCACCCAATCATCTGTCATATAACCAAATCAAGGAGTGACCATCCACCATATTTGTGTGTCCCCTCCACATGCTCTTGTGTGGACAGCAGGAGGCAGAGGGTCTTGGGGGCCGCTTAGAACCTTTCCTACTATAGAGGAATAAAAATATCACATGACTAAACATAAATAAATCTTTAGTTGGTGTAAGAGCCTTTGAGCCAGTGCAGTAGGCAGAGAGAGGGCAGGGCCACGGGGGGCAGTTAGGTGGGGTGACACCAGAGTGGGCCTGACAGCAGGGAGGGAGTCAGCTTTCACATGGAAACCAGAGCAGAGCCATCTAGGAAGAAAGAGGTGGCGAATGCAGGAGGCAGGAGTGAGTGAGAACTTACTGGATAGCGAGTGGGCTGAGAATGTGGACGCCCAGGACGCAGGCAGAGAGGGACGAGCTCAGGACGTCTCCTGGATCAGGGAGGCAACCTGAGGGATGGAGAGAAGAGGCTTGGGGACTGGTGTGGAGAAAGAGAGGCACATGCTCTGTGTCTGTAGGTGAGGGAGTGCGTGGCGGAGGAGAGTGACCACATGTTCCACGTGAAGGACAGATGTCCACCAGACCGAGATGGGGAAAGTGTCCATCAGACTGGCCGTGTCCCAGATCTTGGTGCTGTTCCAAAGAATGTGGTGGAGGGCAAAACAAGTGGCAGAAGAAGTCTATGACAGCTCTTACTTTTGGTGGCCCACGTGTGTGACTTCACCCAGTCGGTGACATTTGTTTACCGCACTTTCAAGGTCATTTGCAGAGACACACAGGGAGGTAGAGAATCTGGGCCATCGGAGGTGCATGTTCCACCTGAGGTCAGACAAGGTGCCACACTGCCTTGTTTCAGCTCAGACTGTACAAATGTCTTTTCTGTGGTCTACTGAGTGTTTCATGTTTGTGCTTCTTGTTGGGGATTTCTCTGTTTAAAACGGCCCCTAAGTGCAGTGCTGAATGCCATCACTGCTCCCTGGCTCATGAAGGTTGCAATGTGACTGCAGAGGAAATATGTGACTGAGATACAGCACTGTCACCTGGAGTTCAATGCTAACAAACAAATGACATACATTAAACGTATAGTCTGTCTTTAAATAGAAACACATGTAAGTCAAGGCTGTAGATTGATTGGCTGGCAAAATGCTGTGACCAGAGGCTCTCAGGAACTAGGCCCAGCAGAGGAACAGAGGCCAGCGTCCACTTACTCCGTGTTCACAGCAGCTTTGCAGAACTACGCATAGGCTCCTTAGTACTGCCATGGATGAGTGCCAACTGCATTCATCTGCTCCCCTAGATTGTCTAACAGATTCACATTCAGTGTTTTAGAAGTAGTTTCATCCAGCTTCAGTGTGCAGTAGCATTGTGGGCACCTGCAAAAGGACAAGAAGGGAGCATGGGGCATTGTGGCACCAGCTGGGCTGACGCAGGTTTCAGTCCATCACTCACTCTGCTTGGTCTCTGGTCAGCAAGCTAACGGCCCTGGGACCCAAGTCCTCTAGCACGAGAGGGAGGTGGCACCGATTTCCCCAGGAGGGGTGGCGATTCCTGTTGGAATTTTCAGGGATGTGCGTTGGTAGAATTTGCCAGGACAAGCAAGGAGGAGAAGCAAGGTGTTTATTAGGACACAGATGCAGCGGGCCGCTGAGCACAGGGAGTGGGATGCTGTGCTGATATGAGAATTGGGCGGGTTTGTTTATGCAAAGCAAAGTGAAAGCCAAATGTGCACCCTCAACAGGAGGGTCAAGAAGGAGTGCTGGGCTGGGGACCCAAGACCTCAAGCCTTGTATGTGACAAGCCACACAGCAGTCTAGGATGTGACTCCTCAACAACCAAGCCATGATTTTCAGCCGTCATAGGGGTCCTAACTCCCTATGTAGTGCTCATGAGTTCTGAGGTAAGAGGCAGCTGTACACTCAGCTCAGTGCAGCTGCTCAGTGAAGACTGAGAAAAGCCACTGCTGTCTAGACCAGGCTCTCAGAAGGGAGGGACAGGGTTCGTGGAGAAGGGAAAGGCAGTGACTGGGTTTCTTCAGAGAGAAAGCCCAGGTTTATAGTTGTAGGAGTTGCTGGAACCTCAGAGCAGATGCTGGGGAGAAGATGAGGACCACACAGTTACCTCCCCAAATCTCTAGAAGCTGGGAAACAAAGGAACAGATGAAAAGGGCCAGCTCTTAAAACTTACTTTCACGCAATCATTTAAAAAAAGCCACTAGCCCTGGCCTTGCTCTCCTGCAGGACAGTATTTAATAAGAGGTCTTGAGATTTCTGCTGTCTGATTGCTGAATGTTGTCCTTCCTACCTGGAGACACTGCTGTACCTGAAGTACGAACCATCAACTTTATATCGATCTATCACCAATGAAGAAAATAAGGGGCATCATTTCCTTCCATATTGACCAGCGGGTCTCCTCAAATAAAACAATTTGTTCTGCAATTGACTATGTGCTCAGCATCTAATCGGGTTTTTCCCTTTTAAAGAATAACTGTAATGTGATCAGAGATTGACAAAAACTTTTGTTTTCCCGAGCCCTTCCTTGTGGAAATGAAATTTAATGGGAACAGCACAAATCTTTAGTAGAAATGTGTAGCCAATATTACTACAGTATTAAAAAACCATTTTCTTTTCATATTGTCTGGGATCTTTTGTTGATCTAATTTCAGAAAACTCCTGAACCATAGCTTAACTCCGCTGAGGAAGCAGCCAAGCCTTCAGGGTCTACAAGGGCTAAAACCAGTTCTTATCACTGAATTTCCACCACATTCACTTCTTTTACCAAAACCAACTCCAGCAATGTTATTAGAACATTAGCACCACAGTCCCTGAACTCATCAGACTTAAGCTGTTAACAATCGGCTGGAGAGTTGTTAACACCGAACTTTCTGAGCTCCGCAGCTGGAAATCCTGACTCAAGAGCATGGGGTGGGGCCTGAGAACATGCATCTCAGCAAATCCATGGGTGCTGGGTTGTGCTCTCGCCAGGTTGACTTACAGAGCTAGAGCTGTGCATAGGGGTGGTGGCCTTAGGGAAGTGGTTACCCCAGTCTTCCTTACTGTCACATCCCCCAGTGACGTCTAGTGCCATTTTGGATGTTTCTATTTCGTGTGTATTCCTTACTTTATTGTGTGCATGCATGTGTGCATGAACGCATGAGTGTGGGGGCATCTATGTGTGCCTCTGTGTGTTCTTGTGTGTGAGCATGTGTGAGGCTGTGCACAAAGACGGCTGAAGTTGGCCGAATCTATAAGGCAGACATTAGCTGTTGGCAAGCCTGGCAACCACTGAATCACTGATTTTGCTATTTTTCCCCTTCTATTTTTCATTTCATTTGGGGGCTCTTATACAGTAAACACAGTTGTAAGGTTTCAAACCTCAGTGCCTGACATGCTCATTCATAATTTTCCATAATCAGCACTTTCCTAAGAATAATGTTGGCAAACTTCATGCATGTAGTTGGGAGATAATTTGCATACTTACTTTTGCTGTTTAATAGACGTGGGCCCTGAAGGAATACTTGAGGGCCTATCTCAAGGCACGAATGGGGAACGAGATGTCTTCCACACAGAACAGCATGGTGAACTGGCTCAAAGCCAGAAAATTTACTCACCAGTGGGAAGAAGCTGGTTTCCCTTCAAGACAGCTTTGGATAAAACGTCTTTCCTAAGTGTCTCATCCAGTTATAAAGTGAGAGTAAAAAGAAATCCCCTTCCCTTAAGCACTGAGTATATTTCAAGTGCAGCATTGCAAAGAATCTTGCCAAATGGATTGAGAAGGAAATTGGGCGGGGGGTAGGTAAGATCAATGGGTAAAGACGGCTACTGGGTGTTCCTTTTTTCTGTCCTTTCTGCAGCATCAGACATGGATGCATCATGGCTATGTGTTTCTGTCTTTATCAACATAACTGTGAGATTCTTATTTTAGTATTTCTTATATGATGAGGATGTTTTGGCTGCTTATACAGTGTGTTTTGTATTATAAAATACAAACCTGGTCAGAGAAGCTAAGAGCAAAAGTAGTTTCCATGTAAGTAGTCTTGTGGATTCCTTAGGAGTGCTGTCATCGATGTCATCATTTTATGACCTAATGACTACAAACCTCATCCACTTGGAAGCAGCCAGTGAGGGGCAACCATCACTGCTCACTTCACATGTGGAAACATGGCGGTCAGACAGGACCCAGAAGCTGCCTGACCATACTGTGCTAATAGTGTCGAGCCTTCCTCTGACACTTTGATCCTGATGGCCTCTCCCCTATCTAGGACCTTCCTGGCCATGTATAGAATATGCACTGTAAAGTTCTGAGGGCAGTAAATATGCTGTGATGACTAGTAGCTCTGCTTTGAATCTAGAAGACTTGAGTTTGAATCTTTTCAGTTGTCCATCACCTGAGTTAGTGCTCTTTGTGTCATAAAAACTAATGCAGTACAAAGGTACTGATTAAAAGGAACCTGGCATTCCTCTCAGAAGCAAATGCCATGCCTTCTATCCCTGTAGGCTATCCCTGTGCATTTTCTGCTCTCCCTTGACTGTAAAGGTGGACTTTCTTCATTCCTTTGGCCCACCTAATGGGAGATGGATGGCCAACTGCTCCCAGGCTTTATGTGTTTCAGGCTAGACAAGCAAAGAGAGATAGCTGCTTGTCTTTGGTCCAGGTGAAATGCATTTCTGAAAGACTCTTTGGCCTGGCTTTGGTCTGGTGCTCCTGGCACCTGTCAATGTAGCTGGCGTCTAGTCATGTTATAATATGGCCACTTATGCTGCAACCACATGGGATGGGCAGAGTGGCAGGTCCTGATGGTGGGTTCTGGGTAATCTGCACTATGGCCACCATGCTGTGAGCACTAGAGATTACTAATGTACTATCTGAGTATTTCTCAAAAACCTCGAAGAGTTGTGTCCATCACTAAGGCTGACTTCTAGAGAGAAGAGGGCAAGAAGAACAGATCAGTAACCACAGAGAGAGCCAAACCTCTGTTCTGAAAGCTTGCAGCCATATGCCTTGACCGTTAACACTGTGCTTCCTGGAGCTTCCCTCCATGATTCTGACCTATTTCATTCACAAAGAAATTACAAAGTGGTAGACGTGGAGGTGAACTGAAAGTTAAATATTTTGCTGAGATTATCCAATTCTATGGATGATAAATTTGCGTCTCTACCAATATGTAGCAGTGTGTGGCTGAAATCTGCATTGATGAGATACTAGCCAGTGCAGCATTAATGTGGTCCACAGTCTTTATCATCCCCCCATTTTCTTTCCTCCTCTTCATCTGCCTCTCTTGCCAGGCGATGGACAGGCCCTTGGGGAAAGGATTCGTTGTTTAAGGGAGTCCAAGGACATCTGGCTAGGAATAATGGGATTGAATTCAGCAAGGGACAATTTATGCTGAATTATAAGAGAAATTTCCTAACAGTGAGATCTATTAGACTAGAGAATAGGTTCCCGGGGGAAGTAAGTGCCATTGCTGGAGTCATTTAGACGCTGGCTCAGGTCCATAAGTAAAAATAAATTTGGTTGTCTCATTCTATTCTCCATTTGTGTGGACTCTGTATCACCACTGGAAAGTTAGGCAGTAATTGACCTAAGGGCATCTGGAAACTTAGAAACCATGTGTCCCTTGTTTTGGGGGGTGCACTATTGGTTGCTGTTGCTGTGTCTTTTATAAATCCACTCCCCCAACTACTTCAGGTTGTTTCAGTCTGTGTTTCAGGGTAGTAAGTACCCCAAACTGCACCTCTTCACATAGCATGCAAAGGTCAGTTCATGGGAGCTGACCAACCTAGGGCAATGAAGGTCTCTGGAGCAGAGATCTGATTGGAGGTCTTGGTGTCCCACCCAAAACAGTGCCAGTTGGTGGATATGGTGTGAATATTCTGCCTGGTCTCACTGAAGGCCACAAAGACCTCCACCTCTATCTCTTTAACACTGGCCCAGACCATCTGCTTAGAAATTCAATTCATAAAATATTGCCATCAATTGCCGTCCAGGTCATCATTTCTAATGATGTGACAAGTACTAGCTCTTCAACACTTTAACATGGTGGAAAATATTTTCAGACTCTTGAAACATTACCAAAACTCATAGATAACTTGAGATGGCCTCATCTACTGGTTAGCTGATTAAGTCTATTAAGCACCTGAAGGGTAAAAGAATTTATCAGCACAAAGGAATGGAGGTGAATCTGCCTGATTCACCAGTTGGAGGCCACAGCACAGACATGTTCAGCTTTCTAAACCAGCAAATTTCCACTTAGGTAAAAATATGCTCCTGCAAACATATCCTTGAATATTGGAAAACACTTCTGTAGAGTTTTCAGCCTTTGTTTCTCAGGACCCCTGCCAGTGTTAAATACAGAGAGAACGTGTGTGTCTTTTCCATTTCATCACACTTCTTCATTCAGAATTCAGTTCCTAATACGCATTTTATTGGTTAGGTTATGGAGTTGTATACAGTTTCTATACATGGAGCAAAGATTCAAAATGACGGTGGGTTGAAGACAGACATGTGTCTGTCTTACAGAAGATTGCTTATGGAGGTGGCGACTCCATTAACCACATCTGGAGCAGGCCTCATGTCCTTGCTCCATTGTCCAGAGTGTGTCCCTGTCCACATGGCCTGCCAAGTCTTCCCACCCTGCTGGTAATTCTAGGATCTGTGCAGGGGAAACTGGAAGGTTGCACACTTCTCATATTCCATTAGCCAGAACTTTTGTGCATGGCCACGCTTGGTTGAAAGGTGGGCTGGTAGAATAACATTCATTTTGGATAACCATATGCCCAGCTAGAAATTTGATTACTATAAAAGAAAGTGACAAATAAATACGTCACTTCCTAAGAAACAATACCTCCTTCCGGGCTCTGAAGGCGCCATTTTCTTATGTTCTCTGGAGCTGAGAGTCACTATGGTGGCTGAAAGTACATGTGTACCAACCATTTTTAACATAGTGGAGTCAGGAGTGGTCTCTTAGTGAGAGCAAGGGAGAATTAAATCATTCATTGCCACTATATCTAACATGTGATGAAGTAGATTTACACCAGAAAACTTCACTTCTTCATGCTCATGAATTGCCAGACCAATTCTTTCAGTGTTCCATAATCTCAATCCTAGATTAGAGTGTGTCATGTGCTTTCTTGGCCATTTGGATTCAGCTTTCCTGCTTTCATTTTATCGCTTGTTTCAGGAGTGAAGGCTGGGATTTAACCAAGCAAGTACTAATATAATAGGAAGTACAAATCTGGCTTTCTAATACTGGGTCTGCAGCTGCCAGAACTGTAAATACATCTGTTTTCTTGCTGGTTGGAACAACAAAGTATCCATTATGATGATTTGACAATTCTAGCTTCTCCTTCTGGGAATGGCAGATCATTTACGAACACTCAGGTATCTGATGTTACAGATTTGCTCCACTCCAGTTAAGTGAAACCATGTTTTAAAATATAGTTTCTTTTTTTTGTTTGTTTAAACGAGTGTATAGAAGTCAACAATACCTTAATTACAGAGATAAGTGGTAGGTGTACTGGTGACATGGGTTATTGACCGACTCACTGTAACACACCCAGCATTATTTCCAATAATCACATAGTAACCGCCTGCAATTCCATATGCACCATGGGAACCGGGGATAGGATGCTCGCAGGACAACGTGGCAAATGGCTTGAGTCACTGCTGTAATGTCTCCTTACAGAAGGGGCACATCCCCCACACTTGTCAGTGCCAGAAGAGCGAGCCCGAGGGGAGGGAGAGCGACCTTCAAGTGGAGAAGGCTCAGGAAAGGTTTGATGGCTCTTGTGAACAAAACACTACTTAGTTTTTTACTTTAGGAAAATACAGAGAAAAGATTGGTTTCCAGAAGACTCTGGATTATCATCAGCAGTCTTAGCAGCACGCATAAGGAGGTAGCTCACAAAGGAGGAACCAAAACTAGATTCAGATCCCAGCTCCATGCACCAGGTCTGCACTGCAGTCCCTCCGAGTCTTGCAAAAGGGGAAAGACACTACCTGAGGTCACCAGTAAATTTCCACAGAACAGCTGACATCAAGTCCACCATAATGGCAATGCTTTTGGAATAAGTAATTCCTGTTTCTAATTTCACCTGACTTCAGTTGGCAATCATGTAGCAGGAGACTAACATTGAGGCTTTCTAATATTCTGCTCAATAGATATATATTGATAGAGATTTGAATGAGTTTAGAAGCTGTTTAGTGTTGCTTAGAACCAGATAGAATTGCTTACATTCACTCGTTCATTCCGTTAATTAATTAAATAAGCGTTTGTTATACTTCTAACACATAAAATATATCATCTACCTTCATAAATATTTAAGAGTAGCATCTTTTATTTTCACTCCCAGGGTAGTGTCATGTAAGAATTGTCATGGCTTTGCCCAATTAAATGTCCATAAGGAATTAATCCTTCCTCCTCCAAAAAAGGTTTAAAATGCACTGCCATTACCACATTTCATGGATTCTGGGAGAAATGAAATCAGGGAGAATAAGGCAGAGCCAAATGTTGAAATGGAATGGAGAGGAAGGAGGGAGGCTGTGGAGACCGTGTTTGCAGGGCACTGTGACCTCGGGCATGTGGGAAGGCCAATGGTATTCCATACACGACAAGAAGGAAGCAGCACCCCCAGGGCCACAATTGAGACAGGTACCTGCAAGGTGTCTGCTAACATGGGACCTCTGAGGTTCTAGGTGGGATGAGAAAAGGGTCACGATTTTAACCACGCTGCCTTAGGGCTCTTACTGCAGTTACTTCATGGGGAGAGCAATGCCAGAATCCCACAGGGTGGCTTCCGAGTTGATGGATATAATTACAATGAGGCTTTATATACAAACATATACACGGCTCTCATTGCACCAGGGTCTTGGTTCTTCTTTTTTAGCATTTGCGGTACTGGGGATTGAACCCAGGACCTGTGCGTGCTGGGCGAGCACTCTAGCACTTGAGCGGTGTCCCCAGCCCTTTTGATTTGTTTTAGTTTTGAGATAGGATCCTCTGCCTTTGCCTCCCAAGTAGCTGGGTTTCATGGCTTGAGCCATGCCTGGCTTCTGTTGTGTTTAGTAAATCGTTTATACACATATAAATTGGAAAGCCAGGAAGTGGGATACCTGGGTTAAGTGGCGCCCGTGCTGCCTTTTGCCTCTATGAGGATTGTCACTTTGGTGCATGTGCTGCGTCAGGGGCGCTGTGCTGGTGACTGTGGGGATCCCACTACAGAGGCAGAGGCATGCCCTCACATGCTTAGTGTCTGAAGGGGTGATGGCATGTCAGAAACTACTGAAATCCTGAGCGAGTTTTGTCCTCATCTTCTGCCCAAATGCCCACCTTAATGCATCATCTACTCATCCCACCTGTCCTGATTATGGTTCCAGGCTAGGATTTGAGGTGTTCCTGTCGGATTTGCCTTGACTCTCATCCCCATATAGCTAAGAGACACCAACACTAGTTGCCTTGGTTTCTTCCTCTGTCTCTTTTTCTCTTTATTCCCACTGCCATACCCTTAGTTTAGAATAAAACCATTGCTAGTCATCTAGCTAAGCCTCACAACATCCATCTGGTCTCCTGTCTTACCCAACACAAGTATTCATTCAACGTGACCTTTCTAAGAGGCAAGGCACGTCATGGCTCTCCCCTGAATAATCTCATCTCTGAGTTTTCAACTAAGGGTTGGCTCTCCAGGCTCCGGCAAAGAGACCTTGTCATCCAGAGAAAGTCTCTCTGCCTCTCTGTCTGCCTGTCTTTCCTCCGGGTCTTGGTACATACAGTTATTTTTTGGATTATTCTAATCAATCTTTTAGCTTTCAGTTTATGATTTTCATTTTCTGGGATGCTCCTTGACCTGTATTATATCAGGTCGGGTCCCGCCTATGTGAACTCTGTGGCAATTTTCATTTAGACTGCCCATTGTGCCAACGCTCTCTCCTGAACTTATTTGTTCACATTGGCGCTCTCTTTAGTAGACTGATGCTCAACAGAAGGCTGTGTTCATTAACTGTTTCCTCCAACCAAGCACAAAGTCAAAGGTGGATGGATGAATGAATGAATGGATGGATGAAGAACTGGTGGTGCCCTGGAGCAACTTCATCCTTTCCCCACCAACACCACAGATGCAAGGCGAGGGAACAGGGGTATGTGAACGCTGCAGAAGGAAGATGACTTCAGCTGGAGTTCAAGGAGGTTTTGTGGGGTGGCCAGCTACGTATTCTGAGAGTGGGATTTGGAGACTCAGAGGCGTGGTCAGTGGGAAGAACAAGCTTGGTGCTCAGTCAGGGATGTGGAGATGGACACCAGCATGAGGTCTAGGCTGGGGGGCCACAATATTAATTGCATGAGAAGGGATGTCCTATAGCATGGAAAGAAATGAGGTATATTCTGGGAGAGGCAGAAGTTCAAGGTGTAGTTGGGGAAATGTGTAAATTCATCAAGTGGAAAGGGACAGGCTGCAGAGAGAAGACAAGAAATGGGAGTCAGGTGCAACAGGAGAAGAGTAGTGTCACTGAAGCCCAGGCGTGGCCAAGAATGATGGGTGCTAACCCTGAGTGAAGGGCAGAGCCGGGGACGGGACAGTGGATCTGTATACTGTACCGGGAGCTCAGCAGTCATTTTCAGTACCTGCACCATAGCAAGGTCTGAAAGCAGAGGGAGAAATACAGGAATCCAGGGGAGCGTTTTCCCTCTTATCCTCTGGGAGGTGTGCAGAGGGAAGTAGCGGGGAACACCTGGGCACAGTGACCTCATGAGATGAAACTAGGTCCCAGGGTGTGAGGATGAGCAACACCAGAGGGTCGATGGAAACACAGAAGCATTTTGAGGTGCAGAAAAGGTCAGTCCAACAGGAAAGCACTGCTTT
Source organism: Castor canadensis (assembly GCF_047511655.1). Classification (NCBI taxonomy): domain Eukaryota; kingdom Metazoa; phylum Chordata; class Mammalia; order Rodentia; family Castoridae; genus Castor; species Castor canadensis. The sequence continues at coordinate 3,570,223 of NC_133389.1, read as the reverse complement.
TCCCTTCTGTAAAGTGGGAGGCTAAAGTATTTGGAAAAAGTTCTGGGCCAGGGTTCAAGCTTGAGGGAAGTGCCCAAGGTCCTGAGAAGTTACCAGAGTGGGTGTTGAGGAATGGAGCTCAGTCTCGTGGCAACCAGTTATAGTGGACCTGGCTCCCTTCAGCAGGTCAGAGCCCCATGGGCTGAGTGCCCATGAGGGAAGGAAGCCCGTAGTAGGGTCAACCCTGGCTGGGACTGGGTGGGAGGCCAGGCCAGAACCCAGAGGCCTTGGGTCAGGAGCCTGCTTTCATGAAGCCCTGTGTCTAGGTGTTGGGGTGAGGACAAAAGAGTGTTGGAAACCCATGATTCTTCATGCTTAAGTCAAAATAATGGGGTGATCCTTTGTTAATGCTTTTAGTAATGCCGCTTGGCTTGTTTCCACAGTTGTTTGTCTTTTCAGAGGAAGTGCTATCCCCTTTGCAATTCCTCTTGGCACGGGTGGCTATTCATCTGTCTGTGCTACAAATAGGTGCTGGTAATGTGCACTTTATGGGTCATTCAACAATGTATTTGGGTTCTTTTTGGTCTCCAAGGTGGTATACCTAAATGTAACGTGTTAACTATGCAAGTCAATTTTATTCCTATGGAAAACACACTCGGTATACATTTCCTTGCAATTTAATGTTCTCAGAGTGTATTTGTGCCCGAGTGTGCTTCTTTATGTTGACATATCGTTCATTGGGTTTCATTAGTCAGATGCTATGTCACATCACATATGGAACATGAGGAAAAGTGACATTAATGACAATCTGGTGACATTCAACACTACGCAACACATCAGGTTAAAAATAAAACAGGAAACAAAAGCACTTTCTTATTTCCAGGAAGGCTTCTTCTTCTTCTTCTCTCTTACTCCTGAAGGAGCTGCTGTGTCTGATCAGGTGTTGGTTGTTACTGCAAGGCTTTGTGGGTAACTAGTGATGCGGACATCCACCCACCCTGCACTGCAGGTGGAAGAGGATGGTCCTCAGTCTCCAATTGTGCAAACTGTTCAATTGTAGCACATCCTCTGGGTCATGGCAGCTTGTCTGGCTCTGGGCTCCGTGGGGGTGGATCTGGTGGGGTGGGGGGTACCCCACATGGAGGATGATAGGCCCAACTGAAGAACAGCTGAGAGCCAAGCATGGATTCCAAGGAAATCGCTGGCACAGAGTGCAGGCTGTCTTTATGAGTGGCTGTAGTGTCTGATACCCAGTGAGGAAAACTTACAAAGCACCCAAACCTCTGATATGGACCAGTCACAGGTTGGGGAGACAGGAAGGAGTCAGTAAGGGGTGAGGACTTCTGGAATCTCCTCTCCACAAAGAGGGTTTTCCATTCAGTGCCAGACATCTTGGGCTGATTTACCTTTTCTCTCGGGGCTCCACCTGGAAGAGATGCCCCCGCACTCTGGAGTCCAAAGACGTTCTGTGTGACAGATGTGACAGTGGCTAACTGGAGATCAGAAAGTGAGGAAAAAAACCAGAATGTTATTTTCTGAATATAATTCAACCCCTCAATTTTCAGCTTCTGTTTTTAAAGATGCAGAAATAAATTGAGCTGTTCATGTAAAATGTAGCTAGACTGTAATTTTCTATTTTGTAAATTGTGTGCCTCATTCTGATCCTGTGTTTATGTTCATCGTGATGTGGCTTGGACAGCATTTACACATGGGCTGTAGGGATTTCTGAACGTGGCTGCAGGGAAGCAGTTGCTTGTCTGCTTTCCTGCTCCACTGTCACTGTTCAAAGGCTGAGGACCTCAGCGCAATCGCCATCTTCTCCACTCTTTGTCCAAGCTGGAGCCTTTGACTTCGTCTCTTCATTTTCCCTCCAGGGAACTGGTGTCCAAAGGCTTGGCTTTTTCCTGAGGTGCTGGTGTCCCACTGCAGGCCCTCCCTTGGCTTTCCCCTCTTCTTGGAGATTATCTGGAACCAAGAAAGTCAGGAATGGAGTGGTATAAAGCTGTGGAGTAAGTTCAAAGTCATATGTCACCTTACATTTTTCTTTGTTGTTTGCATCTGCTTCCTACTCACACCACTACCAGAACAATGTACCACTTTTCAGGGGCAGTGGGGACCTCAGGAAGGAGTAATAGGTAGTTGGTCATAAGCAGAGAAATCATACTCTCCAACAAATTTCATTTGGAAAAAATAATCTTATCCAATCCTGGCTGTACCATCATACGTCCGAATTATGCAAGGTTTCAAAATGTCTTATCCCGAGAATCTGAGTGTCCTAGGGCTACACACAAACCACAACAGAGTGGCTTAAAATGTTGGAAACGGGTTCTCTTGCAGTCCAGGAGGCTGGAGTATGACATTGAGGTATCGGGAGGGCTCAGCTCATCCTGGAACCCGCAGGGGAGGATCCTCCTCATCTTCTAGCTGCTGGTGTTTGCTGTCTGTCCTTGGTGTGCCTTAGCTCTCAGCTGCATCCGTCCATCGTCTGCCTTTCTTGTCATGTGGAATTCTTCTGTGTGCTTCTGTCTTCATGTGACCACTAGTCATATTGGGTGAGGGGCCCGCCTCACCCCCACATGGCCTCAGCTAATTACACTGGCCAAGACTCCATTTCCAAATAAAGCCACATTCTGATGCACTGGGCATGATGACTTCAACACAGATTTTTGGGGAGCACAGTTCAACCCACAAAACACCTCAGCCAGACCTCATCAGAGCATAACCAAAGGGCAGCCATGGGCAGAATGAGGTCTTGGGTTCCAATGATGGGCGCTCAGCTCACCAATCCCAGTGACCACGACAATCAACATCAAATCTATCAGTGCCAGCCCTGCAGCTGTCCCTAGCAGGGGCTCACTTCTGCAGTTCATGATGGATGCTGTGGTCCACCAGAGCCAAGATATTTCTGTTTCTAAAGCAACTGAGTCAGTAAGCTCAGAAATATTGATTGGAAACCAATACATATGCTGTGGATGGATTCCTATGAATTGATGAACAGTTAGATCAAATGTATGGACAAAGAATCGTTTTTCTCAACACATGGGGGAGAGTCTATTTGTTTTTCAGGCAAGGCTCCACCTCCCCGGCTAGAGCCTAATCTGACCTACCTCATCTGCTTGTCCTTTCCTGAACTGAGCAGACCCCCTGAATCCCCTCTATCTTCTGCTTGGTGTTGGTTTGCTGGCACAGGTGAAGAGAGGAGCCCTCCCCGTCAGGTTCAGAGTGACATTTCCACTTTAGACTTCTACTGTTTTTGTGATACTCTTTCCTGCTTGCTTGTCTGTACTTCTGTACTTTAAATAATATCAAAAACCATTGTGACTGCCAAGCCAGGGATATGTTGATAGGACTTCTCAGAACTGCAGTTATGGATCTGCCCTTCACCGGGACCTCAGAATTCTGCTCACTTAGGGCTAGTTTTCATCAGTGCCTACCAATGAAGCAGAACAACACACAGTCACAACAACCTGGGGTGTTAGAACACAGCTTCCTCCCTCATGCATTCACTTTAACATGGCTCCACCACACCCGTCCCATGAAATCAGTGGGTTTGTGGTATATGTGGCTGGGGCCAGGTTCTTAAGGACTTTTTGTCCTTCGGAGTGAGCTGCACCTACCCCACTGAGGACCCTATTCAGGTGTGTTGAGACATAGGTCACGGTATTTGCTGGAGGGCAGAGTTGACAGTTTTCACATTGTGTAAAGGCAAGTGAAATCTATCAAGGGATTGCCAATGGCCACAGCAGAGGGTTGCCAAAGTTTCCAGCATCGATTAGAAAGAGGTGTGGGTTCCAGCAATGGGTAGAGCCCAGGAAATAAGAGTCCAAAGCTTGGGTCACAGATGACGAGAAAGACCAGCATGGAAGTCCAGTACTTCTGCATGGGGCTGGGGTTGATAGGGAGGTTTTATTCACGGAGCTAAAAGGCTCAGTGGACTCCTTGTCATCTCTAGTGAAGAACAGTGGGGAGACCGGCCTTTCAGGAATGAGAGCCTCTACAAGCTGGGGTACAGTATATAATTCTAGTGTCACCTGCAGGTAATTACTTCTACACTTCAAAGTGTCACAGTTCTTTTTCAACAAGGACTTTTAAAAAACTGATTAGTTGGCTATCAGACACACACTCCAAGAGGCCAGAGAGGCAGCTTGCAAAGAAGGTAGCTGGGGGTGACTCCAAAGGCCACGGCAGAACTTCTAGTGGAGTCCACAGTCACTGAACCTGAACCCAACTCAGTCGATTCTGATTCATGGAACGACCATATCCAGCTATTCTGAACCTGGGCTGGGTGTTCTGGGTTCTGCACTGGGACTGTGGAACTCCTAGCACCACGAAAATGAAGGTTCAGAGAACCAGAGATAAACGATGCTCCACGCAGGGAATATGCCCCGCTTCTCGCTTGGGTGGGATGGAGGTCTTGTTAGCCCTTTTGCTTGGATACACTTCGGGTTGGTTTGGAAAAGGACTCCTAGTCTATGGGGGACTTCAAAGGTAGCAGTAGAGGGAGTGGAGTGAGGGTGACCTCAGCACTGTGGGGGCTTTGTCTCCACCACCATAACTGATAACCCGAAGGGCACAAGTGACTCCCGACTTAAGAAAGTTCTGGTTTCCTGGGTGAATCTGTGATTGAATTGTTTAGTACCTAAACTTATTTTCTTATAAAAACAAAAATATAAGTGGTGCTGGTTTCTTTAGCTAGTCCATATGTCCATCTAACCCACAAATAGATGAGACAGAGCTACTAAAAAAAATCACATAGTATGGTATGTCTATGTATTTAGATAACTGCTATTTGGGTCTGGGTATGGTAGTACACACTTATAATCTCAGCACTCAGGAGGCTCAGGCAGAATGATTGTGAGTGGAAGGCCAGCCTGGGCTGCATAGAGACCCTGCCTGACAAATAAGAACAAAACAACAATGAAACAATAATTTGGTGTTCTGTATTACTTTTTGTCTGCAGTATAGGTCCATCACAACCTGCAGCTCAAACTTCTTAGGAAGACTTAGCACTCAGTGCCATGGAGCAGCTGGAGCACAAAGACTGAGTGTGACTGTGAGTGCAGTGTGGAGACCTGAACATATTGGCGTTGTTCAAATTTGAAATATAAAGCCACTGAATAGAATAGTCCTCTGAGGGTCTTCCAATTCTTGTGACTTTATATTTGTAAAGAATGTCTGTCCGTCCGTCTGTCTATCAATCGTCTATGAATCCATCTGCTGTCGTCATGATCACCACCACACCCTCACCACCATCATCTACCAGTCTGGTAGGTATGTATGTTCTGAGGGTCTGGAATATCATTTGCCTAACGTTGGCAATGATTATTTGTGGTTTTATAGGAGACATTCTTTAGATAGATGGGTGGATACAGATGGTGGGAAGGAAAGGAGGCATTTGTTTATTTTCTTTTATGCTACAGTGAATTGTCTGTGTGTGGCCGAGCTTTTGTTTTCTACTTTGAACAGACTGGAATTTAAACAACTAATCTAGTCATCAGAGATGTACTGATATCTGCTCAGGGCCAGGTACTGGTGAGGCATTGGCGACACCATGGTGAATGGTATGTTTATAGGGCATGATGAGCAGAAAGTACTAAGTACTTTAGAGGGTGGGAGATAAATCCTTCAAAGTCCTGGATCTGCCATTCTGGTGAATTTTCAATGATGGCAGATGATGCCAGATGATGCCAGACCATTCACTCTAAGGCATAAGACATGTTATGACATTTTAGACCTTCTGCCATTAAGAAAGAAGCCAGGCTTTTGGCATATTAGGGTTAGCATACATTACATTAAAAATATTCTATTGTCCAATTTATCAAATCACTTTCAAGGCTGTCAGTTTTGAGTAGGTCCAGAGCAAGACAGGCTCTGTACAGGGCTAAGCTACAGCACAAACAGCCCTGTCCCTTGGGGCATGTAACTTTCATGTCCCATGTAGCTAGAGATAGCTTTGGTTGACATGGATGCCAAATGGAGTCTCTGACTGGTTTCAGTATGGGGGTTGTAGTTCACACCCCCAGAGTTCCAGGTCAAATTCCTGCCATCTACAGAAAAGGACCATTCAAAGATTACCTTGGTTAAGTTCGGGTCCTTTGGAGATGAACTGACAGTGGGGAACATTACATGGGCACTGAACAGAGTTTTTTCATTATGAATTGGCTGTTGGCACACTCACCAAATCATAGATGGACAGTCACAGGAACAACTGTCATGGAGGCAAAAAAGAGATTTTTTAGTGCACAGAGATGACAAATGTATGGTACAGCCTTAGGACCAGTTGTAGTAATGGGACTTATTGGTCATCCCACTAACCTTGTGAGTTTCCCACAGACATGGTGGCTGACAACCGTTCTGTATAGAGTGAATTTAATCTGAGACACAAGAGTGGACCGTAATTCATCCGATCAGTGCTTTCCCCAGGTTCCCTGGAGTTCCTGTCTTGTGTCACCTCCAGCCTCTGGATGCTTCTGCCTTTAATGACTGTGACCCACAGAGCTTATTGGGAGGATGGGCCTTGGGCTCCTGGAGTCACGTTTGTCACCTGTGCTGATTGATCTAAGTACCTCATGTTGTCTTGATGCAGACTGAGAAGTTTAGGAGTCCCTGAACCCAGCATCTTTGCCTCAAATCAGGACAACCTTCAGGGAAAATTTACAGTCAGAAGTATCCTGGGGGATCAGGATGGAGCACTTGATTTTTCCTGAAATCACTTCCTTGGTTGGCCTTTTCCCTTTCTCTGACCCTTCTCTTCTCTTGCCCCTTGATTTCTCTTGTAGCACTGTCTTATTTAAAATCCCTGCACATGAAGCATGATCTCAAGTTTTGCTTAACAGAACTGATCCATGACTTCGTTTGTCTTTTCTTCTCATCCAGAATGTGAGATCCTGGAGAGAAGAGATGGTTTCCCATAATTCTGGAATTTTCCATTATGTGCCACACAAGGCAAAGCTGTTGTAGACGGCCACTGAGTCTCAACAAAATTCTTGAGTCATTTTAACAAACTTCAAATGATTATATATTTATATATAACTTACAGGAAATGAAATATTTGCTTACTAAAATTGAGATGTGGTTTGCCTTTTTATGGAAAAATTATGGGAAGCTCTTCCTTTTGAAATCTTCATTTTATTTTGACATCCTCCCACATGATTCAGAGACTACTCATTATAAAAGGTCCATCACATTCTCATCAAGGTGAGGAATGACACAAAAGGAGTGCCTGATGGCAAGAAAAATTTATTTTTAAAGTAAAGTTTGATTTTCAAAGATCTCACAGCATACAAATGAATTTCCCTTTCCACTTGGCTATCATAATATTCACAAAAAATTACAATAAGATGAGTCATTCACATCAGTCAGAAATTCACGATTTTGAGCTCTCATACAAGGCCTCTGATAAGATAATGTATAAGGAAAGGACATAATTGGGGTAGCAGACAGGACTCTGCCATTCATCAAAGTGACAAACTCCTCCTACTGCAAATATGGGGCCATCATTTTCCATCCTCATCCTGCATGTGTTTAAAAGATATACTCTTGGATTACTTTGGTTATATGGTATATCTGTGTGATGAAGAGGAGTCAACCTTGTGAAAAGTAATGGTTTTAGGAGGCAATGTGAACAGCCAGTGGGTCAGGGAACTGAAAGACATTTGGAAGAAAAGGTGCTCTGTTGAGAAGTAACAAACACTGAGCAATACTCATGGAGACACTACTCACTAGAGCTGTCAGGAAAGTCTTCTGGCTTCCCACCTTCCTGCATCAGAGGCTTCCTCCTCCTGCCCCTACCACCTCCAGGTTGGGTGTCATCACACGATCCATTCCGGTCATGAACTGTGAGTAGAATGCTGTGTGTCAGTCTGGATTGGAGCACTAGTGGCCTACAGGACCTTCCTCCAGAGATCTCTGCCACTATGGTTGGGAATATTTGAGGTGTGGTCTCTCAGCCAGCCTGGATGCCAAGTGAAGGACTGTGATAACCACAGCTCTACTTTGTAGCCCGTGACAAGCATCAGTGGAAAAAACTTATTCAGGTAAAGTTTGGTGAAAAGGAACAGAAGTTTGGTTAGATGGGAGGAATAAGTTGTAGTGGTCTACTGCATGCATGGTCACCATAATAAATAAGAATTATGTGTATTTCAAAATTGCTAAAGAGGTAGATTTTAAATGTTCTTACCACAAAAAAAATGAAAAGTAGTTGAGGTGATGGAGATATAATTAGCTTTACTTAATACTTCTATGATACACACACACACACATTTATATCATGACATCATGCTATACTCCATAAATATACATAGCTATGTATTAGAATTTTTTTAAATGAAGAAGAAAAATATTTACAACATCAAGCACTCAGTGGCACTGGTTTTATGGACTCTCACCCACGTTGCCTGATATGGAGGTGAAATTTGTCTTCTGTTTTCCTTGCCCTCGTCCTTTCAACACCTCTCCTCCACAGCTCTGCAGCCCTTCCAGTTGATCCCCTTGTACTCAGGCCTCCTGCCAACCATGCTGAGAAATTTTCTCATACCGAGCCACTCTGAGGCTTAGTGTATTGTATCTTTCGGTAGAATATTTTTTAAAGTAGAGATGAAATTCAAGACAAATAATTAAATAAAAGTCAATAAGGATTGGAGACAGATAAAAGCATTGTGGGAAAACATTGGTGGCTCTGAGTTCTCGGCACAGCTCTGTGTCCCTGGTCTACCATATGCACTAGCATGGCCTACAGGTAACAAGCCTGGGCTCCAGTGTCAACAGAACTCAGTACAAATCCTCTCACTGGTACTGGTTTTGGGACATTAGCAGAGTCGTGTAAATTACTCCAGCCGTGTTTCCACTAAATTGAGGCAAATATGTGTAATTTGTGGATGTCTGTTGTAAGAAGTCTTTGGATAGACATTTTGCTGAGTATTTAATAGTAAGCTAGTAGAATAAATATTTTTATTAGTAACTATTTTCCTCCATATAACAAGCTCTTCTCTTACTTATGGTTGGAAACTTAAGATGTTTTTATTAGTGATCACTTTGGCGGTTTCCCCTTATTTTCCACTGTGAGTTTTTATTTGTACTGAGTTCTTTTTATTCTTTAATTTCTCAGAAATATTCTACGACTGTCTGGATCAACCAACCCTAGGTCTTATATTTACATTTTTATTCTTCTCCTCCGTAGAGTATCAAAGGCATAGTCCACATTCCTTGGAACGTTCCAGTAATGAAGTGGATCACATAATTTTTCTGGGTCATGGACAATTCATTATAATACTTGTTAATATTGTAACATTCAGCTCCCAGAAAATGAATTTATTCAAGCATCCAAGAGCAAAGAAGATTTAAACTTACATGCATATATGCACCTATCTCTATATAAGTAAATACAGCTATCTTTACCTGAATCTCTCTCATATCTATCTATCTATCTATCTATCTATCTATCTATCTATCTATCTATCTATCTGTCATTTACCAAAGAAGTGAGTACACAGAATGGCAGAATTAATTGCAGAATCAGGTCTGATTCCCATAGAAACCCAAACCTGAGTCAGATCTATCTTTGGGATTAAGATTTTTACCTTGGTGGGATATGGTTGAGGGCTTCACATTTTTAAGAACAGAGTATGTGTAAAAAAATCTAGCTTATGTTGCTTGCTGTCTATGTGATCTTGGGTAGTTGAATTATAAGAGTATCAGCTTCTCTGTATGTAAAAATGGCATCTGTCTTGCAAATAAGTTTTCCCTGGACAACAAATGACATACTACAGGAGGGTCCTTTAAACATTAGGCAATTGTAATGCTTACTGTTTTGAGGGAGTTCCAAAAGTGGGCAAAAGATCATCCAGATTTTAAGATTTATTGTTCCATTTTGATTGGCTCAAGTCAGAACTTTAATGTTTTAATTTTTATTTATTGAATTTAGTCATGTTCTTTAAAAATAATTGAGTAACACAGTTTTGTAAATTGCCTGGAAAACATTTTCCCAGAGGTTTCTACTTTCGGCAGCAGGAATTGCCCTACTGAGAGCGAATGGAGAGTCCGTGTGCTGTTGGAGAGCCTTGCTGAGATGCAGTGGAATGACAGCACACAGTTGAGGGAAAGTCCTCAAGTTAAACACCACCGATGCTCATTCTCCAAAGCAACAAATGATCTGCTGTCCTCGTCACCAAGGATCGCCACATTCTAAAATGGCTTTCCTTTTAGAGAAGCGCCTTCTCTCCCTCTCTCTCTCTCTCTCTCTCCATATGTGTGTTTGTGCAGAATGTTGGCCAAACCACAATTTAAGTCCAGAAGAGACTGTTCTTTTATTATGATCTAATTCAACACAGGTTTAACTAATCTAAATTTTTTTGTTTTCAGAGTAATCCTAATAAATTTTCATGCAAGCCAAAAGCTTTTGCTGTTTTTAGCAGAGTAGGAATGGGAAGGCAGTGAAAAACCTCTCCAACAGGAGGGGCCTGGGTGATGGCACAGTTGCTAGCTATGGTGGCATTGATGATGTCCACAGAGAGCTGTGCTTTGATGATGAGTAGGCAAGCTGGGGGATCCCAATTACAGCTTCATTTGAAGACTGGAAGGGGACTAAGTGCACCCCTCCAACAGTGTGTGACTGATGAGGGAAAATGGGTATAGGAAGCTTACTGCCTCTCCTGAGAGAAAGCCAGCCATCGCCATGGTGAACACAGACTTTCACACACATAGTAGCGGTCATGTGTCCCCTCAGACATTGTGCCTGCTGGAAGAGGGCTTATGGAAACACCAAATGAACTCATAGCATATTTCATAACATTTTTGAAAAGTATTTCTCCTTTTCATTCCTAGTCAATCTGGAGTATATATTCTTTTTCTTTTGCATAACTCTTTCTGGAAGGACTGATGGATAAGAGTTCAAGGGTTGGTTCTTTTTCCTGATCTTGCTTTCATTCCCATGTGTCTGGGGAGTTTTCCAGACTCCCAATTTGAATAGACATAGAGTTCAGCTATTTGGGATTTTTCTGTTCCCACAAGAATCCGCCAGTGAAAATTTGCTCTGTCAGGCCCTTCACAGCACAGTAGCCTCAACACTAAGGGTCAGACATCCCTGAGATAGATCCCTTCAAAGTTCCTTGTGGGGACACTTTAAGGATTGAGTTGCCCACAACACACACTGTAGAGGGCTTGCACACTTGAAGGCCAACTCCACCCCAGTCACAAATAGAAAATGCTGCTGAAATGTAGCATGACCAAAATAGATTTCTATGCTTCCTCCAAAAAAATGGCATCTTTTGTTAAAAATTGTATGTTGGCAGTCAGTTTAATCGACTAAGACTGAGAGCATGTGTGGCTGCCATTTTGAGTTAGAAAACTCAATGTTGTGTCCCATGCACTGTGGCTTGGCTGGCTAGGGTTGGAGGAAGCCACCGTCTTACTGCCTCTGATGGCTGCAACCTCGCTCTCCTTTCCAGGCATCCTTCTCTGAGTTCTCAACTTCCACTGCTCATGTTCCCTTCATCTGATTCACTGAGGTTTTTACTTCTGTTGTGCTCCTCTGGGTTTGTCCTTTCTTATTCCCACCACTCCCGTTGTTTAATTTGTCACAGGGCTTTCACAGGGCAAAGGTAGAAAGTACTAGAAGGCCATCATGCTTTCTGTCTTGTGTAAAATGCCTGAACCCAGAGAGGAATGAAGAGCTCATGGGAAGGAGTGGTAGAGGGAAGAAGACACAGCCTGACCTGTGCCTGTGAGAAAGGAGACATAAGGACACTCTGCTTGCTCAGAGAGCCTGGGCACAGCTCTGGAAATTGCTCCTGGACCCCACACTTACTCTGGCACCATAGAGCTCCTCACAGGAGGCCTTGCAGCCTGGTAGCTCCAGGGATGAGCCCTGCCAGGCCCTGCCCATTCCACAGCCATGGGGAAGATGGACTTGGTGAGCCATGAGCAGAGGCCACTTGTGCTGCCTACTATCCTCGGTCCCATGTAAGTCGGCATTAGGAGAAGGAAGGTGTGCTTTCCAAAAGCATATTACAGAAGTTATAAGATATCAAACTTTGAAAAAATCTGAAAATCAGTAAATGATTAAAATCACACAGAACTTCATTCCTTAGAGACAGTGATTATTAATGTCATTGTGTGTTTCTTCCTACTCCTTCTCTTTGCATAAATTTTTGAAAATATGTATTTTTCCCTAAGTGAGGTCATTCTTGGCATGTAATTCTGAATCATTTTCTCACAAGAACATTCATAACAGGAACCTTTTCCCATACATTGAATAATAGGTACTGTTAATGGATAAGTGCTATTCCATTGTATGGTTTTAGCTGACCTATATCCTGTGACACTGCCTTTGGCTGTGACAAACACGGGGTGTGTTCCACCAAGACCTTAAGCTGCGTCTGCCCTGTGGTGGGCATGGTGTTGAGGTGTTGGAATAAGGTTCTGCCCTAGGCTAGAGTCTTCCACTTGGCGAATCCTCCATCTGCCATGGACCAAGGCTCGTGTATTTGGAAGAAGGAAGACTGTAGTGCAGCCCCCAGGAGGCGCTTTCTCCCTTAGCTCTGTAAGACAGGGACAGAAGAGCATAATCCAAACGTTATGGAAGTGTGACCCTTCCTCCTGCCACATACCTTACTGAACTTGACCCCATGAGTGGTCATTCAGAGTGGAAATTGTGCAAGGGACACAGTACTTCACAGGGGACAGGGTCACCTCATCTAACAGCCAGGGCCATCTGAAGTAGAAGACTTAGCCAAATGACAGTGGTGCTGTGAAGGAAACTCAGCATTCAAGGTGGTGATGCTGAGATGACCTTGATTCTTGCAAAATGCCTTGAGGAAGGACCAAGATAACAAAGGCAAATATAGGTAGTGACAAACAATTGAAAGGTGTGTTTCCAGGCAAGGATGCCCGCTATCTCCACTCCTATTCAACATAGTACTGGAATTCCTAGCCAGAGCAATTAGGCAAGAAGAAGGAATAAAAGGAATACAAATAGGTAAAGAAACTGTCAAAATATCCCTATTTGCAGATGATATGATCTTATACCTTAAAGACCCAAAAAACTCTACTCAGAAGCTTCTGGATATCATCAATAGATACAGCAAGGTAGCAGGATATAAAATCAACATAGAAAAATCAATAGCATTTCTATACACTAATAATGAACAAACTGAGAAAGAATATATGAAAACAATTCCATTTACAATAGCCTCAAAAAAAATCAAATACCTAGGTGTAAACCTAACAAAAGATGTGAACGACCTCTACAAGGAAAACTATACACTTCTGAAGAAAGAGATTGAGGAAGACTATAGAAAGTGGAGCGATCTCCCATGCTCATGGATTGGTAGAATCAACATAGTAAAAATGTCGATAACTCCCAAAAGTAGTCTACATGTTTAATGCAATTCCCATCAAAATTCCAATGACATTCATTAAAGAGATTGAAAAATCTACTGTGAAATTTATATGGAAACACAAGAGGCCACGAATAGCCAAGGCAATACTCAGTCAAAAGAACAATGCAGGAGGTATCACAATACCTGACTTCAAACTATATTACAAAGCAATAACAATAAAAACAGCATGGTACTGGCACAAAAACAGACATGAAGACCAGTGGGACAGAATAGAGGACCCAGATATGAAGCCACACAACTATAACCAACTTGTCTTTGACAAAGGAGCTAAAAATATACGATGGAGAAATAGCAGCCTCTTCAACAAAAACTGCTGGGAAAACTGGTTAGCAGTCTGCAAAAAACTGACTAGATCCATGTATATCACCCTATTCCAATATTAACTCAAAATGGATCAAGGATCTTAATATCACACCCCAAACTCTAAAGTTGGTACAGGAAAGAGTAGGAAATACTCTGGAGTTAGTAGGTATAGGTAAGAACTTTCTCAATGGAACCCCAGCAGCACAGCAACTAAGAGATAGCATAGATAAATGGGACCTCATAAAACTCAAAAGCTTCTGTTCATCAAAAGAAATGGTCTCTAAACTGAAGAGAACACCCACAGAGTGGGAGAAAATATTTGCCAGCTACACATCAGACAAAGGACTGATAACCAGAATATATAGGGAACTTAAAAAACTAAATTCTCCCAAAACTAATGAACCAATAAAGAAATGGGCAAGTGAACTAAACAGAACTTTCTCAACAGAAGAAATTCAAATGGCCAAAAAACACATGAAAAAATGCTCCCCATTTCTAGCACTAAAGGAAATGCAAATTAAAACCACACTAAGATTCCACCTCACCCCGTTAGAATAACCATCATCACCAACACCACCACCAACAGGTGTTGGCGAGGATGCAGGGAAAAAGGAACCCTCTTACACTGTTGGTGGGAATGTAGACTAGCACAACCACTCTGGAAAAAAATTTGGAGGCTACTTAAAAAGCTAGACTTCGATCTACCATTTGATCCAGCAATACCACTCTTGGGGATATACCCAAAAGACTGTTACTCCAGAGGCACCTGCACATCCATGTTTATTGCGGCACTATTCACAATAGCCAAGTTATGGAAACAGCCAAGATGCTCCACCACTGACGAATGGATTAAGAAAATGTGGTATCTATACACAATGGAATTTTATGGAGCCATGAAGAAGAATGAAATGTTATCATTCGCTGGTAAATGGATGGAATTGGAGAACACCATTCTGAGTGAGGTTAGCTTGGCCCAAAAGACCAAAAATCATATGTTCTCCCTCATATGCGGACATTAGATCAAGGGCAAACACAACAAGGGGATTGGAGTATGAGCACATGATAAAAGCGAGAGCACACAAGGGAGGGGTGAGGATAGGTAAGACACCTAAAAAATTAGCTAGCATTTGTTGCCCTCAACGCAGAGAAACTAAAGCAGATACCTTAAAAGCAACTGAGGCCAATAGGAGAAGGGGACCAGGAACTAGAGAAAAGGTTAGATCAAAAAGAATTAACCTAGAAGGTAACACCCACGCACAGGAAATCAATGTGAGTCAGTGCCCTGTATAGCTATCCTTATCTCAACCAGCAAAAACCCTTGTTCCTTCCTGTTATTGCTTATACTCTCTCTACAACAAAATTAGAGATAAGGGCAAAATAGTTTCTGCTGGGTATTGAGGGGGTGGGGGGAGAGGGAGGGGGCGGAGTGGGTGGTAAGGGAGGGGGTGGGGGCAGGGGGGAGAAATGACCCAAGCCTTGTATGCACATATGAATAATAAAAAAAAGAAAGAAAAGTGTATTTCACAGGCAAGTGGGAGAGGACCCCCAGGACCCCCCCAAAGGGTGAGTTTTGCAGGGCACTGGACTCTGTATTAGGGGGTGAGGACATGGGTGGTGATGCATGACCAATGCCTCACTCTGAAATTCACAACTTTGCAGTCACAGTGAGTCTTTTAGGCAGATTGTCAGGGAGAACATTATCGGGCTCTGATTATGCATAGAGTGAAGGGTCTTGCCTCATTGCTTTACAGAACAGCGCCAGTTTCCATTTTTCCGTAATTTTCAGAGGTTTTGATCTCACCACATTCTTGCTAGCTTTGGTAGCCACCCCGGTCAGTGTGGAGCTGCAAGTAAAGGATGCAGAGATCACATCTGAGCTGAGGGGTTGAGTAGAGGTCCAATGGCCAGGGTAGGACAAGCCTAACCAAGGACAGCATGGCTGTGGCTCACAGTGGCACTTCCCACCGTGGGGATGGCACAGGGTGGCCAAGGGTGCTGGGAAGGAAGAGGTCAAAAACAACCTGTCATGGAAAGTATATACTCAGACCATTATGTGCCTGGAATCCACTTTTTAATTTTCTTTTTCTGTATGGCAGTACTGGGGTTTGAAAGGACCTAGAGCTTGCTAGGCATGCAGTCTATCACTTAAGGCATACCTCCAGCCCTTTTAGCTTTGGTTTGTTTTTCAGATAGGATCTTGGACTTTTGCCCTGGATGACTTTGGAAATCGATCCTTCTTCTGCCTCCACATAGTTGGTATTACAGGTAGGTACCACTATGCTTGGTGAATCTTAATGATTCAGAATACGTCTAAGATCATAGACACACTTTATACACATGGAGTTAAATCTGTAGAGCTGTACGCCAAATTAGTGCAGCTCTCACTTTACCAAATGTACTCACTCGTTATCACAAAGTGAGTGACTTTAAACAAGAAGAGATGTATTCCCTCACAGTTTTAGAGGCCAGAAGATGAAATCAAAGTGAGAAGTAGGACCATGATCCCTCCCAAGACTCCAGATTGAGTCCACTTTGGCTCTTTCAGCTCCTGGGAAGTCCTGGCAGTCTCCCGTGCTGCTTGGCTTGTGGCTGTATCTCTCCCATCTCTGCCTCTGCCGTCTAGCTGGCTTCTTCCCTGGTGTCCTCCCCTTCTCATTCTGCCCACAGTGATCCATCATGACCGCCAATAAACTCTATTTCCAAATAAGGTCTTCCTCTCGGATCCCAGGGATAACGGTTTCATTGTCCTTTGCTTTTTGGGAGGGATAATTCTACCGTTAAGATTATTACATATACAGTGCTTCCCATTATAGGAAAATATCTCATTCGCTTATTTTTGCCTGAAAGTCTTTGTAGGTAGGGTCTTCTTTTTTAAAAATTATCCTCACATTTTGTTCAGGAGCTCATGTTGCATATGCATAAGAAAGATCTCTTCATCTGAGGCCCCATCATCAGTGATAAGATGGGTCTTTTGTCATGAATGTATTTTTGTATGTTCTCTTTCCATCTCTCTTGTAAGGAATAAAGGGTGTCTGTATATTTTGCTCTCAGCTACACTCACTAGAATGCTGCAGCACCTGGGCTTTTATTATAAAATTTTAACACAATGATGATAAAAACTAGTTCCGACAAAGCATGTAATTATTTCTCCCTCATCTTCACCCCATTGATTCTGCACCATGAGTTGCTGGCGTGTTCCTTATGTTTCTGTTGATTTAAGCTTCCCTTCGTTTTCTGCATTCTTCTGTGTTGGTGCTTATTTTTTTCCTCCAATTCCGTTGATATATCACATCCAAAATTTTATGGTGCAATGGGCATTTTATCTCTCTCACATGGATGACCGCTATCCTCACTGGTAATTTTGAGTGCACTTTTGGTAAGGGCTTGGGAATTGCAATTGTACCCCAGGCTAGCAGCTGTACAGTCCTGCAGCTACAGAAAACACCAGCCTTCCAGCTTGTGAACAGAGCTGCCTCGGGATTCCTCTTTTCTCCTTTGTCCATTTGGACAGAGTCCCTGGGCAGAGCACAGCATGACAAACTGGTTTTCCCTGAAAACAGAGGGAGGTGACTCTCCCTCCTTCTCAACAAACAGGCTATTTGCTGCTGCGTGTTGCTTGCATTTTTTCCACCTGATTCTGGTAAGGTGCATTGGGGTGTCACTGCCACCTCAGTAGGACTGCATTTGGATTTGGGAGTGGCCTTCTCATCCTTCAGCCCTCTTCCCCTCCCTCTCCTTCCTCCATTCTATTTCACTTGCAAATGTTCCCGATATGCTAAGTGCAGCGACACTGGGGAAGAGCTGGCGGATGCTGCTCCTGAGACAATCTAACAGCTTGCTTATGCATGTATTTGCTTGGATGGAAAATGAGAACAGCTTTAATCTGCTACTGGCATCAAGCAGGGAAGCACTCCCCGGAGTGAGGAGTTAGGCGGCTGTGGTGGTGTCAGGACAGACAGCAGCCTGGCAGCAAGGAGGGTGCTCGCTTGCCTTAAAGAGAGCGCGGTATATTCGAGGGGGGGTCATCTTTATGCTGCACCATCCCGGCGAGGAGTAGCTGAATAATGGGAAAATAGCAACAGGGATTCTGTGTTTCTGGGTGCCTGCATCCATGTGGGTAATTGAATTGGGGTCTTTAAAAACGGACATAATGCAATTCGGCCAGATGAGCATTTTAGATTTTAGTAATTAGTAGCTAGAGGCTTGATGCTGTGTAGGAGGTAGGAGGGAGAGAAGTCTATTTTAAGAGATTAGAGTGATAAGGCTTTTGCCTGTTTTTATCAGTTCA
Source organism: Castor canadensis (assembly GCF_047511655.1). Lineage (NCBI taxonomy): Eukaryota > Metazoa > Chordata > Mammalia > Rodentia > Castoridae > Castor > Castor canadensis. The sequence goes on along the minus strand of NC_133389.1, from coordinate 3,552,256 downwards.
TGTAGAATTTGACATATGGTAAACAGGAAAAGATAGTATTTAAAAACCCCATAAATATACTAGGTTGGAAAAAAAATCACCCAAGTAGAGAACAGAACGCCTGCCAGCACCACTCCCTTGCTGCAATAGTGGGGTGGCACAAAAGGGCCACGTGTCATCGTGGGAATGGGACCCAGCGATAGAGAAAGCTCTTGGGTGCCATGTTAATTAATTCAGGCCAGTTGTGCCCAGTCCTCCAGGCTCTAGAAGCATCGCCTACTGGTCTCTATATTTAGAACTGATGCTCCCCGCTCCACAAGGTGCCAAGTCTTAGGCTGACTTGATTTGGCACATCCCTTTGTTTTATGGCTTTCTGTCAACCCCCCAAATTAATGCAATGTTATGTTGACTATTTTGTTTCTTAATGCAATGAAGCTGTCTTGAAATTACAGTTGGACAGAACATTTTGGAAATTTGCATTGACGTTACAATCATACCGCAGTAAAACTGTAATGGGGTCTCACAGTTTTGCCTCAGTATGTCGATTGTCAAAGTATAGTAATCAGAGTCTTTTATGTAATTTTAATATAACGTTTTAGTGAAATAGTTTTTAAAGGTGTCAAGGCAAGCATAGTCATCATAAACAAATAACATTTGCCTCTGCCACCAAAAAACACAAAAACAAAACAAAACAAAAACACCAACACCCAAACCCGCTTAGATATTGGGTGGTCTTAGTGAGAAGTAGGCTTATTGAGAAGCTAAAAGAGACATTTGGTGAGAAATGAGAAAGTATTTTGAAAAGTTAAAAGTATCAAGAAAATATTAAACCCAGAACAAAGTATTTTTGGCAAATGGGTAATAATGGCAGTGTAAAATAGTTCATTCTGACTGGTGCTAATTCAGTATTACAGGAAATTCTAACTATTTATCTTCCCAGGTGGAGTTTCCATCTTTCTTCAAGACAGGAAATTGTACCACAATGAAATATGGAAAAAAAGATTTTATTTTTAGTATTAACCAAATTATGTTAAAGTACTGTACTGATGTTCAGGAACGTCTTCATACGCACATACGTATGAAAATACCCTACTGAATCAGGGGTAAACACGCACACATGTTCACCATTTCTCGCCCCAAGGGAATTCTAGCCTACAGACTCTTTCATTGCACTGTTTTCTTTTCCTAAGGAGCTCTCAGCACTTCTTTGGAGCAAAGGGAAAAGAGCCTTCTTGTGAAGTCTTTGCAGTGTCCACTGTTTCGTACCAAAGGTTGGGTGGGCAAGTGTGTGTAATGGTTGCCCACGAGAGCGTTCGTGAGTGTCCAGTGATGAAGTGCCCCTGTGGAGCTCTGCCTTGGACCACAGGCCCAGGCAGTTCCATGGGGACCCATCCTGTGTCCGAGCTCAAGCCTTTCCCCCTGGGGCCTATCTCAGCCATGGTGGGTAGAATCTTTGCTGCCTGTTCTCACTCTCAGATGTCTGGCATCCTTATAATAATGCAAATTGCACACTGTAGGCGCCTTGGTCATCCACACTTGTAACAGTTACTGCCTATGCACTTAAGATAAATGATTTGGATCCTAAGTGATCGAAAGGAATCTCTAAGAATCCCTCAGGCCACGTGAGCAGGAAGGAAGGAGAGAGGGTAAAACGCTTCTGGCCCCTGGAGGAGAGAACCTCAGACATACAGCTCCAGATACTCCGGGGTGCATGGTGGACCCCGACTGTGACTGAACTGGATGGAAGCTGCACCTTTGGGAGGGGCAGGACCAGTAGGCTGGGCAGGGGCCAGGAGCAGGATTTGTGTCTGGCATTGCCTCAGCTCTCTGGCACTTGTCTGGCCACTTTGGAACACTCCTCCCATGCCTAGAGTGGCTTCTGATGTTCACTGCTGGAGAGGGAAAGATGGAGGAGAAGCAGCTGCAGTCCTGAGCCTGACCTCTTGGAGTGATTAGCTGGCTAAACTCAACATCCACACCCGAGTGGCGAGAGCCGTTGGCTTCGTTTAAGGTACCCAACAGGTGTTTACCTCCAAATGAGATTAATTGATCAGCATTGAACCCTGAAGCTATGCATTAAATTCTCAGGTTATATTTTTACGGTCTTTACGCAACTGGCTAATTCTACACCTTCAAATAAATTTGATCCTTACAAGCAATTAGTTTAACAGTTTATGTTGACTAAACTACTTTTCCATTTGTTCCTAAAAGCACAGTCTTTGTTTTTTTAAAATAAATTGGTTCAAACCCCAGCAGTCATTATCTCCTCCTTCATAATGAAACATTTAGAACTTTTCATCCTCCCCGCACCTCCCCACAGCCAGGAAGCTCTGTACCCATTAAACCGCCATGCCCCATTGGTGTCTTCCCCAGGCACATCTGTTTTGTCTGTAGGAATTTGCTGACTTCTGATATTTTCCTGAGCTGAACCATGCAGCATGACCCCACATGTAGCCTTTTGTGTCTGGCTTCTGTCACTTAGCATATTATTTTCGAAGTTCATCCCTGTTGCAACACACAGGAGAACGTCATTCCTTTATATGACTCAGTAGTATTCCATGACATGTGCAAACTCTTGTTTATTCATCAGCTGAGGGCGTTCAGCTTGCTCCCACATTTGGGCCGTTGTGATTAGTGACTTTATCTGTAGATGTGTGACTGGACATTTATTTTTCCCTCTTTTGTGTATAGTTCTTCCTTATCCATGGTTTCATGTTCTGCCATTTTAGTTACCCTATGCTAAACTGTGGTCTGAAAATATTAAATGGAAATTCTGGAACTAAATAATTCATAAAGTTTAAATTGCCCACCGTTCTGAGTAGTGTGATGAAATTTTTTGCAGTTCAGTTCTGTCCTACCCAGGACATGAATCACCCCTTCTGTTGCATGCCTGTATATGCTACTTACCTGTCATTCACTTGGTGGCCATCTTTGTCATCAGATGGACTGACAAGGCCTCCTCAGAAAAACACCTGTTGCACTAAATAATGGTCTAGCACACAGGGTAGAGATGCTGACAAAGACAAAGTGTAAAGTGCACCAGTGGAAAATGGTGGAAGCTCTCATCTTAAGGAAAGAACAAAAACGTTGGTAAGTATCTTAAGAAGAAAGCTTCTCTCTGTGACTTGTGGAGAAAAAAGAAATGCACACTAATTTTGTGTCTCACCTCAAACTGCAAAAGTTACTGCCCCAGTGTGGTAGGTGCTTAGTCAAAACGGAGCAGGCATTAAAAGAGGGGGTTTGCTACTCTCCGTGGTTGTAGGAGTCCTCTGGGGTTTTCAAATGGAGTTCCTCAGGAAAGAGGGGATACTGTACACCCGAGCGTGGCATTACTGAGTTGTATGACAACTCTGTGCTTCGCTTTCTGAGAAACTGCTGAACTTCCCACAGTGCCTGCACCATCTGCCATTCCCGAGACCAGTGTGCCCGGTTCCAGTTTCTCTACACCCTCCCCAACATGCCTTGTGCGATACCTCTTATTTTCCTGCCATCTTGTGAGTGTGACACTGTGGTTTTGACTCACCTTCCCTGATGGCTACTGTCTCAAGTCTCTTTTCATGCCATTATTGTGCATTTGCCTATTTTCTCAGAATTGCCTCTTTATATCTTTTGCCCATTTGAAAATTGGGTTGTCTTTTTATTGTTGTGTAGTGAGTGTTGTTTATATGCACTGAATATTTGGCCTTTACCACATATAGGACTTGCAAACTTTTTTTCTCCCATTATATCAGTTTCAAGTTTTTTGATGAAGCACAATTTATCTGTTATTTTTTTACTGGAATGTCTAAGAAATAATTGCTCAGTGCAGGCCATGTAGGTTTGTGTCTGCTTTCTTTTAAGTATTGTGTAAATATTGTGTAACTTTAGCTCTTACAATTAGGTCTTTCTTCCTTTTTTTGTTAATTTTCCCTTAGGTTATGGGGCGGGGGTCCAAATTCACACTTGTGCATGCAAACATGGTTGTGTCCCCACACTGGCTATTGAGGGCTGTTATTTCCCCAGTCTGGTCTCATCACAGATGCTGAAAATTGATGGATGTGTGGGTAATTTCAGGATTTTCAATTCTATTCCATTGGTCTAAACCTTTTGACAATACAGCTATAAACACATATTTTCTTAAGCAAAATACATCATAAATTCTTATTAATACTTCCAATTCAAATTTAGAACTATAGGGATCTTATTCAACCTCACTCAGACCATTTGTACCCCTTTACCACCTAGCAAAACCAAATGATCACTTACTTGCTTTATCTGATTATGCACAAGCAAATGCTTCAGCATAACAATACAAAACGTGTGACCAGCAACACAATCACTAAGACTGGTTTGGGCTGTATGTAAAGACTGCTTCATGAGTGGCTGGTTGACGCTCTCAGAGCTTTGAAGATGGTGCCCACTGCCTTTCAGCTTGCACTGTTCCAGGCAGGAAATCGCCTGTGCTCTTCCCCTTCACTCTCATGTGTGTCATGTGCTCTCCTTCCTCTGTCTCCTTCTACAACTTTCTTCTGGTTTGAGCCATTTGGTTTTGGTGTGCCCTGGTGTAGTGGCTTTTGTGTTTCTGATCCCTGTGATTCCGCAGCACCTCAATGGGTTTATTGTTTGCGTCAGATTTAGAAATTATCATCCATTATCTTTTCAAATTCTCTTCCTCCACAATTCATTCTCTTGAGAACTGGAATGCCACACACATTAAGGTACTTGAGGTTGTCCCATGGCTCACTGACACTCTTATTTATTTATATTTATTTTGGTGGTGCTGGTGTTTGAACTCATGTGTGCTAGGCAGGTGCTCCACCACCTGAGCCCCTCCACCAGTCCTGGGGCTCTGTTCTTGTATAAAATTCTTTGTCCTCTGTGTGTTTCATTTTGGGCAGCCTTTACTGCTGCTTTTGGCTTTGCTAATCTTTCCTTCCATTTGTGGAATATGTTGCTCAGTATATTTTTTACCTTAGATGCTCTATTTCCATCTCTAGAAGCTTATCCTTAGGTCTTTTTTACATCTTCCATGTGTCAACTTTAGGACTTTATTTTTTCCTGTAACACTTTGAACATACGGAATACAATTATAATACTGTTGTCCCTTGATGTCGTTGAGGGACTGATTCCAGAACCCTTCAGAATACCAAAATCCGCAGATGCTCAAGTCTGTTATATAAAAAGGGTAATATTAGCACATGACCTATACATCCTCTTGTAGACTTTCAGTCATCTCTAAATTACTTATAATACCTAATACAATGTAAGGTCTATGTAAATAGTTGTTATGTGTTATCGTTTAGGGAATAATCACAAGAAAAATCTGCATATGCTCAACAGATACAATTTTTCCCCAATGTTTTCCATCTCGGGTTCTGAGATGGTAGGGCTCCTGGATATAGAGGATAGACTATAAGGGAAGGGTGGTGTCCTGGGGTTTGAACTCAAGATCTTCCCTTGTTAGGCAAGCAATCCACCATCTGAGCCAAACTCCCAACCCTTTTTGTTTTAGGTTATTTTTTCAGATAGGGTCTCATACTTTTGCCTGGGGCCAGCCTCAGACCATGGCGCTCCCAACTATAGCTGGGATCACAGGGTATGCCCCCACTGCTCAGTGTGTAGGTTGAGATGGCGTCTAGTGAAATTTAGCCTGGGCCGGCCTCCAACTTCAGTCCAATCTCCACCTCTGGAGTACCTGGGATTACAGGCATTACCTGGAATGATAGGGGTTGTTCCTCCTGACCTGTAATTTTTTTAATGTCCCTATTTACTGATTCTATCACCTGAGTCATCTCTCGGTTATTCTTAATTGATTGATTTTCTCTTAGTTATGGATTCTAGCTCCCTTATTCTCCTAGAAATTTTGATTGGCTATGGTTCATTGCGACTCTTCAGATTTTTCATTATTTCAGTATTCCTAAAAATTCCTCTGTGCTTTGTTTTGAGATGTAGGGAAACTACTGGGAAATAGTTTGATCCTCTGAGTCTTGCTTCTAAGTTTTAGCCAGAGCACTGCAGTGGTATTTAGGGCTAATTTTGCCCCATGGCTGAGGCAAAGCCCTTCTGAGATCTCTTCCTGATTTCTCTTCAGGCTGATGGGAACAGGTACTGTTCCCTGGCATCATCCCCTCATCTTCCTCTGCTTTTGTCAGAGGACAGTGTCCCATGGCATGTGTCTGGGCTAAACATTCATGGAGCCAGGGTGACAGGCGTGGCCCATCTCCACATCTTTGCAGGTTCTCTGCTCTTCCTCCTGCTAACCACAGCTGCTGCAGCTGCGGTAGCAGACTGAGTGTGACCATACCCTCCTCTTCCACTCAGGGATGCCTTCGTTCTAAACCTCAGTACCTGGGGACACATTCACTTACGTGGTGAAGAGGAGGAAGCAGGTATGACTAAGGGTTTTGAGATAGAGAAATTATTCTGGATTTTTCCAGAAGCCCCAATATACTGCCATGGTTACCCATAGGAGGCAGACTAGGCACTCAAGATAGAGAAAAAGGGACTGGAGAAGCTGGGCTGCTGGCTTTGGAAGTGGGGCCAAAAGCCAAGGAATGCAGCCTCCAGGAGACAGACACTTCCCGGGAGCCCTCAGAAGGAACACAGGCTTGCTGACGCATTTTGCACTTCTGGCTTCCACAATTGAAGAGAATAAATTTGTCTTGTTTTAAGCCAGGCCATGTGTGGTAATTTGTTACCACGGCTATGGAAAACTAATACTGCCTCCTTTAACTGGATGCTCCATGGCTCAACTCAGGGAGCAAGTGGGCAACTGCGGGGCTCCCCTCATCTATCGCCCATCCCCAGGTCTAGCGTCCCTTGCAACTTGCTATGTCCAATGCCTTGACAAACATCCCGCCCTGTGGTGCGTCCAGTGTTGGGTCCAGATGACAGAGAAAAAGTCAGTACATTAGTCCTCCGTGGCCAGAGTGGGAAGTGCCTGCAGTAGTGCTCTGCTGTGTAGCTGAACCTCCAAAATGATACACAACTAGACTCATTAAAAAAAAATTGCTTCCCAATAGTTGTGGCCTTTTCATTAAATTTGACTTTATAACATTATAGCATTATAAAATATTTTAAAAATTATTTTCTTCTGTCTAATTTTTTTTGTCTGTGATAAACTTTCTGAAAGCAAGAAGTTATTCTTTATCATATACTTAACTATCAAGTCACAGAAGAGTAATTTTCTATTTCTGGAAGACACTGTCACCAGATGACCATACCAGAGCCTGAACTTGGGACCAGACTCTCCTCTTATAAGAAGCTTGTCACATTATAACTACTTAGACATAACTTATTTCTAAAACCTTGGGGTTTCCCCTGGACAAAATATTCCTCCATCAATAACAGCAGATGTTACTCTCTTTTGCCAAAACACCAACCTGGAAAGTCTTTTTTATTTTTGTTTTTTTGTCCTCCTTCACTCCAGCAGAAGTTTGGGTAGCCTGTTTTTTCCTTTTCCTTCTCAGTTTACTTTGCATGGCCAAGAATGCTTCAATCTCCTCGGTGAAATTATCCCGTGGTTTGGCTGTGGGAGCACATATCTTGAATGTATCACCAAATGACACAGTGCCCTTTGGTCAGGTAAAGCAAGTTACCCACGTGTGAGGGTGGCCACAGCCACTTTGCCTGAAGCACTGAAGATGTGGGAAGGTACTACCAATGCGTGCAAATACCTCTCCCTTCCTTATTGTGATCCCAGCTGTATTAACTGAAATTTAATTCCTAAGGATGATGTTAAACGTGTGATTGGGTGAGGAATTAAGGCTGAATTATGAGCAAACACAAGTCTTAATCTCTATGTGGTTTCAAAAGCCAGTTTGTTTCCGTCATGAATCCTCCTTGGTATTTCCTATTGCCTAGATAATTTTTCTTTTGAGTTTGTAATATTTGCTGAGAAAACACCCACCTGTCTGTCTTTTACATTTTACCTTCTAATTTGTTTGGGAGGATATACAGAACTGTTTTCAGGGTGCTATGTCTGGAACTGTGCGTAATTGGAGCACAGACTTAATGCCATTTTTAATACACCAAGAAGTGATTTAAAATGTCCTAAACAATACTCCATTGCACGATCTATAACTGAGTAACGAAAAGCTGCAAATGTGTTCTTGGTAACACTGAGGGTGTCTTGCAGTGCACTTGGAAACATGGGCTGTCCACTAATGCCCTAGGAAGAAGAAAGAAAAGCACAGTTGTCCTTGGGAACATGGAAAAGGGGAGTCTCAGCCTCTCAAAGCAATGTCCTGGCCAGCCAACCCAGGCCACTTTGCTCTGCAGTAAGCTTGTCACATGATGTGATTCCCAGAACTCAGCTTTGATGCATCTGCCTTTATCACGGGGTTCACACTTTCACCTTGCTTAAAAATTCCAGTCAGACTGTCATGGCGCCAGAATGCATCCCTGACATGTGGCTTTTCGCGGACACTGAGGTGCACCTTACTGACCTTCTTGCATGCATGACAATGTTCTTGGAAATTTGTTTGACAAACTGTTCTAGGTGTAATGTTGCACCAGGATGCAAAGGTCTTATTAAGTTATTAAGACAGTCTACATACATTATTTCTTTTGTGAAGATATCACTAAAATATTGGCACATATTATTTTTAAAGTGCCCACTCAGAAACACTTCAAGTATTCTTATTTGGCAAATAACTTAAGATGAGAAGAGAACTCTCCTCTTCCTGAAACATATTTGAAATTATTTATTGCTCTCTCTAGTTTTCTGATTGTATTGCTTAAAAATGATCGTCATGGTTGTGGGTGGTAACTTCTTATGCTTCTTCACAAACTTAAGAAAATGCATAAACTCTTGGTTTTTTTCCACTGAAAGTTTCTGCGAGCTATTTGCATAATCTTCTGCCCATGCTATTTTGATTATCAAAACAGAACTTAGCGTACATTTTATGCAAACCTCTTTGGCGTTAAACAGTTCCATGATTATTATTAAAAGTCATGGTCTTTTCAGAGTTTCTGGATTCTCATTTTTCCTTTACATTACTGGGTTTAGAATTCTGCAAACAAATGAGAACCTGGATAGTTCAGAGGAGCACGATGGGTACCATTTGAAGATCAGGACCGAAGTGAGAAGTTAACGAGCAGGATGCCACTTAGCAAGAGTAGGATGCCGGGGGCCGTTCCCCAGTAGGTACTGGGCTTCTCCACAATCTGCTCCTGTGTCACAGCACACACACGATGCCAGCAGGCTCCACCCTGTGCATGTGTGTGACTGTACACACATGTGCACTTGCAGGACGGGAGCCTGCTTGGGGTAGCACACTCATGCTTTTGACAAGGTACCTGCCACAATTTTGAATGCTTCTCTGCTGATACTTTTCCTCCATGATATTTTGTTTGTGCTCTTATCCGGGGATTATTTTAGGTACAAACTGACTCATTTTTTAACTGCTGGGAAGAAAGGAGAACAGGTTTAAATGTCTGAATGCGAGTTTAAGTCAATGGTGAGGAGCAGTTCTCCACCAGCTGTGTTTTCCTGCCATTTGCATTGGGAATTTACTCTCACCCATTCTGACGTGAGACTGTGCAATGGCTGATGGAAGGTAAGCAGATGTCTTCTACCTCATCGTACAAATAAAAGCTGCTTTCTTCACTTTCAGGTAACTTACGGATTAGAGCACCATTTTGTTCCTGCACAGTCCTGGAAATGAGAAAGTCAGGGCTGCTCCATCATAAGGTGCCTGTGGGAAAATTAGAAAATGACATCTCCTCACAGTGGTGAGAACTGGAGGATGGAGGCCTCTCCCCTCCCCCACACACGCAGGGTGCTGTTCCCCAGCTGACTGGACACCCAGGCTGCGCCCAGCCGCCGGGCCTCCTCTGAGCATCGTTCAAGCCACATGGAGGTGGCAAGAGTTGCAGGTGGGCAACGCATTCCTTTTTTTACTGTTACTAAGGTTCTAATTTATTTAGCTCCATTTTGCCTCATTGGAAATAGGGACAGTCTACCCATGTCTCAAGCAAGTGCGGCCTTCCCTGCTGCAGTTTCACCTGCGATTTCCTCCCCTTCTCCTCCTACCTCTCCTCTCCCCTCAGTTGCCACCCTTGGCTTTACTCCCCACACTGGGGGAAAGAGCAGAGGGTGTGCCAGGTCTGCAGGGAGCCCCGCCTTGCAGTCCCCACCTTCTGCTGTTCTTACCCAAGGGCCAGGATGAGCGAGTCACAGTGGCCATGGTTCAGTCCGAGGCTGGTGCTGCAATGCACAATCACATGTAGACCATGCTCGTTAGTCTGTGATCTGCTCTTCATGCTGACGAGGGAAGAGACGCAGACTCTGCAGAGGGAGCAACAGCCGTGTCCCTGGGTGGAGCTTGGAAAACTGACGGGGGATGTTCTATGAGGCGGTCTTGGTTGACCCCTGCTTTTCCTCCACTGAAAACAGCTCAAGTGTGTTTGCCAGAAATACAGATGCCTCATGGTTTTAAACACCCAAACAGTACAGGCATGCAAAATGCAAGATGGAAATACACAAGAAAGGCTTGCTCCTGTATGATGTCCTCCAGAATGTCCAGATCAACCTTCTAGACCTCTCTCCACAACAAACCTAGGTCCCACAGGCTGTACCACACACACCACACCACAGATATACGCACACACAGCACAGACACACACACACACACACACACACACACACACACACACACCACACACACGTGCCACTTGAATGGACTAGTACTGCACACTGAGGGTCCATGGACCCAGGTCAAGTTTCCATGCCAATAAACTGTTACCTGAGAGGCAGAGATCAGGAGGATTGAGGTTTGAAGCCAGCCCAGGCAAATAGCTTGTGATACCCTATCTCGAAAAAAATCATCACAAAAATAGGACTGATGGAATGGCTCAAAGAGTAGGCCCTGAGTTCAAACCCCAGTACCGCAACAAATAGATAAATAAATAAATAAGAAAACAAATAAATAAATAACTACCATTTGGGTTGCAAAATTAGGACATTTACAGGCTTTTAAGAAAAAGCACTGAATTCTCTGTTCCTTTGTTATTATTATGCTGATTTAATTGCCATAGCTTAATGACTGATTTCAGTAACTTTTTCTAAGGCAGTAGATTCGGAGAACATATACCACACAGCTCCTTGCAGAGATAACTACTTTCTTTACCACCGTCTTCTTAGAACCCTGGAAGTTACACTTGGGAGTTTTCAGAAGCGCAATGTTTCTAATCAATCCTCTGCTGACTTAAGGATTAGCAAGTGCGTTCTCACCGCTTTCTAAATTTCTTTAAAGTCCTTAATAATATAAGATGAATACAAATGTTAAGCAAAGAATAAACCCCACCAAACCAAAGCACCACCTATTGTTACAAGCTATCATGGAAACAGCTTCTTTTTTTCCTGTAAGAATTTTCACTTATTTCATATTCGACAAGGAGTGGGTTATATCCCCAAAATAAAATAGCCCAATTGATCAGTATGATTGTGCTGTAAATTACTTGCTAAAGATGATAAAATTGAGAGAATTCAAGAGAGAACACCTTTCTCAAATGTCTTAAGAACTGAAAGTGAGTCACACCATGTACTTTCTATGCTTTTTCAGGATGTACCATTCAGGCACCCAAAGGGATCCTGTTTAATAATAATAAGTGTAGATAAATTTTAGAGTAAGAACTTTATTTGAAAATGAGTATCTGAGATTCAATGATACCTACTCTAATCTAGAACAGGTATAGTAACTTGGAAACCAAAGACAGATTTCATTCCCCTGTGGAAGTAGACTGGAACCCTTCCCTTCGCCGCTGACCTTGGGGACTGGGCCCATGCTCATCTCCTGGACTGGGGAGAGTGTGCGGGCCTGAGAGCCTGTGAGGCCTCGCTCTCCTCTCCTTGCTCACTTTGACCTTGGTCCTGAGCTGAACGCGCACAGGAGACACAAGAGACACTCCCTAGCTCAGCTGAGTCCTGTGGGCAGACCTTTTGCCTTGTGAGACCTAGGGTGGCGCCTTCATGGTCCAGAGGATGGAGTTGCCATTACCACAGCCTCTCTTTTTCCGCGTGGATGAGTGTCCAACCTCAGACGACTTAGGGTGACACAGTCTTGTGCAAAACATTATATGAGTCCTGAAGACATTTGCAGGTGTCAAATTAAGACTGGGGATTCTGTCAGTCCAGATTCCCTCCCACAGGGTGTGCCTAGCACATTCTGCTTTAAAATCACAAAGGAGGCAGAATTAGAGTCTGGAGAACAGGACAAACACGGGGCGAGCTCTCCCTGCTCCCTGCTCGCTGTATCCTGCAAAGCCTGGCTCACATTCTAACGCCTATCACAGGCTTTTCACAAAATCTCTCTACGTTTTACATTTCTACCCCAGTTTCTACCAAGAGGAGAAAGTTTGTGTGGAATGCTTTAAGCATGCTGAGCTGGCCCCTCCTGGATTACAGATCTCTGAGGAAGGGATGGTGACTTTCCTCCTTTTTATTGCCTATAACACTCAGAAAATCATTCCAAGCAAATGGAGTTGCTGGTTGTGTAGATAGACATGCATGTGACTGCATGATAAGAGGTGTGGAAGCTCTGAGTGACAGCACTCAGTGGACACAGCAAGTTTCCAAACATCAGGAGGAAAAAACAAGCAAACAAAACCAGAAAGAGCAATCAGTCATAAATGTGCGCCCAAGACATATTTATTGATCCAGGGCTGAGTTTTTAAAAACTTTGTAGCCAATTAACTGTACCATTCCTTCCTTCTGAACCCAAAGTGTAAGGTGCTGTGGTCACCTCTCCTGTCACCACATGAGAGCTGTCACCTTACTATGGACCCAGAGTCCAGCTGCCAGGCCACACCGAGGGTGTCTTTGAGGTTAGAAAACTCAAAGTGTGCTTGTGTTTGGAGTGACCCTGGCTATAGTGATAGCTTTGTTTCAGTGCTCAACAGCCCAAGTATAGGAACAGAGAAACTAGGTTTCTGGGTTCATCAAAATGGGTAATTTTGACTGTTTTCTTAGAAGGTGCAATTACAGGATGGAGTCGAAGGACTGGTGCCCACTGACAAAATATGGGTTGAAACTGCCAGGTGGGGGCCACCTAAGAAAGGAAACAATAGTCAAGGAAGTAGAGGTTTCAGAAATGTTAAGAACCGGAGAAGCAGAAGCTGAGAATTTGATCAAAAGCTGGAAAGGTCGGGGATGGAGGGCAGACCGTTAACCTTAGGACCTCAGAAGTGCAGCTGCTCTGGGAGCATGCAGAGGAGGATGGTGCTAGGTAAGCCTGGCAGGGTGGTAGGGACTTTGGCCTGGGGCTCTTGATCCTGAGGTGGAGCATCCCGTGAATGCAGAAGATGTGGATCAGGAACACAGAGTGTCTCTCACCTGCAAAACACCCTCCCCTGTACCCCAGCCTGGCACCAGGCTGCAGGCCTACTGTGGTCAGGTCTCTTGCTCTGGTGACTGTGACCCCAAAGACCAGGCCCCTGCCAGCCACTGGTACGACACTGAGGAGTAGATTGAATAGTGACAGTGTGTTCCTAGGAAACATCCCACAGACAAGGGAGGGTGGCTGTTAGTGATCAGTAAGACTTCACTGAGCCCAGTTCACTACATAGGAATGGGTCTTGGTGCTCGAAATTCGTTTTCATATCCAAATGCTCCTGGACATCTCCAGCTATCATATTGCTACTAAAAGATGCTTTGTCCACTTATGAAGTCTTGACTTTTTTTGACAATTATATTTGATAATTGCAAAGCAAATGCTTCATATGTATTGCTGGTGGCAATTAAACTGATAAATGTGACTAGTGGGTCCTTCCAGAGCAAGGACTTTTGTGAATGAACTAAGTCTGACATCCTATCCCACCAAATTTTACAAATTTGAGACATGTTTCAAGAAAGAGTGATTTGAAATTAGCAGAAAAACAAATGCTTTATCTCACCAGGGTGTGGCAGCTGTCTTTCCACTTCTCACAAAGAAAAAGAAAATCAACCCCAGGGTCTTTTCCTCCTGGAAAGTCATGCCTGTACCTATTTATTTTTCCGATGCTAGAAACATACAAATATTTCTAAAATCTTTGAGATGATAGAATTATTGTATGCTACAGAAGTTATACATGTAGTTCTGAAATATTCCATGCTGGGAGGTATCCTATGATTTAATTCAAATAGTTCACATTCAACTCACTCTTAGGTGTTGGGTCTTGCCTGTCACTTACTCCTGGTGGAGGAACAACCACTGCTAGAGAGAAAACAGCTTATTTGGTGAGCTGGAGGCAGAAGCAGGGGTGAGGAGGAGTGTGAGGTCCATTCTTGGCCTCTCTGATTTTCCCTGGAGTCTCTCCCTTCCAGAGTCTCTCTGTCAGAAATAAACCCATCAATGAAAATCTTATCTTTCAGACTTCATGTACTCTGAGTCATGTGATTTGGTAGTGAGCCTTGGCAGGGCCCAGTCTTGCTCCTTTGTTAATGTGTTTCGACCTTTCCTAGAAGACGGGAACGCACAAAGGATGCGCTGAAGTGGCGAGGAGGACAGTCGCCTTCCTGTTGGGGCTGGTGGAAGGGAGGGCTAGGGGACATGAGATAAGCAGTATCCTGTGATCCAGAGTGAGAGAGCTTTGGCTTGGGGACAGAGGGCACTTTGCTTTGTTAGAATTACCCTCTGCAATGACAATTTGGGCCCAGGCTGGGTGAAACAGCTGGGTAAAGATGGTGGGTGCTGGGCCCCAGGGCTCTAAGCTGGTAACAGTCTACACCAGAAGTCATGCCCTGGAAACTGCAGTGTGCCCTTGGAGCATCACAGTAAAGCTGAGGTTTACAAACAGGGTAATGAACGTTCTAAAGAGTGCAGCTCCCCCGACCCCCACCCCAGTGGAGAAATAATTGGGCCCAAAGGTGCCCAAGGAGAAGTGAGGTTTCCAGGGAATGCGGCTTTCTAGGGCATGAAATATAATCCTAATTAAAAGAATGGTGTTGGAAGTCGGCCATGTTCCAAGGAGCAGGAAGCTTAAAACACTCGATTACTTTTTAAATATCACTGTCTACAAATGGCGTGACTTCAAGGAGACCAAAAATGAGTCACAGACCCATCTCTCATGCAGTCACATATCATTTGCCAAGTGATTTTTAAAAAGCAATGGTCTGTTTTCCTTTACCCTCAAATAAAACATTCTGTCTTAAAGGTTTTCTAAAAAGGTTTCCACTTCTGCTGCTTAGGAACTTCTCTCTGCCTAGCTCTGAGTTGGCTCCTGGTTGGCTAAGGTGGGTGGATGAAATGGTGGATAAACAGCCTAGTGCCAACCTACAGAGAGTGGGTGGATTGAACTTTTCTGAGTCAGAGTTGGTGCTCTCAGCTTCCCTCCTCCCTCTGCTCCCTCTTTCTCATTCCTGACTCCAGGGCCCTGTTTTAGTGATCTTTCTGTGGTTTACGGTGCATGTATCTCCCAGGGTCCTTCAGTCTACCACCTGGACACTGGCCTGCAGGAGAGTTCAGGAACTCCAGGCTTTGTCCACTGTCCAGAGATTGAACTTCCCTTAAAAAAAGTTGAAAATAGGATTTTTTTTAATTACAAAAGGCTCATTTTTACTTGAATATTTATTTAGTGGATCTACTTTTGGCCTGGGGATTTAAAAGCTCCGGAAAGAAAGGTGAGCTAATAAACAGTGTGGGGAAGTTGTGTTTTGGTGGGGCGTCTTGATGCTAGAGAAGTCTAGATGAAAACTGTCTGCACTTTGACATTTTGATTCTGTGGGAAGTATTTTACAATTGTGCAAATTGTGTATGGCTGATAGCAACACTAAATAACTCCTGTCTCTAGACACATGAGTGTGTCCACAGAGGTTAAATTCAATACCCTTCTTCCTTTTGGGAAAACCAGTTTACTCTCCATTACATTCTATTATCCCAGAAGAACTTGTGCTTTTTTTTTTTTTCTTTTTCCTTCTCTTTTAAACTGGTTAGGAAATCTACTTGGTTCTTTCATCATTTTATTTAACTCATCTAGTTATATGATAGTTATAATTTTACCTTTTTTGAAAATTGCTTTTTATAAAGACTATATGTGTTCAACTTCTCAGGGTAGAAAACACACAGAAGAAAAGCAGAGAGATAGCACGAGATAAGCCCTATATCTTATTTCAGAGGAAGACACTGGCAACAAATCAGGGTTCATTTATACTTCAAAGGCTGGTAGAGTGGCTCAAGCAGTAGGACCACCTGCCTAGCAAGCGTGAGGCCTTGGGTTCAAACCTCAGTGCCACCAACAAAATTGTATTTCAATGAGTATGTAACACTGGGGGTAGAATTGGATTTCTTCTGCCCAGGATGGCCTGTGACACATTCTCTTTTTCTTTCTGACACTTTAATGAACAATGGGCCCTGAGATACACCGCAGGCAGGTCCCACACATCTGCACTCCACTTTCCCTTATGAAAATTATGAATAATTATGAGACATTCCAGCACACTGAATGTGTGGGCATCACGATGGCAGAGGGATCAAGATGCACTGTGGAAACCTTGTGTGGGCTTAAAAAATTACCAACACAAAGCCAGCACTCAGTGGGGCAGACAGCAGAGACCTTTTTTCCTCTGGTTTTGAAAGGAGACATGTTGAAAGAGTAGGCTTGGACCACTGGCTTACTCTCTTGTTTCTCTTTGGGTTAACCTTACTGGGTTACATTTGTGTGTCTGCGTGCAACATGTATGCAAAAGCATGGCTCAGGGGTTGCAGCACGAACCATGTCAGAGGAGTTAATCATTCAACACTGGACGTCTTGCTCCAAATATGAGCCCCACTTACTTTTCTGTCCTTTCTGTTGGCAACCTGTTGAGCGGGCTCTGTGCCTCGGGTTGGAGCTGTTCTCTGCACCCCCAACACCCTTCCAGAAACCCACGACCGCACCGTGGCGTGCTGCCCGCCTCTTATCCAGTCCATTGGGTTGATGTCAGTGAGTGCTCAGCTGAGAGGCATCATTGTACCCGAAATGTCTTGACTTCCCTAGGAAGGAAATGCGGGCCGGTTATTACATACGTGCTAATCACGTTTAAAGTTGTTTTCGTCTTATTGCCTTTTGGAGGTGTTGGTCATCAAGGTTTACCACTGAGTAACATAATATTGCTTTCTGTCTTCCCAATTGTACCAGTCAGCTTGCTGTTACTGTGACGAAATACCTGAGCTAATCCATTAAAAGACAGAGAGATTGATTTTGGCTCATGGTATCAGAGGTTTTAGTCCATATTCGGCTGACTCCGTTGCTTTGGGTCTGAGGCAAGGCAGAATATCATAGTGGCAGGAGCAGGTGCTGGGGGAGGCTACTCATCTCATGGCAGTCAGGAAGCAACGAGAGCCAGAGAGCAAGGACCAGGGACACGATACACGCTTCAAGGACACATTGCTGGTGACTGACCTCCTCTCAGCAGGCCTCACCAAGTACAGTTTCCACCACCTCCCAACAGTCCATTCTACTATGAACCTATCAGGGGCTGAAGCCATTGGTGAGGTCAGAGCCCTCATAATCCAATCAGCTCCCAACCCCCATCTATGAACACTGTTGCACTGGGGACAAGTTCACCACATAAGCCTTTGAGGGGCACATTCCCGATTCAAACTATCACACCAATCATTCTTTCATATGCACAAAAAATGCTGACATTCCACTTTCTTTGGAATTAGAGGTTGTCTGCTTCTTTTATCTTTGTGAACATTATACAGGATTCCCCTTTCATCCTCCATCTCTTCTTTTTTTCATGATAGAGTGACTCACTGACCTGCAGGTGTTTTTCACTAGATCCTGAGCTCCCAGGGAGCAAAACCCATTCCATTGGCTTAATTGTCTGTAACTGTCTATAAAACCCAGCAAGTACAAAGTCTGTGTGTAGCACATGTGCATAAAGGTTTGCTCCTTTCAATTGACTGATTGGCTGATTCGCTCAATAATTAATACTGAAGATACCTTCTTTCTAGGGAGACCTTTCCTCAAATCTTCCATTTATTTTCATAGAGATGTTTCTCTTTTTAAAAGACATGTCTTTGTGTCCCCATGCCTCTGCCTGGTGACCCCTGGGGGATTCCCTTTGCCATTTTCTTATCATTCTTTCTGTGGTGGCCAGGACACACCACAGGCCTCATCTTCTGTGCTCATCTGGAGCAGAGGATGCTGAGGCTGACCTGGAGGAGTCTGCAGCTCACTTTTCAAGGAAGGATTTGGCATAGTGTGAAACAGAACCTGCTTGCTTCCTTATTCCTTTGTTGTTAATCTTGCTTTGCAAAACCTAAATGTCCTTGAAAAACTTACTGGTAATTATCCTAGTATTTCTGTGACATACTCTTCAACAGAAATTTTTTCAAAGAAGGAAACTTTTAGATGTTCTAGTCACTCACTTATTTGAAAAAGATTAGTTTATTTGGAAAGACGGAAGAAGAGAAAAGCATAGAATGGATTTGGGTTAATTATTTTATATTAATTATTATGATTACTAATTATGTAAAATTACATATAATTTGCATATATTAATTATATATTTAAAAATTAATTATTTTTATATTGGAAGATGGCTGGAATACTTCTGCTATCTGCAGACATTAGTGAGCAGAGATCCTTCTGAGAACCCAGGGGCAAGTAGTCATAGAAAATCCCTTGTGACTTGGAGCTGTGGCTAAAACACTTCTAGACATCTCCTGTGGGATTTCCTGTTTGCGTGGCCTTGTGGAGTGCTCTGTGTGAGGATGTGAGTGTAGAATTTGGCACCTCCTGGTTTCTGTAGAAAGTTGTGGGGTCCAGACAGTGGTGGGCTCTACTCCAGGCCTTAGCTATCCAGAGACTGTGCAGAGCTCTCCCTGGGAACACATGTGGTAGCCCCTAGAGCACGAAGCTTAAGCTTGTGGAGCACAGGGCACATTGACACTGCCAAAAAATGTTCCTCACTAGAGCACCTTGCAGCTGTGGGACCATTGCTGGCTAGGACAACATGGATGGAATTTGAAGCTGTGTCTTAGGGGTGAGAGGCTTGGAGACCAGTCCTGTTGCCAGAGTGTTGATGGGGTGGGCTCCATTAGACTGAGTCTGAGAAAGTCACCAGGCTGAGTGAGAACATTCCTGCCTTGGTACCAATACTCAGGCTACGAAGAAACAACCAGTTCTGAGAGAAAAAACAATTTCCGTGCAGATGGGACAAGTTCCTCTTCCAGTATTTATATCTACCACTCCAAATCCTGTGTGTGGGCATCATTAGTGCAACCCCAAATCTTTACTGGATTTGACCTTCAGATCTCTGTAGATTAAGAAGGTGACACATGTCAGTCCAGACAGTTATGGCAGATGTGGACCCCTCCAGGGACTAAGGAGCCAGCACCTATGTCTTCATGCGGGTTTCAATTGCCTCTCAAAACTCAGCCACAAACATCATCAGCTTGACTTTTCCCTTTCTGTAGCATGGGAGGTCACTGATGCTTGCTCTGTCCTTTCATGATGGATTTCCAGATGAAAGATGGATGGAAGCCAGGGGGTGGTTTGGAAGGCTAGACCCATCACATCCATCAGCACCCAAGGGTGCAAGATCTTCCTTCTCTTCTTCCTCATCCTCCTCTTTCTCCTCTTCCTCTTCCTCTTTCTTCTGTCTTTCCTCTCTCTCTCTCTCTCTCTCTCTCTCTCTCTCTCTCTCTCTCTCTCTCTCCCTCCCTCCCTACCTCCTTCCCTCTCTCTCTCCCTACTTCCAAGTTTTAAATTTCCTCAGCTAGTGTAAAACTTAACGAATGCTCTGGAGTATACAATAGCATCTTGAAATCAGGAATCTGTGACTGCCCTGAGTGAATCATCACTCACAGCAGGGACCAGCATGGTGAATGTGGGAGGAGCACACAGAGCCCCTAGCTTTTTTACTGGGATTTATTACAGGCGGGTCATTATTTACAATGCACCATTCACATCCTCTAAAGAGCCAATAAACTGGCTGCTGAATATGCATTTTGCTCTGTGGTGAACACAGATGTTTCCAGCTAATATCCATTTCATTTAATTTCTTTTCTCTCTCTCTCTTTTAAAAAATTCTATCTTGCTATTTCTGCAGCAGCTGGGTAACTGTTCACCCTTCTTCGGTTTGGGAATCACTCCTCATATTTATTATCATTGGTGCCATTCATGTCCCATTTCCATTAAAAGCTACTGTTTCTGTGAGTTCAAAACCAGGCTGGTAGAATTTTCTGTGGGTTAAATGTAGGGCATATGAGAGAACCCAGCTTGGGATCAAATCACTTTAACAAAATGTAGAAATAAAATCAGGTAAGATGCTCTAGTACCATGGGTTTGCAAACTAAAAAAAAAAGAATGGGGGTGGAGATATTGATGGCAAAAAGCTATTGTGCGTTTCTATAAATAAAATGTTGCTTTTTTCAATTACACATTTTTAAACCATTAGTCTTTGGACATTCCTAATGTTTGGAAGAGAGATGGAGAATTACCAGTGATAATCGAGTGATCCGTCTGAGAAGCAGATTTTATGTAAGGTAAACTTGCGTGCCAAGGGTGTAATGGTGCATGCATTGTACCTCTAGACGGTGCTCAACGCCATGCCTTTGGTGCAACAATGTCAATCTCCGGTGATCAAACTGAATTCCAGATATGTTAGCACCTGGTTTTATCATACACTATCCATGTATCTACTGGTGGTGTTCTCTGGCTTGAAATTTCTTTCTGGCAAAGATTATAAAACAAACAAATTACCAAATATTTCTTAAGCACTTGGTATATGCCAGGCAAGAGTCCGCTATGTGTTTTCCAGAGTATCTTCTTGGTTAAGCCTCATAAGAGCACTGATGGTAAACCAGAGGCAACACTGCTGTGGCAGAGAACACTTGCGTGGAACTAAGTGCAGATGCATTCTGTGAAGCTTTGAGCTGTTATTGCAAACCACAGCTCAGGGGACATAGTTGCAGGTGAAATGAAGTTTACAGGAGAATGAGGAACTTCATAGGACAGACGTCGCATCAGAAGCACTTGTTTCTGACTCAGAAGGACACTTGCCTTAGCTCTGAAGTTCTGTGTACACTCAGAACAAGGGTTAGAGCAAGGGACAGGGGTAGGGAATGCAATTAAACTGAAATAGCACCCCCCAAATTAGCCCAAAGTGTATGTCAGTAAGGATTTCAAAAAAATCAACCCATCTTGCATAAAGTGAATTAATTAAAGAAAATATAGGTGTCGCATGGTTTCTGTACTTCATTACCAATTCATTTCCTATCTCAAATACCACATTAAGACAGTCAGTTTTGGCATGAACTAAGGTCATCTTTCTATGAGGATGGTCATATTTTATGCGTGCTGAGATTATTAATGAAGTATTAACGGGGGATTAATGGAGAGCGGTCATGCTGAGTACTTACTGAGAGGAGAGTACGTTGCGCAAATTTAGACGTTCAAATTATTCTGGACTTAGGATCATCTTAACACGCATTTTCATAAGAAATTGAAATAGCTCTTTCAGCTTGATTAAAAACGGTCAAGTTTACATTTTAAAAACACCTAATTTATAACTTTCACTGATATTCATTAACCTTGAAAATGCCTTTCAGATTGAATTAAATTTGAGGAAGGTCCTCAAGTGTATGTTCCCTGGACAATCAGGGCTTTTAAAATCTCTCTTCCATTTGAGCAATGGCCTCTGACTTCTGTCTTGTGTCTGGGATGGTCTTTTGAGTAGCAATAGTCTTTTGTCTACAGAGTCTCAAATGTCACCCTCACCTCAGAGAAATTTCTCAGTCTCTCTCTGTGAAGAAAACCTCAAAACACAAGAAAAAATTCCTTTCTATGCCAAAACTAAAACTAACACAACACTGATGAGGGGCTTCAACCTCTGTGTCTTGGGGTGTTCATTGACTGAAACCAGAGACCCCATCCTTCACCAGCCAGCACGTACCTGGACATTTCCCAGGATGGGACTTTCCTAGCTGAGGTGACCTCACCTCAGGTAGGAAAGTTGATATGGCTGGGCCAGATTCTCTTTCTCCCCCTCCCTCCCCTCCCCTTGGTTCGGTCCTGTAACCATCCTTCCTGCCTCTTGCTTTCTTTGCCTTCCTCTTCTCCTGTCCTCTTTGCTTGTGTTCTATAAGTTAAAAAAAGAAAGTATTATTTTGTCTCTCAATTAATATGTATTCAGGTATTAAATATGGGGTTTTCTTGAGATTTTTACTCTTTTAAACTTTACAAATGTTTGGCTTCTCAAATTTTCCATTCTGTAGGCCAATAATGAAATCTAGCAGGAATGGTAACAGCAATGCTATATATTGTAAGAATCTTGAAATTATGACACAGTTAGTAGATGGGAATTGATGATGTAGAATTTCAGGCTGTTTTCTGTAACTTACCCATGGAATGACTAATCTGATTTATATAAATATTCATTCGTTCCAAAATGAAGTCTAATAGTTCTTTTTTGCATTCTAGTTTTGGGTTAATGGATTTCAGAAACAGGACGAAGTGTTTGAACCTCACGTTTGACAGACACATGTTGAGGGTCTTAAAAGCAGAGTGTAGGGAGCAGCTAATGGTGCCAAAGTCCCTTAGATAGGCAGAGAAGGCACAGCCACACAGCATCGAAATCCAGCCAAGACTGTGAAATGTTAGTCTTCCCATCAAGGAAGGAGATTGACATAGTGCTACCTCCTAGATGGATGTATAGGACAGCACACTACGTGAAATAAACCAATCACAAAAGGAGAACACTGTATTGTTGCACTTACACGAAATACCCAGACTCATTAAAGAATAGACACAAAACCGGGGCCCTAACCTGCCATTCATCCAGCTGTGCGAGAGCCTCAACCACACCATGAACCAAGAGGACCTAAGTTACACTCGAGGAATAATCCGCTCGAAGTCGCAGAGCACGCTCTTGTCAAGGGTCTGCAGACCTACACACCCCGCATTTGGGGCCACAGTAAATTTAAAATAATTGAGATCACGCAGGAGGAGAGCCGCAAGGCTCCAGAACAGAAGGCCAGTTGACAAGATCAATCGTGTTCCTGTGCTACAGTGACGCATGCAGGGAAGGCAAAAGCAAACATTCTTTTTATGGATTCTTGACAAAAGTGAAATACTTTAATGGTACATCTAAAACAGTAATGAATGCTGAAAACTACAAATCATGGATGAAAAGAATCGGAGATGTTCTGAATAACCGGAGAGTTTCAATGTGTTTGCAGATCGGGGATAGGAGTTGTCACTTCTCCCTCACCTGAGGTTAGGTTTAATGAAATTCACATGAAAAGCTCAGAAATAGGCTTTGTAGATACAGATGAGATTATTCTGCAATACATATTGAAAGGCAAAGTAATTAGAATAGGAAGATAAACATTTTGAAGTCACTTCCTAAATTCAACACTTACTGTGTAGCTAAGTAATCTAGGTTATGTAGTGTTGGTGGAGAACTAGACACTTTCATCACTGGAACCAAATAAAGAAAATAGAACTATTCTCCCCACACACACTATTTTGTGGACTGGAACTTGAACTCGGGGCCTGGTGCTTCCTGTGCAAGCACTCTATCACTTGAGCCACACCCCCAGCCCCTTTGTGCTTTAGTCATTTTCAGATAAGCTTTCTTACTTTTGTCCAGGTTGGCCTTGAACTGTGATCTTCCCACCTCTGCCTCCCAAGTAGCTGGGACTACAAGTGTGAACCACTGTGTCCAGCTCCAGCTGGTTCTTCACAAAGACAAAAAACCAATTCCATAAAGAAAGCACTTTTGACAAATGTTGCTGGAACAATGATGAGAAGAAAATGAACATCAGCCAGAACCATGAACCTGTACCAAAATTAGCTCAAAATAGACACATGTGAATGTAAAACAAGAAACTATAAATCATTTATGTTTATGTTTCTAAAACATAGCTCTAAATCTTCAATATTCAGTTTTGAAGAGTCTTAGGCAGGACAATAACAACACAACTCATAATAAAACACTCTACAAATTGGACCCCATCATGATCAGGAACCTGTGCCCTGCATAAGACACTGTGAGGGGGTCAAAGACACAGGACAGACTGAGGCAGCTACTCACAAACCACTCACCTAATAAGGAACCGTCTAGAATACATGACACACTCGGAACCCCACAGTGAAAACCAAGCAGCAAGTTCAAGATGGGCAAAACCAAGAGTACACATTGACTGAGTGTGCTGTTTGAGCAGAAAGCCCGTGTGAAGGTTTCTGATGTCCCTGGCTGTTAGAGAAACACAAAGTAAGACCGTAACAAGGAGTTGCTGCATACTTACTAAGACAGTTCATATAAAACAGTATGACAATACAAAATGCTGGCAGACACACAAACACTGGCTGTCTTGTCCTTTGCTGTGGAAATAGAAAATGGCACCATTGCTCTAGAAAAAAGTTGGCAGTTTCTGAACTAACTAACCACATCACAGGCCAGGGCAAAAATGGCCCCGAGCACTTACCCCAAAGAAATGGAAACTGATGTCTGCACAAAAGCAAAAGAAACAGACTAATCTCAAAAGGTCACATGCTGCATTATTTATAATGACAAATTAGAGATGAAGATCAGACTACTGGCTGTCAGGGTTAGGGAGAATGTGGCCAGGCCATCTGATCTAAGAGGGGTGGCTGAAGGTCTCTGTGATGATAGGCAGTCCTCTATCCTGATGACGGTGGCAGTTATACAAATGTACACATGACAGGTGACACGGAACTGTGCATACACCTGTACTAATGTCAGTTTCCTGGTTCAATATTGTGCAGCACTTTGAAAAGGTGTAAGCAAGGGGTACCCTGGGCAAAGGTACTTGGGATCTCTCTCTCTACTATTTTTATGACTTCCTGTGAACCTGTAGTTATTTCAAAATAAATAAAAGTTAAGAAAATTAACACAAACCAAAGTTAGCACCATGCTTCATGGTGAAACACTAGAAAAGTTAGAAACACTAAATAAACAAGAAGCATTAGGAAAATTTCCAATAATGCTGTAAGCATTAGTCTTTTAAATTTATGTTGAAAGTTCTAGTCAGTGAAGGCGAAGGAAAAATTATTAAAATTAAAAATTAAAAAGAGACCCAATGATTTTTTTGAAGTCTCTACTGTCATATACTTGTAATATCCAAGAATCTTTAAAAATTCTTAATATTAGAAGGAAAATTATTAAATAAATAAAAAAGAGGTTAAATGTGCATAAAATAATTTTCATATACTGATGTAAATAAACTTGAGATATTTGTGACAACAATTCATGACATCAAAGAAAAGAAATAGTTTTCTCCTAAGGAAAATATTTAATGAAAAAAGTGAAAATCATGGTTCTACTTAGTAATGCAAAGAAAGTTTAAGAAATGATAATGCATGATTTATTTCCAGACCCCAAATTATCAATGTACATACAACCATTTTCTTGAAATTCTGGTATAATAGTGATGGAATTTTCTGGGGGATTCGTTAAGTGACCCCAAAATAACCTGAAAGGACAAATAATGACACTGGTTTTCAGTGGCTTTCTTGAGGAATAATTTCTAGGCTATAAAATGCTCTAGTCTTCAGTGTACAATTCAATGATTTTTTAGTAAATTTACAAAGCTGTTGAACTGTTTCCTCTTGCATCAAAGCAAGAGGAGACGTCACTCTCGCTGGTACTATCTGTCTGTTGCCTTCCCAGCCCCTGGCAACCACTAATCTGCTTCTTGTCTTGATAGATTTCCCTATTCTGGAAATTTCAAATAAATGGAATCATACAATGCATGACCTTTTGTGACTTAGCATAAGGTCTTCAAGGTTCATCTACCTGCTAGTGTGTGTCAGAACTCCATTCGTCTATACTGCTGAATCATTCTCCATTATAAGGGTAAGCTGCTCCTTCCGCATCCCTTCTAGTTGGATGGACATTTGGGTTGCTTCCACTTTTAAGCTATGATGACTCACGCTGTTGAAAATACTTGTATGCAAGTGTGCAAGTCTGTGTCAATCTATGATTTTATTTCTCGTGGGTAGATATTCTGGGATAGAATAGCTGGCTTAGATGATAAATTTTTGTTTAACATTGTAAGAACCTGAAAAATGGTTCCAAAGTGTCTACACCACATTTTCAAATGTAGAAAAATAGTGACAGAAAATGATCTATCAGATGCTGTATTATAAATATATCTTACTATATTTGCGTATTAATTGAAGAAAAGGTATATGTTATGAATTATATTATGAAGCAAGACAATTTAAAATATCTTTTATGCATATTTGAGTACTTAAACAGGTTTGTACACTAGATTATGTTATCCAGAAGACCCTGGGATGCATAAGGTTTTTGGGTTTGATAAAGAAAGCATTGGAAACCACTGTGGAAATAGTGAATTTCTCAACCAATTTCAACGTTAAATTGGTATTTGGGAAAAAAACAAGCCACAGTCTTACTTCTCTGTACACTAAAATCACTTTAGTAGATTAATGAGTTAAATATTTTAAAATGACACCAGAATAGAAAGACTTTTTTGCTGGTGATGTAGAAAACTACCTTGAGATGGGGACGAACTTCCAGAGAACAGATGAAATAGAACAAATAAAAAATGAAGTGAGTAATGGGTTTAACTCCATAAGAATTATGTCATTAATATTTAAAATACCAAAATGTCACATACAAAATTGAAAGACAGCTTACAAACTAGGAGAACTGAAGCCTACATAAGACACCCATTAACCTTGGTAATATAAAGAATACTGTAAATCTGTAAGAAATAGATGCACATTTTTAAAGACAGCAACATGTAATTTGCAAAAGTCACTCAAATTGAGCAGGAATATATCTGAGCCCCGTGTATGAAATTAGATTAAGAAATACTATCTTTTTGCTGTAAGAAAGGCAGAAGTGACTGAGATCTTGAAGGCAGGTAGTTCCTGCTGGTATGGGGACACTACATGGGTTTTCCTACAGGAAAGAGTGGGGATAAATGTGCAATAGGGAAAGGTGGCCTTCAGAAAGTTCTTCCCTCAACTCTGTAATTCCATGCTAGGAGTGAATCCTGGAGAATTGACAAGGAATTTGCTCAAAGATTTATGTATGTACCTAGATGACTTGTGACAGAAAACTAAAAACCCTGTGAATATCTAAGAACAGAGAAATAGAGAAAGGAATTACGATTTAGTCATGAAAAATATTTTGTAGCCATTAGGAAATCCTGCTTTCCAAGACTACCTAGTGCCATATTGAAATTCTCACAACACGTGGCTAAATAAAAACACAGAACTTCCTAAGTAGTTCCTGTAGAATGGTCCTGACTTCATAAAGTAAAATTTTATTCATTTCTTTTGCATCAACTAGGACAAGCATAGAAACACATTTTCTAGACTAACCTGTTTTGGGGGTGTGTGTGGACAATTTTTACCCTCTCTGTGTATTTGTCTGTAGTTTCCAAATTTTGCACAAGAATCACATGTTGATTTTGGGTTAGAAATGTCCATCTTGTAAGCTCTTTTCAAGTTGCATGTGCTTGTGCTCCCTGAAATCTCCTTGGAAAATTGCACAAGAAAGCAGAATGTCCTTATGCTGTCAAAGATTCAAAGCATCAAGTAATTAAGCTCAAGAAGAGGTTGAGCAGAGAGGAAGCGACGAGAAGGCGGGCGTGGGGTGGGGGGCCCATTTTCTTCTGTGGCTGTGTTCACACTTGGGAATTTTTTCTGTCTGGTGTGATTGTTTTAAGGTCCTGACTGAGGCATCCTTTTTGCCCCTCAAGTGCTCTTCTCTGATTTTCCCTTCAGCTCTCACACTTCGTCCAAACGGAGCTCTCATTGCTGTCCTGGGTTTTGGGGCATTTGTATTTGGCACACCCTCCCCATGCGCGCACTTACAGCTTTCCTTTCTTGAGGGTGAGAGGACATCTCTGCCCCCTGACCCTGGTCTTCTGGGGAAAACTGGTTTCCTCTGTGACTTCAGCGCCCAAGGCCCTTTATGGAAGGAGCCCTGAGGCTACTGCATTTAATGAGCCCACAGCACACAGTTGAACCAGGCCTTCCAGCATGCAGCTCGCAGGGGCCTTAAGGATTTTTGAGGAGGGCAGGAGAGTTGTGTGGCCAGCAGAAGGCTGTGTGTGACACAAGCCTGTGTCACCTACTCAGGCCTTGGACTGCCAACCTCAGAGCATTTCTAAGGAAAACTAGACCTGGGCTCTACTGACACCCAGTGTGACTCCTGGGAAGCCTAGAGTGGGGGTTTGGGGACAAACTCTGCCCATGTTCACTCTCTGGGCAGACTGTCCTGGCAGCTGGGGACAAAGTGTGTTGTTGGGTTACTAATGGCTTCCTTCTTGGCCGGTAACACAGTGCTTCAGCGTCAGGAAGGAGTATGGGGGCATCTTGCCATTATCAAGTAACATTAGGCCCAGCAGAGGTAGAAAGGGAGGTGGGAGCTATGGAGGTGTCTCTAGAAGGAATGGAGGGCGCATTTCCCTCTGCCTTGCACCCCAGAATTGATCCTGGGAAGCCAGCCAACAGCGTCTCAGCTCTGTCCCCTCATCCATTTCTCGTTCCTCAGCACCACAACACAGAGGTGCTGGCGTTGGAAGTCAGGGTTTCCCTGTAGCTGCGGGAACAACGGAACACATTTTGAAAAATCAGTTTTAATAAAGCCCCAGCACTGACCCCAGAAACGTAAGTATTTATATTATTGACTTCTGTATGAGGTGATTTGTTAGGAGGGGGGAGAAAGTCTTTCTGCTCTTGTCTTGAGACCTAAGGAAAAAAATAACTAAAATTAGAGAAACTGGAGCTATCTATGCAGCGAGCAGAATAAAGCAAAATACCTCTGGGGTGTTCATCTGCCATGGAAGTCGTTTCAGATCTCATCTGTTACATGAATGTGGTCCCTCTTTTTGATGGTATCATTATGTACTGTACAGATTCAATTCCATTTACAAGTCAATGGTGTGAGATTTTTATGACAATTCCTTTTTAGTGGGTTGATTCTGTATGATCCTTCTCAGGAAGGAAAAAAAAATTAAAAAGAAGGCCTAAATGGTTGCCTCTGAGACCCCTCCACGGACGCAGCTCGTTTTTCCTGTGGGCCTCTTGGCTGTATGCATGCTTGGAACGGCCAGCCGCGAGTGTGGTCAGCTCGGCTCCCAGGCAGACAATGAAGTATAAATTTAAAGGCCTGGAGCTGACAATGAGCAAGCGTTTGGTGTGCTGTGTAGAGAAATTTCTGACCCGATTTTGAAATGAGGAGGGGAAAATAGAAGAAAATCTGGGATGGGGTGCTGATTAGGCCTGGTGCAGGAAAGTGGAGGGAAATGGAGGGAGAAAAGTCAAGGTCAGAAAAACAAACCTGTCCTCGTGGGTGGAATCTAGACGTGAACATAGAACACTAATGTGGCATGTGATGAAACAGGCTCTGTTCGAGGGGCAGTGGCTGAGGGGAGCAAGAATGGAGGGGCTATGGGGGCGACTATTGAAGAGGCATGTTATATACATGAATGAAAATAGCACAGTGAAATACCAAAAGCTGTTCAAAATGAGTGGGGGAGCGGGTTAAGGAGGGGGGGAAATCTGATAAAGTGCCTCATGTGCAAGTTATAAATTTCACAACAAAATCCCCAAATGCAATTAATTTAGCCTAACAAAATTAAATTAAAAATAGAAAAGCCAACAAACTAGCTAAATAAATAAAAACATAAAAAGAAAAAAGTTCACATGCTTGTGATAGGCAAGCAGCAAGTATGCTGAGATTCCGATTGACAAGTGCTGTGAAACTTCAGAGCAGCCCAGGGAAGCCTCTCTAATCCCAAATCCAGAACTTTCTGAGCAGAGGCATGACCCACAAGAGGAAAACTCCACACCTGTCTTCATGTGAGGCATTGCAGAGAACACACAGACCCAGTACAATATTGCACCTTCAGGAGGGGTGCCTAAGATGTCCATAGAACATAGATGCATTTTGGGGGTGCACTTGAACTCCATCCTTAAGATAGCTCGTTACGAATATGCAAATATTTCCAAATCCAAAATCCTAACCACTTCTAGTTCCTAGCATTTTGGATAAGGGATGCTCAATGCACACTGTAGCAGATTCTACCTCAAAAACAGGCCCTGTGCCAAGAAGAGGGGAAGTTGGAGGGAAATGAGATTGCAGAGAGCCAGAATGAGGGGAGCAAAGAAAGGAAGGAGAGCGCTAGAAAGAAAGAGCGAGTGAGTGAGCTAGGAGCCTGCTGTGCCAAGGGACTTACAGTGAGGCAGGATGAAGACCACTGGATTCTGTACAATTCAGTCTGAAATTGTAATGGTGGAGGATTTCCATTTTAATTCATTGACGTCACGGGCCTCAAATTTATTTTTGCGCCCTTAGGTGAATTTTAGGATGGAAAGGGAATGCAGTGAATTTACTCATTGTTGTCTACTTGTAGAAAAATTTAATGATTTTCACAAAACTGGAATTTAAAAGTTTTTTTTTTCAAGACTTGGATTTTTGTAAGAGCATTGACGTTTTCCCCTCATAAAAACTACAATATTGTTACTTGTGCCAGAAGTCTTTTTGAATGAAGGAAGTGAGCACATTACAGAAGTTTCCATGACTAATGAGCTGCATTATTGATTTACAATCAGTGGTGGTCGTTTGCCAGGCCGTTTTCTAGCCAGTCAACTTCCTCCTTTCCCTTTCCCTGGGTCTTTCTTCTCTGAGGAGTAGAAATCAGGCTAAGGTGTTGCTGAAATCCCTCATGGAGGCATTTTGGAGAGGCAGAAACCCAAACTGACAAACTGTTTTTAAACGTTGTATATTTATGCATGGAATAGGGTCCCTAAAAAAACTGGCTAATTACATCTAAGTTGTTCTATTTTCACTTCCTATTTGACATTTTATGCTTGATATTCTTGTCTTTCTCATGTGTGCTTCCTACTCCCCAAGCTGGACACAGCCTTGCTGCTGGAAGTCACAGGGATAGCCTCTGCAGCAGACGGTCAGGAGGCCACAGCTGGGCCTCTGAGGGCGGCCCTGGGGTCACCTCCCTGGCAGGAGGAGGAGGAAGCCTTGCAGAGTTTGCTGAGTAACTGTTTCCGTGGTGCTCTGCTCTGCCTGTCATGCCTCTCTGCTCTCTGGCTCACAGACTCCCCGAATGCGGCAGTGGGGTTCCCACAGGAAAGAGTGAGGCCTCCTGTAGACTCAATGCACCCTTCTTTTCCACAGTGGGTCATAAGCCACACCATTTTTCTTGAACTCTGTTGGAGAGCCCACAAAGCATCGATGGGTGCACCAGGTTGAATAGTGTTCCAGAGGAATTTCAGAATGTGCATTGATTTGGAAGTTGAGTGTTTGTAGATGTAGTAAAGTGAGGATGAGGTCGTACTGGATCAGGGTGGGCCAAGTCCAATAACTAGTGTCCTTACAAGAAGAGGAGACGAAATTGGCCCTGGTGGTTCACGCCTGTAATCCTAGCTGTTTGGGAGGCTGAAATTGGGAGGTTCGTAATTTGAAGCTAGCCAAGGCAAATAGTTGGTGAGACCACCATCCCCAAAATAACCAGAACAAAATGGACTGGAGGTTGAATGCCTGTTTCCCACATGTCAATTCTTGAGTTTAAACCCCAGTCCCACGAAGAAGGAGGAGGAGGAGAACAAAAAGAGGAGAAAAGATACAGAGACACAGAGAAGAAGGCCATGTGAAGATGGAGGCAGAGATTGGAGTAGGCCACAGGCCCAGCTTCTGGGACCCCAGAGGCTGACAGATTGGAGGGAGAATTCTCCTCAGAGCTTCTGGAGGAGCAAAGCCTTGCTCATTCCTTGACTTTGAACTTCGGGCCTCTAGAACCATGGGAGGACAGGGTCTATTTTGGTTGTTTGCAGCCATCCAGACACAAAAATTCACATGACAGCACAGGGGATAAAGGAAAGAGTGGTGGGGTGCCTGTGAGTTTTGCAGTGGTCTGTGAGTTCCTTGTGGAGCACCAAATGCAGAGCTAAGTCAGACTGAGTGCTTCCCATATACAGTGCTAGATGTGCAGACCCACAGCCTCCCTGCCCCCGCATCCTGCCTGCTCAGCTCTGTTACCTAACCCCATCCTTTCCTCCATGGTCTGATAACTGCCCCTGGTCAGAGAATTCAGTCCTGCAAAGCCAGATGGTGTCTGACTGGAGAGAAATTGATTTCCCAAGGACAGGACAGCCCTTGGTGTCTCACCTACCAAATACAGAAATAACACTAACATCACAAGTCTATCCCTCCCCCCCTCCACCTTTCCACACACAGATGCTCAGTTTTGCAACTGGAATTGCCCAGTTTCAGATCTCAGTTCTTCTCCTGGGAAGTATTTTCTTTGTGTGAGACACCTTCCCCATTGTGCATCTGTTTGCACAGCTGTAAAAAGAAGATTGAAAATAACAGTACCAACTTCACAACGTTGTTAAAATGAAATAAGTGAGCACATGAAATGCTCAGAGGGGCTAGGCATGGTGCTGCATGACTGTAATCCCAGCTATATGGGAGGCATAGGAAGGAGGAAAGAAGTTACAGCCTGGCCTGGGCAAAATGCAAGATTTTGCTTGAAAAAATAAAGCAAAAAGGACTGACTGGCTATGTGGTCAAGTGGTAGAGTGTGAGGTGCTGAGTTCAAACTCCAGTAGAACCAAAAAAAGAGAGAGAGAGAGAGAGAGAGAGAGAGAGAGAGAGAGAGAGAGAGATCTCCTCGGAAGAATGCTTGGCATATAATAAATGCTCAATAAATATTAGATTTTATCCTAGAAAACGCCAAGGTTGCTCCTTCTCCCCGGTAACCATGGACATGGAGAGCGCAGTCATCCTCCAGTAAGCTGGGCGAACCAAGGCCAATTCACGCTTGCTCAAAGCTCAGAGGATATTGACAATGGTGATGACAACGGCCATCCCCAAACCACTGGCTTCATGTTAGGTGTGACCCAGTTTCCTATTCTGTCCCACACCTAGCTCTTCCTCCCTACCAAACACTGGCTAAAACACTTGACTTCCACAACCAGGTCCAGGAAGGATCACCCAGCTCCATTTGGAGCGAATGCTCTCAGGCTCAGTCACACACAGACCTGCCAGAGCAGAGGGAAAGCCAATTGGAGCCCTGGGTTCTCACACTTGTGGCAGCACCTCTGGCCCCAGCCAGAGCATGGCCTCCAAATTGCAGCCATGCAGTAGGAGAAAGTCAGCCTCCTCTCTAGCTGAGGGAGCCCACTAGTGGAGGTTCACATACTGGGCTCTTGAAGTCAGAACAACTGGTTTAGGAGTGCCCTAGACCTTTCCATCTACCTCAGGAGACCCAGGGACTCCAGCTGGCGCACAGCCTCCAGGTGCAGAGGTGGCTCATCCAGAGGTCATGCAGCTGCAGGGATGAAGGACACCCACTGGGGAGATCGTCAGCAAGCATCCGCCTAGGGGAAGGGCTGTCCCTGTGTGCCTGTTCCTAAAGGAAATTCAATCGCATTGGTGGATGTTGAGGGGACCTGTGGTTTCAAGAACACACCACATGTGGCAGAGGATGTGGACTGAATGTGGCAAAAGACACACAAAC
This sequence comes from Castor canadensis, assembly GCF_047511655.1. Lineage (NCBI taxonomy): Eukaryota > Metazoa > Chordata > Mammalia > Rodentia > Castoridae > Castor > Castor canadensis. Next base: position 3,518,843 of record NC_133389.1, on the reverse strand, counting down.
TAAAAAGCTGTAGTTTTAGGTAGGATGGGTAGGGATCCAAGTCACCCCAGGATCTCTGCCTGGGCTTCTTACCCATGAAGTTGGGGATTGTGACAATTCACTCGCCTATGGTGTCCATCATATGTGCCCTAGGGTCATTCTGCATCTCCCCTCTCGTTTCCTGCTCAGGGCTGGTGCAGACCCCTCAGGCTGGACCACTTAACTCAAGGAACCTGGCCTGGCTCTTGCTTCCATCTTGAGGCAGAGTTTTGCTTAACAGTTAGCAAGGTGAAAATTGAACACCTCCCTTCTTTCTGAGAAGAAGCTGCAGAAAGAAACAAAGAATAGAGCTCTAGGTAAAGATCCAGGGCCAGACCACCCTGAGGAGTCCTGGCTGTCCCATAGCAGTGGGTAGGTATCTGTGTCTCCGTGCCTCAGAGACACCACCATGACACAGAAGTACTAATAGTGCTGGCTTCTCAGGCACTTTTCAGTCATTGGATGTCACCGCACAGGTGCTAAGCACAGCGCTGGCCACAGAGTACTCGGTAACATGGATGGTGACCATAGAGAACGAGGATTTCTCTGACCCCACAAGTCCCTAAAAGATGGTTCCTAATCTAACCTAGTGTGCAGATGGTGATAACTCCAGACAAAGCTGGACAAAACCAGCAGGACTCCTGGGTACTCCTGCTTTGCCTGTCAGAGCCCCTGCTTGATATCTGGAGAGGTGTGTTCACAGCTGTGGGGAGGGAGTGCTGCCCACCCTTAGGCTTCTGGCTCACTCTAAAGCCAGTCAGCTTTCACTGACAAGCCGCTGAACAGGGTGAGGTCTTCCAAACCTGGAAGGTGCACATTTTCTTGAGGTGCTCTTTGGAGCCCGAACTATCCTCAAACTTCTTGTCATATAAACCAAGTTACCCATGAACAGAGAGCAGAGAACTCATGTCATTCTCACCAATCAGACCCTCACAGACAGTGTGTTTGCCTCTCTATATGCTTGTTGTACTAAGCTTCTGGGGTTCAGCTGGGTTTTGGGCAATGTCACTTTCTTAGAGGACACCAGGAGCTCTTACAAGTCCTCTGCAATGTTTTAAATGCGCCAGGCATTTCCATTGCTCTATTCGTCACTTCTTGGGGCTCACTGCCCTCCTCAGAGCTTCAGAAAGCTGTCTTTTCACTGTCATTTCCAACAGTTGAGGAAGATTCATTTCACGTGAAAGCCACTTTAGCATGAACTGGGAATGTCACCCCGATCTCTTTAAAAAGGAAAGCTCTCATGAGACTTTCTCACTTTATGTCATTGTTAGTTACCCTGTGACTCCAGTCCCCAAATATGGAAACCGGTGCTGGTCTTTTATGTGAGATATACCTTATTCTTCACCTAGTCTGGGGGTGGGCTTCCCTGGACTAAGGCCAGGTATGTATTCTGTTTCTTTCCGCACAAGTGGACCTGTGATGGTACATGGACCCCGCAGACCATGAGAGTCAACAGGAAGCATCTCGAGGACTCAGCCTCTCACAGGGCAACGGGCGGCATTTTCAGTGTAATGCTTAACCATGTCTCATTATTAGTCAGCTGAGATTTGCTTTTAACACAGACAAGGACCACAAGGTCAGGACAGATCTCTACCACCTGAGTACAAGATCAAACCCATGAATCCCAACCACAATCCAAAGTCTTTGTAAATTTCAGTGTTCCGGGCCTTCAGGCTGGGATGGTTTGCAGTGCCTTTTCCCATTCCCCATAGCCCAAGAGAATCTTCCCAGCCCCTGCCTGGCCCTGCCCCACTGCTCTGTCTTCTGCTGATCCCCTGGGATTCCACAGGGACTGAAGAAGTCATGATAAAACACAGAGGGCACTTGTACCCCCCTTCTCCCGACACAGACATCTCCCTGCAAAGCAGTAGCACCCAGGGTTGGGCTGTCCTCCTGCTGTGCCCGGCTAGGTGGAGCTTTTTGACTAACTTCTGATTTGGAAACCGTGCTTGAACTGTTGGCAACTGTGCCATCCATCTTGAATCTGAAGCTACCTGGGTCCCATGTCAGACTTTGAGATCTTTGCGTGTGATGTTCTGCTCTTGATAACTACCTTGTTGAGTAAAACGTGACAAAATTTAGCAAAATAAAATGTGTGAAAAAGCATATCATTAATCCGTCTGCCACAGACTTTCTTTCTACAGCTCTCTCTGTAAGTGGATACCGACTTCGATGGTGTGTGGGAATGTCTTCCTTTTCTTTCATAAAACTGTCTTTATGTGATATAAGGCATTGCAGTGAAAACTGGGGATTCTTTGTCTCCATCCCTCCTACTGCTGAGGATTTGGAAACAGGGATCCTCTGAAGTCTTTATTTTTCTTTCTGATGATTACTGTTGCAAATGGCCTGCATAACGTCATGCTGTGTGACAGTGTTCACTTAGTTCACAGCTGCGAATAAAAAAATTTAATCATTTTTAGCTTTAAAACCATAAAACTATTAATAGTCTAATGAAAAAGATAGCCTAATTGCTTCAAATATCATCTGCATTTTTGAACAGCAGTTTTATTTGGGTACACAAAAGTTTAGGAGAGGCCAGGATAAATTTTTCAGCCTTATATGCTGAAAATTTCAGAATAATTTATGAATGTATGTATGAATACATACATATATGCATAGGGGAGGAAATTCACAGGCATATCATAAGACATTCCAATGTCGAGAGAACCAATTGTCCACTCCATGTTCCACTGGACACTGAAGACAAAGTCGCCCCTCATTGCCACAGTAACGTGACTATGTTATCTTCACTGCTCCGCTGGCATTTCTTCACCCTTCCAAGATTACTCACTCAGGCATACGACAGCTTATTCATTATAGAAACTTCCTTAAATTTCCATCAACTGGTGGTTGAACATCCAACAGTTGGAGCTCAAATGCCCCTTCCAGCCCCCACCAGTCCATGACTAATGTGTCAGATCCTAACCCAGCTTCACCAACCTCTAATGAAAGACCCATCTTTAACCAAATTCTCGTTCTCAACAAATTCTGAAGCTAAGGGTGGTGGTACATGCCTGTAATCTCAGCATTCGGAAGACAGAGGCAGGAGGATCTTGAGTTCAAGGCGAGCTACATAGCAAGAATATTTCTCAGAACAACGACAACAACAAAACTCTGATCTTGCTTTCCTTCCACTGAAACATAAATTTTTACAAAGATGATGTCTTCCTCACTGTGGTAAAGAGTTAAACATCTTTGTCTTATTAATGGGTTGTGTCAATCCTATTTCAGAATCTTATTTCAGAAGTCATTATCATCCTCATCTAAGGGGGATGATAACCCAGGGCTTGGGTTATCAAGGTCTACCTCTTATCGTACCTGAAGACCTCAGAGCCAGCCACCTGCCACCTCCCAGCCTTGTCTGCTTGGCCTGTTCACAGCCCTTGCCCTGGCACCATGGGCCCACTCTCCAACTCAGAGAGACTCCGCACTGCCACTTCTGCATGGCCTCCCCCATCAGAGAACCCCACCCTGGCGAAAAGCCCAGAACGACACCTGCCTGTTTGGACTTGCACCTCTTTAGACAGAGATAATCACTTCCTGTTGCTCCCACTGCATTTTGTGCCCACGTGTTAGTTCCTGGATGAACAGAAATGCCACACGTCACTTATGACACTGTGTCACAATGTGTGCACACACATTTTTCTCTCAGTGAGGTGCTTGAGTACTGTGTGTGGTTAATGTCTGTGTCCTTTGTTGCAGGCAGAGAGAATACCCTGGAATAAGTAACTCAAGAGGAATTAAAAAGCTCAGGAAAGAAGTGGAGAAGGAGCTAGAGGAATGAGGAGATGTGCATTACTCCAAATTCATTTTCCCCAACACTCATGGACTCATTTGGTGTATCAGCTAGCACACTGAAAACTTCTGCTAGCTAAGTGCATTTGCTCTTCATGTCAAAGCTGTCAGTTGTTTACTGCACACTCAAGCTTTGTTTTATTCTTCTAATGAAGCAGATAGAAAACACAGAGGTGGTAAAGGGACATGCTCGAGGTCACCTTATAGCTGGTGGAGTAGGGATCTGAGCTAAGCAGCATTTGCGTGTGAAAATAAATAACAGGCTGATCGTCCATTCTTATCTTTGTTTAGACCCCATCAGATTCTAAGAAAGACATATACAGCATACCAAGGAGATGAGAAAGGATGCAGGCTAATTTATTTCCAAACTTCCCATTGGACAGCACAAGGCAGGAAATTTAGACCATTGGGGAAAGTCATTAACGAAAATAAAAGGAAGATGAATGCGTCAAAGAAGCATCACCCTTCCAAACTAGCAGCTGAAAGAAGGTCCCCGAGTCCAGCAATCTGCCTAGCACTCTCCTACAGGGACAGCACAGATGGATCCCAGTGCATCCCTGGGTCAGCACAGCAAGGTGGCCTGTGATGGCTGACTGACACCCTAATGGTGTCTCAAAGTATCACCCCTCAAAATGCAATTCAAACTATGAGGAGTGGGGAGACAGTGCATTCCAGTTGCACAGGCTGGGGACTAGTTCTGTTAGTATTTGTGTGGAGTCCAGGACAGCTGGAGAAATGACCTTCTTTGACCCTGCAATGTGATGGGTGGAGAGCCTTCATCAATACAGCCGCTCTTGGAGGAGCTGGAACAAGTTTGATACGCTGTCTGTGATGGGAGGCAATACCCAAGGACATGCTCAAGTAATAAAAGATGGTCACTTAGCTACTTTTCAGGGAGGACGAGCCCTGCTATGCAAATAGTTCTTAGTTTTGTAAAGCACTGGGTGCACTTGGTGTGTCAAAGGTCTGACTTCCAGAGCTACTTGCTAGTAAGAAAATCTATGCTGCCCACGAGTGAAGGCTTTGTATCTTTATCACCTATCAAACCAAGGGGAAAACAATGGTGTTAGCTCTGGATGCTGAATGCCGGATGAGTGACTGACTGATAACAGGTCAGAGGAGCTGGCAGGGAGGGATTGATCCACGTGGGCCATTGATGTGAGACACCAACAGAACTAAAAATGAAGAGCATGGATGGCAAGACACATGCTTTTGGTGAGAGCTGTAGAGTCCACACATGACCAAGGGTCTTCCATTTCTTTCACGGAGCTAGTCTAGGCTGGATAGCCAGTGTCAATTCCTTATGTTAAACTTAGTTCTCAAACAGTGTACTGCCCTGTGCATTTATCTATTTTGGAAATATAAAATCAAGGAAAATGTAACTACAACTCATCCCAATTGGAAATGGAAATCACCCAGCTCCCTGCCTGTACTTCTTGCCCTTAGAGTCCTGTGACAGAACTTTTGACTAAACTTCACAGTCTTACCATGACTGCTTTTTGCAAGTACAATGGGCGACACAGGAAGGACAGGGGAGGATGTCATAAAGTGGTGTGTTTAGCATCAGCAGGTGGGCACCAGGGTGACCCTACTCCAGCTGTCCTGTGAAGCTATTTCTACTCTATATTAAAATGACAAGGTGCTGATCTCCCATTGTGTATGTGGCGGTCACCACACACAAGTCCTTTGCCATTCTTTGGACCCAGCACAATTGCAATCACAGTATTTTCCAGACAGTTGGGTTGGGAGGAAGGTGAGTTCCACAGAGACACACAGTAGAGAGCAGAAAAGCCTGGGGACATGACTTGGAAGATGGTGTTGAGATCTTCTCTGCTACTTATGAATCTTCAGAAAGTTACTCAACTGCTTGCCCTTGCTTCTTAATCGCTAGAAGAAAGTTAATTAGACACACCTGACCACATGAAGATGCAGTGGTCAGGATGCAAGCTAGACCACACCTGTCAATGAGGTTTTTAAATCTACAAAATACAATTTCAAAGTGAGATTCTTTGGTGTCATCATTTTTAAAACAAATCTAAGACATTTGGGAAGATAATTGCTTCACTAAAAATTTCATTTGAAGTAATTTGGGGTTTGTTTAATTATTTGATTGAAATGGCAGATGGGATCCATTGAGCAAGGGTATATGGTAGACCAAGCACCGGGTGTAAGCTGAGCAGAGCAAGCCACAGAAGGTGACTTTGCTCTCGAAGGTGTCTGGCTCACCCACGCCTATGAACTGCCCTCTCAGGTGCCACCTAGTCCCAATGAGCTCCTCCTGAGCTGCATTCTAGGATTCTGGATTCCCTTCCTCTCCAGGAAGAATGGGGTAGAGGAGGGAGCTCCCAGATAAAAGAAAAAAATGGTACCTCCTCCTTGAATGTAATTTTATTTGAAATTTTTCAGGATAAAGAAAAACACAGACATTATAGTCATTAACTATATGAGCATGTAAAAATGTAGTAATTTGTAGAATAAACATCAAAGAAATTTCACTCCTAGAGAAATCTATCCAGATGGTAGAGCCCTCTTCATGGTGCGCTCACAGCACTAATTTCATTGTGTACAGCATGGGGCTGGCCCAGTCACTCCCATCTGTGTTTGGCTAAGGCTTTCCTTTCATTCTAGCATCAAACTCTAAAATGTCCAAGTCCCCAACCTCAGTGCTGGGCCTAATAACGTCTAGGACTTAGGGCATTAGGCTCTCCCCCTGGAAGGGTGCCCTGGGATTGGTCTTGGCAGGTTCAAAGCCCTGATGACCATCTCTCCCTCCTGTCTGATTCTCAGTGAGCTCATGGCTGAGTGTGCAAGTGACTAGTGGGTATCTCTAGACAGCATCATGGTCCCATCTGCTGTCCAGCCCCCAGGCAATCCTGGTGGGAGGTCATCTCCCCCTCAGGCTCTCTCAAGCTTTCCTTCTTTCCCTCACCAGCTCACACAGTTACCACCCTCAGGGAGCAAACAAATTTCTCTGTGCAGGGGTGCACCTGGTCTTTCAGCCACAGAGTATTGTCAATCCATCATCTGTTTATGCTGCTATATCAAACTACCAGAGACTGGGAAATTTATAAAGAATAAAAACATGTGTTCACTTAAACTGCGAAGCCCATGATCAAGGTGCTGGCAGGTTGGGTTGTCTGGTGAGGACTGTGTCCTCACATGGCAGAAGGCAGAATGGCAAGTGAGCTGACTGCAGCATGTAACCTCATTTATAAAGGACTTGATCCCATTCATGGGGAAGACCCAATCACTTCTTAAAGGTCCCACCTTCAAATGCCATCACACTGGCCAATGAAGTTTTTCCACCTGAATTTTGGAGACGACAAATTCAAATCACAGAATTTTCATTCTTCCTTTTTTTGCTTAATAGGATTGGGACTGAGTAGAAGAGAAGTGGCCTTTGGAGAACAGTTACCAGAGTGTAATAAATAGGCCAGAGCCATATACCAATACCTAGGAATATGATCTGCCATAATTAATGATGCTTGACAATAACTTGTCATAGTGTTTTGTAAGTATCTTTCATGTTTGGAAATTCTGACATTTTAAAATATTGTAAGAGTTACTTATATTATTATGAATAATGATTCATCTCAACCAACATTTATTGCGTATCATCTCTATGGTAAACTCTGAGTCAGGCGCCTCTGGGAATATAAAGGTGATAAAAGGTGGGCTTTCCACCTTGAGGGGCGCCCCCTCTGGCAGGGACGTAAAACACACATAAGGAGGGTGTGAGCAAATGAGATAATGACAAAATGCTTGAGTCTCCTTCTGGAGAGAGCTGTCTGGAGAATGGGCAATCCAAGAAAGTCCTCGAGGAGGAAGTGCTTTTGAGATGGGGCTAAGGGCTGAGGAAGGTGTCTGCCATGCCCTAAGCGCAGAAAGATCTCTTTGTGAGGTAGTGGGAGAGGACACACTGACGATGCTGCTGTGGCCCAAGCTGAGGGACCTGAGTGAAGGAGCAACACTGGCAGGGCTTTCCTTCATTCTGGGAGGAAGTGGTGCCCCCTGGGAAGGTTAAAGAGATCTCTCTTGTCCCTGAGGTCCTTCTGTGAAATGGAGGCCGTTTCTCCTTCCCAGCCTTATTCTGTTATTTTTTTTCCCCTTTACTTCATTATCTCCAACATTTTCCTATCTGCTTAAGAGCACATGAAAAATCACTTTGTGATCACGTCTAATATACTACCCGTATGAAGTCTAAGTCATAAAAACTCAAAATCACATTTGCTTGGATGGCAAAACCATTATAAATTATATAGATTTCTTTAAAAAGCAACTTAACAAAACAGCCTGTATGTGGAAATAAAAACCAGCTTGGAAATACAGCCCAGCTTGCTTTGGTCCTAGAACAAGTCTGACCTACGTCAGTGTCAACCTTTAGCAGCTGTAGGACAGAGTCACCACTCTGTGCGCACACACCCCTCACCAGCGAGCAGAATTTCCAAATGCACCAAAGAGTTACGGGTGTGTTATTTTTAAACACAATTACTGTCTGCTCCTTAGAGGTAAGCATTTTATGTCCTTGGGTTGACATGTGTTAGAAAGATACACATTTTTATAAAAAAGGATATAGTTGGGAATTCTACATTTTTATGCTCAAGATGTCTTAGCACGAGACGCAGATGTGAAAGTTATAATAATATAAACAGTGGTACTAACCCTGACAACTTATTCTAAAATCAAGGTGACATTAACTTCCATCAGGCCTTTGAAAACTTTAGGATAATTCACAGGCCCGTGACACCTGCCACTCAGACAGAAGAAAAGTGCAGATTTTTTGACAGAGCAGAAATAACGGCCTTTTCTTTTGTCAGCGGACAGAGACAAGAGACAGTGCAAGGAAATCACAATATCCTCCCCCTGCCAAAAGAAAATGAGCCCTGTGGATCTGCTACACACAGCGATCTGGACAAAGCAGGGCCCCCTGGTTGCGGTCGGGAGCACAATTCCTGTAGCCACTCCTCGTCAGGGCTCATTCAGTGTGGTCAGAGCACCGATGACAGAGAACGATTTTCTTGTAAGAAATTCCAAGCTCAAATGCAGCTAAGGTGACAGCAGCTGTTGAAGCAGGAGGCATGGGCTGTGTCCTAGTTGGAGGGGGAGGCACTTTGTACACGTCATCCCATAAATCCCAGAAACATCCAGGATCCAGTGAACAGAATTTTGAATTTCACCAGGGGCCCCCGTGTGGAGGCAGCGTCGGGGCAACCTCTGCCTGGCATTCCTGGGGTCCCCACGCTGCTCCCTGCCCTGCAGCCTGCGCCTGTGTGCAGCATGTAGATGGCTTGACAGGGAGAGAGAGGGAAAAAAAAGAATCTGGCTGGCGGTCAGAGCAGCAGGAGCGGCTGCAGATGCTGCTAGTTACACCATCTTCACGTTCAGAAGAACAAAGGCAGAAGACTGCCAACAAACCTCAGGGACCGAGCAAGCGATCGCCCCCACAGCAGCTCAGCCAGTCAGGGGGCTGAAGACACAGGGCGCCACTATCTGACACCCAGCATCGCTCCATCCTGACGCAGCGCTCTGCCACCTCAGGACTCTCACTTGTCACTGCTTCCAATCCTCTTTGGGGGACAGTGCTGAGAGCCCCACCTCTTGTTCAGCCTGAGTGACCAGCCGGGGACAGATCGATGACTGAAGCTTGAATTGTAGGTGCACCAAGCCTGGGTCTCCCCTCGGTCATGTGCAAAGTTCCAGTTGTCAGGGCTGCATATGGTTCCCTGTGAAACTCGAAGCAAGGTGTAAAGACAAAAGTTATTTATTTTGGGACCAGATTACCACAAATTAATTCCTGGACCAAGTCCAAGACAGCCTGTGCAGGAGACTGGTGGGAGGAATAAGTATTACTCACATTGGTGGCGTTATTTCGAGAACACTTGCTATATTTAGGCAAACGATAGCACCTCCTATGAGAATGGTATATTATTATGAAGCCCAGAAACTGCCTGGTCTGCTTGCGAAATATGCACCAAAGTGGAACCATCTTAGCCGGGCAGGAGAGATGAATAGTTCTCCGGGAATTTTATTGGGTCCTACTCACCAGTCATATCACTAGGCAGAATCCGTTTGTTTTCCGTTAGGAGATCTGTTGAAAGCATTACAATAAAAGTTATTTAAGTCACACAGTCTTTAATCTTCCAGCAAAATATTGTGCCCATGCCAGCAATGAATCATATTGTATTGTTATGCCTTTTTATAGTCTGATAATCTGTATTGTGTGTTTATAACCCTTGTATGCTGTATTTTATGGGGGGAAAAATTCCTACAACCAGCAATCCACAATCCATGAATTTACCACCTTAACTACGTGGGTTGATGCTGAGGTGTGGAACAAAGGTTCCCGAGCCCAGGACTGGAGGTTATCTCTGCATCACTGTCTCCTAACTCAGGGCGTACTGAAGCCTTTCTCACGTTCTCTGAACGCCAACATGAGTCAGTCACAGGGAATGTGACCTCAACCCTAAGCTCTTGAAATGGGAGAGATAGGCGACCTAGTTATAAATCAGGTTTTTTGTTTTTAAGACAAGATCCTGCTATGTAGTCCAGGCTGATTTTCACCTTGTGATCCTCCTGCCTCTGGCTCCTGAGTGCTGGGATTACAGACGTGTACCACAGTGCCTGGCAAAAATCAAGGAGTGCTGTCCTTGAATTTATCTGGAGTGTGTGTAATCTTACTCTGCAAGTGAGCTCCACAGGCTCACAAAGAAGTCACTTGTGTGAGATGAAGTGTCCATTTGTCCCCAGATTTGGTGGTGAGCTTCTCCAGCTGAGTTGAAGGCCCTGTGCAGTCCTGATTTTACGGTGCAATCCAGCCTGTTTGTGACGATGTTCCTTGGTGTGAGTAACTGAACGCACCTGCCTTCTCTCTCTTTCTCTCTCCTTCTCTGTGGCCATGGCACTGGGGGATAGTAGATTTCTTCCGATTCTTGCATGTCTAGCAGTGAGGATGGGTGCCCTTAAAGGACTGATGCAGGGTGGTGGATAAGTCTGAGTTCTTGGGTCTCCTGTTTGCACAAATCCCAGGCACAAGTCTGCAGAGGTCTTACCTGGCAGCTTTGATTTTCTCTGAGGACCTTGGTGAGGCTGATCCCTTTTGTCCTTCCTGTCCTGTTAGGTAGTCACAGATAAACCCTACTGTCCCACTGCCTAGGACTTGGTATGTTCTGGTCATCTGGTCCCAGAGGCATCGCCAAGCATCTGCTTGCACTCCACAGTTTGGTGTTCCCTTCAGGCCTTCCCAGCCAGCTCCCCTGAAGAAAGAGGAGCCTGTCTGGGGAGTCGAACCTACTAACTTGCTTCCTACAAGGGTCTTTCCCCAAGGTTTGGAGTTTTCCCTATGGATGCCCTGATGTTTATAACTGTCAGTACCCATGCCCCCAACCCATTTCTCAAAAGCCCCAGATTGGGTGTCATGCATATGAAATCAGCCTTGGATTAGTTGGTTGCTAAGGTGCGGCCCCACACTGGTCCTGGCATGGCCTCAGCTCCTGCCTCCAGCTGGGAGCAGGGCCCAGCACAGAGCTGCTAAAGCTGGGACGCCCCCTACTGTGCCCCTTGAGTACTCCAGGAGTTGGCCCACCAGCCTCTTTATCCAGTCTCGCTGATAAGTTTCCTTCTTCTCTCCTTTCTCCCAGGTGAACCTCATGGGAAAGGTGCAGCACGGATAACTGTGGCTGTTTAGGCTTACTGAGGACGGTACAATACCCAGCCACAGCCCTCCCTGTGCACGTGCACACACCATGTGTGATCCCATCCCATCTGCCTCAATTGAACCTGTGCTTTGCATGGGCTCTTCTGGGCATGGAGGGGAGCCATGAGGAAGCCCCAAGAGCCCATGGTTGTCTAGCCATTGGGAGTGTCAAATGTGGTAAATTTGGGGGATCCAGTGGCTTCACAAAGGAGACTTTGACTACAAATGACCTCAATTCCGAAAGTGGCGGGAGAATGAGAACTCAGGATTGTAAAGTGTCCGCCTGCAGCAGTGTGAGGGTTGCTCAGAGCTCAGCGATGCTGTCAGGAACCCAGGGTCCCTCCATCTTCCACTCAGCATCCTCCCCATTTAACTTGGCCCTTTGGCTTGTCAGCTGTGATCACAACATTTTGGTCATAGCTCAAGCGTCCTTCTCTCCTGCAGCCTCGTCCCAAAGGAGGAGAGGTAGTTTGTCCGGGCATTTCTAATAACAAAAGCATCTCTAGAGGTACCGGGGATGTCCCTGCAGGCCTTGGCAGTGAGGGCTAGAGCACATAGCCAATGGCTCAAGGTGGGCATGCACCTGGGCTCTGACATCCTAAGACCATTCAGGGGGAAGTCACACATATGATGTCTGGGAATTTGGCAGGAAAGAAGGCCAGGAATTCTGGTACTGCAGGTACAAGTGTGTGTGAGGTGTGAGTGAGTGTGTGAGCATGTGTGTAAAAGGATGAACTTGAGGAAACAGGACTTGTAGGGAAATCAGGAAGTCAGGGGTTGGCTCCTTCCTCTGAGTACAAGCAAGTTCATAGCTGGAGGAGAAGGTGTGACCCTTGGTGTCAAGGCAAGGAGAATCTGTAAACATTCTTAATCCAGACACACACAGTTCAATCACTTCCTCCATGTTGTGTGTTTCCTTTGGCTCCAAAACAGAGTGAGTGGTGCAGAGATGAAACAAGGAAGAGCTGCAGATTTCTGCACCGTTAGATTTCGATCAAAGCACACATTCTTCTCCCTCACCCAACTCCCCAACTCTTCCTTGGGCTTCAACTAACTCCACCTGAGCACGTACCATTTATTTTCTTTTAAACCATCATATTGTTTTTATAAAAAATGATAACCTGTTTACTGTAAAACTTTCAAAGAATGAAATACAAAATATGAAACAAAATTAAAAACATCCTGAATCTAACCAGTTACTCTTAACATTTTGCTGGGTATTGTTCAAGGCATCTCTATCCACCTCTGTATCTATAATATAAATTTACAGATTCAATGAACAAAAATTCCTGTTGCTCTGGGGATTGCACCCAGGGCCTCGCACTTGCTAGGTAAGCACCCTACCATTTGAACCTCGCCCCAAGCCCTTTTGCTTTTATTTTGTTTTGAGATAGGGTCTCAATACCTTTTCTGGGCCCGCCTCAGACTGTAATCCTTGTACTTCTGCCCCGCTAGTAGTTGGGATTCCAGGCATGCACCACCATACCAGGCCAAACATGAACAAATGTTTATTAATGATCCACTGGGTACCAGGTTCCATGAGAGGTAGTGGGAAGACAGTGCAGAACAAAGCCAGGCAGGCCAGGCCTTGCTGTTGGGGGGTGACTGTCGTCTATAGGAACCACACATTGATGCAATACTCACTAAAACATGGCTGTCATTGAAACCTGAAAGAGAGAGGGAAGACATTCCAGGGCAACATGAACTGAAAATATCTAACCTAGACATGGAGTCTGAAGGATGAACAGAAGTTAACTCGGCAGATGAAGTAGGCTATGGCCTTTAAGGGAGGAAAGAAGCCTGGTGGGGAGCTTGCCACGGATGAGCCTGGGGAAACATCTGTGGCCCAGGATGCACAGCAAGAAGGTGAGGGACACAGAGAGAGGCAGAAAAAGTAGACAGGTGTTGCACCAGGCTTGGTTTTACAGGATGCTAATCTTTAATTGCAGAGCAATTGGAAGCTCTGATAACATCGAGGCATAGGGGAGGGTGGAGGCAGGGGGAAAGACTGGCAATGTAGGGGAAGATGGCGCCTCTGGATGGGAGTCTGGTGGTAGAGCAAAAGCAGGAACAGATCCAGATCTGGAGGAGGGAAGGTTGGTGGAGCTGGTGGAGTCACATGTGTGCTACGTGAACAAGTGGATGCGTGGCAGGTCAGATGCCCAGAGGAACACAGGAAGAGGACCAGGAGAGTGCCAGGGCACCACTGGGGCCCACCAAGACTTCCCTGGGGAGGGTCAGGAATCGCTGGACTTTTGGGCCATGCTCAGCTCAGAGAAACAACTGGTGCTGGAGACATTTGGAAATCGTTTAGTAAATGGCTAGGATTTGGGTTTGGAATACTTGCTGAGAGAGCAGATGTACAAAGATGTCCTGCAAAGAACTCTGACATTTACTGGCTAACTAGAAAAAAACCAAGAGGGACTGTGGAGTGGCCACAGGTGGAGGAGAGCCAGAAAGCCTTCAAGAAGTTGGGAGGAAGAGGTTGCTTCAGAGGGAGGGTGTAGCCTGAGTCCTTCTGCTGGCTCAGCGAGTGCAGGAGGACTGAGGACTGAGGCAGAAACCTCTCTTCCTTCTCCTCTTCTCCTCTTGCACCTTAGCTGCAGCCCCGGTCCCTGGCCCTGCTCTGCCTTGGACCTGCCTAGGATGTTCCAACTCACACCCGGCCCTGGTGCCTCCTCCATGTCTAGTGTCATCCCCAGAGCAGTGCCAGCAGGTTGCTCCTGCAGTCTGGGCTCAGTTACAAACTTCCCAGAGAGATCTGACCCTCTTCCCCCACACCACAACCTGTACATCCCTCCCTGCACTTGTGGCTCACTCACCTGGCTCTTTAATACCTAAATATTTTGCTTATTATAGTTGTTATTTATAATATCTTCTCAATTAAAACTTAAGCTCCAAGAGGGCAAGGATTGTGTTCGTAAAGAGCCATGGTAGAGGGCACATAGTAAATGCTGAAGTAAATCTAAAAAGCAAATGATTGATTGTTCTCAAAAGTTGAGACCAAGAAGGTTCATCTTAGCTGTGAATTATCGATCACTTAAAAGGCACTAGTTCAAGCATTTGTCTGAAGGCAACTGAGACAAAACAAATTGGGAACCACATTTCCCTTTGACTCCACAACTCCACTAACAGGACTTCCCTGGAAGAGATAATTGCTTAAATGTCTGAAGGAGGGTAATCTTCACCGTGATGCATAGAGTGAAAATTTGGGGGAAAAGTTGGCCATTAGGAGACCAGTTATGTAAATGCTAGCCGAGGGACACAATGAAATGTTAGGTAATAATTAAAACAACCAAGGCTGTGACAGTAGAGGTGGTGAGAAGAGGTTCAATACAAACGCACGTGGGTGTGTGCACACCTGTAATACGTGAGCAGTGCAATCCATTTGTGTGATATCATGGGATGTTTAAGTGCACACATTTATAATGCATAAACAATCCATTTCATATGCAAAGCAGAAGTTCCGTTGAAATATATAGAGAGAGAGATTGGATATAAGTTGTGAGAAAAAAGAAGAGTCAAAGGCTGTCCCCTGGCTTGGCGTCCACCCAGAAGAGGAATTGTTAGCAGAATACAAGTGAATTGGAGATCAGAATTTCAGCTTGGAGATACTAAATTTGGAATATTGAGTGGATGTATGTTGTGGTTGAATTGTGTCCCCCAAGATTTGTTCTAGTCATAACCCCCAGGACCTGTGAAAGTGACCTGGCTTGAAGCAGGGTCTTTGCTGATATAATTAGCTACAATGGGTTCACACTTTGTCAGGGTGGGCCCTCATCTGATATCACCAGTGTGCTTATAGGAAGAGGCCAAGACAGATGAGGAGGAAGAGGAAGAGGGGAGGTCATCTGGTGACTGAAGCAGATGACTACAAATGTAGTTAGAAGTGAAGAAACACTGAGGATTGCCAGTGACTCCAGAAGCAGGAGCGAGGCATGGAACAGACTGTCCCTTAAAATCCCCTACGATCCTCCAGAAAGAGCTCTGCTGACACCTTGACCTCTGGTTTCCAGTGTGCAGAAAGTGAGCATAGATTTCTGTTGCTTTTGTGGCCACTTGTTACAGCAGCCCCGGGACAGTCACACAGCAGTCAAAGGCACATGCAAGTCCCACACTCCATGGAGCGCTGCGGCTGCCACTTGAAGTCCTGAGGCAGGGATGGGACAGACGGTGTGAGGAAACCGCACAGAGCAGAGCAGAACAGACTGAGCTGTGGACTACAGGGGTGAGGTAGGCAGGGCTAAGAGGGTATTCAGAGTTAGCCATGCGAGGGCCATCTGCGACCATGGGGAGAGCTGGGTCATCGGAGTGGTGAGACTGGTGGGGACAGTGTGCTAACCACTGCATGCTTACATGAGAATGGAGGGGGGCTGACCGGGAAGGCAAGCACCGACAATTATTTTGAGAACTTTGGCTGCAAGATGCAGAAGAGAAATAGAGCAGGAGCAGGTGGGTATGTGGACAAGAGAGTCATTTTGGCCTGTGTTTTC
This sequence comes from Castor canadensis, assembly GCF_047511655.1. Lineage (NCBI taxonomy): Eukaryota > Metazoa > Chordata > Mammalia > Rodentia > Castoridae > Castor > Castor canadensis. Next base: position 3,502,844 of record NC_133389.1, on the reverse strand, counting down.
AGTGGGAGAAATAATGACATGTCTTCGTGTTTCGGGATGCGGCAGAAGAAAGGAGGCGGTAGGCGCTGGAGTGTCGTCCAAGCAAGCAAGGTCGTCCTCATCCAGCTCAGCAGCAGAGGACAGGCCTTGGGAAGAGGCATGGAACCTGCATCCGCCTCCCAGCCTGGCCCCTGAGCTGGTGGGTGAGGGGACACCAAGGGCGAGTCTGTGCGAGTTTTCCCTGTCTGGCTTCAATTTTCTCAGTGGAGCAAGAAGCAAGGTCACTGGCAGAGAGATGGAGAGAACGAGGGAGGAGGTGTTGAAGGTTTGTGGAGGGAAGAAGGTGTGAAGTAATTGCCTTTCAGTTCATGTGCAAAGGGTTTGTTTTTAATTATGAAACTGGAAATAGAGAAAAGTACACAAGCAATATAATAAACACCCATAATGCAATTTAATAAGCATTAACGAATGCTAAGTTTTTGTCATATTTGCCTTGATCTAGTTTGAGCAGTAGAACATAAGAATTAAAATTGAGTCATCAAAATTTAATGTTAATTACATCTCTATCCAAGCTCTGAATACAATGAGAAAACTTAGAAAGCTTTAACTCTTACCTACTTCCTCTTGTCTTTCATGTGTTTGTTTTCAGTTCTATCTTAGGCTCCCTTGCCTGATTAGATATTCTGATTCTCTATTGTCAATACTTGTTTAGATTTGCCCAGATGGTGGGCAATTCATCTGTGGTCTTTGTTGTGCACAAATAGCTCCTCATTGTTTGGATTCAAGTTCATGCTGTTTGAAGTTCATCCTGTAGTAGTTCTTTCAGTGAGAGAGTGAAGGTTGGAACCTTGCAGCTGTTGCATGTGTGAAAATCTTTTGTCCTTAATTGTGTATAATATATTAGATGGGTATAAAATTTCAAGTTGGCAAATTTTTCTAGCAGCACTTAAAATACTGTTCCATTAGCACGTATTCTGTAAATTCCATTTGCCCCTGGGTGATATTACAATGACCTTAAACTTGTTTTTGCTTTCTCTTCCCTTCCTCTCATCCGTCTTTTTATTTTCCTTCTTTCCTTTTTCTTCTTCCTTCTGAGTGATTTCTGAGATGGGCACAGCAGTAGAAAAGTCAGATCCAGTTCATTCTTTCCATTATGTATTCTGCTAATAATAATGGTGACATTATGAAAAAGGAAAGAGTTCTTTTAGATATATGACTCTTCTTATATCACCAATAAATGTCAAAAATCATTGAACAAATATTTGAGTAATGGCTAATATGTGCTAAGCACCGGGGAAACAACCATAAATGAGACGGATGCAGCTCTGTTCTTGGAAATGCACTAGTCACACGCGAGAAATATCTACAACAGAGGACGGAGTTAGAAGTCAACATGACCGAGCAGGGAAAATAGAGGGACGAAATGGAGTTGCTTGAAGTAGGGTGAACCTGGGTGAATATTTGTGAGGATGTGGGGTGGTGGTGAGGGAAGTCTCTCAGAAACCTGGCAGATGAGGAGGACTCAAGTGTGAGAAAGGTCAGGGGACTACTCTAGACCTATTGTCACTGTGACCTGAGACCGAGACACATGGAGGTGTAACACTAAACTTAGTTTTCCTCACCAAAGCAATGGATCTGTGTCCCAAAAGCTTTCTGAATTTCAGCCCAAACCCAATGTGCTAGAATTTGTAGACTAATTTCAGAAAACACTTACTTGACTGACACAGAGTGCCTCTCTTCCCGTGGGGTAAAGACCATATGAAATTATAGCAATCTCCAGACCAGCTCCAACCTGCCTCCTTCCTGCGCTTTCTCCCTTCATTTGTCATTGCTTTCCTGAAATCTCTCTCTAATTGACTCCTTTCCTACCCTATCCAACCCTTCTTCCTCCCATCTTCTCCTCCTTGGTTTGGTTTCTTAGAACATTGACTTTGGTACTGGGGGAAATAATCAGTTTGCTGGGCTGAAAGTGTGGCTCAAGTGGTCTAGCCCCTGCCTAGCAATCTTGAGGCTCTGAGTTCAAACTCCAGTACTTCGTTTAAAAAATTACGGAGAGGGAAAGAGAATTTAAAAAAGCAATTTGACCTTTACTTTTATCTAAGCTAGCCAACTGGAAGTTGCTAGTAGTTTCTTTCTCTCTATCTCCTAAGTGGTCACAGTGGGCCTCCCCCTCTGCCCCTGTCCTGTAACACCTCTTTTTTCCTGGTCATGCATTCATTTATTATTCATAATTAGACTATTTCCAGAAGGAATTAAGAACAGTCTCTTTTCTCATTCAATTTTCCTTGCTACCGTTTTCTTCTTTCTTTTTTCCTGCTCTCCTAATCCCTTCCTTTTTGGAGGGACGGTGTCACCATAATTATAGAATACTGGTCCAGGAGCATTTCAGTGAAACTGCCATCTAAAAACAGGACTTCTTGTATATTCAATGAGATTGTTCGAGAAAATAACTCATAGCTCAGCTGTTTCATGGTTCAGATTCAATTTGGCTATCCATCCAAAAGTTGGGATTTTTAATAAAAGCTTTTACAAACCACTTGGGTATTCAAAAGTTTAATACATAACAAACAATAAAAATCATACTTGGAAATGTGGGAGAGTAAAAAGGCTACAAATATTCATGTTCCTACACAATCTGCACTCCCTTGCACTGGTATTGAAATTTGAGAAACACATTTTAAATTCCATTAAGCCTATCATATTTACTTATGTAGTTGTTCTCAGAGTAGGATTTGGAGAAAATTTGAATTTTTCCATAGTTGAAGTATTTCATGCACTTTTCCTTGCTCTGTGATGAGTTAGAAAGTTTGACCTGATCCCGAATCCCCTGGGAAGGAGGAATAGTGAGCTGTTTCATTGGTTTTGAAGCAGATTTTGGAATAGCAGAAAAAAGAGTGGCTTAGTTACACCTCTGGGTCTGCCCCTGACTGGATCAGCTCTGGTGAGGAAACAACTCACTTCCCTGGGCCTCCATTTACTTCTTTATGAACTTGAAATAGCAGGCTTTGTTGTGAGGATCAACAAGTGACGATGCATAGTCGCCTGACTTACACCTTGTAGAGACCCTCTAAACAACTTCACGCAATTTTCAAACAGTAGCTGGAGATAAACATGTGATCACATTACTCTAACGAATATGTCTATCTATCGATGGATCCATCCATCGATCTATTATCTATCTACCTACCTATCATCTGTCTATATCTATCTATCTATCTATCTATCTATCTATCTATCTATCTATCTATGTAACTACCTATCTATCTATCTTCACTAGAAGTCTGAACAGAGTGCAGGTCACACAGAGGTCGTCATAAGTTCCAGACATCCTGTTTTTTTCCTGAGTATTCCAAAATCCCTTTGTGTTTTGTTGTCCTTGGCTGCAGCTCTCTTCATTCATTTAATTTTTTAGCACCTATTTATTGAAAACTACTCTGGGTTAGATAGTAGGCAAAGATTAAATCCCTGTCCTGGTTGCATCTCCTCTCCAGTAGAGGGAGCAGAGCTAATGAGGCCAGAGTGCACAGGGGCCTCTTGTCCCACCTTTTCTGAGGACCTGCATGAGGGAAGGCTGAGGGCAATGGAGGCTTTGGGGGAGGCATAGGAAGAACAGAGTCCCTGACTGTCAGAAGGACAAGCCTAACATGACCACAGAGTTGCTAGCCTGGCTACTCCTGGAGTCCTGGTATGATCCCAGGATCTGGTAAGAACTCAGGTGGCAGTGGCTACTGGCTCTGGACTGTGGGCTCCTCAGACTTCTTGGAGTCTGTGTCCCTGATATGTACAGAAACAACAGAATAAAACTTTCTGAAGGAATGTGTAGGCAGTCATCGCACTTTTCACGAGCAGACCTGAGGCTTGACATCACTGGGGACTCGTACACAGTCACTGAGTGCTGGGCAAGAAGCCTTCCAGCATAGCCCTCTGTGCAAAACTCAACTTGACTAAAAAAACAAACAATAGCAACAGTAGGACCAGTACCTCTGCTTGCCCAGCAATTTTGAGATTGGGAATTCATGCAACACCAAGAGGTTAAATGACTTCTTCAAGGTCACACAGATGGTGAGGGTTAGAGGTGGGGGAAGAAGGTCATTTCCTTATTCATGGACAACACACTTTCCCCTGCAGTCCTGTCTCAAGAGTTCATGTAGGGTTTTGTTAGTGGAAAAACCCCAAGCATATGGAAGTAATAGGATTTCAGGACCGGCTTGAGGTATTGAAATACACAGTGAAACTGCAGTCCTGCTCTCAACTTCAAAAGCAAAGAAGACATTATCTTCTGTCTTAGACAAGATGCCCCAGGACTCTCCCAGATTCAGCACATTCTGGTAAGGGGCACAGAGAGGGGTGCAAATCCTTTACTGTGTTGCATTGCTTATGTTTTAGAAGAAATAAGATGACTGGAAATCTCAGTCACTGCATAATCGGGCTTCTCTCTATGAAATAGACAGAATGAAGGTGTCAGTCCGCTGGCTCTGTGTAGGCACAATTAGAAAAGAGATGGACAAAATAATAACAATAGCTGGGGTTGCACATGCTGCCGTTGTTTGATCACAAAAACACCTGCCATACTTCACAGAGTTTGTAACTGCAACAGATGAATAGGTGTCAAATGGGAGAGGCAGGGCCTTTTTTCCTGGGATCTTTGGAAATTTACCTCCTTTACAAAGTTTGTCCAAACCAATTACAAATAAAGAGGTATTTTTCTACTTCCAATCTACCATTTTATTCTGACAAGCTTTTTTCATTATGTGGAAATTACTTGCACTAATACTTTTACAAATTGGAAATACAGAGTTTGTTTTCAGTGACACAGTTGGAGAGTCCATGTGCACAGACACCTCCAAGGTGAGAACAAGAATCTCTTCCCCATGTGCCTCCTTTTGTAGCTTTGGCAGCAACTTTGAGTCAGTTCTAATCTAGGGACTAGGGAGATACACCCAGGGCACACAGGGAGATATTGTGACTTTTGGTCCTTTGTCTTTACTCTCCTTGTCCTGTAGGTTCCTCTGTGCACCAGAAGAGTCTCTGTCAATTGGTGCCTTCTAGCTTGACACCTTTCCTCTGTTCATCTTTTTCTTTTTGTTTGTGGGACTGAGATTTGAATTCAGGGCTTTGGGCTTGAAAAGCAGGCACTCTACTGCTTGAGCCACACCTCCAGTCCATTTTGCTCTGGTTATTTTGCAGATGGGGTCTCATGAACTATTTGCCCAGGTTGGCTATGAACCACAATCCTCCCAATCTCAGCCTCTCAAGTAGCTAGGACTACAGGAGTGAGCTGAGGGCACTGGCAGTGCTCATCTTTATTACTTAGCCCCCATCTTCCCTGTTTCCTCCATGAACCATCTTCTAGGATGTTTTGGCTACAAATATCAAGTACACAAAGCAATAATGCTATCTACTCTTGGGCATAGCAAAAGGGCCACTATAGACTATGTCAGGACAGTGCTCAGAACCTCAAGGTCTCCCACATTTTTCTGCTCTGGTATCCTTAGTTGTGGACTTGATCTCAGAGCAGTTCTTGCAGAGCAAGGCAATGTACACAGAAAACGCCCAGAGGAATGAGCATAGTGAGTCCCTATTCATGCCTCTTTCTTAGGGGCAGGATAAATCTCTCCAGCCATGTCCCTTCTCGGCTACCACAATAAGTAGAGTGAAACCAAAATGGTTGGGTTTGTATAAGCAAAAGGCCATGCTCCTTTCCCAATCTTGAAAGACAGGGCACTGGAAAGTGAACCAAGTTTGGTTCCATGTTAGGCTGGAAGACGATGGGAAGTATTGCTGGAAACTAGCGAAGCAGCCTACTCTATGTGCCGAGGTCCTCATGAGACTGAGTCAGGACCACTCTCCTCCTGGTCAGAATTTCACGTGCGAGCCCATCTCCCCCTTACCCTGTCCCATATCACACTGATACTATATTGAAGCCTCTTCTAGCTTTCCACCCTTCCAAGTCCAGCTCTGGTGAGGAAGATTAAGGAGTTCTTGGATAATTATTCATTTCTCATTTTGAAGAAATCTTTGAAAAATATGAATGAGAAGAAAGATGATCGTTTTGGTCACTTGCCTTAACTTTTGAGTCACAATGTGCTGTGCAGCCCAAACTGTAGAGTTATTCTATTTACGAGCTTCAGTTGTGTTTCTGGCTTCTCTCATTTGCTATCTGCAGGTAGGTGAAAGGACCCCATTGGAAGACAGATGCCCAGGTCAGTCACGTGACAGGAAAAAGAGTCTTTGCTCACAGGTTGCCTTGCAAATCCTCTATTTTATAGGACCACACTGGCTTCTGTATAGTTCTGTGGCTGTCACCTGAGTTGCTTCGGGATCCATCTGTTAAAACATCCCCCAGTTTACTTAAATAGCTGCCTATTTTGGAGTCAAAATCGTAGGATGAGTCAAATGTTTCTTGAGTCAACTTGTTAGTGAAGAAACAGTGGCGTGGCAGGGATGGGCTTAGGAGGCGGGTCAGAAATGTGAAATCTGTGGGGAATGCTGGTGAGGGAACACCAGGAAATTGAAGGAAGGGGGTAGCAGGACATGTAGGAAGCCAGTCCTTGGACTTTCCCAAAACATATTTCAGATCCTGTAAATAAGAGTAGAATGACCCATCAGAGCACAGAAGGGGGTGACAAAGGCTGAGATGACACCTGAGCCACACAATGCTGCTCTCAGAAGCCAGCGACCCTGCAGCTTAAGACAGGATGACCAGGACAACTCAGTGAGTTATAGAATCACCCTAGAAAGTGCATCCACTGAAGACGAGTGCAAACGACTGCGTTACGGTCACATCTCTGCCTGGTCGCCCTGGAAGAGCAGACAGTGAAACCAGGGCCATCATAATGCAGCCATCTTCTTGCAATTTCGTTTAGGTGAAACTACACATAACTTTTGAGGATGTAAATTTGTAAAATGTCATGCTTTATGTATTGCTTTTTTGGCATCTACTTTAGTTTTTAAGAATGGATGTTGTCTAATTATGCAGAAGAGATCTGGATGAGGAGATATACTAAGTGTGCATTAAATAGACAACTTTAAATAATGGCACTTGTGCTAAGAAGTGTATTTTCTGGCAAGCAGCTAATTTATTATGGTCACAGATAAATGCATTAGTGTACGAAGTGCTTGTCTTTATTTACTGATTTGAAAAGGCAGTATTATATTTTGAATATGTCTTCTTCATTGGACCTGGCTTCCATCTTTTACAAAGTTGCTCATATTTTATGCGTATCGACATTTTCTGCACTTAGATGTTGGAAAATGAAAGCAATTTGGCAGCAAAAAAGAATCAGCATTAATATTCCTCAGCTCTTGGTTTTAGGCACCAGGTAAACAGATAAGGGCAGAGTCCTAGCTGTGTTCCTCTCTTCCCCTTTCTCTGGGAGAGAGGAGAAAGAGGCAGCGAGAATGAGGCTAAAAATGACCAAATATACTGTGTTCTTAGTGCATAAACCACTACCCCAGAGCTTTCAGAACCAATTTAATTTTTAGCTTTATTCTTAGTCTAATGCAATGTTTTAGCTCATTGCACTTTTTGGATGTGCAGAAGCAAAGATAATGTGTTACACTACATTCATTTAAGGTTTCATCAGGCTCCTTTGGTGGATCTACCTTTGGGTTATTTAAAAATGTTTCATCCTCATCACTTCAGTCAGGAAATGTGGATTCGTTAAGCCCCCGTGCTGGGTGGTTCCGAGGAGCCTCGCGATTGAAGACACAGCTCAGCTCTGTCATCCGCACACTGCAGAACCTGTCTGCCTGACAGCGTCTTCCCGACCCCAACTCAGAAGAAATTTCTCTTTAAAAGAAAAAAAATTCATGTCCGACTCGACCAGACAGTGTCCAGGACTCTAGAACTTTCCTGGACCCCTTACAAACATGAGACCAGAACATGTGCGTTCAATGTGATAGGGGGATGGGTAGGTGCTCTCCAGTGGTTATGGTGAAGGTAGACTCAGAGTGTCCAGCACTGGCAGGTGTGTGTATTAAGCATGCTACTGCCTGTCCCCTGAATGGTTGTCACTGCAGAGTTGAATGAATTGGAAAGATGCAATTGGAAGATTTTGTGAACAGAGTAAAGAAACCTTCTGAAATAAGTTTGTGCCTATTGCATACTTACCTAGCCCTGATCGACTCTCCCCGCACTAACTGTGGGGTCTGCAGACAAGTAGCTCCCTCATTGTGGGAACAGGGCAAATCACTTATCACTGTCGAAGATGGTGGAGTAACTTCTTTCTCTTTGCTCACAAAATATGTCTGGCTGGACAATCCTCTGGCTACCATGGTAGGAAGACACTGAGAGCCACGCGTTTTGGGTCATTTATTTCATGTGACATATTGCACAGTGCGGGATAAGACATTTATTACCCAGAGAAGTCCAGCAGTCCACATTCCATAAAAACAAGAGAGTCCAGCTATAAATGACAACTGCAGGGCCCTATTTATCAGGTATTAAATGAGCGACCCTGTAAATCAAGGGTTCTGATTGGTTCAGAGGGTAGTGAGAGCCAACCCAAGCCCCACCTTCCCGGTTAGCATGGTGGGATGAAATAGGTTTGCAGAAGGGAATAGAGGGTCCCCTGGATCAGCTCGAATCTGGTCTCCTAGAGAAACTGCTTTCTGGGGAGGGCGGGGGTCTCTCTGGCATCCTGTGGGCTTTGTGCAATGAGCGCAGAGGAGAGGAGGTTTCTGTACCAACAAGTAGCTTCCATCCAGTCTGAACGCATCAAAGGCGATGGGAGCCGTCAGGGGTAGTTTGTGTCAAAGCTGTTTCTGCCTGACTGACTCCGAAAATAAACACCTTTGCTCTCTATCATTACTGTTTCATTAACACCTTGGCCAAGTTCTTTGGCCAAAGAGACCAGATTTCAGTGTGATGCTAAATTATTCCAGGCCAGTGTGTAATAGCCCTTGATAATTTCACATCCACTGTCCCTTCTCGCATCTGATGCATCCAGCTCGATATACACGCGCGCACACACACAGACACACACAGACACACATGTCATGAGCAAGCACATGCAAATTAGAGATTGTGCACAAAAAAAGAACGGGAGGGGGGAAGAAAAACCCAGGAAAGCTATTTAGGGCACCATTCCCATTGGGTTTCTCTGCAAGGCAGTTTAACTGGAGTTAGCAAGTGCTCAGTGTAATCTAATAAAAAGCATTTTGCAATATTAAGCAAAAAACATCTGGTACCCAGAATTCCCTGATCATTTTTAACTAGATGCAATATCTCTCTCTTTCTCTTTCTCTTACAGACATGTGAAAAATAGCCTAATAAGGATCCTTGTGGTAAAATCAGATGGAAAACGGGGAGGCAGAGTCGAGCATCTCCAGCAGCTCGTTGGAAGCGGCTCCTCCGAGTTGCACAATGATAATCAGTGCTGGCCCAGTGCCGCTGGATTATTTTGTATATTCATGAAGCCTTCTCATCAACCGTCAGGAGAATGTGCAGTAATCCTTGGATGAAATAAGGCCAATCAGTGGAATAATGAGGAAGGTAATATCTCCCAAGAGGCCTGGAGTGGGTTTTCATCAGACCCGGCAGTAACTCTCCCAACTATTTGCTTTACAAATGCAGCCTTTGATCTTTGATTTGGGGAGTGCAGGGGGAGAGCCCGACCTGCTGGTGTATTGTCCAGCCTGCAAGGATAACAAGCTGGTGGAGGAGGAGGACGTGGGAGGGGAGGACGCGGCTTGAAGGATCAGTCAGGTCTAGTTAACCAAAACCTCATAGCCTTTTTATTTACTGTGCCCTTATATCTATTCACTTAGCAGGTCAATTGCCATGAGGCTTTTTTTCCTTTCGTCTTCCTTATATTTATATATGTGACCATAATAAGCTTTCTTGAAGCAGGAGGCACTGGGCCTATCTAAAAACCTGCTCTGTGTTTTTGCCAGGAAACAATGAAGACTTTCTAATGAACCTGCAACACCATTTCTGAGCTGTGAGATCTGAGATCGTGCAGTGAGTTAAAGACCATAGTATCTCAGTTATTTTAATAATGTCTTATTTCCTCTCATGCCCCAAAAGCAAAAAAGGCACAGATGAAATAAATATTTAAGGCACTCGTGGCTTTTCTTTTCACAAAATAAGCCAAATGCTGTCAGCAAGAGAAGGAAACCACACACATCCCCTCTCCACTGTTGAGGGTCTACGGGTTACAAAGACATGGCTCCACTGGTGAGTCTGGAAGATAGAATGCTGCTTTGACTACAAGAAGGAGCACAGGAGGAGAAAATGCTTGGATCCAGTCATCTGCGTCCTTCCCCTCTCTCTCCTGCAACCCTGGCTCCTTTCTCCTTCCCTTCTTCCTCCTCCCCATGCATCCTACTGGGGCATTATTCTACACACAGGCGTTTTAAGATGACTCCTACTTCACACATTTTAGTTATTTTCTTTATGCAGTCATCAAAATTAATGTTTGAAGTTAGTTGAAGAGACAAGTAAGTTGGATACTGAGTACTGGAACTGTGATGCATATCTGATTTTTACATTTGTGGGAACAGAGATGATGTCCCTTAGCTGTCTATCTTGTTAGACAAATAAATGTATTCATTCACTGCAGCAAAACAGAAGTACCACCCAAGTGTCACAGAAATGCCTAGATGGTTATTCGGTTGGTCCTGTCACACACCTGATGTGTGGCTTCTCGGGGTTGAGAGGAAGAGGCGTTCCCATGTTCCATACACATTTTCTTAATGAGAGAGGTTTTACTTCAAGCTTATTATGGCTTATTAAGCCTGAAAGACTTCTGTTCCAACAAGCTAGTAGCATTCCTTGATTATTAGTGAAAGAATAAATCTGATTTAAAAATATACTGTGAATTTTTCATACTGTATTATTAGAAATATTTTATTACTACATATTACCATTAAAAAGAATGACAATGTATGGGCTTTTGTTAATATTTTTAAAACCCATAAGAAATTGAGGAAAATTTTAGAATATTAAAAGCACTTCTTTGAAAATTAAGTATAATGAGGTGTACAATAAACAATGTCAAATAAGTGAATTTGAAACGATGCAATGAGGTGAAAAGGGATCGAAGGAGATGGCTGGAATAGATTTATTCCCTGACTGTATGATTACGTCACTAACCTATGTGTGTGCTGCATTGGGGTCGTCCATATTCCCAGGCATGAACGCTCTCTGGACGGGAGACATTTCCTATAGCTCTCCTCCATGGGCTTGCTAATTGTGCCTCTGAGCACCTCACCACGAGCCCGGAGGCTTTGCCATGAAGAGTTTGAAGCGCGATTGCCTTTGAGGCAGGGGCTTTCAGGAAGAGGTGGCTTCAGCCTCTTGCTTTGGATTCCGGGGGACGGGTGTTAGACTGAGACTCTTTTAGAAAATGTGAAAGGGCTAAATTTGACATTTGATTCACCCTATTCTGGGATTTTTAAACTGTGATGTAAATTAGTTTGAAACTGGTCTTTCTTCCATTTTCTCTTTTCAAAATGTAATCCAGTTAAATGACAGAGATTAATTACTAAAGTAATTACTGTTGGAAAGCAAAAGGACAGTTGTATGAGACGGTCTTTCTTGTGATGATCAAGTCTTTCTTGACAACTATGCTTAATTCCAACAATGATTATTCTGTGTGGCAAAGTGTACGCACACAAGGGCACGCGGGCATCGATGCCTCCTCACTCAGGGAATATTACAACGAGGTAATTATATTTGACTAGCTGCAGTCTCCACTCCCAGGGGACCGCCAGGACCTTTTCCTGATGGGAGCGTGTAAGCCTCACAGTGGCCACCTCCCCTTGTTTTCTGCTTCATTTGCAGCCTGGGCTGACACCGGGCTAACCCATGACTGTGGAAATGGGATATGAAGTGTGACGTGAGAACTGTCCCCCTCCTCCTCCACCGTCCCACGCGTGTCCTCTATGCGTGGAAGTGCAAAGGATGTCACGAAAAAGAGGGCACGAATGGATCCCTCCATCTCTGCTGTGTGGATCTGGGAGATATACAAAGGAGGGTCACCCGAGGCACATAATAAAAGTCAGAAATTGAAAACATTTGCACATTCCCGCATGAATTAATACTGGTCCATCATAAAAAAGTGAGTGGATGATCCTGCGGAAAAGGCTCAGATTATTGACTAAGATAATTGGCTCTCAGATCTCATGAAGCTCTTTGCCACCTCTGACCCCCTCATTGCCATCCCCACTGTGGCCACTTCCCCGGACAGGATTACGATGTGCTGTTAACATTAGTCTCCGCGTGGTGTCCAGATGATTGGGTATGCCTCTTGTAAATGTCCCACATAAACCTCGGCCACCATGCCAGAGACAGCATGGCTCCATCAGTCAGTGACTGCCTGGATTCCCGCAAGCATGGGACAGATGCCAGGGCTGCAGGACCTGGTGGGAGGGGGCAAGGTGAGGAGAAGGAGCAGGAAAGATGGGTTTCCCCTTGAATAAAACAGCTCAGCCTTATACCACAGCAATTTTACCTTCCAGTCACAACTATGCTCCTGAGACCATTCCAGGAGCCAGGTGGCCTTAAGGGCACAGCCAGGAGTCTCTGAGTGAGCTGAGGGAAGGAAGGGATCCTTTGATCACTAAGGATGGCAAGAAGCAGTGGGTGGGAGAGGAGGAGAAGAGGCAAAGGGAAGAGGGGGATGTGGAGTGGGGAGGGGCAGGAAGCCAGGCGATGGGGGTGGGGGGGTTGAGAGAGAAGGGGCAGGAGGACTTCAGGCTCTGCTGCTCCTTCCAGGTGTTGTCGCAGGCACGACTTATCCCTGAACCATAATCAACTTCCGTAATGAAATACGTAATTAACATATTATAATTGTGGTAAAGATGATTTTGACAGAAATCATTTTCCATATCTAATACTATGCTAATTTAATCTGTTCCTACTCCCCGACATGACCTTTAGTGATTAAGTTTCATGGCAGAATTGGGTTTTTTTTTTTGATGGATTGATCTATGCAGTGTGGTTGAGACCCCTCTATTGGCATGGTTGTCATTTTCTCTCCCCTTGAAAATCTCTCACACCAGGCACTCAGCTTATGCATGCAGACTGAGAGGTGAAGGGGGGTGGGAATCAAAGGAGTCTGAGCTGTTTTTTCTCACGTGACTTCTGAGTAGCTGACCATCCACAGGCACCTGGAAGGCGATGGTCAGGCAGGCCCATTCCTGCCCTCTGGATTCCGGTTCTTCGATTTTGTCATGTGGGCAAATGTGATTATTCTAATTAAAATAAAGCAGAACTATCAAAGTAATTGGTAATCCAAAGTATCTAAAGTATAAGACAGAAATATTAACAATGTATTAAGTTTCACCAGTTTTTACTCTTACACTATTCTTAGTTTTTTTACCTTATCAAAGTAATTGTGTTATCTCAAGACAGCCTTACTGAATCGCTTATAATAAGGTAGTGTACACACATATAATGAGATGGAAATGATGGACTCTGTTTCTGATGGCAAGGACTCAATTTCCTAAAGGGATTCAAAGTGTGTAAAGATGATTTGGACACATGGAAAGGCAGGCACAATGGTACTCTAGACTGGTGTTTCTTAAATTTTTACTTCAGTTCATCAAAAGAAAGATGATGTCACCCAAAATACAGATATATGAGCTTCATGAGGCTACCTACTCTTAAATAATATACTAACTCTTAATCTTAAACACACACTCTGATATATTCTGTTCCAAATTAATCCCACTCCACCTCATTGCATCCCATTTACAGATACGATACCTGACAGCAAGTAAGTGAAGTTTGCCATCCTCTGATTCATTAGAGACTTAATAAAAAGTCACCAGCTGAAAGCAGTCCAGCTCTTCCAGTGCATTGTTTTGGCTTTTGCATATGATAAACTTATAGCCAGTCATGCCAAGGAAGAGCGAATGCTGGGTTGAACTGATTTTGGCATGGTTAGGAGGTCACACCCAGAAGGGGTGGGTGAGAGGCTGTTATTCTGGTTCAATCTTGTCAGTGCTTATAAGTCTGCACAGTATCAAGTCATTCATATAATTTTCTGTGTGTCATACTTTCCTCAAATGTAAAATGGGTCCAATACTAAAAACTTCATGAGCCATGTTTTGAGTCATAAAGAAAATTATCATGACAAACTTAACAAGTCTGACATGTTCAACATTGAAAAGAAAAACATCGATAAATACTAAAAACTAACAGAGGTGCCAAACTTTCTTGGTCTGCATCCTAATTTGGGGAATGTGAAAAAGGAATTAATTGATATCAATTTATAGTTATAGCAAATGCTCACTGTATTGGTTTGATAAAGGTACAAAAAGCCACATCTGGTAACAGAGTGGACTGGTCTGCATGTACTTAAAGTAACCAGGACTTCATATACATATACCTTTTATTTCTGTATTAAAGGCAGTATCTTTAAGTATATTAAAAAGCATATCAGAACTGCAGCTGGAAGATTGATTGTGACTCACTGTTGGATATCTTTCCACGTTCAGGACCAGAGAACTTTAACTGTCTTTCACGCAAAGAAAAGGAGGTGGGAATGCTGGTGAGATGGGGATGGTGGCATTTTTCCCTTTGGTGTACTAGAAGTGCTTTAAAGATTTATAATAACCTTCAATCTTCCAGCAAATGTCCTTGCTCTCTTAGGTTTTATGAACAAACACCATGTTCTGCTTTTGTATTTATTTTAAAAAGAAGTCAAGCCTGGATTTAAACAGCAAAGAAGAATTATTTTTAAATTGTTTGTCTGACGATCTCTGCCTCTTTAATGAAGTCCTCCATCCGTTCACATTTAATGTAATTTTGGTATGGTTAAATGCACATCACTCATTTTGCTGTTTTCTGTACTGCATTCTTTTGTGTTAAACAAGTATTGTTTTACTTTATCAAGTTAGCTTCTCTATTGATCTTTAAGCCATTTGTTTATTTATTTACTCATTGTCTTTCAGTTGTTTTCCTAGTGGTTGCTTCAGAAATTTCATTATACATCTTAATTTATCATCACCTACTTAATTCTGATAAAACATAGTAACCTTCTCCAATGCAGTTCCATTTTCTCCCTTTCCTTCATGTTCACCTTCTGAGAGTCTCATCACACATACATGGCAATATACTACATAACGATGCTTCAATCGATAACGGACCCCATGTAAAATGGTGATCCCAAGCAATTCTATCACCTAGTGATGCCACCTTAGCTTGTGTAAATGTAATGTTCACACAGCAGTGAAATGCCTAGCAACTCATTTCCTAGGATGTACCTCATCATTAAGTGACACTTGACTGCACTGGCACATATCCACACTGGTCCACAGGTCTCCGAGGCTGTGATCAATTAAAAAAAAAATCTTTGTTCTCTGGATTGCATGATTTCCATTGCTCTATCTTAAAGGCCATTGCTTTGTCTGCTATCTGAGCTCTGCTGTTGAACCCCTTTACTGAATTTTCCATTTCATTTATTGTGCTCTGTGGCTACAGAATTTCCACTTGTCGTGTCTGTCTCTCTATTTGACATATCCTATTTATTAAACCATTACTATTATATTTTCCTTCTTTAATTATTTAAGTATTGAATTCATTGAACATACTTTCATACTTTAAGATCTTTGATTATTAAATCCAACATTTAGGCCTATTTAGCACCAGTTTTGTTAGGCTGCTTTTTTCCCTTTCAGAGTAAGTCACATTTTCTTGTTTCTTAGCAGATCTTGCATAATCTTCTTTCTTTCTTCCCCTCCCTTCTCTCTCTCTCTCTCTTCCTCTCTTGGCAGGGTCTCACTATGTAGCCTAGGCTGGTCTTGATCCTCCTGACACAGCCTCCTGAGTGCTGGGATTCAGGTGTATACCACCATTCCCAGTCATAATTTTCTTGAATACTAAAAAATATTAAAAATACTTTGTACTATTCTGGATTCTTGGTTTTTCTTGAGTTGTTTTATCTTTTCTTTTCTAGTTTAGTAATTTGTGTACCCTTATTAGGTGGCCTCTGTGTACACTAATATTTCTATAGAGTTTTCATTCATTTTAGTTATTTTGAGCTGGGCTTTTGTGGGATCATCACTGTGTCTCATGTTTAATGATCATAGTTCAATGCCAAAGACCCGGCAAAGACGGTGCTCAATTACTTTGGTCAGTTGTTGTCTGCCTTGCTGATGATGTGTGTGGGGTGAGGAGCACAGTCAGGATTAGTGCTTCTCCCATGAGCCTCTGCTTCGACATTAATCTTCATTCTCTCAGGGTTCCTCCGCACAGGCAGAGTTTACAGATGGCCAGGCAGGTGGAGGGCCTTGCTCTGTCCCTCTGTGTCCCTCTCACTTCCAGGATCTCCACTAAGTTTAGGTCGATCTGCTTTTTGCCCCAACTGGAGCTACATTCTGAGCTAGAAGAGCTGTAGGTTTTCCCCATTCTTAGGGAGATATCACCTCAAATTTTCAGCCTCCATTCAAAGGCATCTGCTCTCCCCACTCCTTTGGTAGCAAAGCTTCCCTGTCCTACGCTGGCAAATCTAACATTCATAACCTGGGTTGGGGGAGAAGAGATGAGTACCAGGCTGGAGGTCAGTTATTCCTACCTTTTAAAAAGTCCAGTATTAGTAAGTTTTCATGACTGAATATATTTCAATTTGTTGTTTATCTTGGTCTGGGTCCAGGCCCCAGAAATAGCTGTTTTCACTTGCTCATATTTGCTTCTATGGGAAAGGTTCTGCTGGCCTCTTCACACGGCCATTGCTAGAATCCTCTCCATCAAAATTCAACTTAAAGATTTTTGTTATATGAAAGAGAATCAGAAGTGGTTAAAAATCACTTACCAGTTCTACTCTATTTTCTTCCTCAGGGTTCTGTGCCAGTCCAGAATCTGCACAATGGCTAGTTTGCTTTGTGTGGCACTACACTGTGGCCTAACACTTTTCCAGCACCATAAAACTCATTCTTCGGGAAAAGTCATTTTTCACTTTCCATCAGTGTGCCTGGAAAGATTGAAAGTGCCTTTCACTCAGCCCCACCCACTGCATGGGAAGATCACAGGGACCAGTATTTTTTTCTTAGGCATATGGAGAAATCATAAACGATTTTATCTTAAGAAACTATATTACCTATTACCTCACATACAGGTTTTATCTTCTTTCACGTTTTCTGTTTAAAAACCAGTGAACACACAAGAAGGATTTAAGAGGTGCTTCTTCGAGTAGCATCACAATGCATCTTTTGAAGATATGGAGGGAGAGAAAGGAGTGATGACGGGAAGTTACATTCCAAAACAAGGTGAAATGCTGCTTGGGATAAACCAACCACGCATCATAGATTTTACTTATTGACAAATTAATTCTCAATAAGTGTAATTCATCTGGTTAATATCAAAAGCTACTAAACTTTCATAGCTCTCCACATTAGATTCTTTACATAAACCAGTCGATCAATGGACAAAAAGCCTTGTTAGACTATGTGTCTTGATTTTTGTATTCAGATATACAGTAAATATAACTTTAGATAACATGAGAAAGACAAGCGTGCAGACAAACTGGGAGCCAATCTTCATTTTTCTTTTCTCCCTGCAATGTCAATGTGAGATAAGAATAATAGAACTTTTTTAGAATTTGTAAAGCAAATAGAATTCCATTAATACAAAGGGAAGAAGCAACAGCTGAAAAAATTCTTGATTTATAGGATCGGTTTTTTTAATCTAGCTATTCAGGGTTGTTTACGTCTATATTCTCCAACAACTCACTTTGTTAAATATAAATTTACTTATATTATGAGAGCACTTTGAAATGTACTTAATAATTCCTTTTATGTGACTGCCGACAGACAGTTTCATTTATCCTGACCCTTTCCTGTATTAAAGCTTGTTCTTATGGAAGTGGTGTTACAGAACAGATCCAGAAGAACCAAGATTTGGGTTCTTGGCTTTGAGGTTTAAAATTAGATATTGAAATCCATGGTTCTCAGTTGTAAGGGCGAGCACTTGCCAGTGATAAGGACTTCACATTTTTCTTGAAAATCAAGAGGAAAGCTCAGCATCCAGTAGTTGTGTGGATTGCCTAAAACCTGTGCAGAGAAGATGCAGGAAGGTTCTGGGATGTTCTTTGCATGCACAGGGAACTTAAGAGAGTGAGAGCCCATGAGGAGGTTCTGAGTCGGACCTGCCCCTTCAGAGGAGGGGAAACTTCTGTGGTGGGGTTGGGGTGAGATGTGGGGGTGCTAGGGGAAAGTCATGACATCTCAGCCTGTGACACTCACGTCAGCCCTCAGAGCACAAGGAGAGCCAGTGCCAGTGTCTTTAAGAGTGGGAATGTCATTCTTTCCACAATGCCTCTCTCTACCCTCCTGATAGCCATATCACAAGGAAAAAGAAGCAAACGACTTTATGATGCCACTCATTCCCAGTGCAGTCTGTACCCTGAGTTTTTGCATCAGGATTGCCTTCCTGCATGGGTGTTTGCAGGGCTGAGAGGAGGGTGTGTAGAAGCCTTCCCTCATTTGAAGAGGGGCTTCAGAGGGCTTGGGGATCCATCCACAGCCCCAAGGCACCGAGCATTTTAGTTGTTACAGGAAGCGAGCACGCCGTTAGCACCTGCTGCTTTAGGATGTAGGCTCTTGGACTCGTATTGCTTCGTTTATTGTAGGGATGAGAACACACAACTGACGTCATGCAAACCCAACTGTAACTCATCAGGAAGATCTTTCCTGGAAATGAGGGATAAATACATGATGAGCTGTAATGTCTGAAAAACCAGTTAACATCTTGGAGGAGACACACATGGCTCCATATTCCTCGCCATAACCCACAGCACGAAAATTGTGTGTGTAAGCAAGCGCCAACCAGTGTTACTTAATGGTGAGAGCCTGACACTTCTTTTTAAATAGCTGATAGATGAGGCAAGGGAGATTTATCACTTTTTAATTAAGCTCATGTCAACTCGTGAAGTTTATTTCAGTACAAATGTGTTGACCAAAGTCTTTTTGAAGAAACTGCCCCTTGTTGAAGCTTGAGTATTCATGGGAAATTTCACAGTGAGCGTGGACTGCTCCTTGGGCTTAGGTACTACATTTCAACTAGGACTGGCTGGGTGGTTACTGCTTGCTGTGTGGGCAGCATATATATTCATGGAAATGAGTTCAAGATCAATCTTTGCTGCTTTAAAATCCAGAGCAGCTCACTGCCAGAGGGAGAAAAAGAACGATGTTGACATAAATTGTATGAGACGCCACCTGGACCCCAAGCCACTGCACACTGAACCCATAACCTAACTCTTACTCCAAACCCGGAATTCAGAGACCGTTAAACATGACCAACAGCCTCACTGATTATATGGTAATAAAATTTAAAAAGCCGATTGTATCCTTATTACCAGGGTCTAGCAGTTTTCCTTTTAGTAACAATTAAAACTTGTTTTAAGGTCTGAAGATGAATGTTTATGTGGAACTAGTGAGTCAAAGGTATTGGGAAAAACAGAACAAATGTTAGCCAAATTCGTCATCTAATTTCAAGAGTTTGGAAAGTAATTAAGAACGTGTATAAATCTGGATCACGGTTATGGTTACCCAGATCCAACATGACTCCCACTTGGTTCTCAGATGCTGCTTGCCATTGAAAAGGCTGATCCAACTATCATGAAAAACAGAAATAAATACAGACTTGGTGAGATCAAGTGGAACCAAAAGTCTCTGGTGGATGCATTGAGAGTCCATGGCAGAGGGCTGGGTGGGGCATGTGGACTGGAGACTTCTCAGCTCACAGTGTTGATAATTGAAGAGAGGAAGATTATAGTCCAGTGTCACGGTGGCATTAAAATGCCTTCCCCTTCCTCCCTGGCAAGCGCTGTCCCAGCAGTGATCCCAGCCAGTTTCTTTGGAGGCAGTCCCTCCCTCCTGATTGAAAGGCTCCTTTTGCCTTTGATCCTTCTCGTTGCTTCTCTGTGGTCATGACCACTCCATTAGTTAAGAACCTGTGTGTATTTCTATGTCTGCTTCCCTGAGGAAGCGCCCTCCAACCTCCAGTGCAGACTCAAAGTGTTCTTACCCATTGAAGGTTTCTATCCCCTTCTTCCTTTCCTGCCATACTGAAGATGTTGCTCCAATGCTCAGAGCCGGGCTGGAGTGGCAGAGTGGGCAACCCATGGGACTGACAATGCTGCAGGATTGTGGTCCTGGAAGACTCAGCCAGCCAACCTCAGTTTCTTCCCTGGGCCTTTGACCTCATCTGCAATGTTCTTCCTTGTACTAATGTGTTAGTGAAGGCGATCTCGGGTGAACACTGGAAATGGGGGTGTACCTTCCTCCTCTTGCCCCACTTCAATGCAGCTAAGCCATTGGTTCTATGATTTCCTCACCCCCCCAAAGAGTTCTCACTTCTGTCTTCTACCCGTCACTTCTACACTTTGTCACTGAAGTGTGTTGGTGTGTACACTTGCCATTTCTGGTTGGAGCATTTGTATACTCTTCTTGCACACATCTTGGCCTGTAGTCTTACAATGGCCTGAACCAACGTGTACCTGCCATCGGAGGCCATTTTGCTGTGCACAGACTCACCACACACACTTTGCTCCTGTCTCACTCCCGGGACACTTAGAAGTTGGGACTGGGAAGGTGCTGTTGCTACCTTTGTGTGGTGGCCATTGGCACTGGAAACAATAGGCACCATGACGGAAGGGGAAATAGGATTGCACGGGACAGTGTCATTGTGCCCAAGGAGGAGGAGTGTTAAGGGTAGCCCTGTGCATGTGGGGCTCTGGGCAAATCAGGGTTCAGATTCCCCGGCTAGATGAAGTGACATGAAAGTGTCACTGTTTAAGCGACATGGTGGCCCAAAGATTCCTGATCACCTTCCAGATGGAGGTGGAAGAATGGTGGCTTAGAAGTCAGCCTGAGTGGGTGAGTCGTGGAGAACAGCAGGTCAGAACTGCTCTTCTGAGCAGTGGGAGGAGAAGGAGAAAGACTGACTAGCAGCTCAAGGGTAAAGCAGGGTCTAGAGAGGACTGGAAAATTTTTATTAATAATCAAAATAAAGAATTACAAATGCTCAGTTTCTGGACTGCAATGGCTGTCCCTCCCGTGCTCCTTCTCTCCATCTTTTGTGGGGGTCCCCGGAGGTCAGCATGCAGCACATGGAAGCTCCCTACGCCCTGTGCAATCGTGATACACTAAGTAGAGTTTAGAAGAAAAGCAGCATAATTAAAAATGTCACTGTCATTGCACAATGCTCTCTATACTCCAGAGCAGGTGGAGGCTGGGGCCTGGGGGCAAACGAGTACTTCCTTGTTGTTGTAATATGAAAGAGGGTTTTATTTTTAACATATTATTATGACTGAAGGCATTTCATTAAAATTGATCAGCCAGGTTTAATGCAGAATTGACTGCTGTGAATTGCGGAATTTACCTTAAAGAAAAACCAATTTGTGTCAAAAAAAATTTACCAACAAATCATTCAAGCAACTCTTAGGAGGTGAATTTCTGTACTATTTCAATGCCGTGTTTTAAGACTAGAGGCATGTCAGTAGCGAGGGACCACATTAGGATAGGGACTCTTGGTCACTGAAAGATGACACTATGTCCTTCTGTCCACCAGCGTCTCTTAAGTGAGGCTATGCTAACAGGTGCACCTGCCCACGATGTGCACCGTGAGGACGAGCAGCAGTTATCTTCTTCCAACTCTCAAGCCTGTACCAGCAGACAGCATCGTGCCCCAGGCAGAGACACTGGGTACAGGGTGACGGCAACTCTCGGTCCCTCACTTATGATGAGACATCTTCCTGCAGATATGACTGTTAGCAGTGTAAGCTTGGAAAATGTAAATAATTTAAAGAGCCCCTACCCTATTACTTGCTTTTTGAATTTTATCTTAAAGCCTGTTTACTTTTCATACATTTTTTGGAGGCAGGGTCTCACTATGTAGCTCAGGTTGGCCTCAAACGCATGATTCTTCTACCGCAGACTTCAGTGTGCTGGGATTATGGGTGTGTGCCACCACACCTGACTAGCTCTCATTTTTACTTTTCAACTTAGATCCATTTCTCATTCTGGAGGTTCATAATATAAGGGAGAATCTCATTAAAAAAAGGACATGTGTCTTGTACAGAAAATATCGGTGTAAGTTTTGTGTTTCAGAGGATATTTCTTAATATATTAATTTATTATAAATTCTCGCACTTCCCAGGACATTCTCCTGAGACATTAGTAATATATAAGGTTTGTTACAAGTATTATAAATTTATAGTTTTGTATCATAGTAGACATTCTGTTAATAATAATTTTTATGCTATTCTAAATCATTTTGCCCTATTTTAATTTTGAGTTTTTCAATATTCTTAAACTTGTTCCTCTTCTGATTTATGATTATCTAAAATAAAATATGAATGTGAATCTTTTTTCATGAGTGCAATGAAAATTTTGGAATGAAAATAGAGTCTGTGACAGGTCACAGGAAAGAAAGCTCACATACAAGAGAGGGAGGG
This sequence comes from Castor canadensis, assembly GCF_047511655.1. Lineage (NCBI taxonomy): Eukaryota > Metazoa > Chordata > Mammalia > Rodentia > Castoridae > Castor > Castor canadensis. The sequence continues at coordinate 3,480,459 of NC_133389.1, read as the reverse complement.
TAAAAGAAGGAAGTTAAGAAGGTGAAGATGGTTGGTGCACTTTCTATACAAGAATGAATATAGAATTTCAGACCTGTAGAAACCACCATAAGAAGGATACTAAGGTAGAAAGGAGAAAATTAGAGGTGATGAAGCAATTCAGGTTATAATACTTATATACATGGAAATGTCGCAATGAAACTCCCCGTCTAGCTATCTTAAACAAACAAAAATGTCGGATTTTTTTTTTAACAAAAACATAATTAGAAGGCAAAACAGGTCCTGTTTGGGTGGTGGGTATGAGTGGGAGGGAGGAGGATATAAGAGAAGACAATAGGAGGTGAATGTGGTGGAAATATTCTGTACACATGTATGAAAATGGAAAAATGAGACCTGTTGAAACTATTTCAGGAATGGGGGGATGGGGATAAAGGAGAATGATGGAGGGGTGAACTCAACTATGATGTATTGTAAAAGCTTTTGTAAATGTTACAATGAACCCCCAGCACAACAATAATAAAAAAATTATTAAAAAATAGAGCCTATAATTATGAAAAATACTAAGAGATAAGCCCATAAGGTTAGAAACTGTTCCTCTAACACATTTTCCAGTGGTGATCAAACAGTCATTAAGACCTTAAAGTAACCCTGTCTCTCTTTCCCTGGAGAAGGAGGACTCTGTGCCATTTTAAATACATTGATTTTATTTTAATGGCATTAAACTTATCTGAATTTGATTTTCAAATTAAATATAGTAATATACATTTTATTATGTGTATATAATATGCATTGAATTATAAAAACATATTATGCAGCATATTGTTTAATTATGTATTTTACAGGTATATCATTTAATTACATATGTAATTATATATATGTATTTGTATGTGAATATATAATACACACACTCAAAAAATTGATAAAATCATACAGAGAATTAAATAGCTATTTTTCTTCCAAACTATGTAATTATTAAGACATTTCCACTCTGACTTAATCTTCATATTCAGGCCATGGCTAAGTGCACTGGTCCAGTCCCCTTGTCATATTCACGAGCTATCTGAATTCCATATGCCCTTACCAGGCAGCCACATGCAACACCTTGGGCTCTCCACTTCTCACCCCCACCCTCCCTCCTACTGTGTCAGGCTCCCTCCTTCTGTGTCAGGCTCCCAACCCTGTGGCCATGGCTGTGCTGTCCTGTGGCCTCAGAAGAAGCACACCCTGTAGAGACCCTGGCTTGTCTGGGCCTGCCACAGAGCTGACTTTGCTTGTCCTGGTCTTGGTTTGGAAATGGTCCAGCCATTCACATCTAGGAACTTCCACTAGGAACTTCTCTCTACTGGCATCTTGGAGAGTTTCTTTGCTCTGGAGTTGAGCAAGTAGAAAACAATTGCTTTGTTTTCCTGGAGGTCATCATGCCCATGTACGACTCTGGGCTATTCTGGCCTTCGAGGGCAAGGCTGAGACAAGGCGGGCATGCTGAGTACTGTAGAGTGACCTCCTTGTTCTTAGAGGAATAAATGACCTTCTCGTTGCAGCGGATATTCTCATCGATACACTGTGCCTGAAGGGGTCACAGGCTGGAGTATAAACATGGTGACCCTATGAGACTGGTACTATTTAACACTTATTGAGACATGCAAGAAAGGAAAAATCACATTAGTTTTATCAGTGATGCCATTCTCTGAGGATAGCTAGCATCCCTAGTAATGGACTTACTGGGTTCAATGAACTGGTTTGGGATAAGCAAAAGTTGGAAGAGAAAAACAGGAATCAAATATGCATGACAGTTTCTGCTTTGACCTATCTCAGGCCACAGAGTGCAATCAGTAATAGTCAGGGACTGTCACATGCTGAGTGTGGTTCTAGATGCTTTCGACTCAGGCAAGGTAGAATAAGCAAAGCAGAGGTCCAAGGTCACAGAGCTGGTGCAGAACAGAGTTGGGAGTTGCTTCTAGAGCTGATGCTTCTTCTGTTGAAGAGGCCCACAATGCACTGGGTCAAAAAGTCACAGGAAACCCAGGTGGTTCTCTGTATATGGACTGAGGAAGGGACGCTTGCAGACCGTGTTCTCATGAGGTCATAAGTAAGATGCAGGTATCCCTTTCTGAGAAGACTCTTCTGCAATGCTTCCGAATGAACATAATCAAATAAATTTGGAAAAAAACTGGAATATCAATGTTCATTTATTATACAAAAATAAGTTAAAAAACCAAGAGGTTGAATATATTCAGAGTGACCAGATACATTTTGAATTTTCAGGAATTTAAGGTTTCCTTCCCAGAAAAACAGTGATCAGTTATTCTCCATAATATGATAGACATTTCATTTTGCTTCTTCCAATGTACCAGGCACATGTTCTTTCTGTAGTCATTTTTGTCCCCACTGGCTTTTAAAAATTACTCTTCTATTTTTGGTTCACAGTGGTGCTTATGCCATTTCTGTACCCGTTACAGCACATGTGTTCTAATGCTGGCAGGTATACATGCAGAGTTGTCAAGTGGGAGAAGTATGCTTTTGTAAACCCTGAAATAAGCCTGAATTTACTACGCCATATTCAACATGACAGGTTACATGTTATAATTAAAAACAGCCAATTTGTTATGAAAGTACTAATGTGGAGTGTGAAAAAACTAGAAAGAAGGAAAAATGGCAAATTAAAAAAATTAAAGCCCATTAGAATCTGGTATTAATCACTGGTAACACTTTATAATGACTCAAAAATGTGCACATTGTGTGTATTTCAGTGTCACGAAGACAAACAAATATTGCATATGGTGCTTGGTAATCTGCCCTTACAGGACTAGATTTTGAAAATTTACTTCTTATGAGTAGGAAATAGATTCTTTATTAAATCATCTAATATTAGAAATTTGCTTGCTACCGATTTTCAGTTTTGCTAAGAGCTTTGAAAGTAGGAAATTTTGGTGACCAAATCTTTGGTATCTTCTTAATTAGCTCTTGGGTAAGGACACTTCAAAGGGGATTATACAGGAAAATTGAATTCCTGGTTTTACAACTTGTGATAATACCATATTTGTAGAACTACTTCTTCTTCCTTTTGACGTCTCAGCTCCTTACTTCCATCCATTTCAAAACAGAAGAATTTGTATTTTGCATTAATTTATAATCTATCTTTATACATTATACCTAGTAACTCATTGTCCTATATTAGAAATATATGATACATGTTATCTCTTGATATTAAATTTTATTTGCCATACCTTTTAGTATAGTCAGCTCTAGTAGACATTTCTTAATTGATTTCATTCTTTTCTTTCTGCTTAGAATGAGCTTCCCAATTCCAAGTTTCTTCATGCATAAGTGTATCTCTTCGGTATTTTCATGTTTTGATTTTCTGATTTCTTTTTTTTTTTTGGAGGTACTGGGGCTTGAACTCAGGGCCATCACCTTGAGCCACTCCACAAGCCCGATTTTTGTGAGGGGTTTTCGAGATAGGGTTTTGCTAACTTTTTGCCTGGGCTGGCTTTGAACAGCGATTCTCCCGATCTTTGCCTCCTGAGTAACTAGGATTACAGGTGTGAGCCACCAATGCCCAACTACTTTTCTTATTGTTGTTGTTATATTATTGGTTTTAAATTTTTAGCTGATTTCCCTTGAGTCTGCTGTTTTTCTAAACCACCAGATCATCAGAAAATAATTCTTTTTTTCAATTCTTATACCATTTCCCCTTTTTCATGTCTTATTACATTGGTTAGAAAATCAAACTTGCAATATAAATTAATAGCAATAAAAGCAGGCATTGCTTGCCTATTCATAACTTCAATGAAACTTAATTTTTAGCTCATGAAATACTATATTGTCTGTTGGTTCAGAATGACTTCTTTGTCACCTTTACAAAGTATCAGTGCATCACAAGTTTACCAAACATAGGCATTAAATTTTATATAGCAGCTTTTGTAATTTGCCATTTTAAACTATAGATGTTTCTCTTCTGACTTATTAATACCATGAATCATAGGAACTAGTGCTCTGATTTCAAAGAACTCCTAAATTTCCAGAATAAATTCTATTACACATAATTTATGATTCTACTAATAATCTGTCAAGCTTTGCTAGTGGTGCTGAGTCTCTTTAGATAAGTGACACTAACCTGTAAATTTTTGTACTTGTTTTAATTACCATATTCTGTTTTGTGCACATTTCTCTGTTCTGGAGTGTTTTACATATCAAGGGTAGAATCTGCTCAACAGAACCGTGAATGAAATTTCCAACAGAATGATTGGAGGCTTTGGTCTTAGTTGGGTAACAGTTTCTCTCTTTGATGTCTTGGGCCAGATCTGAGGCTACTTTGTCTTCTCCAGTCATTGTCAGCTGTGCTGAGATGGGAGAGGTTAGGATTACACTGGGTGAGAGCTGTGCAGGGAGAGAAGGGAGCTAGCTGAGGTGTGTACGGGAGTGTTACCAATGAAGGACCGTGGCAGAATAGGCAGAGTTGGAGATAAGGATGCCCTGGTGTGATACACGGTGACCTAATGAGTAGAGATGTCATCTGCCATCATATACCTACACCCTGGCAAAGTGCTTGTCCCATGAGAGAAGCTCACACAATGTTGGTTGAGAGTTTGTTGAATAAATCATTCTTTTTCATAGAAACATCCTCCAGCTGCATCCTGCTGCTGGGACACCTGGTCCTTCCAGTAGATGCTGAATACATTTTGTCCAGCAAGGGGGCAAGGACATAAAAACGGCGAGAAACTGAAAAATTTCTACGTTCTTCAAGTTTGCATTTTGAAGTCTGCTGGGACCTACTTGTCCAGCTAGCTGTTTTTGTTAAGCAACTAATGAAGACAGCTAAACATCTGAGATGTTTTCTCTCATGCACTTCTGATAAGACAGGGCTGGTTTATACTATATTGGTAAATTAAAGTACTCTGGTATCTATATACTAATCAATAATTTGATTCCTTTCATCTGAGCACTTCAGATTCTATGCCTCAGAGTTACCTTAGTTGACTGTTTGGTGTTCAGTTAGTCAGTGGATGGTCACAGGAGTATATAAGAGAAATTCTATCCATTTCTCAGTTTACCCATGGTAAAAGTCTGTCTATGCTTTAAAACTTTTCTCTGAAAAATGGGCAGAAACCTGTGTTTTAGGCACACAATTAGAAGATGCAATCTGGAGTCAGGTGGTGAAGACAGATTTCCAAAGGAGTTGGACAATTTACCAATCATATTCCATCTTGAATTTAAATTTGACTTGTGGAGCTCAGGGGATTCAAATGCGTTAACAGGCACACATACAGGGAGTATGACTTCCATGCGAAATGCACTTTGCAAATTCACACTTCTTTTCTTGCTTTGTACCAATACTTGATTTTGCAAGGTCATCATTACTATTCACTGTGAGACAAAAGAAGGAAAAAATAGTAGAAGTTCTGCTGCACGAAGTTCCCTAATTTTAGTTACAGTCATTTACAAAGGTAAAGAAAAAGTCCTGTGAGGGAAGCTTGGTGTGAGAAATCCAAAGCTTCTAATTAATCAATTTAAGCAGGAAATCATAAATCCCTTTTGTTCTTTCTACTTTTTTTACATACCTTCAGGAATAAGTGGAAATAATGGAGGAATAAATAAAAAAGCCTTAAAATTTTTTCTCTTAAATGAGGTCTATGAAAAGTATAATTTTGAAATTAATTGTTTTGGATTTTTTAAATAAAGTGCACATTATCAATAGTAATGTTTAAAGACAGTAAGAACAATGTAGACACTTGCTTTGAATGCTTTCTGGGAATGCACTTTAGAGCAAAGACCCAAGCAAGCAACTTAACTGAGTCCTCCATCCCTGACAAAAGCGCCCATCCACCAGTCTCAGAACCGTGTGTGCCTTCCCTGCCTGCTGATCAAACAGGAGACTCACTGGGCCCACCATAAGCTCACTGTCAGTGTAACATGCAGAGAGCAGAGGTGACTGTCCACCTTGTTCATCACCAGGTCCTCGAGCTCGGTCACAGCGAATGGCATACACACCTTCAACTGGTGTCGGCGGAGCAAACACGTGAGTTCCTGTGTTCAGAAAAGACCTTGAACCTTGTCAGGGCTCCTGGATGTGCATGTCCACTGTGAGGCTGATCAGAGGAGGACATCACACATGGGCTGCATGCAGGTGCAGGGTGACCTGCAAAGGCAAAGGACTTGTGTGTGTCAGGAGCAGAATAAACTTTCCTTTCAAGAAGATTGGAATATTTTGAGGTGACTTTGATATGTTTCTTTTGTCTTTTCAAAGGTAAAGAATATAATTCACATACAATAAAAAGTTCAGATCTCATGTTTTCAGTTCATTGGATTTGACAATTGTATGTGCTTGTGTAGCCACCAAATTAAAAAAAAAAGAAAACCAAACACGTAGATCGGGTGCTCATCTTGTTCTTCCTATACGTGAAAGGACAGTCTTAAATACATGATGTTGTGTAAACTAGATATCTACATGCAACAGAACGAAATTAGACTCTCATCCCACACCATATTCAAAACCCAATTTCAATGGACCGAAGGATTAAATATGGGACCCAAAAAAATAAAGTTACTGTAAGAAAACCTAAGAGAAAGTTCCATGATGTTGTTATTGATGACTTTTTGGATGTGACGCCAGAAGCGCAAGCAACAAAAACAAAAAAAAAATAGACAAATAAAATGACATCAGATTTATTTAGCTGCACAGCAAAGGACGCGATCAGCACAGTGAGGACTCAGCCTATGGAATGGGATATTATATTCGCCAAAAGTCTGGAGTCATGAGCTCCAGTCTTTTCCATGTAGACACCAGGTGTTCTAGCACCATTTGTTGAAATGACTTTCGTTTGCCAGTTGAAATGAGTGGTCATCTTGCTTTAAAATAAACTGGCCATGTGTGTTTGGGTTTATTTCTGGACTTTCTTCTGTTTCATTGTTCTGTTTTTCTATCATCGCACAGACACTTCAGTCTCTTGTGTGCTCTAGTATTGTAGTAGGTCTTGAAGTCAGATAAATATTCAAACCTTACTCCCTTTATGCAATGTCATTTTGTTGATTTCAGATACTTTGCATTCACATACGTGAATAAAATTCACAAAACATACAGAATTTTATTACCAGTGAGATAATATATATAGTTGTAAATATATGCACATTTTATTATAAGGTATGTGTGATGTGTATACGTGTGTGTGTGTGTGTGTGTGTGTGTGTGTGCCAATTTGGTTGGAATATTATGGAGATGATGCTGAATTTCTAGTTGACATAATCTTAATCAATGAATATGGTATATGTCTCCATGCATTCTGATATCTCCAGATTCTTTTCCAGGTACAGCCAGTGCCCTCAGGCAGAGCTGTGGCATTCCTTGTCCTCACATCCCACCTCTCGCTTAGGCAGTACCTTTAGTCTCTGCAAGGGAGCTGGGGCAGGGATACAGACCTGCTTCTCCTAGAAAAACAACCCTAGCTGTGAGAGGGTGCTGGGGCTTGTGGGGGGACCTCCCATATCTCTTTTCTGGCCACTTCTGCTGAGTCTCTGCACTGTGAACAGACTAGTGTGAAGGCAATGGGGGCCCAGAATTCCAGGCATGTTGCACCAGGGTGGAGCTTTCATGTGACAAGTCAAGTTAGGTGGGGGAAGGGAGATCCTCTCCTCTTGGTTAGGCCTTTCTACAATACAACAGAAGGGGCATGAAAAATACTGGAGGCTGGAGCCTCCCATGGTGAAACCATAGGCCTGGGCTGGAAGCTAGATCCATAAGGACTCCCATCATCTTGGTGATAACTACCTACAGTGAAGCTTCTGGGATACTGACCTATGGGTGGGAGAAGAGAAGGGCAGGCTGGGTTTCAGAAACCATAGACTCTCGCTGTTTTAAACTCATATTTAGTATATTTTTAAAAATAAATGTCTCTTCATTAGCTGTATATCCTTAGGACAATTTTCTGAAACTTTAAATGATTTTTTCCTGGTTAAAAGGTTGTTTTCCTGGAGACAAGATCTGATGGCCTCTTCCCTCCACCACTGCAAAAGTCCCATCTCCACACTCATGGTTTTTATGCTACTTTATTCTAAGGATAAAACATCCATAAGGAGATGAGCCACGGTTATCTGAAATAAGCCCGACCCTGTGGAGCACAGTGGAGGACCGCACTCCAAGCCCTCCTCTGCCCAGAGCTCACTTGTCGCAGAGCTCTGCAGATGTCCCTTCAGCTGCTCATGACCTTAGGCTCTGAGTGGCATGGCCAGGCCTGTCATGTTTCATGACCAGTATTCTGGGATATGTCACTTACATTCAATAATTATATCTTTCTCAATCCCAAAGTGCGCTGCTCAACGTTTGATGTCCCCAGGGCCAGATAAGCTGTGCTTCCTCACACAGCAATAAGGTCAATTCACAACTGAGTTAAAGCATTAGCGCCTACACTCTCTTCCCTCCAGCTGAGTGATGGGTGTGAGGATGGTGGTCCCGTATTTACCATCTTTGAGGGGTTTCCAAATCTTAGTGACCAGGTAAAGCTTTCATACCAAGAAGAAAAGGGGAAAATGATGTTGGTGGAAGCAAATTTTCTTGAGACTCAATCAGTTTGAAGGACTGGGCTTGGCTTATGTTCTTTGTATTTTGGTTGTTGAAATGACCTTTCTGCAATGAAATGTTAGTTGCAATAGATGGTGATTCTGCACAGTTGGGTTTTTTTTTAATGCTGTTTTGTACTCTTGCTTTGCATGTGCAACTACAAATAATCATGACATTTCACTGTCCCCAAGTCAGGGGACTGCAGCTCTGATCCACGGTGGTGACTGTTGGAGGAGCTGTCAGATGGAATTAGAGACAAATGCAGAGCTACTGAAGAAAGCATTTGGGACCATGCAGAGGTTTCCTGTCCCCCTCGAATCTACTTATCCAACCCATGACCACATAATGGTGTTCTATGACAGAAGACAGAGCCAGCAGTTGCAATCCGTTTCACATTTTACCTTCTGCTAATATGTCCTCTCTAGAACCAAAGTCTTGCAGTTTGAATAATAGCACTTTGGGCTCAGATTTCCCAAGTATGAGGCCCTGTTACAGACGCAAACCTGATTGATCCTCACTGTGTACTCTCCACATAAAGATTTCTTACTTTACAGCACCATGCCCGCTCCCAGGAGGCGGTCACGATTTTTTTGCTATTACGGAATAATCATCCAATTCATTTTATAAAGTTTAAAAAGTATATTAAATAGAATAGTTGCTAAATATAGAGCTACACATTTGTTTAACTTTCCAGATTTTATAACTTTTGATATATAAGAAGATTTTGTCTTATTATGACAAATCTGTCAATAAAACCTACCAATTTACGTCATTTTAATTGATCAAGAACGTTTTGTTAAGTAAATGCTTTGTACTATATGAAAAGTATATTTACTTAGTAAAATAATTTTCCATGAACAAAACATTATAAAGATCCCACAATGTATGTCACCCACTTTTCTGAGGTAAATTAGTGTTTTCATCAGACATTTGTTCTTTTTTTCAGATTTCATTTATAGAATCCCTCTAATTGAGAGTCCTACATGGTCACAGGTTAATGTCAGACCAAAATGAGAAGAGAGCATCTAAGAAGCTGGGATTTAGTCACTTCATGTCTCCCTGATCTCCATCTTTCCTGGTTCTGCATGACTTTCTTTTGCGTTGACAAATGATATTACCAACAGGAAATTTTTGAGCCACATTTGAATATCTTACAATCAAACAGCAATTTGAGTTGAGTTGTTCAAGAATGTCTTTCCTATCATTGCTTCGAGTAGGATGAAGACGTGCTCTGCTCTGTGAGTCTATGAGACCAGAGAAACTAATGAAGTGCTTCTCTCCGGAGATGTATTAAAGGGCAGCGGTGAGCCTTCTGCAGACCCAGCAGTGGAATTTCACTGAGTGGAACAAAAGTAACTGCAGGGGTTATGGCATTAATGACGACAATGATGGTGATAGTGATGGTGGTGGTGACAATAATGGTAGTGGTGGTGATATGATGATAGTAGTCATGGTGACTACAGCAGTGTTTGTGGTATGATGGTGGTGGTGGTTGTGGTGTTGATGCTGCTAATGGTGGTGGTGATGGTGGTGGTGGTGGTGATGGTGGTGGTGGTGGTGATGGTGGTGGTGATGATGGTGGTGGTGGTGATGATGGTGGTGGTGATGATGGTGGTGGTGATGATGGTGATAGTGATGATGGTGGTGACAATAAAGGTAGTGGTGGTGATGGTGGTGGTGATGGTGGTGGTGATGATGGTGGTGGTGGTGGTGATGATGGTGGTGGTGATGATGGTGGTGGTGATCATAGTGGTGGTGGTGGTGATGATGGTGATGGTGGTGGCGATGATGGTGGTGGTGGTGGTGATGATGGTGGTGGTGGTGGTGTTGATGGTTATGGTGTTGTCATGTAGTCCAGGCTAACCTCAAATTCATGATCCCCCTACCTCAGCCTCCCCAGTGCTGGGTTTACAGACATGAAACATCTTGCCCAGCTCTATTATTCATTTAAAAAAAAAACAATTTTAACAGATAATCTCTATTTTGATTTGGCATGTAACTCAATATCAAAACTTGCATATAAAAGAAAAAGAAAGAAAATGCTATAGTTACCCATGGAAAGAAGAGCGTCTTGTTTGGTTCCTATGAGCTCTTCTCAGAGTCAGCTACTTCTTGCCTTCACCGTCAGACTCAAGTCCATTCATGAGGCACGGTACGAGCAAAACATTTTCTTTCCATTTAAATGTGTTTATAAATTGCACAATGTGATTCGAGCTTGTGCCATCCTTTTGCAAACATTGGCAGAGACAGATTTTTGTCACATAAATCAGGAGTAGTCTGAGCCAAGGACAGTTCTCTCTCTCTCCCTCTTCTCTCACATATTTGACAGGCGTGTACACAAGAGCTAAACAATGCCAACACTAATACTGTTTTAAGTAGATACATGCTACATTTTAAAAGGAAAGGAAATGAATTTCAGATGGGCCTGTTGCATCACAAACCAGAGAGACTGCACTTATAGGAAACAGCGTGCCAGGCTCCATCCATCACATGCCTTGATTGACAGCTATCGACATCCTCATTAGGCTTTCAGACAGGTCACAAAAATCCATCAGCCCCATTCTGTCCTTGACGCCTTGTTTCCACCAGTGTCTTCTGCTTCTCCCTCGCCTGAGAGGAACTGCCAGTGCTCTGTGATGCTGGCTTGGTGGGTCTGCACCCTCCCCGTTCCTGTCTCCCCTGTGAGCTCACTTGTGCTCACCTGTATCTTCTGTTGATTTTTCTGGCTGCTGTTCCTCCTGTCCACACACCCCTGGGTGATGGCTTTGACATCCAGAGTCTGGTACCTTCTGTAGGATGTTCCTAGAGCTGCAGGAACAAAGTACTCCAAACCAGGCACCTTGAAACCACATAAAGTGTTGTCTCACAGTGCTGGAGGCCAGAAGTGTGAAATCAAGGGGTCCCAGGATTGTGGTCCATCTGAGACCCCAAGGAGAACCTTCCTACCTGTTTCAGCTGCTGCAGTCTGCAATGCTCAACCACATCACTCTCATCCTGGCCTGTCATACGATGTCCTCCCATGTGTCAGCTGTACACAGACGTCACCTTGTGTGGCCCAGCCATATTGAATCACGGCCCAACCTACTCCAGCGTGACCTCATCTTAACCACTCCCACCTAAAGTGACTTTGTCTTCCAAAGAGGTCACATTCTGAGTTCTGCGGGCAAGGACAACACACATTTCTATGGGACACAAGTCAACTCATAACATCATCTTGAGGTGACAGGATCCCAACACTCAAGCCTGGGCCTCTCTCTTCCCCGGACTTTACTGAGGAGGACTGCTGGAACACACACATGAAGTCAGTGTGTCAAAATTGGAGGACGTTTTTGCCCACTGTGGATGCTTACACTAACCCAGTTAGCATATACCAGTCCAGAATGACTGCCAGCATCAGCCTTTGTGCTACCTGCTGTGACATGCCCTCCCCCACACTCACACACACTTCCAGGGGAAAGCATTCATTTTCTGAGCTACTTGGAGTGCTGCCACACACAGTCAATAGTTGTCTCCAGAAATCGCCCCCAGCTGGGGAAAAGGGCCTGGAGGGGAACAAAGGCCCAGTTTGGGAAGACTTGCAAGAGGCAGTCCCTCTTGTGCTCTTCCCTCAGGCTGGCTGAGCAATCATGTGACTCCCTTACCCAGCAGACTCTGGCCCTACTGCCCTGTGAACACCGCCTGCTGCTAGTCCTTCATGCTGTCCTGATGCAGCAGTCTGAGTGGTTCACCCTCTGGTCAGCGAGCTTGCTGCACCTGACCCTCCACGGAGCAGGCTTGGCCTCTGCTGAAGAGGAAGGATGGCTAACTGTACAACCTTTCTCAGTGGCTCTCTGGGATGGATGGTGTAGCTCCTGGTGCTTTTATTAAAATAAGACAGCTCCGTTGTCATGCGCTGGTATTGTTTTGGCATTTCCATGGGTTCAATTATTAGAAGTAGAATTCCTAGATCAGAGAGTAGAAGTAATATTTTTTACCGCTTTGATTTAATTTAAGGTTTTGAACATGTACAATATTTATTTCTCTAGGTCCTCCATATACCCATCTCCACCCACACCATAGGCAATCATTTTAATTCATTTCTGTTGCTTCTTTTTCAAATAAAATGAAAATTACACATATTTTATTTCTGATTCTGTCTTACATAAAGGTAATACACACACACTATTCTGTGTCTTATTTTTTTTACCTTTTCCTCATAAAAGCCTTCCTCGTAGTTTTCTGCCTGCGTGATATTCTGTTATGTACCTGCATCATAACTTATTCAGCATTTATTTCCCTATTGATGCTCATTTGAATCGAGTCAGTCTTCTCCTTTCATAGATAATGATACTTCAGTGGTCTTGTCCTCAAGTGCTGTTTTACACTTGATGTGGTAACCACCAGCGTGGATCTCTAGATCCCTAGAAGTAGCAGTGTGTGTACATGTTTTGTTGTTGCTGTTGTTTATGGCCAGGCGTTTCAAGTCCTCTTCTTTAGGGCTTATGTGATTTTTCGATATGAGAGTTCCTGCTTCCCCACAGCACAGCTTTGGCCACAGAAACATTTCATTCACTCAGACCAATTTACAGGCCAATCTCAAATCTGCTAATCTGCATCCTATGGCCTGGTAAGAAACTACCATGTTGACATTCTGGTAACTTCTGAGGAGAATGACTGAAAGAATAAAGTTCCAAGTCAGATGAGCGGCATGGAGCCCTATAGCCATTTTTTGGTAGGACAGTTTTCATCATCTGAGACTAGCCCTCTCTGCAGAAAGTTTGGGATCCCTGACCCCTGCCCCATAAGTCATTTGAACTACCAACAACCCCTCTCCATGTCCTAACACCCCTGCAGACAGTTGGGAGACACTGAAAAGAACAGAGATTCCTAGATTAGGGGCGAGGATATCCAGAGAACACACGGTAGCTGTCTGCAAAGACTTAAAAATGATCAGGTATCAAATGTTAGAGGGCACAGGAAGGTCCTGGGTTTGAGCTCCAGTAGGTTTTTAGCTCAACAGAATAATAATTTTCCCTGAGGAAGATTTGACACATTAAGATGAGCTGATAGGATAGGGTCTCCTCCGCAGAAGGTTCGCACAGGAATTTGATGGCCATCTCTTAAGAATGTTAGTAAATGTACCACGATATCAAATGACAGGTTGTACTGGCTTGTTGTACTTGCAGAATATATTTCCATAGAAAAAACCCCTTTTCTCTTCAAATACACCCTCTGAAACTCTCAGTGTTGAAAGGCTATTTCTTCTCTCTTCCTTCCTTCCAGAAAATTGAATTTCTCTTTGCTGATAACAATTGAACTCTAGCCTGTCCTTAGGCCTGCCTCAGGAAAACCACCTCTCCATCTCCTAATGCTGTTCCTTCATGAAGAAAAAGAGAAGACTTGTTATTTGACTGAATATTGAATGTCCTAAGGATGAGATTGAATTTGCTCACACATATGAAAAATGCACTGGGATGTTTCTAGTGACTAAAGATACAAGCCCAACATTTTTTTTTTTACTATCTTTTATACAAAGACCATGTGGGACAGGCTCTCTAAGAGAACATACCTACAGTGGAATTTCCAGTGTAAGGAAAGCCATTCTCCAGGGCTCTGCACACCACTGAACTCTCACCTAGTAAGGTGGATAGCAGATAGGATCAGTGCCCTAAGCTCCAGAGTCCATACTTCTACCTGTCACCCACTTAATGCATTAACTAACCTTAGATGGAATCAGGTGTTTTTGTCCTGTGGTTGGTGTTTTCTCCTTCTACTCAATAAAAAATGGAGCAATGAGAAAAAACTAAAATCTTGTAAGCACTTAGCCCTTTCTATGTGAGGGGGGCTTTTAAATTTTATTTTATTGCTTTTTATGTCAAACATAACATAAACCAAAAGTTAATTACAGCAATCACATAAATTATTAGGAAATACATAATTCCGATAATTTCAGTGGTTGTATATTTAATGAATCCATATTGTCCACATATTCTCTGCCAGCCTTAAGCATGGATTTGGCCCATGTGTGCATGGGAGGGGGAGCAATAAAACCCTTCAGATAGAGCATCTGCTTGGGCTTTTCGCCAGTGCTGACTGGCCCTGATAGTAGATGAGACTCTGTGCCGGGCAGTGAGGAAAAGGTGGATCTGAAGAGCCAGGCTCTTCTGAAGAGCAGACAGTGGGCAGTCTACCAGAACACCTGGCTACAGAAAAGTCAGATTTCAACAGAACCAGAATCATTAACTGGAGTCCGAGAAGCAATGCAGGGAGGGCAACAATTTCCTCAAGTGCCATCACTGATTCCACTGCTGTAAGACCTGAAGATGACTGTCATTGCTGAGCTTGTAATGATTTTATTCCCCTTGAACAAGGAGATACAGGACTCCAGGATTTTGTGATGTACTTGGCTATAGATAGGATACAAAGATAGCATTTCTTAAATGTAAACAGGTCAGTTAAGAAAACCACCTTTGACAGAACAATTCAGATACTAGCTAAATGAAGGCTCCCTCATCCCATTTTTTTTCTATTCACCACTAATATGTTTGTCACAAGGTGGGCACTTGAGAAGATGGCCGCTCTGACTCAATGTCCATTTCAGGAAAAGAGCTTGAAAGCTTTGTGAGAATGTTGAAAATGCTGATGAGCGGGGTGCTGGGCCTCATGGGGTCCACTTTATCTCCAGTTAGTGATTTGGGCTCTCAAGAGATGTCTGCATCTTTATTTAATCTTCCAATTTCACCTCCAAAGCTTCAAGACTATTTACAAAAAGAGGGGGAAAGTTTGGAAGAACAATACTGAGTGGATATTTGACAGAAACACCTCATTGGGTGTGTGTCTGTTAGATTACTGGTCCCAATATAACTACTGTATAACTACATAAGTATTTCAAAGCTTCTTTCCAGACTCATTAATTAAATATTTATTGTTAGCTGTTATATAGCAAACATCAGGTTGAATGTTGTGAATACAGAAGGGAGCAAGACAACCATATTCTGTATGAAATTGTAGGATCTGAAATGATTTCCTAATTTAGGATAAGTGATAAGACAGGTCAGAAGGACCCAAGCCTCTCTTAGGTCATGTGGTTAGGGGGTTAGACAGTGTTAAAAACAATTAAGGATTTTTGTTAATTTTTTAGGTCTCTATTATGTTTTGTTTATTTATTTATTTATTTCTGTGAATGAATAAAACTGTGGGGAGCTACCCAGATGGAATTCCCACTGTTTTGAACTGTCCATAGTCACTCTGAGAAAAACCTACTCCAGCCACAAGCACTTCAGCCATGGCTTCTGCTGAAGCCACAGACTGATTCAGGAGGCCTTGCTATGGTCATGACTGCTCCAGGCAATGCCACTGGCTTTGGTGAACTCTGGATGACCCCACTCACTCTGCAGATTCTCTCACTGAGGTCTGAGGGGGGGGCACACCTCTCCAGCAACTCAGCAAAATGCCTGTGATGCAATTCGAGGATTGTGATTGGTGGAACTGCACACACATGTAATGCTGTGATTGGTGGACTAAAAATACAATCACAGCATGCCATGCAATGCTGTGATTGGTGGAATAAAAATACAATCACAGCATGCCATGCCTGTTTGTAGCTATATAAGTAAGCTATTTCTCAGTCTTTTTGGATTGGTCTGGGAAGCTTCTCCTGTGAACTCTCTGTTCCCTCCCTTCCCCAATGCAACACCAGGGCCAAAAATAGATTTTTCCATTATGATCTTATATTTCCTACTTGTGGACTTCACCTTGAATAGAGCTGGCTGACCTGATAACATGAGATGCAAATGAAACCGTGGGCATTGAACCACAGGCAAACTTTCTGGAAAGTGACTCCAGAAGCTATATCTCTGGGCCTCCCTGGACTGTAAGTCCTTAGCTCACTCAGCAGCTAGGAGGTGTCTGAAGTGGTCCAGGGGATGACCAGGAGCAGAGACTGTGGGGACTATGAAGGACTGAGGAAGGAGAGAGGCAATGGAGAACTAGGGCTGACAAAGATGAGAGACTACAAGAGCTGAGACAGTGGTCCCAGTTGCTGGAAGAGATTCGGAGAGCTGCCAAGAGATTAAAGCCAAGGGTCCAGATGCCCTGAGCTGGGGCTGCCATGCTAGCTGACCCATGAGGGGCCACTGACTTTGAAAGCCTGAGCTTGTTCTGACCCAAGCAACTAGAGAAGTAAGTCTTTAGTGTTGGATGCTTGGAGCCATAAGCCTCTGTTTCAAGGCTTAGAGCTATAAGCCTGTTAGGCTTGAGAGCCTGGCCCATGAGCTTCTGGTACGTGGGAACTCAGGACTGTTAACAGGGAGGAAGCTGCTCCAACCTATTCATGATTTCCATCAAGTAGAGCAAAAACACCTCGGGGAGCCATCTGTGACAGCAAGGAACATACGACATGTGAAATCTGAAAAAAGACCAGGAATGATGAAGAGAAGAGCACTTCCTTTTTGTCAGCAGTGAAATTTCTTCTCTGGTTCTGGAATGCAAATATGTTTAAAAGGTCAACGGGAGTTGAAAAAGCTAGACTGGCTTCGTGTCTAGCAACCTGAGAGGGATGGGAACAAGATGCCAGACCTCGTCAAAGAGAGTTCAGACTATGAAGGTCCTGGAGGACTGGCTCCCAGGATGCCTGAGATCTTCCTAGATGCTCTGTTCTCTGCTCTTTATAGCAGATCCAGCCTCAGTCCAGCAGGGGATCTAGTGGGTGCAGGCTCCTGTTCACAAAGTGGGGCCTGGTGGAGAAGTAGTCCATGCCAGGGGGCCCTGTGATTTTGGAGAGCCTCAGGGAGACCCCACGTTACAGAAGAAACCAGTATTGGGGGTGGGGACAGAGATCTAGCAGAAAACTGACACCAGAGGCTTTCGGTATTTCAGGATGGTATCCAGGCATGCTGTCCCCATGAATTTTATAGAGACTCAAAATTACAGAACAAGAGAGACTTTGTCCTGCACTTGCTGCTATTTTTATTGAAGCAGTATTAGGTGAAGATTAATTTCATACAGCAGCTTCTTCTCTAATGCTTTGGATCCAGGTGGATAAGGAGTCAGCAGAGGGAATGAAGAAGAACGGATAAAGCATTTCATTCACATCTGAGAATTTTCCTGAGAATCGTGGAAGAGAAGAATTCAAAGAGCATCCAGAAACAACTCACCCAAGCCCTTCATCCTACAGCTAAAGTTAGTAATGCATGCAGAGGGCCTGGTGCTTGCATGGGGTAAGAAAACCAAGAATAGACATGGCATCGCTCTTTCCCACAGGGCTTGAGGAAGAGGCTGGTGTGAAAGGCACAGTTTTGCTTGGTGTATAAGTTTGTATCTCAGCAGGGGGTCTTATGGGAAGATGTAGACTATCTGAATATCAGAAGAAAAAGAACTCTGATTCTGTGTTTATACTGAAAGAGATTTCTAGACATAGGAGAATTGAAATGAGTGTCAGGAGTTGGGATTTACTCCCATAGTCCCTTTGTCTTAACCCGCTCCATTTGGAAACATCTGAGCACTCCTCAGATCCTCTTAGGGACATGTGTGGATAGATTGCTTCAAACTCATGGATCCAGGGACCCAAATACACTTGAACCCAGCAACAGAAAACAGGATTATTTTACTGATTTTAATCTTAGAAAAACTTTGTTGAAAGAATGCTTATCGCTGGAGAACAATGGAAAGATTAACATAAAAAGGAATAGCACTGATACTTCTAAGATGGTTTATGTATTCATTCATTCAGTTGTCACACGGCCAGCAAGGAAAGCTTTATAATCTGAGACACACGATGTGTTCTGTGCTGACACCCTGTTTCCGGGAGTGCGTTTTTAAACCGATCTTTTCATCTTGTGAGTCATCTGTGCCATAAATGACAAGGATCATCCAAAGTTAGTCTGCATCCTTTTACTCTAACTCTGCTTCAAGGATGTAATTCAATGTCTAGGTGAGGTTTTCATAACCATATGCACACAGTACCTTAGTATCTGGAAATGGGTTCCAGCAGCAAACGTGGGAACCCATGGGAAGGAGGACTATTTTCTGTGTTTAGTATTTACAGAATATGTTGTCGTCCTTCAACTGTGTGAAAAATCTAGTCCCCTAGAATGATTTAAAGACATTAGAATTTGACCTTCCCTTGACTTTCTTTGTACTGTGACTTAGCAGTGGTATCCCATTTCTTTGAGGACTGATAGTCATATTTCTATTTATATTCAAAGCAGTCCTGTGACCATGATCTCCAGTCTCACTGGTAGCAGACCTCCTTTGTGTGCTCAGGCCACAGTAAAACCTCAGTCAATAGTGTTTAATACAAATATTGACAGTGGTTTATGGGGTACTGATTCATAAAGGACTAGAGCTAACAGTATTGAGCCTTTTTGTGATTTGCATTTCCAATCACTTGGTAAATAAACGCATTTGTCTAAAAAGAAAGTCTAACAGTCAAAAAGCAAAACCTTCCTGAGAAGGAAGGTAAGTGACTAAGTATTAAAACCAATGAAACCATAAAGTAGATTTATATAATCTTAAAAGGTCCTAGCCTAAATAGAAGAAGTAGGGGAAAACTCTACTGGGCAGTAATAGGAAATTGGAACTGGTTTAAAAGTCAGTTGTTGATCAACACCATCTTTAGGCTTGCATAGGATTTTCAAAGAAAACTCGAGAATTATATTGATTATAGCAGATCCTGTATAGATATAGATAGGGAAAGATAAGCAGATCCTATGAGAATGTCCTTCAGATTTGATTTGCAGCTACAAAGGGAATTTATTCATAAATATCCCAAAACACAAATGAACAGAAGTCAGAGGAGAGGGGAGCGATGCTAAGTTTTTTTACTCTACATAAACTCTGGGAGCCTCAGTGGGCTTTGTTTCCTGCTCCTCACTTCTCACCCTACTTAACAAAATAAAAGATGTGATTAACCTTTCCAGTTGAATTCCCAAGCCTGAGTGGTGGCACTCTAGGGTTCATGCTTATTCCCTCACAGATAAGATGAGGGTGGAATTGTTCTGGCTTATTTTTATTTTCTTTTAAAATTACTGCATATCAGTTGTACAAAGGGGTTTCATTGCGATTTTCCACACATGCATAGAAGGTACTTTGATCAAATTCACCCTCTATTACTCTTTCTTAACCCCTACTCCATTTTAAAAATAGTTCAGAAAGGTTTCATTTTTCTATTTTCATACACGTATACAAAGTACTTCAATCACGCTCACCCACCTTTCACCCTCTCCTTTTAACTCCCCCTTCCACCGGCTCCCGGTACCAACGGTCCCGGTTTTACACTCCTGTCATTCTGCATAAGAGAGAGCAGACGTGATACTTGTCTTCTCAGTCTGGTTTATTTCACTTAACATGATCTCCACTTCTCTGCAAATGACATAATTTTGTTCTTCTTTATGGGTGAAGAACAGTCCATTGTGTGTACACCACGTTTTCTTTACCCTCTCATCAGTTGAGGGGCACCTGGGCTGATTCTGTAGCTCGCCTATGTGAACAGTACCGCTATACTGCATCTCAACTATACGCTGACTCACTTCAGACATGTTTTTTTAAAGTAAAATCATTGCATCCATTTCACATGCAGGAAAGAAAGATGATAATGACAACAAAACTACATGAAGTATGTGATCCTAGCGTCTCTAGTACAATCTAAGAAAAACCAAATCAGACCCAGATAAACTATCATCACTAAATAATAACAAAGATTGTGGTTTCCAGGTAGATGTGATTAATGGATGCAAGCAAGGAAAGAGAGAACAGTTTATTGCTGATGCACACAAAGTAATGAATAATTAAGCAAACAGTAAAGCGTGGTAAAATTCTGGGAAGTATTTTTCTTGCCCAGGTATCTCGATGCTTGTGGATTAAAATTGTTGATGTTGTTTGGAGACGTGTGGATGTCCGTGTGTATGCACCTGTGAGGAGCTAGAGTGGCATGGACCTCAGAACATTCACCAGGGCCTTGCCTTCTGTGCCTTTGCGTGACAGTGAAGGGGACACATTTTGGTGGGGACTAGTTTTGGTGGGGACATGTTTTGATGGGGCCTCTGCTGTTGCTTTAATGCTAATTTGCTACATGACCTTTTTGCTTTACAAACTGAAAATTCTCAGTTCTTGCAAACACTTGGGAACACCGTGTTTTAGAGGTAAATCAGCGTTGATGCTGAGGCTTTTCCTTGAGGGTAAGAAAAAAACGTCTTGGGACCTGGTGGTGGTAAGATGCTCCCCATTACACAGGAGAGAGGCATTCAAATATTGATGGCGTGTTTCTTAGATATAAAGGAAGCATTAGCACATCAAATGTACTTTTGCATGAGAACATTTCCAACTTCTCATTTGGACTTTTTTCCACCATAACAATTGTCCACAAATGTCTGTGAATTTTTTTAGAAATCCCTTTAACCTGAATAAATAAGTGAAAAGAAAAATGATTTTAAGTGACAGACAGAGATGGCAATGATAGCAAGGTGAGAACTGTTAAGTTTATAAACATGGAGAACATTCACAACAGAATGAGCTAATGAATTGGACAGTCAGAACCAGCAAATTACCTGGAGACTAAATGAAATTTTTGGTGCTTGGCTTTTTTCATAATAAGCAATATGAAATGTTTTCACCTAGTCCATCAAGGCTGAAATGGGACTGCCAAGGGAGAAATTGCCCGACCTCCATCTATTTAAGGATGCAGTCAGTTGTCTGAATTGTAAAATTGGGATTCTGCTATGTCATCCCTAAAGGTCACTAAGCAATGAGCAGGAAGGTGGGAGTAGGAACCAGCTCTGGGTCTTCCTCTCTCGTCAGATTCTGCTTCTGCTAGGTCCTGCTGCCTCATGGACCTCACCCAGCTGGGGGAGGCAGGCTGTGTCCTAACTGAGGACATGGGAGTCCTGTGTCAGCTATTTTAAGATCCCACTGGTGACATTCCCAGACCTCCTTCCACACTCTCCCCAAAGGCCTTTCCAGGCCTCTGCCTTCCCTGCTTTTCTTCCCAAGAGGCCTCCTTCTTTGCAGCAGTTCTGTAAGCAGACAGTGTCACTATACCAACTTCATAGTGGAGCCCAGTGAAGTTTTTAGAAGCCAAGAAACTTGCAAAGTTGCACATCCAGAAGTTGGCAGTCCCGGGACTCAGGTCACACATGACTCAGTGGTCTTAGCAAGTCTGCAACTCTATTCAGGTCACAATCCAAATACCATGAAGATAAAACACTTGCAAGGCAGACATAATCCAGCTCAGGGAGAGAATCCTTATCAGAAAGTTATCAAATCTTTACCACTATTTAGAATCAACACTGCTTATTGTTCTAATAATTGAGAGAAATTGTCAGTTTTGTCAGGCATCTCTAAGTGATAATCTTTAGCCCTAAAAATGAGACACCATGCAGGCCTACCAGAGCCTGTGGTGTTGCTGGCCTTTCAGGATCCCAGGCCCTGGCAATGCCACCATGTCCTCCCCTCTTCTTTGCTTTGGAAAAAGAAGTTTGTGCAGAGTGGACTGTGAAAACAACTGTGTATGTTGAGGATAACACTGTCTTTTAGCAAAGTGAAAAATAGAGACTACAAATTGTAGGAATATAGCAGAATACATAAAAAAATCAAAGTCATAAGTGAACTTCAATTATGTTTGATTTTATGCATAGTTGTATGATAGTTCATGACATTAAATGTATCTCTAACTGTGTGTTGTATTTGGAAACAAGGCTGAAGAATTCAGTGTAGTTTCTCTTAGACAAGGGATAAAAGAAAGTAAAGAGAGTGCTACAGTTTGGATGTTGAATGTCCCACAAAGATTCATGTCCCCAGCCCATGGCACGAATGGTTAAGTCACCAGCTCATTAGCTCACTGTGGATGTGCCTTCAAAAGTGACTGTAAGACCCCAGTCTCTTCCTCGCTTTCCTTTGCTTCGTGGATGTATGAGATGTGTTTCCTCAGTCATCTCAGATCTCAGGCAATGGGGCCAACTGATTGTGACTAGAACCTCTAAAACTGTGAACCAAAATAAGTGTTTTCTGTTTATAAGTTGGTCATTTCAGGTATTTTGTTACAGTGACAAAAAAAAAACCTATCATGGAGCACTTAAAGAGTCTATAAGCTAGGGGTTTCTCAAAGGACCTAGAGTCCCTTAAAAGTAAAATATAGAAAGGCTTGCCAAGTTGTACAGAACCATAGCTTAAAGAAACAAAGATTATAGAAGCGAAATATTAAAGAGCAAAGTAAGGCTAGTGTTTGGAACTTGTCTTGCTCTTAACTTCTGTTGTCCCTGGATACTAACCTGCTAAGAACTAGAAGGTAAGATGGTTTGTGGCACAAAGTGGAAGAGGGCTATTTCTGCATAAACGGCAGGGTCAGACACCATGGGTACATCTTTCCTCTCTCGATTGTCAGTGCCTGAAACAGACCTATTGTTAGTCTACACAGGCTTCACTGTGGCAGCAGTCTCAGGTGTAGACAGGGAACACAAACGGAAATGGTTCAGCTGCAAGTATTAGGTATCTCATACCCAGTCCAAGAGAGACACAGCACCTCGGAGAAACCGTGCCTGCTGGTTGGAGAAAGTTGCGCGACTGACCACAAGACTCTCTTGCTTTTTGTATTTCTTCTTAAACACTCAGCACTACATGGTGTTTCTTAGGACCCCATCTAGTGGCATGGTTGTTATTTTATATTGGCTTGCCCTGCTAGGCTGGAAAGCCATATGCCTGTAGGAAAAACAAAACAAAACAAAACAGGGAGAGGGAAAGAGCTCATGTCCTTGTAGCTGTCATGGATGTAAAATCCCTGGCAGCAAAGTGGGACTTGTGGTAATGATTGTGACACAATAGATTCTGACAAGACAGACGGTTGATAGGTTCATTTGCATACTGATGTGCCGCGCCCTCTCCATGGCACGCACTCTGGGTCCAACGTGAAGGCCTACACCACTCCTGCAGAGCCAGGAGCGCCCAATCCCTGGCGTCCAAACACCCCACACAAGGACGTGGCATTTATGCTTCTAAAAGAAGAATTTAGAAAAGAGAAAGGACCATGAGGCAGGATTATGCCTAGATCTGAACTTTCTATTGTGAAGTATGGGTGATCTGCTGAGCCCATCTACCAATGACCTTGACTGGAGGAGACTGGAATACCCTAAGAACACATGCAGCCAGCTGTGAAGCATTGATTTACTCATCACAATAGCAATGACCAGGTCGTTGCCAGTGGACATCTATAGACGGACAGTGAAGAGAAGGGACAGGAAGATCACTCTTGGTTTAGTCTTGCTTTCTTTACAAAGATGCAAGTTTAAATTTTGGTTCTGTTTTTGCCACATTGGTAAATTTTTTTGAAGATCATATTCTAGCTGCAACTGACTTGAAGCATCTCAGGGGTACAGGACCCGGCACACAGGAATTCCACAACCAGAATCACACATTTGACACCCATCTGGTGGTTTTTGGATTTTGTTATAGATGAATCTGGAAGAACGTGAGCAGAAGTGCACCAGAAGAAAACTGACAAGGGTGCTAACTTTTTTAGCCTTGGACTCAGCAGGACGCCATGATGTATGTACATCGTGTACTAGATACATGGTGCACCTAGTTCGTAAGAAAGTAACAATCACCACCTGTCCTCCTTCCTAGACTTGGACCTGTGTGGAACCAGCAGCAGGTAAATGGTAGCCACTTGTGATGACAAGGGTGTCCACTCTTGTCTGTAAGAGTTTGTAGTCTGAAAGGTCAGTTTTTATAGGGCAGCGGCTACCCTTCTGGAATCAGATTTATCATTGATATTTCACCTCACCTGTTCTTGTAGTCAGAAAAGGGAGCCTGAGTCTCCTCCCAACATTTTCATGATCCAACTATTTCAGCCACCTGGTGGCCTGGGCTCTGAGGTCTTGGGTGTAGACAAGCTCTGGAAAGATCCCTGGAAAAAATGCTGTTATGGCAACGTGCAGTCACCACCTGCTTATTAAAAACAGTATTGTGTTTATAGGATTCTTTACTTCTGACTGAAGTATTTTCTACAACATCTGGTTGGTTACACTTTACATAAATTAACAGACTGTCATCTCTTCTTGACAGTTACCTGTTTACTTTCACTTCATTAAATGCCATTTTTCAGAAATAGCACAAGATATGTGAAACACAACATGTAATTAAACAAAACAATACAAATAAATATAAATAATCATAATGAGGATGGGGGAAGAGACCCACTGGAGCATGAAGCAGGGAACTTGACAATCGCTGGCTTCTGAAGAGAAACACATTGACTGCAGTGATGTGCTATGCTAACTCAGTTCATATAATATTATTTATAATTTTATTTATCATTGGTGAGAAGTCCATTTTAAATTTACTCTTTCAGTAGGGTCTAGCTCCCATCTTGTGGGATGGGACTATCCATGTCCCAAGAAGTGGACATTAGGGCAGAACCTGCCAAAATGAAGAAAGAGGAGAGCATCCCTGTGGCCCACACCCAGAAAGTCCATGGAGTCCACAGTGAAAGCTCCAGAGGCTCTCAGGGGACAATGCATTGGAGCTCCCATGGTCCCCGTAGTCTTCTGTCAGGGCTCTCCAGGCTGTTTCCAATTTGGGGCAAATCATTGAAACAGAGAAACTCGAATTCACATCCACTACCCTTCGTTCAGCATCCTGCATCTTCAATAAACTGACACTGTTCTACTTTTACCAACTTACCTACAAGAAAGTTCATTTATGTAAATTACTGTATCTTTCATATTGATGAGCAACAGTTGAGAGTCTTATTTTTAAGGCCCTTTTCTTTATTATTTTGTTCTATCCTCTGAATCTATTTGTCTTTCTTCTTTTTTATTTAGACAAGATTTCACCATGTAGACCAGGCTTGCTTTGAACTTGTGATCCTTCTGTCTCATTCTCCTAAGCATTGGAATTTTAGGTATGTGCTAACACACCACTGCCCCCCTCTCTGCCTCTCTCTATGATTCTATATAGCAGATCCCTGAATGTATGTACATGTTATTCTACCTACCCATCTCTCATCTCCATTATCTTTCTTATTTTTAATTATTTATTTAACATTTTTTATCATATTTTCATTGTACTGGAGGTACATTGTGACATTTACAAAGTGCTTCCAATACATCTCAGTTAAATTCACCCCCTCCTGGAGGAAAATAAATAGCCCTATTATATCTTACATAATTAGCAATAGTTATAAGTTTCCTGTTAGTATTCAAGCCAAAGTCTCATTTGAATTATTTGACTCCATTGGTGTTAAATATACATTACTCTCAACAGAATCTAGCATTTTTCTCATAAAATACCTAACACCATTTCACTCTCTCCTTCCACAGTGTCATTCTTCTGCTATGTCAATCGCAAAGTCTTTCTGTTTCTCCTTGTCCATGGGCCAACATTTCTGAGCTAGGCAGTGGGAAGAGAAGGAGAATATATTTCTGCCATGTTTCAGAGAAATTGGGTTCCTTAGACACCATAACTTTTTATTCCAGAAGTGAGAGTAAGTGCCAGGCAAAAATCCACCCAAACTTAAAACCATTTAACTCGATGGGAAAGTGCAAAATTTACACTCAGTATTTCCCAGTGTATTTCCAGATGAACCTTCCCCCCATCACAGTCTTAATAGACTTGCCAGATTTGATACATAAAGGTTGTTAAATGAGGAAAGGAAAAACAAAACCAACTAAAATAGATGGGCCTATTCCTCTCGCCTGAATATATGGCAGGCTTTAGAAGAGAGTGACAACTTTACAGTCTTTAAAATACCAGTAAGCCTTTGGCAAGCTAACTTGGTTGGAAAAGGCATGTAAATTAAATACTTAATGTGGGCGAAAGAAAAAAAACCTAGGCCTTTTCTACTGCACAAAGGTTAAATATTTTCATGTGCCAAAGAATGATAAACAGAAATCCACAAAGAATTGGACGACTGGAAAAATAGTTGTAACGCATATGACAAAAGGTTGCCTGCCCTCATACATAAAAGTCTAGAATGGATTAAAATGTTACAAATCGTGTGAGAAAATCGCTAAGATGAACAGGCAATTATAACGGCTAATAAACATAGAGAAAGATGTTAGATTTTACTGAGAGTCAGCGAAGTGGGAGTCGAAGAAACAGTGAGCTTGGGCTGGTAGGAAGAGTTCAGGCAGTGATAAAATCTCAGGGGCAAAGAAGGTTCTTCTGAGCATTGCTGGCCTGCTAGGGAGTGCCAAGGACTTCCTAAGTAAATTTGGAAATATCTCTTAAAATTAAAAAAATATAAAGGCCATTGAGCTCAGCATTTCTATTTTAGAAACCTGTACCAGAAATGAATGCAGCACCAGCATGCGAGGATACAATGTCAAGACAATGAGCTATGACGAAGATGTGGGAAAGACGCTAGCCACCAGGGATGACTACAGTAGACACCATCAACTTCCCTTTCTCGCCATTTTGTTTATTTAACAGTTGCACACATCATATACAACTTATAAACTAGAAAGTAAAGAATTAAAATGATTGAGATGTTTTAAGAAGGGACAGACTGTGACCACAGATGAGCACAAGTGAGCAGCTTTGCTATAAAATACAGTCATTCCCCCTTTGTGAGGGAGAGAGGTGACCCTGATGAAGCACTTCCAAGGCTGAAGTGTTGAGTCTACCATATTCACGAGAACACTGTGGGAAGCACTGAGCATGCACTGAAGGTCAAGCCTAAGGGCGGGCCATCGGTAGACACAGATCTGGAATGCTGGAGGGCCAGGCTTGCCACAGCTGGCTTTACAGAATGGACCAAGTCACCTGTGAGGGCTGCAAGCTGGAGCAGAGGAGACTGGGGCTCCAATGAGACTGAGAGCAATCAGCATCGTGGAGGGCAGATGCATGGGGCAGGCAAAGGAGAGAGGAGACCACAGACACAAGACAATGCCACTCAGTGTCTGCTGTCCTCCCCGCCCTGTACATTAAGCCTTGTCTCTGGCTAAGGGGGCTGAACAAGAGGGCTGGCCACCAGGCTAGCCAGGCTCTTCCTTCCACGGCTAGAGTGGAGGACAAGTCTCAGGGCATGTACCAACTCAGGAGCCTTTCCTTCAGCCGATGGGGTCCCAATGACAGAGGAGCATTTAAACCCAAGTGGAACTGGGCAGAAGGGATCCCCATGATCAACTCCTTAGGGTATCAGAAGGACCCAGCCTCTGGAAAGCTCTGAGGCAGGCTCAGCTTCCTGCCAAATGGCAAGATCAGAACTGGCCTATGACAGCCCTAAGGTAACACCAAAATTCAAAATGCAATATCTGCAGACCACCCTGAGCTCCCGGCATGGGATGGGCTCCTGCAATGCCGAATTCATCCAATCTGAACTCCTTGTCCGTAAAGAAAAAACATCAGGTGTGAAAGTCAAAGGCTGACAGGAAGAAGAGGGTGGTGGTGTGTGTTCAGATGTGGATCTATGCAGTGTTCAGATCACATTGCTTTGAGTCTAATTCCTTCAGGACAGTAGCGTGTTGTGTCCTACCCTCAGCACATAGTGTATTGTAAATTCTTAATGAGCAGCAGTAATGGGGACGTCCCTGTGCCCATCTTAACTATTGCTGACTGCCCATGAGTAGAGGCAGGACAGAGACTCCGGATCACACAGCAGAGGCTGGATGTGGAGTCCACTGGATGGGGAAGCTTGAGAATTCTGGGTTGAGCGCCTCTTTGATGGGGAGCAGCTCACATCCTTTGGCTTGTTCTTTTTGTCTTTTTTAATGTGCCAGTCTGTCTTCAAAGATCAACTCTAGCTCAGAACTTAGGAAACGGCCTCTTTGGGCAAACTTCCTGCTTCTGGGTCCCATAGGAGGCGTCAGCATAGCTCAGCTCCCCTGCTGTTTTTGGTCTGCCAGGTGTGTTTTGCATCTTTTGTACCTTATGTAATGCCAGAGTGTTTGAATTTTGTGTGATGGCCACTGTACTCCATTCATCAACCCCCTGTCATCCATTTAGTGACCAGCATTGGTGAGTGCGGACACCAGCCCTTGGATCTCTGGATCCTGATGGTCTTCCTGCATGGAATGAGGTCTGGGCCTGCACAATGCGAACATTACAGAGAAGAAAGGTGGACGGCGGGTGGGAGGCTTGTTTGAGTGACCAGAGTGGGGTCCTATACTGACAACTTAGCCAAGAAAGGCTGGAAACCCTACCCTTGTCCAGTGCACTGGGAAGTGACAAGTCAGCCAGATTTGTGGCTGATACGCTGTTTACAGTGATGATGAGGTTGCAGCTGTTTCTTGAACTGATGGGTGACCTTAGCATTGTGCAGTCTAAACCACAATCAAATCCTGCTTTTCCGTGTAGCTGGGATGAGGGGTGTATGCCACCGCACTCAGCCATGGGTTGAGTTGTGGACCTCACAAACTCTTTTGCTCAGGCTGGCCTTGAACCATGACCATCCTGCAGCTAGGATTACAGGCGTGAGCCACAATGCTTGGCTCGTACAGCTGATTATAATATTACAATATTACATTATTTGCTAAAGGGGTGCCAATATTTTCAGTCTTAGATCATTGTTTCTGGCCTAATTTTCTTGGCAGGTAAGCGTGGTCCTCTGGTGTACTTAAACAGTTTGGAAATGGTTTATGTGAACAAGATTACAAATATGCTGAATAAGCTAAAATAATGCTATTAGCAGTATACCTTATTATACTGATTCTGTTTCGAATACTGAGATTTAGTTCTAAAGGCTAATATGTTGCCATTAGGAAGACAAATTGGCAAGGTTTGGACCTTGAGTGCTCCCCAAAAACCCAGGTATTAGAGGCTTGGTCCCCAGCTTGGTCCTATTTGGAGGTGAGGAGAACTTTAAGAGGTGGGGCCTGGTAGGAGGACTTTGGGTCATTGGAACTGTGCCCTCACGGGCTTTGTGAGACCCTGGCCTCCTCTCCCTTTTTCTTCCCAGCCACGAGGTAAGCAATCTTCCTTTGCCACACGCTCTGTGCCATGATATGCTGCCTCACCACAGGCCTGAAAGCAACCAGGCCAACTGACCACAGACTAAAATCTCCGAAACCACGAGCCACACCAAACCTTTTCTCTGTATAAGTTGATACTCTTATGTATTTGTTACAGTAACAGGAAGCCGACTAACAGAAATGTATTCATTTGGTAAAGATTTTTATGGTGAGAGTTAGACTATGAGTTTACCAGTCCAGTGACAAGTGAAATTTTGTCCAAAGTTGGAGAATGTTATTATCATACCTGCAGGTGAGTACTGAAATATCTTCTTCAGTGAGAGCATTCAAACCCAGCCTCACCAACAAGTGCCACGACCTGAGCAAATTATTTCAGCTCTGTGGATCCATTTCTGCAGCTATAAAATCAAACAGCTGATAGTCACATCCACCTCACGGTTTTGCTACGAAGACTAATTGAACTGAAGGAGCTTAGATTATTGCCTGGCACAGAGGGTTAACTGCTCTAGTGTCATTGTTTATCAGATACTATCTCTACGTCTTTTAAGGTGGTCCTATGATCATCTCTTATGATGTCCATACAGTGACCCACCTGAGTGGATATCCTGACAATAAGAGCCCAGGATTCCCAGAACTGATTCAACATGAGAACAGATTTTCAAAGCTGTGTGGCTTGCTTAAATTATGCTAGACTATTTGAAAGCAGCCTGAGACTGGCCTGGCCTATTCCTTTCCTTCCACTAGGAATCTAGCTTGCTATTAGGTTTATATTGGTCTCCAAAAACACTTGGGGAATGCTTGACCTATCTCATCCATGGAAGAGCTTGTGTAAGACTGGGGTTTCCCTGGTGAGGATGTGGGGAAAAAGGAACCCTTGTACCCTGCTGGTGGGAATGCAAATTAGTACAACCACTCTGGAAAAAAATTTGGAGGCTACTTTAAAATCTAAACATAAATCTGCCATATGATCCAGCAATCCCACTCTTGGGGATATACCCAAAAGACTGTGACACAGGTTACTCCAGAGGCACCTGCACACCCATGTTTATTGCGGCACTATTCACAATAGCCAAGTTATGGAAACAGCCAAGATGCCCCACCACTGACGAATGGATTAAGAAAATGTAGTATTTATACAGAATAGAATTCTACTCAGCCATGAAGAAAAATGAAATGTCATTTGCAGGTAAATGGATGGAACTGGAGGACATCATTCTGAGTGAGGTTAGCCTGGCTCAAAAGACCAAAAATCGTATGTTCTCCCTCATATGCGGACATTAGATCAAGGGCAAACACAACAAGGGGATTGGATTTTGATCACATGATAAAGCGAGAGCACACTAAGGAGGTACGAGGATAGGTAAGACACCCAAAAAAACATGATAGCATTTGATATCTTCAGTGCAAAGGAACTAATGTAGAAACTTTAAAGTGACAGAGGCCAATAGGAGAAGGGGACCAGGAACTAGAGGAAAGGTTAGCTAGAGAAGAATTAATTTAGAATGCAACACATATGTACAGGAAAGCAATGAGAGGAATCTACTTGTATAACTATCCTTATCTCAACTAGCAAAAACCCTTGGTCCTTCCTATTATCACTTATACTCTCTCTTCAACAAAATTAGAGATAAGGGCAAAATAGTTGCTGCCTGGTAGTGAGGGGGTGGGGAGGGGGGAAGAGAGAGGGGGTGCAAGGAAAGGGAGGGGGCGAGGGGAAGGGGGGAGAAATGACCCCAAACATTGTATGCACATATGAATAAAATAAATAAATAAAAAAATAAATAAAAAAGCCTGGGGTTTCCCAAATATTTGGAGAAAGCAAGTTGTTAAGGGTGGTATATTCTTTAAAGGGGAACTAAAGGTATCAACTTAATTAAAATACTGTAAGGTGGATTTTGCAGTTCTTGTAGACTGTGTTTTGTAGGAAATTGTAATGCCTAAGCTTTCAAAAAATATTAGTATAAAGTTATTCATATTATTGTCTGAAGTTTTAGGATCTGCAATTTTGTACCTTGTGACCTTATTTCATGCCTAATATTGCCACTTCCTGTGTCCTCATGAATTTTGATAATTGTGTGCACTTTACAGCTTCTTAACAGAAGCGACTTTTCTCTTTGTTGTCTGTTCCATTACATTTATTTTCTTCCTTCATTGATTTTTTAAAAGTTATTTCATTCCACCAGTTCCATTGAATCTATCCCGTTAGTGTTTTATTAGCTTTTTAAATTGAATTAAATGAGCACTCAGCTCTTTTAAAGTATAAGATTTGAAAATTATAAATTTCTCTAAATAAGTAGAACTTACTAACTTTGTGTAAGCACAGGCTCGCAAGTTTTAATGTGTAATGTTTTGTTGTCTTTTGGATGCAAGCATTTTATAATGATCACTGTGATCACCTTTGATTTTTATCAAAAAGTTTCAAAATGTAAATTTTTTAAAAAATGACTTTTTTTTTTTTTTTACTATTACCTTGTAACTTAAATTCTGGCAATCAGAGAACACAGTGCGGGTGTCATTCCTGAGAGTTTGGGATGCTTCCTTTATGATCCAAATCGTTCCACACTGTAAGGGCCGCTCTCCAAATGCTGAATGAGCCCGGGCAGATTCATTGGATTATATTTGTTATCGTGTTGTTCTGTTCTTCCAAACATCTGCCAGTCTTGTTGCTTTAGTTTTCAACAATTTAAAAGGGTGACTGCATGTTTTCATTCGGTTATGGCTTTGGCAAGGACTTCTTTGAAAGTAAATGTTTTTCTTTGTGTGATTCAATGCATTTCTTTACATTTGCACACATTGGTTTTGTTAGGTTTTCTTGCTTAATGGCCTTTTCATCGTTAAGTGTAACTTTCATTGTCTTTAATAATTCTTTTTACTTCAAAGTGGCTTTTAAAGCCTACTATTCCAATAAGGCTACTCCAACTATTTTTAAAAGATTTTTTTCATGTTTTTACTTTCTCCTTTTCTGGGTCCTTATGTTTTATGTCCACAGTTTGTAAATAAACATACACACCCAAATCCCTCACATGTAGTATTTGTTTAAACTGGAGAATTTAGACAATTGACACTTATCATGACAGAGGCACATCACCATTTTATTTTGTGGTGTCTACTTGTCCTGGTTTTTTCTGCTTCTTTATGGCTCCTGATTTCAAGTGCACCCTTGGTTTACGCCCTGTTACCTTCCCTAGTTCGGTGAGTCTTTTCCATAATGGGACATGTACAGTACTACATACAGTGTAAAGATGTCTTCCGCTGACAGTTGTCACTGACTTGATCTTTTTACCTTAAACCTGTCAGATACCTGGAAGCAAGGGGGTTGGGAGGAGAAATGATCCAAACAATGTATGCATATATGAATATATGAATAAAGGGGAAAAAACTGTTGGACATTTAAGTAGACCTTTCTCTTTTTGACGCCATGTTCCAGACAATGAGTCATAGTCAACAATGAAACTCATGCTTTTAAGAATTCTGTTTTCTCATGAATAACTCTAAAGATAAGACACAACTTTGCTTTCTGCTACTTAGGCATGTTTTTACAATAGTTGTGCTGAGTATATTTGAATAATTACATCTACATTTTCTGAAATGGTTCACATGAGAAGGAGAAATCATTTTTTCATATTCCAAAAATTCTAGTGTGATTTTTATTTATATAAAAATTTAAGATTAAAGTGGTATCAGTAATAAGAAGTGAATGTCTCACCCTAAGATATTATCATGCAATTGTTTTTCTTCCTTTCTTCTTATCTTTCAGAATTTATGTTTTTCTTTTGCATATAGAAAACATTGGGAAATAAAATTTTGTGTGTTTTTATTTACTCCACAGCGTTTTGTCGGAATCTCCCACTGTTGTCATTGCATCCAGTTCTGATTTTCTGTTACAGACAACCAGTGTTCAGCACTGTAAGTGTACTGCAGTGGGCGTCTTTGTGAGCTGTGTTTCTTCTCTTTGGAACTAATTCTTCATATCCCTTTGGCTAACATAGGTTACGAGTCAATTCCCTGAAACAGAATTTACTGGGTCAAAGTGTAAAGTAGTTTGTGGCTTTATACGTACAGGGAAAGTGATTTTTCTAAAATGGTGTATGAGCGTCTAGCATTCATAGTAACTCCTAACATTTCTTGCTAATGTGCGCACGTAAGATTGGAATCATTTTAACTGGGTGTGGTGACTCACAGCTATAGTCACTTGAACCAGGAGTTTGGGGACAGACAGGGCATGAGACCCTCATCTCAAAAGGTGACAGGCATTTTTTTTTTTTACAAATTATTGGGTCCCATGATTTGCTCGCTCCTCTTCACCCATTTCTTCTTGTGTGACTCATGTTCTCATTTCATTTTATTGGAAGCATCTAATTTTAGGGTCCATTTATAAATGAATGATATGAATCTGTTATTATATTTGATCTCTCGTCTTCCTTTTTGTTTCATTTATTGATTTGGGGCTGGTTAAAGACAGTTCAGTATCAGATAGGCTCCTCCTTGTGTGGGCTCAACCTCTTCCTTTGTCATTAATTCCAAAGCAGCGAGTCTCTTACATAAGAGCTGTAGCACAAAATCCATGGATCCGCTGGTGTCTTCCTTCTGTTTTCCAAACCCAGCTCCTCACAGCTTGCTGGGCTGCACCATTACCCACCAAGCCAACCGTCACCTTCTGCTCTCTTGCACAGATTCAGCTGACTACAGGTTTTAATTCACTTTATGTACAAATGACACACAAATCCAGACATCCTTAGAAGAACATATAAATATAGTAAGCTATGGATTGGAATCGAATCTCAACTTTAAATTTTTATATTTCTTCCAGCCAATGGAATTCTGTGCACAGCATATGCAACATGGCACCATGGTAGGCCACTCACCACTTCTCCTGTGCATCCCACAACCTTCGCTCCATACCACATGTTGACGCTATTCATCCTCATTGCACATCGGAGTCCTCCCCCACACATCAGAGTCCTCCCCACTGATTCTTCTTTGTTGTGTTTTGTTTTAGTAGCATACATTAATAGTAAAAGGGGATTTCACTGTAATAAGTCCATAGATGTGACAGTATACTTTGAACAAGTTCACCCCCTCTATTATATCCTTTTACTCCCCTCCTTCCCCTCTCTCTTTTTAAACTCTGTTTTGTGAGTTTTGTCCTATTTAGCGTTCTCATATTTTCTCTAATCTTCATGATTTTTTTATCAAAAGAAGAAAATTATTCTACGATACCCTTCATTGTTTTTCCATTATGTCAAATCTTCTTGACATTACATATCAACTCAAAAGTGAAGGGAATGAAACTGCTACATGCTGTAGGTCAAAACGTGGAAGTGGCTGGGCCAAATTTCCTCTCTTCACAAGCACCAGACAGCTATAGACTCAAGTTTGTAATTTGTCTGCACTGACAGGCAGCTGGTAGCTGGTTTCTGGTTGGACGGGAGACACATTCTGCTGAGAAGCTCCACAAATCTGTCTACTGGGAGCTCAGTCATTTCTCGTCTTCACTCCAAACATCCACACGGTGGTCTAAGAGCTTCTAAACCAAATCCAAACTGGACTTTTCCCCTTCAGTCCTCTTCCACATAACTCCCGAACATTCACCGACTTGTTCAGGCAGACATGCTGGGGGGGCAGCCTTGCCTCGTCTTTGCTGGGTCTGCTTCCATCTGTCAACAAGTTGCATCAGTGCTGTCATGCATTGTCACAAATTTCAGTCCAAGCCTCACCTTCCCCAGCCTTCTCACAGGTGCCTGCACCTCACTCTTGTCCTTTCTGGGGTCTTTTGTTCTTGTGACAATCATAGTGGTCCTTTCAAAACCGGAACCAGAGCCTTCCACACTCAGGTTCTTCATATATTTTGATGGAAAGAACATTGTAAGTACTTTAAAGTTAGATAAGATAACCAGAACCTGGCTTCAAAGCCAATCTCATCCTTGTGGTGTCTTTAGTCACACTCTCCTGTGACTGCTGACTGTCCTGTTATCTTTTCTTTTTTTGCAGTACTGGGATTTGAACTCTGGGCCTCATACTTGCTAGACATGTCCTCTATCACTTGAGTTGCAACTCAAGTCCTTTTTCACCCTGGTTGTTTTGGAGAGATGGTCTGGTTTTATGCTCAGGCCGATCTAGACCACAATCCTCCTATTTTACGACTTTTGCCATCACTAGAATGACAGGGATGCACCACCATGCTCAGCTTTTCTCTGTTGAGATGGGGGCCTCACTAACTTTTTGCCCAGGCTGACCTGGAACCATGATCCTCCTGATCTCAGTCTCCCAGGTAGCTAGGATTACAGCAGTCAGTAGTTGGCTCCCACCTCAGGGACTTGGGCTTGGTGCTCACAGATAATCTCTTAGCTTAATTCAGATCAGTGAGCAAACATCACTGGCTCAAAGAGACTTTTCCTGACTACCCAAAGAAAACTATCACCAACACTTCTTAGAGCCTTCTTGGCTTTATTCTTTCTCCTGGCACTTACCTGATATCAGTACACATTTATCTTCCTCACAAAAGTACACACTCCAAAAAGTTAGAGAATTTGTTCATCGTTATATCCTCATGCCTAAGACTGTTCTTGGTACATAGCACTGGCTTGATAAGTATTTGTTGAATGAATGAATGAACTATATACCTGATTGGTCTTATTACTTGAACAGCACTTGTATATTTGAATAGCTGTTATCCTGTTGTGATAAGACATGCTTGCTCATATCCCAAATGCAATTTATGAAATGGGACCTATTCTACTTTCTTTTTGCATTTGTGCATGTAACAGAGTGGTGGAAGGCACTTGGTAACACGCATTTTCCCAGGAGATGGGATAGCAGCACACTGGAACTCTCGGATGAATCCAGTTACCTGGTCAGTGTTTTTAATTCACAAAGGGAGATGAGTTCCTTAGTGGGAAGAACTGGTAGTTCTAGCTAGTCCATCCTTGCCCCCAGTTCAGTCCTCTGGTTGGTCGTTTGGTGGAATGCACATTAAAATGCCTATCAAGCATTATCTGTTTCGACCTAAAGATTCCTTCATTGAACTTTAGAGGAAAATTAAAGGGGGGAATATTTTGTCTTCTGTGATCGGCAGGTAACACTGTATTGGCTTTCACTCATTCAACAAGAAGCAGAATTCCATTTGCCTCTCATTAGACTTACATACTGTCTCTTGGTTTTTAGAATGAATGAGAATTGGTGTTATTTGTTTAAAAAATAGTTATCATGAGAGGGTTTTGCTACCATTACTGTTTAGCTTGTGTCTCTGATGCACGTAGAAGTTAAAAAAAAAATCAAAATTCAGTAGGAGAGGGCAGACAAATCCCAGGAAGTACAAACTAGCCCTCCTCTTGCATCCAGCAAAGTATGACTTGGTCTTTGTTTATTATCAGCAATCTGAGATTTCTCCTTTCTAGTAATATCTACTGTTTCCATAACACTGGTCCTGGTATAGTTTTATGTGTGTTGCTGTATTATTAGTAGGGACACGAAGGCTTTAGAGAGTTTTAAAGACTTTCGTATCACAGGAATCTTCTGGATAGTGTGGACGTTATGCCCTAGACCGATAGTGTATATGTTACATTCTTTCACCATGAAAATACCCGTCTCTCACTTAGTAGGTTTGTGGCTGATTTGGGGGCCAATCAACATGTGCCGTGGCACCCATGCGCTCTCTTCCTTTCCTTCATCACAAGAATATATGAACCCAAAAGATCTTGCTTAATCCTCAGATCCTTTACCGACATGAGTGGCTCCATCATTTCTTGTGAAGCAAGAAACCACTCGTTCCCTGTTCATGCACAAATCGGATCACAACCGTGGTGAACCACATGCTGGGAACCAAGTACAGAGGATGTGGTTTTTCAGCAGCCATGCTTCTCATTGCAGGCGGTAGAACAGCAAGTGCTAACCTTTGTTTTTTGAAAGTGAAGTCAAACAAGAATACAGACTTAGTGCACCTTTCCCAGTCTTTGAGGCTCATTATTTCCAAGTCATTTTGAACACTTCTCTTTGTTTCTATGCATAGTCTCCAAATGTACTAAATTCTATATCCACACTATTTCTGCTTTGGATCTATTATGTCTCTTATGCTTTCCTTGTGTGACATATTTGAGAGTGAATGAAGACCCAGGCCAGACTTCTTCTGGAAGTCTGGAAATAGTCTTCTATTGGAAATAGTCATCTGCCCATCCATCCATCCATCCATATCTTCAAATATTTATTAATCAACTACTATGAAGAAATCTTGCTACAAGCTTGGGATAGGGAAATGCACCAACGAACATGGTTCCTACCTGCATGATAACTTGCGCAAGTTCTGGCCGTGTGAAGTTAATAGTGCCATAGAAGTTTTGTGAATGGTCATTTGATTAATGTTGGTAAAGTGCCTGGCATAGTAACTAAAGCAATACAGGAAATAAAATAATGGTTCTTCAGTGCTCAGATAATTATTTTCATTTTATAATTTTCAAATAACTTCATGATATGACATTATCATTGTGTAAAATTTTAGCAGCAGTCCATACTTTGGTAAAAATGCAAAGTTGTTCTTTCTCATTTACCAGATTTTACCTTCAATATTGATTTGGGTAATTCCATTCAATTTTACTATTCTTATCTTTACAGTATTCCCACCAATTTTCCTATGTGTGATGATATAATTTTAGCTTTTAGAGCCACCTTACATGTTTTTAAATATATGTATGTGCTTTCAATATCAACTTAAGTTTTTGTATTTTTATTGCCATATTTCATTATAGTCATAATTATTTTCTGCATTGTATTCTTTCTTACGAGTCATGTCAGATTAAGTCTATCACCTTCCATTTATAATTATGAGGTAGAGTTGCTTTCTCTTATTTTCATGTTGTCATTTTCTTATCAAAATTTCTTTATTTGCTGTATCTTTGAGTGGGTTGCCCAACACTGATTGACTTTATGAAGTGTAAAGTTTGGTTTGAATTGTTTCCTCTTTATCTTTTACCAAGTTTGTGGTTCCTTGATTTTTAAATTCTTTTACATTCTATCAGATCTCTGTTTCCCTGTTTTCCCCTTTCCCTACTGAGTTTCTTTTTTTTAATACTGCACATGTAAATGCTTCTTTGCAAGAATTCCAGGCATGTGTTTTCTAAATTTTCACTATCCAGAAGATCTTTTCTTTCCTTACTCCTTTGTTCCTCAAGGAAGCTCCCCACTTCTTAGGTCCATGTAGTTTGTTTAACTTTTCTTGAACGTGACAGACAGTCTTAGACGTACGCCAGCAAGCAGCTTGGTTTATGCACACGTCTCCCTCAACTTCCACATGCGAGTAGCAAATCCCTTCTCTCGGGTTAGCACACCTAGTCCTGATCTTACAGTGGCTGATAGGAATGTGATTGCTGAATCCAGGCCAAATCTTCCCAGTTCTGCCTCCTTCTGTTCTCTCACCGCACTGGTGAACCTCACACTCTGTGGTGGTCAAATGGAGGATGCCTGGGCA
Source organism: Castor canadensis (assembly GCF_047511655.1). NCBI lineage: Eukaryota > Metazoa > Chordata > Mammalia > Rodentia > Castoridae > Castor > Castor canadensis. Next base: position 3,441,587 of record NC_133389.1, on the reverse strand, counting down.
CAGGGCAGCACCAGCATTCCTGATCCTCTTTGTGGCCTTAATGCCGGGCATTCCTTCTTTGAGACAGGAGGCACATCCAGGAAATGCACTTCCCCAGCTTTTCCCATGACTTCCCCTTTGCTGGAGATTATGGTGTCTAAAAGGATGTGGTGGAGGAGAGGTCTGAGAGTTCAAATCGCCTAGGGGTATAAAGGGCTTTCTCATCTCCATTCGGAACTCTTCATACTGACTTCATTTCCCAGACAATTAGTCCAATATCAAGTGCCATTATCTTCACTTGCAATAAATCAAAGTTTTCCTCTTACTTTCAGATTCCGTCCTTCCATTCTTTGATGCCCATTTAATGTAAGCATTGTATGTCATGCTAAGACTCCAAGTCATAGTCTTTTGAGACAGGATATATGCAGTAAAGTAGAGAAGCGTGTTTCTGAAACTCTGGAATAATCAGCAAGCAGACCTTATCCTAACTCACCAGGAGAATGTAGCTTCATGTCATCTCCTTCCACACTCTGTGACCAGCCCCACTGCTCCCTCTGTTATTATCCTGAGCCACCAGGAGTCTCTGCAATGATGCTGTAGGGAGGAGCACACCCTTCACTCTGGTCACCATGTCTCCTTTTCTTATTTGCTGAGGTTGTTAGTGCACAGAAAAGTTGACTGATATCACCACTTGTAAACTGATTTGGTTGATTTATTTTAGGAACTTGCTCTTTGGAAGAGACTGACAGGAACTGAAAAGACCAAAGTGTCTGATATCATAGAATTGATGTCAGGATGGAATAGAAGAGAGAAGAAAATGACTTCTCTATAGAGAAATACACTTTCTAATTTCCTAAGTGCTTTCATTGCTTGTATGGTCAGCAGAGCAGAATTCACCTGCTGAAATCCAGAGGTCATCCCACAAAGGCATGTAAAGTGGTCACACATGATACACCAAATACTAATGGGACAGTATTTCTGTTTGGGATGCATGTCCTAGTGGCTATGGGTGAGTGATGCTTGACTTGGGACAAAGATGGTATGTGGTTGACAGTAAATTTGGTTAAATCACACTGGAGGAACCCAGACCAAACTTAAAGAAACACCTTCCTAGTGTATTTAGTGTCTAAGAAATACCTGGCATCTGCCTAAGGAACACTGTACTTGTTAGCAATCCAGGAAGACTCTTGTAGTAAGCAGGATTTATGAAGAAGCAGTGACATTAGATTTTCTCTTCCTTTCAAGCCATATCATCTCTAATCACTCTTGAGACCTGGTGTTATAGTTTGGATCTGCAATGTTCCCAGAGACCCATGTGTTAAAGGTTTGATCTCAGCTTGGTGCTTGTGGGAGGTGGTGGTGTTGGGAGGTGCTTCTAAGAAGTAAGGTGTAGCGGGACGTCTTCGGATATTGAGGGCATGTCCTCAAAGAGAATTGTGGGACCCCATTCTTCCTCTTTTACACTTCCTGACCATGAAGTGAATGGCTTTGCTATGTCACCTGCTTTCATCAGGATAGCTGCCTCACCATGGCCTAAAAGCAGTGGAGTCCAATCGCACATGGACTGAAACCTCCAAAACTGTGAGCCAAAATAAATAAACCTTCTCTATATAAATTGTCTTACCTCAAGTTTTTACTATAATTAGGGAAAGGTGACTTCCAAACCTGACTGTGGTTTGTGGTGGTCAGTGTTGGCCAAGCTGCTCTTCTAAGAAACAGGATTGCAAAAGATGTGGGACTGCAGAGCTGTCCCCTCCAGGGAACCTCTCCATCCACCTGGAAATGAAAAGCTTGAGTTGTCCTGGAGCCAAGAGACCGTTTTACTTTGTTTGGGTATTTTGTATCAATTTAAAGCGCAGACATATCTTTTAATCTCCCACCTCCACACTCAGCAAAATTGCAGCATCTTCAGTCTTCAGAAGGTTGGTCCTTGCAACATTTGTATCCATTGCTTGGGATCCACACAGTCTCCTCTCTGATTGGCAGGCAGGATGGAAGCAGCTTCTCACTGTGACAGATGGGCCATGGTTATTTCATTTTTAGTCTGTTTTGTCTGGAATTTATGTTGACAAAAAGAAAAAGGGAAGAGGAGATTTCTTGGAAACGGGGAGGTGTTTGTTGTGTTTCACAAGATGCCTGGGAGGCACGAGATTTGCTTCACTTCAATCACAAGGGTAATGTGCCCGAGGCGTCTCCACACTGCAGTCTGGCGAGCCATGCAAATCAGTCCCAAATCAGCCCCAGACTGACAAGGACGAGATGGAAATGGGTAGTCAACCCTCCACTGGCTTCCGAGAAGCCCAAAACACGTTTACAAACATGGTTTTAGGTAATGCCAGGAGAAAGGTAGCTTGGAAACAAAACAACAGAGAACCATAAATTCAACAAACAGACAGAAATGAGATGAGTCCTCATAAGGTGACCTCTTTCAGCCAAAGCTCTCTTGGGGATTGTGCCCACTGCTCATTTGTGAGGAAAACACATATGGACCCATTAACTTGCGAGATGGGATCTCTAAGCTAAATTGGGATTGCCAAGGGGAAAATCATTTCCAGGTTCAGTGGTTTAATTTTTGGTTGACAAGGCTAAGTTCATTCAAAGCATGAAGGAGGAACTGAGAGCACTACAGAACAAGACACACAAATCAGCAAAGCGCTTCACACAGTGCTCCATTCTAATTATTACCTACAATTTTTATTATCATAAATATACATGGCTCTTCATGGCTTGTTCGATTTTTTTCTCAGATCATTGGTAACGGACTGAAAAAAATCTGAACTTTTTTTTCTTAGAGCTTAGGAATGTTTGATACAAATCATTCTGAGGTTTAGAATATAGATATGAAAATGGTTTTCTTCCCTTCCCTTGTTATTTTTTAATTTAAAGATTGTATAGTCACTTCCTCTGGAGGCTCCAGGCACTTCTGTATCACAATTATTTATATTTTGCAGAATTAAATCCTTTGTAATAGTGTTCCTCATTAGTCTTCAGGTCTTTCCCACCCCTCCTTGAAAGTATTAAACTCTTGGCATATCAAGTAAAATTCTCTTCTTCACTAGTAGAGTGAGTTTTCATCTCTTTCTGAACAGGTGAAGCCCACTCTCACTCCACAGCAAGCCTCATGCTAACGTACTTTGTTTGCTTTTAATTACCACCCATATTCCAGGGTCAACACTGCCCTTCTGGTCTCACAGGAGTTACAGGTCATCCTCTACCAGGATTCTCTCCTCTGTCCTTTTAAATTTCTTCATTTATCCCAGTTTTTTTCAATTAATTTTTAACCTTTTTATTTTGAATCATTTATAGAATCACATACAAGTTTAAGAGTGATAAAGATCCTGAGTGTACTTCACCTCCTTTCTCCCTGTAGTAAGGTCTTGGAGAAGTAAAGCACATGCTACCAAGAATTAACAGTTATGTAATCCAGCAGCCTGATTAGGATTTTGCCAGTTTCATTTGCATTCATTTGCATGTGTCCTTGTGTGTGCATTGAGTTCTGTGCAATTTGATTCCATGTATATCCAATATCACAGTCCACATCACAGCAGTTCCAGGACAAGGACCCTTTTGTGGCCACTACCTTCTGTCCCATCCCTAATCCTGGCAATCACTGCTCTGTTCTCCATTCTGTAATGTTTGTGAAATCACATGGCATGCAACCTTTGACATTTCTGATGGCCCTTAACTGGCATACATGGTCCTTACTTTGTTAGGGAGAACACTTTTTCCTCAAGTCTCTCTGAAAGTTCTTCAGTCTTCCCTTAAAATTCTTTTTGCTTCTCTAATGGAAGCCAACTTTGTTTTACTTCTCTTAATTTGCAATGTCAAAAAAAAATGTGTCCCATGAAGAAACTTCTGGACCCTGTTTCTCTACACCTCTCCTCTCTTGAGTTCCATAGTCTCCTTGTGGCGTCTCCCTTTGTCTTCTGGAACTGCTGCTGTTTAGTGCCTTGGGGACACTCCGAGACCTCTCTCAGTGGTCTCCCTGCCTGATGGACTCCATCTTCTTCACCCATGAAGGACCTTGACAATATCCCTGTGTGATGTTGTCTTGACCTCTCCAACTGTAGTTGAGTTAGCATTAACTTAGTCATAATGACCCATGAGAAGTGTCATAATTTGCATCTGGAAGCCCAGGAACTTCTCGGCTACTTCACTCTCTGACCACAGCTCTTGAGGTTTTACTTTTTGACTTGTTAAATATAACCTCCTTCACCTTCAAGTTCCCTTTGAATATTTTGACCTCTTTGCTGTGACAGAAATAGACTACTATTTTCTTCAGACAAGAAGGCCAGAGAGGCAGACAGGACCATATTGTAAGCTCTGAAATAGGGTGGTAACTCCACTAGACTCAGTCCTGCCCTCCGGAGCCTATGGAACCTACTGGTGGAAGGCCAACAAGTAAACCATAATGGAGAATGAAGGGAATCTAGGAGAAAAAGGCCTTATGATATAAGGAAGACAGGTGCAATACATTAAGCCATGTCTATAAGTTGGTGCTTCTTAGTGACAGGTAAGTCTGGATGTGGATAATGACTGAAACCACTGGTGAAGAAAGTTTTTGAGAATGAATGGCCTGAGTAAGGGCCATGGGTGAAGAAGAGTCTGTTGAAAATGAGAAACTGAGAGGAGGTCACTATGGCTGCTGACCTGAAAAGTGAAGGAGACATGGCAAGGGGCTTGAGAGGCTGCAGAGATCCATTAGGAAAGGCCCAGTCACCTGCGGAAGGAATTTGCTTCAAGGTGTGGGCAGCATCTCTCCCTCTGAACGCTCTAGACTGGGTCCTTATTCACCTCTTCCAGCTTCTGGTGGCCCCAATTTCTGCCTCTGCTGTCACATGATCTTCTTTTCTGGGTCTTTAGGCATCCTTTTCTTCCCTTACCTGGATGTTCTCATTGGATTCAGAGCCTGCCTTACCCTAGCAGGATCGTTTTCCTCCTTACCTCAGTGACATATCCAAATACCATATTTCCAAACCAGGTCACTTTCAGCTAGACATGGGGACTTATTCAACCCATATGGTCCCAACACCTGGAACAGTCCACCCTGGTGTTCTGGCAGAGTTCAGTACACTCAGCAAATCTTGTGAATGAGTAGGTCGAGGGCATCAGCTTTCCCACAGGCCACGAGAATCATTGGGACTTTGAACTTGGAGTAATGACCTTGAGAGGCTGTGCTGAAAATTGGAAAGCAGTCATTCAGTATGATCGGTGTCTTGGCAGGAGGGTTGGGTAGATGGTGTCTAAGTAAAGGAGGTGACACTGTGAAGGACCTTGCCAGCCTGACAAGACAAGTGCTTCCTGTGCCCTGCTACGACCATGATGTCACCCCTCTGTGACTGTCAGAGGAAACTGGGGACTGCTGCCCTCAGGGAGACAACTGTCTTCTCACCCCTGGGAGAGTCTCCTAACTGTTCCGAGAAGCCCAAATATCAGAGGTAATGTAGAGGCCTGGTTTCAGCAGAAGGACAGGTCTTACAGCCCATCCTACTTAGAGACATGCACGAGAAAATAGAAACCCTCACTGTCTCCACAGCTTGTCCCAGCCAGGTCTGGATGGAAATGTCTAGGATGGGCTCAGACATCACTGACACTTTATATCCTTGGACAAATGGAGACTTCTACCAACCCAGCCATTGAGAGAAAGTGGGTGTTACAGCGTTAACAAGGGAGTTTGAGGTGCCCATGTGCAGACATACAGGGGATGTGTGCCAGGCATTTAGAAAGGGTGGTATCAAGCAGGACTACATGTGTATGGTTTTGGAGATGTGAGCAGAAGCAATATGGAGTCTTCCCTGCTCACATGGCCTGTGGCACTACAGTCACGTGATACCCGAACACCTAACACTGTAAGTGGTTGTTAATTACTCAGAGCACTGGGAAGAGGACAGGTGGTTGTTGACTGAGTATAGTTGTGCATCTCAATGAGACAGTAGGCAATATGAGTCCAGGAGATGAATTCTTATTTGGGATCCTGTGAGGGGCAGTAGAAGAGATCCCTTGGACTTAAAAAGTAGTCTTTCTCCAGAGGGCAAACCCCTGCATTTGGAGGAACTCATCTGCAGAATCCTGGCTTCTGTCCATTTTGCTGCAGCTTTTCAAACCTCAAGCATGTCCTGGGATAGCTCAGTCCTCCTTGCATCTGGACTGAGCGTTGGTCATTTGACCATCACACTGCATCTGGAATCCGTTCAAGGAAACGGTATGGTCAGGAAGCCTGAGTGACAAGACACTCAGTGCACAAGAAGTTGTGGAGGGAATACTTTAGAATTTTGACAGTCCCGCGTCGTTTTTTTATGGTACCGGGGTTTGAACTCAGGGCCTTGCATTTGCTAGGCAGGCCCTCTACCACCTGAGCCACTCTGCCAGGCCTGATAGTTCTACTTTAAAAGCAGATAGAGACTTAACTTTAGGCCTTTGCTCTTTTTATTGTCCTGAGAATTTCACACGAGGAAGTGGTGCACAGTTATCTTGAGGGATTTGTGTGTCTGGCACTGTCCAGTTTTAAGGGAGGTGGGCTGACTCTGACAGTGTGCTGGGATCACATCACACAGCAGGACATTGAGGCTTCATTCTCCATGCTGTCCTTCTGTACTCCAAGCTCCATCATGGAGTGGTCAGTGACCAGCAGGAGGGAAGTGGAAGAAGGGACAGAGCTTCTCCTCTGTGCATGAGTCGTACCTACAAGGAAGGAAATCAGAAGCATCTATGAATGTGAGTCCAAAGTTTTCAACTGGACCACACGGAGTATTTGGTAACTGAGCATGAGTGGTAAGCAGCCAAAAATGGCCAGATTTTATGGGTGAAAGTGACCCAGTGGCTCTGAGATCTGCTGAGATATGGCAAAGTGGAAAGGAAGAGGAAACGGTGGTTGAAGGCCACGTAGGGAAGAAAAATAAAGAATGCCACCCTGTGTCCGTTAATTGCATGCCCCTCACCCCAGCTAGTGCTGGAACTCCACAGGTCCCACCACCAAGCTCCCTTTCCCTCTCTGAGTGTGTGACACCTGCACATGCACTCACAGGCTTTTCCTGCCCCGTCTGCAGGTCTTTTCTCCTTGTCTTCCCTTCCTTCCTTCTCAGTATATCCAAAGTTGGCCCCGTTCTTGAGGTCTGGCCCAAATGCTTGCTATCCCACCAAGCCTTTGAACTCTACCTCTCCTCTTAATCCCTGTCCCATTTTCTGTTACCACCTCCTGGATTCCCACTGGAATTACTTGTTAAACTTAATGTCTTCTTTACTAGAGGGAAAGTCTTCAAAGTCAGGGCATAGGCTTATGTTATCTGTGTAGACCATAGTACTAGTAAGAGTTCTGAGAGTGTTATGTTCTTCCAGGTAGCATGGCATAAAGCCCAGTGATGCTGTGTTCATAGTGAGAACACAGAGCCCCCATGCAGCCACAGCAGAAAAGAGCATGCTTCTGACTTAATGACAGCGGCTGGGAGCATCCTTGACTTCCGGTCTACATCTTTCCTCTGCTACCCAAGTGGTCCATCCCTGCTCCTCCCTGGCTCCTGCTTTCTGAGAGGCTTCAGTGTGGTATGGACTCTGTCTGCTCTCCTGGCTGCTGCATTTTCCTTCCATCTTTGTTTCTGCCTGTCCTTTGCATTTGTTCTCCAGAGAGAGAAGCCAATGGGGTTGATCCTGCCATCCAGTGTGGGCATATCTTTATGGACAGAGCTTGCCCAAATCACCTGCCTGTAAGTGATGCTGCAGAGCTGCCCTCCTTCAATGCAAGGAGACCATGACTCACTTAGCAACCATGTGGTACAAGCCATTAGCTGGGGTCAGAGACAATCTGAAAATCACTATGGCCACAGAGGCTCCTTGTGTCATGGTGAGGGCTGCTGACATCTGTCCTGGCCTAATTCTCACAAGTATCTTCCTGGATTACCTTCCATGGACCAGCCTCACGCTAGATACATCCAAACAGCTCCCCTGTGGATCAGGTGCATCAGGTCCTATGGCACTCTCATAAGTACTAACTTGCTTCTTGACATCCAGGGGGTGGGGAAGGACTGGAGCTTTGCCCCTCCCAGAGTAGCCTTCTTGAGTTCCTGCATTGACCTATAGTAACCTCGCTCTCCCTCCCCAGTTCTACTGGACCCATTTCCTTCAATAATCTCCCTTTAATTATGAGTTCTTTACCATCGTCTTACATGACATCTGTGAGATACCATGTCTGACCTTGTGCTGAGAAGTGCTTCATTCATATTTTATACTCGTATTTTCTCAAATCCTTCCATATTTTCGACATTGCTTTCTCATTGGACTCTCTCCTCGCTGTCTGTTCTTCTTCCCATGTCTGACCCACTTCATGATCTTTCTTTGAAGTCTCTGGAGACGCCCCTCGCCCACTTCTTAGAGCCTATCATTCAGACTCCATATGCAGCAATCCAGAAAGCTACTTGCTCTTGCTTTTATTTTTAATCTAGCCACACATATTCTACATCCTTTGTCATCTTTCAAAGTCAATAAAAATAAATTCCAGGATTTTTTTAAGGTCTGTCATTTACTCTCCCGCGAGCCAGCAGGAATGAGTAACAGTCACGTGTGTTTCATGACTCTTGGTGGACCTTCCATCATCCCTGGAAGACAGACACTTTCCTTACCATGTCAAAGCGATCCACGATTGCCTTCACCCTCGCTCCTGTAGGACACCACAGTGCCTCCTGCTTGGGGTAAATAACAAGCCACTGAGCTCACGGGAACCTGAGTTATTTTCCCCCTTAAGGGTGGGCGGTACTAGGTCCATTTTAGGAATGACTGATCTGGGTGGCAGGTCAAGTTCAAGTTTAAGCTTGAACTTCCCTTTGGCTTGCCATCCTGGCACGTTCTTAACATCTTGAATGCTTTTCTTCTTTTTCAGGACAGTTTTCTCCATCTTAGGAACTCTGCTTCAGCTCTGATGAGCAGGGTTGGGGAGAGGGAGGCGGACAAGGAGTTGACTTGTTGTCTTCCCATGCTCTTGTTGAAACAGGACAATGACTTCCAGTAGCAGTGCCAATGGGAACTTGTCCAAAAGCTCCCTGTGGGATCTGAAGTCAAAGTGGAATCTTTTCACTACACGAGAACATTTCTTGGGATGTACCTGTGTGCCTTTAGCCTCTGGGAAACTGCTGGAGCTGAGCAGTTGTACCGCTGTACTCCAGGCATGGTTTATGGTATTGGGGGATAGTAGACACTAGTGAAAAGTCAATCCACTTTGCAATTCGCAACACACAAGCCACTGTCTCCCCAGACTCTCCTGGCCCTGTGTCTGAGACTTTCTCTACAATTCTCCTCAGTCCCACTGAAAGTCAGCTAGGCCTGGACTTCAGTCCCTCCATGATGATATTATCTGGTTTTGGGGAACAGACAGTTCAAACACCTAATTTCCTAATCATTGCGTTGTCAACATTTGCAATTGCAGTGGGGAAAAGGAAAAACAAAACAAAACAAACATGGTTGCTTTGGGGAAATAGCTACTATAGCAACTATCTTCTAGAAATACAAATGTTACTTTCTTAAAAATAACAAAAATGAAAAGAAAAACCTGACAACAAATCCTTGACATGTACAAAACAGAATATCTAAGTTTATGAACCATATTAAAACTTTTAAAAGTTGTGTTTCTAGTTGATCTGAATTTTATTCTAGCCTCAGGAGAGTCCTGAGTGAGAAATTCCCTGGAAATCTGGCCTAAAATAATTATACGGGCAGCACACCATGTATCTTCTCCTGTAAGAGGAAAACAGAAAGCTCTTTTAGCTTCATTTTCATTGGTCTGGTTTTTAAACCCTTGGGTGTGTCGAGTGTGGATTTGAAGTAAGTGCTAGAAAGTTCTGATAGCTGCTGTCCTTCAGTGTGTCAATCACTTCAGGGTAGTGTGGCATGGATGGAAATGTAGCTGTTTGATTTTCTTCTTGCTCTTTCTCCAGGATTTTCTGAGTTTCCAGGTTATTCAACTAAGCACAAATTGCTGTTCATACAGAGGCACTGCCATGGTTTCCGATTTGCTGGCTGTCATTCCCATTAACAACCGACTAGACTGTCAGCCTGTCACTGCTTGTTGTTGTAACAATTTCTTTCATACGAGGGACTTGACTCATGAAGAAGAGGAAGGGAAATAAAAACCCTTCAGTTTTCCTGCTTTGTTTTTGTTTTCTTAACTTGGAGGAATGCAAGAGTTGCGCAAAAGCATTGGGCAAGATCTCCATGTTTATCCTCAAAAATTAATTGCTAAGCTCTTAACTCTGGCAAATTCTCCTCTCTTGGAATTTAGGATTTGGTGAAGTTCAGATCACTCTCAAGAATATTTCTAGCCATAGATCTCAAGTTGCTGACATCACCCAAAGCACAGTTTTCCAAATGAAGAAAGAGACTCCCTTCTCCCCTCACAGTGCCTCACAGTGCCATTATTAACCACCAGGACTGGCAGGCTGGCAACCCTCCCCCATGTGCCACCTGTGTTCTGCAAGGCCTAGATCTCCCAGATCCCGGGTAGCAGATGCCTGGCAAGGCCTGATTCTGGTGTCGTTCTCCACCTCAGTTCCACTCCAAGTTTCATGTGTGGCTTTAAAGAACTGCAGACTCTGGGCATGTCACACCATCTGTCATCTCGTGCTGCCCACTCAAGGCTGTGTGTCTCCAGTTCTAGGTCTTTTTCTCCTGCTCTGTTCCACTTATGGTGGGTAGAAGAAAAGGTTTCCCTTCTTGCCCCATTTCCCACAGTGAGGGTGGAAGCCCCTGTTTGCAGCACAGAGGGGACTGAAGTGACCCAGTTCCTTGGAGGCAGGTTAACCAGAAGCCCCTGTGTGGGGCTTCCCAACCTTCTAGGTGGGAAGGGAAGCTTCTTCTTCTCCTTTCCTTCTCCAGTATGCTTCTCTCTAGACACCTGTCTCCCCTGCTGTGGATGCATATGGTACACTCTTTGTCTCCCAGTCTGCAGTTACTGTTGAAAGTTCTGGTCCTCCTTTAAGGAAAGATTCTTAGGCATTTTCTTTGAGTCTTTACATGTGCTCTTAGAAAATGGAGAAAGTGTGTCACAGAGGAATCTTTTCACTAGTGGCATTTGTGGACTCACTGTCCTGCTCTCCCATCCTCAGTGACAGCCCCCAGCCACAGGAGCAGCTCGGTGTAGGGAGGGCTTAGAGTTGCCTCGTACAGCATGGGACCTGCTGGGGACACCACCCACTTCTCAGCCCTCTCCTCTTCAGCAACCCTACTTCATGGTGACACTACCACTTACCAGCACCCCATCTCCTCCCTCATCTTCAAACTCTTCCCTTCTGTCTATCATAACTCCCCCAAATGAGATTTCCAGAGCAGAACATTCTAGAAGTGGTCAGATCAGCATAGAGAAGCATGCAGAATTTTCTTCCTGTAATCTTCATACCTTATAATCCCATTTGTGCTATCAAAATTATAGTTTGTAACTTGCTTTTTGTTTTGTTTTTGTTTTCCCCAGCCATGATGTGCCATTGGGTCACATTTACTTTGCTTTATAGTGACCCAAGATACCGACACTAAATACCTGCAAGGAAAGTAAAGACTAGACTCTTAGACATTTTGCATTAAATATCTTATATTCAAATCTTATAAATGTGTGGAATTAATTTTCTATTTGACTCAGAAGTTTAGTCATGGTTCCCCGGTAGTTTGCAATAATTTGAAAGTGTGAAAATTTAAGATTTGGTTTCTAGAAGCAATTAATGTGCATCGAATTAGAAAATAAGCTTAGGCTCTAAAAATGCTTGCAGTTGAGAGAGGCAATGCAATTTCCATATTGTGAAACTAGTGAGTAGCCTTATCTTCTCTGTCATAAAATATGTAACTAATCTCAAGGCAAATGCCTTTTTGCAAAAACAATATTTTATGCAATTCAAAGTATACTTGCACTAATGCTTCTGTCTGTTCCTCAAGACAGTGACAATAAAAATGAGCCAGTCACCAAAGGTGTGGTTCAAGATAGTTTATAGATGTATAAAAGTACAACTTCTTTGAAGTGTAAAAGTACAACTTCTAGAAGCTAACAGGAGGATATTTCCATTACTGTGTTCTCTTAGAACAAAATAAGCAGTAAATACAAGAAAACGAATAAATGTGATTTCATTGACATTAAGAACTTGTATTTAACCAAAGATGTCCTTAATAGAGCCAAAAGTCAAGCCACAGACTAAGAGAGTACATTTGTAATACATGTATCTAATGAAAGTTTGATATCTGGAGCATATAAAAAACTACTACTTTAAGAAGGAAAACAACCAAATTTAAAAATAAACAAAAATGTTGAGTACGTCACAATAAAAAATATATACATGAGTCTATGAGAAGCTGTTTATTATCATCAGTCATTGGGAAAATTCAAAATAAATTCATACTAGGATACCACTAGATACTAGAGTACCAAGCACTGGTGAAAATACAGAGATTGATATATTTCTGGTGGGCATATATATATTGTCACAAAGACATTGGAAAACTGTAGGACAGTGTCAGCTAAATTAAGCATGTACCTATACCACAACCCAAGAAATCCATTCCTGAGGACATATCTACAATATATACTCTAATACACATGTACACCAATGTATCCAGTAGCCTAACACATCTCAAGTCAAGAGCAGCCAGAAACAAATAGGAAGAAATATAAGAGTTGTCACAACAAATAGAAGATATATGAACGCTAAGGATATATCAGAATGTGTTAATAATTACATGAAATCAAAATAGCTAAACATACCAATTAGAGATGAATACTCTCAAGTTGGAAAATAAAGGAAATAGTCACCTACCTGCCACCTGTACAGCATCTGCAAAGTGAGTTCTAAGTATAAGGACATAGAAGGCTCAGACCAAAGGTTATGGAAAACGTATCTGATGCTAACAGGAATGAAAATATGGCTACATTACTGCCAGACAAAGTAAACTTCAAAAGTAAGAAGACCACTGGCTTAAAAGTAACCTCACAATAAAGGGGTCAGATCACCCAAAAGACATAACATTCTCAAGTATATGAGCATTCGACAAGAGGGCTTCAAAACACAAAATACAACAAGCAACAATGGAACAAACGAAAATCTGAGAACATAAAGAAGAAAAAGCAGAAAATCCAAAAGTATGATTAGAATTCTGGTTTCAGCTCTAGGTATAAGGAGTTTGGTAGTCCTCACTCTAACTTTACACAAATAAAAAGTGGAACAATCTGAACAGTCACATCAATTTATACCCTTTGGAGAAATGATTTGTAAGGTGAACTGCTTTTCCAGAATCTGAAAGACAACATATCCAGAGGACGAGTTCCTGAGATTGGCCTACCTGGAGCAGAGGCTGTCAGATGCCACCAACCCAAAGGAGCACTGGCTGACAAGCAGTGAGGCCACTGGCTGGGCTTTTGGAGAAGAGTGGAGTGAGAATGAGAAGTTCTTGGGGTTTCAGTCCTAGGCACCCTCACATTCCCTTGGGCTAATGAATAGGATTTTCCAACATTTATATAACATATCAAACCATAAATCCAGAGATACCTAAGGAGAATAATTGCAGTACATAAATACATAAGAATCAGGAAAAAATTAAGAATGAAAACACTATTATGTCTACGTATGTCATAAGCACACTTCAAAAAATTAATGAAGAGGAAAAATATTTTGGAGTCAGTCACTTCACCTAAACCATGGGGAAGCAGAATTATAAAGGTAAGAGCAGAAACCAGTAAGACTGAAGACAGAAAAACGCAAAGAAAATCACCCAATGCCAAGAGTTGGATCTTTGAGAAAGTCTATGATAGTGATAAGACTTTATTTCATAAGATAGTCTGATAAAGAGTAAAAGGAGAGAAGATACAAGTTACCAACATCAGGAACTAGAGGTAGGATTTCATTATAGATAGAACATTGAAGATAACAAGTGTATATGAAGAAAATCTATGTCCACAGATCCAGCAGACAAGTCCCCCTTCAAAGTCATGGACAATCAAATGTCAGTCAAGAAGCCAGGGGTGTGCTCATGAATTGCTAGAATCAACATAGTAAAAATGGCTATACTACCAAAACCTATCTATGTGTTTAATGCAATTCCCATCAAAATCCCAATGACTTTCATCACAGACATTGAAAAATCTACTCTAAAGTTCATTTGGAAACACAAGAGACCATGAATAGCTAAGGCAATACTCAGCAAAAAGAGCAATGCTGGAGGTATCACAATAACCAACTTCAAACTATATTACAAAGTAATAGCAATAAAAACAGCATGGTACTGGCACAAAAACAGACATGAAGACCAGTGGTACAGAACAGAGGACCCGTATATGAATCCACACAGCTACACACCTTATTTTTGACAAGGGTGCCAAAAACATATGATGGAGAGAAGACAGCCTCTTCAACAAATTTTGCTAGAAAAAGTAGTTATTGCTTACAGAAACTGAAACTAGGTCCATGCCTGTCACCATGTACTATTATCAACTCAAAGTGGATAAAGAACCTTAATATTAGACCTGAAACTCTGAAGTTACTACAGGAAAGAGTAGGGAATACTCTGGAAGCAATAGGTAGAGGCAAGGGCTTCCTCAGTAGAACTCAAGCAGTTCAGCAACTGAAAGAAAGGATGGACAATGGGACTACATGAAATTAAAAAGCTCCTGCAAGGTAAATGGATGGAAATGAAGAACATCATCCTGAGTGAGGTTAGCCAGGCTCAGAAGACCAAAAATCGTATGTTCTCCCTCATATGCGGACATTAGATCAAGGGCAAACACAACAAGGGGATTGGATTTTGATCACATGATAAAAGCGAGAACACACAAGGGAGATATGAGGATAGGCAAGAAACCCAGGAAATCAATACCAGTCAACTCCCTTTAGAGCTATCCTTATCTCAACTAGCAAAAACCCTTGGTCTTTCCTATTATTGCTTATTCTCTCTCTTCAACAAAGTTAGAGATAAGGGCAAAATAGTTTCTGCCTGGTAGCGAGAGGGTTGCGGGGAGAGGGAGAGGGCAACGGAAAGGGAGGGAGCGGGGGTGGGGGGAAGGGGGGAGAAATGACCCAAACATTGTATGCACATATGAATAAAAGAAAAAAAAAAGCTTCTGCACAACAAGAGAAATGGTCTCTAAATTGAAGGCACCACTCACAGAATGGGAGGAAAACTTTGCTAGCTACATATCAGACAAGGGACTGATAATCAAAATATAGAGGGAGCTCAAAAAACTAAAATCACTGACCCAATAAAGAAATGGGCAAATGAATGGAACAGAACTTTTTCAAAGGAAGAAGTCCAAATGGCTAAAAAACACTTGAAAAAAATGCTCACCATCTCTAGCCATAAAGGAAATGCAAATCAAAACCACACTAAGATTCCACCTCACCCCTGTTAGAATAGCCATCATCAAAAACACCACCACCAACAGGTGCTAGCGAGGATGTGGGGAAAAAGGAACCCTCTTACACTGCTGGTGGGAATGTAAACAATATGGAGGCTCCTTCGAAAACTAAAAATAGATCTGCCATATGATCCAGCAATCCCACTCCTAGGGATACATCTGAAGGAATGTGAGTCAGCTTACAACAGAGGCACCTGCACACCCATGTTTACTGCAACACTAGTCACAATTGGCAAGCTATGGAAACAGCCAAGATGCCCTACTGCCGATGAATGGATTAAGAAAATATGATATTTTTATACAATGGAATTTTACTCAGCCACAATGAAAAATGAAATTTTGTCATTTGCAGATAAATGGATGGAACTGGAGAACATCATCTTAAGTGAAGTTAGCCAGTTTCTTGGCTCAGAAGGCCAAAAATCACACGTTCTCCCTCATCTGCAGATTATAGACCTAAAGCAAATTCAATATTATGGGACATGGGTCACACTAAGGGGAGGCCGCACATGGGAGGGAGAGGGCAAGGGAAGGAAACCAAAAACATGAATGTGGTGGATGTGCTCACTGTACAGGAATAAAAAATCTTAAACTGGCCAGGGTCACTATGGGAAGCGGACCAGGGAAGAGTGAAGATGATTGGAAGAGATGAAGCAATTGGGGTTGTAACACATATATGCCTGGAAACAGCACAGGAATCTCCCTGTGTAGCTATCTTTACCTCAAACTGACAAAAATGCCATGTTTCTTATATTATCTTTAATGCTTTTTCTTCTACAAAATCAGAGAACAGGAGAGCAGGACAGGCTCTGCCTGGCCTGGGTGGGGGTCGGTTGGCACCAGTGGTTGGGGAGATGGTGGGGAAAGGGCTAGGAGGATGAATAAGGTGCAAATAATGTGCACACATGTATGTAAATGCAAAAATGATACCTGTTGAAACTGTCCCAGGAATCAGGGGAAGGAGGTGAAAAAGAGCAGTGGAAGGGGCGAATTCAAGTATGATATATCTGATACATTATAAAAGCCTTTGTAAATGCTACAGTGTACCCTCACCCAGCACAATAATAATAATAAAAATTAAAATAAAATAAAAAAGCAGCCATGGGTAAACCGAATAGCTCCACATAAAGAAGCTGAATTTCCGGAAGAAAATAAAAGTCATTCAGCTCTGGATGTTTTCACTAGTAAATTCTACCAATTGCTTAAGGAAAAACAATACCAATTCTTCAAAATCTCTCTCAGAAATTAGAATTAGGAAAATTAGTGAATACTTCCCACTTCATCGTTTTAGTCCAGCACTGTCCGAATAATGAAGGTGGAAAAAGAGATAACAGGAAAACTGGAGTCTGATATTCCTCAAGAGCACATAGAAAAATCCTCAGCAGAAACAGGTTAACACGCTGAATTCAACAATAAACAGAAAAAATTACATCATCACCAACAGGAGTTTGTCTTGGAAATGTAAGATTAAATGATGCAAAAATCAAGTGATACAATTTACCAACTCAACAGAGTAAAGAATACAATATGATCATGCCCGGATCTCAGCATCATTCATGGTAAATTCTGTCACCATCAAGAAAGGGGATCCACCCTGCAGGTAAATTATATTTAATGGAGACAAGCTAAATGTTCCTTCCAGATTTGGGGAAAAGCAAGGATGGTGGCTCTCCCCATTTGTACTCAGTGTCATACTGAAAGTCCAAGACTATGCAGTGAGGTAAAAAAAAAACAAATGAAAAGCATATGGGTACAATCACAGAAAGAAAATGTTCTATATTCACAGGAGATAATCTATTTAGACAATCCCAAAGACATTAAAGTATCTAGATTTAATGAATGAATTTAGTGAGATCACAAGCTACAAAGCTAATAGATAAAAACATCTGAACAACGAACATCTTATGCAATAGCTTCTAAAACCATTAAAAATGTAGTGATGTGTCTAACAAAATACAAGCAAGATCTAAGTGCTGAAAACCATGAGACAATAAAGAAAGACATCAAAGATGGTGCACATGTGATAAAGAACTTCTAGAATATTCCATTCTCAATATTTGATAACAAATTAATAATACATGGCAGTAATGTGAATGGATTCTTCATCAAAGAAGATATGTAAGTGGAAAAGAAATGCTTTGAATAGTGTTTATTGTCATTAGTAACAACAGAAGAGCCAACTGAAACTGCAGTGAAATACTACTCGATTCCTATTACAACAGCTTAAAAAAAGAAACCCCAAAAGCCACCCTGGAAAACTTTGACAGACTGTTAAGAAGTTAAACATGCACTTACTTTTTGACCCAGCATTCCCACTCTTAGTCTTCTTCTGAAGAAAACCTATGCTCACCCAAATTCTTGTATACAAATGTGCAAATCCGAATTATCCATCATTACTGACAATCCAAGTACCCAACAGTGAACCCCAAAGAAACTGTAGAGCATCCATGTAAGAAAACATTTCTCAATAGCAGTAAGGATGAGCAAACTACTGATCACACAAATGGTTAAATTTTCAAAGCATTTTGCCAAGTGAAGAAGCCACAGCCACGAGGCCATGCATTATATGACAGTCCCATGGTGTCCTGGAAAGAGAAATTACAGAAGTAGGCCAGTGTTGTCAGGGGTTGGGCTGATGTGAGAGGCTCACTGAGAAGGGGTGCAGGAGGCTTTTAGGGGTGAAGGAAATGGTTCTGTATGTTAATTGAGGTGGTGCTTTCATGTAAGAATTTTAACATGCATATTTTAAACAACTAATAAGGAGCTGGGGGTGTAGCTCAGTGGTAGAGCACTTGCTTAGTCTGTGTAAGGACCTGGGCTCAATCCCGAGAACAAAAAAAAAAAAAAACTAATAAAATTATACACTAAAAGGGAGAATTTTAGCTTACAAATTATTGCTCAAATATATCTGATTTTAAAATGATCAAGTGTAACTTTGTACTTTGCACAAAACTTTAGTCCATTTATAGATTTTAATAAGAGAGATAAACAATAATATAATTTCTGGTTTAAGAGTTCAATGTAACATATCAGAGAATTGTCTGTTAGCTGAGCTGGACATTTATACTTTCTTATATTTCACTTGAATGTATGTTACTGTGTTAGTTACTTTTTTTTTGTCACTGTGACCAAATACCTGACAGAAACATCTTAATTTTTGCTCATAATTTCAGAGGTGTCAGACCATCATGGTGGGGAGGGTGCGTCGGAGTGAAGTAGCTTACATCATGGTAGACAGAAAGGAGAGAACAGGGATCACGGGAAGGGGCCAGGCAAGATGTAGCCCCCGGGATACACTCCCAGTGACCCACTTCCTCTTACTGGCCCCACCTCCTACAGTTTCCACGACCTCCAAAATAGTGCCACCATCTGCAGACCAAGAATACAGCACATGACCCTGGAAGGACATTTCATTGTCCTACTGCAACACTCATTGCCCATCCCCATCCCCGCAGTGTCACTGTACATTCCCTACAGGTACAGCCTCCTTGACGTGTTTCCAACTGGGTGGTGGTGGAAGGAGAAGACATTACCTTCTCAAATGTCTCTTGGGAGAGCTTAGCTTGTGACAATTGGAGGCTGAAGTTTTAAAAACACCCTTGAAGTTTAGCAAGGAGGAGTGCCAAGGCATTCGATGTCAAGTCTCGTTCCCTCATCCAACAGCCAGCCTGTGGTCCATCAGAAGGGGACCTGGGAGAATTAGTACTTTCACAATCTCACTTTCCTTTTCTTCCATCCTGCACCCTGTCAGTGCCTCTCATCAACTGGACTGGGCTGGCTGGGATGAACCAGAATGTCCATCTCAATGACGGACACATGGAAGATAGCCAACAGAGCATCCTTCATTGGAAAGAATATTTCATTTGTCTGTCAAACTCTTTCCTTGTGTTCAGGGAGTCAAAAGAAATCTTTGGTCTAACAATGCTTTGTAGGATTGTTGGTTATTCATTTTCTGGTGATCTGGGGCTTCTATTTTTCTTGAGATATCTGTGTTATCCTTCAGTACAAACTAGGGCAAGAAGTCTCTAGGAGTTAATGGGAATGCCTCTTAGGAGTAAATAAATCTCATAAATCTAAATAATCTGATAAGGATTTGAAAACTCTTCCTGAAGTAGTAGAGAATGCTCATATGTCTTTGCTTACAAATGGGAAACAACTACAAACTCTAGTAAAAACCATAGAAGAAAATTATGACCTCCAAATTAGTACAATGCTTAAAAGCACAGACTTTGAAGCTAGTATGTGATGAAGTCCAGATCTCGTGTCTAGCTCTGTGATCATAGGTAAGTTACTTTCCCCTTCTTTTCCTCTTTACTTTTTGTTGTTAATGGGTTAAGAACGGGACCAAATGTACTTTTTAGAACAGGTAATTTCCCATAGAGTGGCATGAGACATGACTTTAAAAAGCAGATGACATCACCTTGACCAATTTAAACATTCTCTTTCAAGGGGCAAAGATTGAGTGAAATAGGTCTGTATTTCTTCCACTGGTCTACATTATTTGGTTTTGAAAAAATCAAGTTATATAACCCTAGCTTTGTGAGGTTCATCGTGTTTTTTTTCCCTTCTTTTCTAAAAAAGATTTGATTGCAGATGGTAAAATGTAACCACTTTTAATAATAAAAGTGTGTTGGCATGGACAGCCGGTTTTGGAGGTGAAGGAGTCAGGGCAGTGCAGAGTTGCTGGTTCACACCCCTCCCGAATGGCAGCCAGAGATACCTCCCATGGCTGATGTAATGAGAACGGATGAGACGTGGTCATACTTCATCAATTGGAGACTAAGCCGTGATGGTGAAACCAACAAAACTTGAAGGGAGGCAGGGGATACATGAAGCTTCTCCCGTGTCCCAGCATTAGTGAGCAGACATTGTCAGAAGAATAAATGCCGTGGTGTCCGTCTGCTTGAGTCGCCAAGATGAATACCACAGACAGGAGCTTGAACAGCAGGCGTGTTTCCACAGGTCTGGAGGCTGGAAGGCGTGCTCCAGGGAATACCTGATGCAGTCCCTCACGAGTTCCTGCTTTCTGGCTTGGAGAAGCCCAACTCCCCAGCCCGTCTCCTCTCATGATCACATGTGGCAGGAGGGGGAGAAGCACTCTGGAGTCTTCTTATAATAAGGCCACGAATCCCGTGGTGGGGGTCCCAAACCGAGCACCTCATCTAGGACTTGTAAACCTTTCCAAAGATCCCTCTTCCAAATACTACTGGTATGAGGGTTAGTTTCAACATATGAATTTTTTGGGGGAGGGTGGTGTCACAGACATTCTGTCTATAACACCATCTAATTTAAAATATGTTAATCACCAGAATAACTAAAGGCAATATAATTTTAATGGGAATGGAAAATAGGAGCAATGTTTATTTTTAAACTTAATTGCTGATGCATTGTTGGAATTCTTTTTACTATGTGAATATATTATTTTTAAAACAAAAAAGAAATATACTTTAGAAGCACCCACCAAATGTTCGTACTAAGCAGATAACGTCCCCATTAACTTTTTCTGGATTTAGAGGACAGGGCAGGACTACTGCTGAAATCTTTGTTAAAATACATCTTACACAGATCAGAGAAGAAAAATATCTTCATGTCTTTTCACAGAAAAATACAGTTTTAAATGTAATTTTCCTTAGATTTCTAAACACATGCTTTTCCCTAAAGCTGGTTTTAATCTTTAGGATCCACAGGAAAAGAGATAAGAATATTGCCATAATTGAGATATAAGAAAACACACACAGAGGTTGTTCTTTATGATTCCTAAGGGGCAAATCTGATCACTGTTTAGAAGGAGGATCTGAATAATCGGGATGTGTTGCATAGCTTTAAAAATAATTTGTTGGTGGCTGTTAGAGTTTAAACCAGTAACTCCTTACTTCTTTGTAAGGTAAATAGCTTTTTTGACTTCCAAATTGCAAGGACAAGTTAGGGTCAAGATCAGGTGTCTGGCTGATTCGAAATAAACAAGGCTGTCAAGGCGGCAGAAGAATGGCATACACCTGCCCCAGATACTGACAGGACCACCTATTTCTGGAAGCATTTGGACTCTGGGGAGTGCTCACGGGTCCAGAGGCTACTTAGTCAACCAGCCAGTTCTGGAGTCCGTTAATTCTGGAATTCATAATTCAATGCACATACAGCTGGTGTTTGAAGCCAGGAGATCTTTAAACTGTCTCTCTGCGAGAAACTTCCAGCCCTGGCTCTTCTTGGGAAGACAGAAGCTCTTCTTTAAAAGCAGAAGGAAAAAGGAGGTCAAGGTTAAACTCTGCTAGGGAAGGGAAGGGAAGGGAAGGGCAATAAACAAAAGAGGTAAAATAGCTGAATTGGGCTGTCTCTGACTGCACATTTGTCGTGGGCCGAGGCCCCTATTTGGGATGTGATGCTGTAATGACTCTTGGCTGTGAAGCCCACTGGTTTTCCCTCTCATTCAGCACAGCACAGAATTAAAAAGGCTACAATAATTACTGGTGATGGCCATTCAACAGGAGTCATCATTTCATATTTTATAGGGGCAGAGTAGCCTTCAAATTATCATTATTTTAAAATCTGTCTTTTTAATCAACTTGAGTTATCTTGACAGCCATATCCAGCAGCCTACCTTAAAATTCCATGGTATTTTCTTGCAGTGCTAGGGACTGAATTTAGAACCTCATGCTTGCTGTGTAAGTGCTCTTCCACTTCCCAGCACCACGGTATTTTCTAAGTCAATGTCTAGTTCATGAAGCCCTATTGCAACAGGTTCTCACTCCACTTTTTACATTTATATTAAGAAAGAACTTACAGCTCCTGTATGTTCAGGGTCCCATACCTTCCTCCTCCCAGGAAACACACATTTCCTTTAGAGTGGCGAGGGCAGGAAGTAGCCAGCAGATGCCTCCAACAAGGAATCAGAGTGACAGCCTGTAAGTCCTCAGATTCCCCCAGCTGATGCAAGCCAACAGCCAGTGGCCTCCAAAGTGTCACCGCTGCCAGACTAAAGGTTTTCAACTCAACTTTCACTTTATGAAAGCATCCTGGACATGGCTCAAGAGAGAGGAGAGATAAAGAAGGAACAATATAAAATCTGAAGCCATCTGTTGCGTCCTTCCTCCTGGAGCCCCTTGCTGCCAGGCTCCTGTGGATGGCTTTGGTCCACTCATATTTCTAGAGCACGCAGAAACCCTCCCTGTGAGCTCCTTAGAGTGTGAACATCAGAACTTCAATAGCCATGTTATGAGGTAATAAATACAATCTCCATCCTTCACATGGTAAAATACGATAGCAGCCACAAGCAAATCCAATCGAAAAAGAGGAAAAACCCACACATCGGCAAAAACCTACCAAGAGTCAAAGTTATTTCTTAGAAAAAGAAAAGAACCAAATTGCTGGGACTCCCTTGGGTTTTATTATGAATGTCCATTTCCAGGTTTTGTTACACTTTATTGCCTCAAAACATGAATGTGTCTGTGTCCAATGGGGACTGTTCGTCCCAGCCATTTCCAAGTGCTTTAGCCACAAACGCCCATTAAAGGTGCCCACTCTATTTCAGCTTTATCACATCGTTGTACTCTGAAGGGCTGAATGCAATTTAAAACATAAAATAAAACAATAATTTCTGCCATCTGAAACCTGCTTTGAAGAGTTCAGAGAAGACGGTGGAGGGAAATGGAGGAAGGAAATCGCCTTCATTCCAAGAGCTTCTGCCTTCTGCCACTGAAAACCCACGAAGTCCGGGACTGCAGTTTTCAAGGCTGCACAGCCATTCGGATCTGGCTATTTAACCTGAAGTTTTATGTTGGAGATTCTGACCAGGATATTCTCATTAAGCTGTTTTCCAAATGAATTGTTCCATGGAACTCCCTGAGACTCCCTTTCCATGCAATTCCAAAACAGCAAAAGTGCTCCCTCCTCCTGGTCCTAGAGTGTTTCTTTACTTATCTGTCATCTTCTCACTTCCCCTAGGATTCCTCCCCTGCCCCCCCCCACACCTCTACCTTCTCTGCCCTTCCAGGCAAGGTCTCCAGGCACTGGGTTTTCCATCCTGATCCTAGAGCCCCCTCTAGTCTTTATTGTTACACTGTCCATTGATGCTCACCTCAGGTAACTATGATGTTGCAGAATGACAGAACATTCACAGTTGTGACAAGGTGGGGGCTAAGGAGTCCTGAGTTCAAGAGAGGCCCCTTGGCATCCGACCTTCAGCACAGGGTTCTATAGCCATCAGAATCTTGTCCAACTTTCCTCACTCCAGTTTCCTCTTTGCTAAAGTGAGGCACAGAATGAGGTGACACGTGTGTTAAGGTCACCTCCTCAGAACAGGTCTGGTCTCTCTAGTTCTCCAGCCTCTCTGCTTCAGGACAATGATGTGCCCAACACTGTGACAATGTGATTGTGTTATGTTGCAGGTTATTACACATATGCTTCCCTACTGGGTAGTTACCCTCAAAGATAAAGACCGCCCTACTTACATTTGTGTTTTTCCCCAAGGGAGAGAAATAACAAGTAGTAATTGATCATTTCCATGATGGAATAATAGATCACCACAAAAAAATGCTAAGACAGGAAATTTCCTACATATACTAAATATGAAATATAAAACAAATGTCTATGTCCTCCCCCTCCTTGTACATGTGATGAATTGGTGAGTGCACTGTAGACAATCATATAACATAAAGTGCTACTCAGTGCAATAAAAGACACAGCTAAAGACCTGAGAGTGATTTACATCAGCATCTTTACTTTATAAACAAAGGAACAGAGGTACTGAGGATGGAATGGCTTTATCAGACCTCATGGTTGGTTACTGACGCATTTGAAACAAGATCCAAGTGTCTTGAATCTCAGTTCAGACTCCAGTCACCACTTCCTCTACTTATTTGTTTATTTACTAAATACATACATTATAATCTTCTTAAACCTAATAATTGTGTAATCTTCTTTGATATGAATTCACTTAGAGATTCTTGATAAATGTTTGAAAATAATGGTGATGATGGTTGTGATAATGATGTTGGTAATGAAAGATCATTTTAGGTGATAACATCTTGGTGTTTCCATCACATTTCCAATATCTACCACATGTACTGGAATAAAAAAACCCACAATTCTTGTCTTTTGAAAACGACAAGGAGATTTATTAGCAAATTTGAAACTTAAGTGCTATGGTTAATTGTGTTCTATTTTTACATAAATGTCCATATTGTTTTATAAAAATGATAACTGCATTTCCACTTTTGGGATTCTATTTGACTAGATAATCTGAAGTCTCCTTCTGTCACAGTATAATTAGATCCCAGAGAAAACATAGAAAACTTATTTTTACTCTTTTGTTGAGTTCAGAGAAAATAAAAGATATCTCCAAAGAAAAACACACAAATAAAAAAGTGATAGAAACAAACCACTGAAAAGTGTGAAGTGAATAGATTTAAAGATTCAAAGATTGCCCAAGAGACAAATGTCTGCATCACTTATCGATGGAAACGATGGAAACTGTTCCATCGTTTTGCATGTCCCAGCAAAATGCTGGGTAGGGTGGGAATTACCAGATTGCTCACACAGTTCCTTACTCAAGACCCATGAATGCATCCAGTGGCCCACCTTGATTAATAGCACAACTGACTACCAGAAGAAGAAAATACAAATTTCTGGAAGAAAGCAATTCCAACTTAAGCCTCAGATTTCTGCAAAAAAGAACTAAATAGATTTTTTTAGAAATAAAAAGGTTTAAACTTCACAATACACAAATAAGGCAGAGAATTATGGGATTGGAAGGTGATATGAAGCAAGAGAGAAAATTAGCAATATGAAAGAGTCAAGAGACCTTCAAGATGGAAGAAGGTCAACCTGGAGACCCAGAGAGCAGACTAGAGAGAATGGAGGAGTGGCAGTATTCGGAAAGAAAATGGATGGAGGTTTGCAGGAAGTGATCAAAGGAAGGGGTTGTCTGATACAGGAAGCAGTGTAAGTTACAAATGAAATATCCATGCTGGATACATTCTAACAGAACTATGAATCCTCAATAACAAAAAAATCCTAAAATCTGCTGCCATAGAAAAGAGGAATCACTTACAAATGCACAAGAATAGAATGAAAAGATTTCTCGGTAATAATAAAAGAAGTAAGAAAATGTCTTAAATATCATCTTCAAATTTCTAAGATAAAACAACATCCTAAAATAGAATGATGAACCGCAAACTAAGTTTGAAGAACCAAAGGGGAAAAACCCACATTTTTCATGGGAAAAAACAGAGAGAAATGATCTGTGAAGGAAAGCAAGAAGGAACCGTAGCCAAAGAACTTGGTGTACAAGCAGAAAAGTCTAAAGGAATGCTTTTGGAGGAAGACTAATTTCCAAAGCTCTTTTGTACATCATAGTGTCAGTGGCTATATATATATATATATATATATATATACATATATATATATATATATACTGTATGTTTGTAGATTGGTAAGCTTTTAAGCATTCTCACCACAAAATGAAGACTGCAAGGTGATGCATAGGTATATGTAATTTTCACTTGTCAATTTAAATCATTAATTAAAGAAACATTTCACATAAAGTGATATTAGTATCTACTCATATGTTTCTGAACAATTATAAAATGTTATAAAAAATAATGGCAAGCTAGATTTAGAACTATTTTAGCTACTTGTTGTAGATATTTTGCAACATTGAAGAGTACGTTACTAAGGAAGGCACTTCTACTGCTGTATGCTCTACCATTTTAGCTTATGTGTACTTCTAGTCACCAAAACTGAAAACAGGGTAAGTCACTATTCAAACACCCCAGAATCTCTCACTCTTGTCTTCTCACTCTGACACTCCTCCCTCCCCAACATCCTGACAACCACTGATCTGACATTATTCTTATATTTTTGCCTTTTCTAGGATGTCATATACATAGCATCATAAAGCTTGTAACCTTTCTAGATGGGCTGCTTTGTTTCAGCATAACTGTGTGAGATTCCTCCAGTTATCGTGTGTATCATTATTGTGTGTATTGTTATCATGTGTATCATTATTGTGTGTATTGCTGACCCCTCCCATCAGCTGAGTAGTCTTTTTCTTACACAGCAGGTGTAAATCACAACACTTGTGATCCATCCACCTACCGAGAGACGTGGGTTTTCAGTTTGGACAGATGTGAATAAGTCTGCTCTAAAAACTTGTGTACATGCTGTTATGTGCACATAAGAATTTGTTGTTTTGTGTTTTTCCATGTAGGACATTTGGAGGCAGGGTGGCTGGGCCATAGAGTAAGTGGATACTAACTTCACAAGAAACTACCAAGGGCTTTCCAGAAGGACTGTGCCATTTGATGTCAGCACCCAGGATGCATGCGAGTTCCAGCTGCCCCATCCCCGTGAGCACGTGCTGGTGTCCCTACTTTCCACGTCAGCCATTCTAGAGGATAATAAGGCATCTCGCTGTGGTGTGGATCTGAATTTTCCTAACACCCAGTCATGTCAAGTGTCTTTTTGTGTATTTATTCTCTGTGTTCTTCTTTGTTGAAATTTCTGTTGAAAATTTTGTCCATTTTTATTGAAAGTTTTTCCTTTTCTTACTAAGTTTTGATATCCCTTTCCAATTCTAGATACAAATCCATTGATGAATATGGAGCTTGCAAGTGACTTCTCCTGGTTGTTGACATTGTTCTGGATATCTATGATATTTTTTGCAGATCAAATTTTTAACTTTGAGTATCAGTTGGGCCTAATCCATCAGGTTTTTAAAAAAATTATTATTATTACAAGCAGCATGCTTTTGGCTTCAAATAAACTCTACCTAAACCATGATAAAGGAAAGTCTCTTCTGCATGTCACTTTCAATGCTGTGCAGTTTTATGTTTCATATATTAATCTATGATACATTTACAACTAATTGAATTATCTTTTAAAAACTCTAAGATTTAGTTTGAGGTTCATTTCTTTGTATTTATATGTCAAATTGCTTTAGTTCCATTGGTGAAGTGACTTTTCTTCTGCATTGAATTTCCTGTTCCCCTTGTGCTAAATCACTTGAGCGCATGGGAGTGGCCTTTCATGTTCCATTCTCCTCCACACAAACATGGCACATCACCCCACTTTTTAAGACCCTTCATGAGTGCTCTTATCACATTTTTACTCTCCACAATGTAGACACTTCATGTATTTTGTTACACGTAGCACTCAA
The DNA here is from genome assembly GCF_047511655.1 of Castor canadensis. Lineage (NCBI taxonomy): Eukaryota > Metazoa > Chordata > Mammalia > Rodentia > Castoridae > Castor > Castor canadensis. Next base: position 3,414,090 of record NC_133389.1, on the reverse strand, counting down.
GTATTCCATTTGGGGCAAGAATGGTGTAAATGCTAACTTTCTAGACTAGTAGTTCCAAGTGCTTATTGATTGTTTTTAGAAATATGATCGGTGTTTGCGTGTTGACTTGTATCCACAACCTTTGTAGATGAATTTATTAACTCCAAGAGTTTTCTTTAAATCCTTGAGATATTTTGTAGACAACCAGGTCAACTGAGGTTAGAGGTAGTTTTTTATCTTCCTTTTCATTTTGCATCCTTTTTCTTCTTCTGCCTTATTGCACTTGCAGGGACTTTAGTTTGACAGACAATGAGTGGTAGGGTAGGCATCCTTCTCCAGATCCTCCTCACAGAAGGAAACTGTTTTCATCACAAGTGTGATACTGACTGTGGTTCTCTGTGGATGCTGTTACCAGATTGAGGAAATTCCTCTTCCATTCCTAGTTTTCTGACAGTTTTTATCATGTGTGGATGACAAATGCTTTTCATGCATATGTTGAAATAAATATTTTTGGTCTTTTGATATGGTGCATTACATTGGTTGGTATTTGAATGTTGCTAATGCTTGCAAATATTTGAATGTTGAAACAGCACTGCATTCGTTGCTGGGAGAGCTATGTTAGGTCAAGAGCTATGTTACCCATTTTAAAATAACTGGATTTAATATTTTCTTCAGAACTTTGGTCTATATCATGAAATGATTGGTTTGGAGCTGAGCTTCTTTTTTTTTAACTGATTTTGTCTTTCTCTGCCTCTGGTAGCCTTATAAATTGAATTAAGAAATATATCCTCTTCTTCTCTTTTCAGAGTGTTTGTGTGGAATTCTTATTATTCCCTCATGAAATGCTGGTATAATCCCCTGGTAAGCTGTCTGGGTATTAGTGTTCTGTTTTTGAAAGTTTTTAATCATGTACTCGGTCATCTTAGTACACAGAGGACCATGCTGATTATCCTTCCTCTGGAGTGGGGTAGAATTGTTGAATTGTATTCAACAAAATTTAGACTTTCTGGATGGCCAGTTGTTTGTAGCGTCCTCTTGCTTGACAGGTAATCTCTGTGAAATTGGTAATGATGTTCATTCTTCAGTCACAGTATTGGTAATTCATGGTATTTTCTATGATATATTGGTCTTTTCAGATTTGTCAATTCTATGAATTGACATAAAGAATGGATTTTTATTCCATTTTTGCTTTCGTGTTTTGTCTCCATTTAACACCACGTATTTTTCTCATATCTTGCTATTTCCTTCCTTGTGCTTGTATCCATTTACTGTTCTTTGTTTCTTAGTTTTTAAAGTAGAAATCTCATGCAAATGATGCAAGATACTCTTCTCTAATGTAAAGATCTCATTATAAATTTCTCTCTAAGCACTTCTTTGACTATATCTCCAAATTTATGCTTACATAGTATGCATTTTAATTTTGTTTAGTTTATAATAATTTTTAGTTTCCTTGGATACTTCCCCTGGGTTTGGGGGTTAAGTTCTAAAAATTTGAAATCTTCCAGAAATCTTTCTGATTGATTTAGAGTCTGATTCCATTAGAGTCTGAGAACATTCTTTGTGTAGTTTCTGTTTGTTTCCGTTTGTCAAGATATTTAATGGACTATTGCATCTGTATTAGTGAATGGTCTGTTTTCACTTGGGAAGAAAGTACAGCCTTCTGCTGTTGGGCGGTATCTTTCATACATGCCCATGAAATCTATTTAGTTTATAACGATTAAATAAATTCTGTGTGTCTGCTGATTTCCTGTCACTTATTCTATTAAGTAACCAGAGAGGAATGCTGAGGCTTTTGTCAATAGCTGTGGATTTTTCTGTTTTCATTTCTGTTCTGAGTTGTGCTAGTCTTTTGAAGTTCTTTCATTAAATGCATAAACTTTCAGAATCACTAGTCTTTTTTTGAAGAGCTGATTTCCTAATCTTTATGTGCTGTCCCATTTCCCTGATAGCATTCCTTCCTCTGAAGTGTAATTCTCCTGATATCAATATAGATAATGTGGCTTTCTGTTAGTTACTGTTTACAGGATACATCTTCCTTCTTTCTTTTTTAATTTATCAATGTCTTTATACATGAAGTGGCTTGCATATCAACTGTATTTATTTGGATTTAGTTTTCTTTTTAGTCAACTTGACAATCTCTGTTTTGTAAAGCTGGTGTGATCAGACCATTCACATTTTTTAGCCAAGCATTTTATTTTAAGGTCATGAGAGAGGCACATGCTTTGGGTGAAGAAATAATGCAGAGATATCCTTGTATCTTTCTTCCCCATCTTCTCAAGATGTTACTATCTTGCAAAACAAAACTATGGTCTGACATCAGAAGGAGTGTTAAGGTTGACACGGATACATTTCTCTATTCTTACTTGTGTTCTCCTAGTATTTGTCCTGGTTGTTCTGTGTATGTAGGTGTGTTTCATTTTATTCAATTTTTTCATGTACTTTGTGTATCTACCTCCACCCCAGTCAAGATCCTGACCTTTTATGCATCCACAAAGATCTCTCAAGCTGCCCTTCTGTAACATCACTCACACTTCTTTCTCCCACTCTATCCCCAGTCTTTTGTGGCCACTAATCTGGCCAACATTTGATGTGTCATTTGTAGACAGTTATACCCATGGAAGCATATGGCGTGTAACCTTTGTGGAATGGCATTTTCTCACAGAGCAGGTTCCCTTTGGGAGCCATCTAGGTTGAGTGTTTCAGCAGGGCACTCTGTTTTATTGCTGAATAGTGCCCCTTAGTTTACACACACCAGAGTTTGCTTATCCATGCAAACCACTGAGTGACCTCTGAATTATTCGAGTGTTTAGCTGCTATTAACATAGCTGCAAGGAACAGTCTTATAAAGGTTTTCACGTAAACATGAGATTTCATTTTCTGGAACACGTGCCCAAGAGTGCAATTTCTGGGTTGTGTGGCACTTTTGTGTTTTATGAGGAAGTGCCAGACTGTATCTCACAGCAGCTGCATCGTTTCACATACCCACCAACAGCGTATGACCAACCCATTTCTCTGTATCCCTGCCAATAGTGGGTAATGTCACTGTCTTTTGTTTTGTGCATTTTGATAGTTATGGAGGGTAGCTCACTGGACTTTTAATTTGCATTTCCCTAACAGCTAATGATGCTGAATGTCTTTTTATGGGCTTCGTTCCCATCCGTATATGGTCTTCAGTATGTCTCCCTCACGTTTTGCCCCTGTTCTAACTGGATTGTTTGAAGTTTTTGACTGGTGAGTTCTGAAATTTCTTTTATATATTCAAGGTATCCTTTTCATGAACTATGACATTTTCTACCATCCTGTAGTCCTCTGAACAGTATCTCTCAAGAGCTCCCATTCCATGGGAGAGAGGACCTGGGATTCCTGCTTTTGCCAAGTTGAACCTGAGATATGCTGGGGGTGAGAGGCCTTCTTCTGCTGTGTGGAGGATCTGAAGATGCCCTGCTCCTATGGCTTCTCCAGTCTGTGGGTCCCTAACTGGGTCTCTTCACTTTCTATCTTGCACAGCTCTCCTTTGATTGTTTCTTGCATTCTTTCCAGAGTTTGCACAGTGATCTAGCTAGGGGAAGCTGAGAGAGACAAGTCTATGCCACACAGTGTGCACCAGAAGTAGATTCTTCACAGTCAGCATGATGGAGCAGACCTGAAGCCAACGTCCACTGCAGTTGTGTTCCACTTCTCCAATGGTTCTTCATTTTCTAATTTCCAATCTGTGTTCTTTCTCTTGGGTTAAGCAGTTTTTTTGATTCTTCTTATTTTTTTATGTTGACTTATTGTTATATCTCACTTTTCTAAAAATGTGGCCATTGATTTTTGTGTCTACCTTCAAATAATATTACATCTCGTGAAGTGTTAAGTCTTACAACAACGGTTTTCCAATTACCGTCAGCCATATTGGTGCTATTGTTTGTCCCTACTTATGCTGAAACACACTGCAACTGCTCCTGTGCTTTACATAGCAATACTCTTGCACAACAATTAGAAATAAGCAAAAAAGGGAATTTTTTCTTTGTTCTTCATTTATTTCACTTCCAGCACTCTTCCTCTTAAGGCACAATTTTCAGTCGGATATATTTCTTCTACTTGAAAGCTTTTTAAAAATAATTTTTCTTTTATCTTGAGAGGGTCGGCTGACCATAAATTACCTAAATTTTAATTTTGATTTTTTTAGAGAGCATTTTTTGAGAAATGTTTTTGCTAGATATCACATTTTCAATTTTTGTCTTTCAGGTTTTAAAATTTTTCCCTTCATTGTCTTCTGTCTAGCATGGTTCCAGATAGGAAGTCAGCTGTTTCTTAGCTTTGTTTCTCAATGTTCACTGTGTCTTTCTGCTCTGGTTGCTTTCAATATTTTCTTGTTTGATTCTAATTTCAACAATTTGCATATGTTATGCATAGGCATGTGTGTGTATGTGAGCATGCATGTGTGTGCTTGTGTGCTTATGCATGTACATGTGTGGGTGCACACGTGTGTTTGTGCATGTGTGTTTGTATATGTGTGCACATATATTTGTTTTGTTTTGCTGTGACTTTGGGGGCAGTTATTTTGTTGAATGTTATCTGAACTTTGTGGGTCTGTACTTTGATACCTATGTTAAATCTAGAAAATTCTTGGACTTCATTTCTTCAACTAATTTTCCTACTCCATCCTTTCTCTTTTTTTTCTGGGATGCTGTTACAAACACTTTCAATCATTTGTGTCTGCCTCTTCACCATTTTACGTTGGCTGAACTTAAATTTCAATTCTTACTTTGGTCACTTGACATACACTGAAAAGAACTTAGAAGGTATTTTTCATCTCTGTTGTGGGGCTTTTCACTTGTAACATTTTCATTTTATTTTTTCCATTCATAGTGGTTTGAGAGGTGCTCTCCCAACCAAAAACAATATACATATGCCTGAACCTATGAATATAGCTCTTTTTAGATAAAGGGTCTTTGTAGATGTTGTTAAGTTAAACGTCTTGAAGTAAGATTATCTGGGATTCCCCAAGAGGACCTTAAATCCAAAGACAAATGTCTTATATGATCCAGAAGATGAGAGTACCCAGACCTAGGACAAGAGAAGGACATATAAAAATGGAGGAAGAACTGCAAAGAAGTGACCAGGAGCCAAGGAACTACTGGGTCATAAAAACCTGGATGAAGGAGAGGACCCTTGGTCAGACCTAGAGATAATGGAAAGGTTCTAAGTGAGTCTGGTCCTCTACCCACAGGCCTGCTCTGCACCCACATCTGTGCCACATTGCACATTTTCTTCTGTATGAACACCTGGGGTTTGTGGGAACAGTTCTGAAAGGAACTATGAGCTTGAAGAATCTCCATTAGCCTCAGGGATTTCACAGTATTCTACAAGGCCTCACCATGTACACAGTGCTCTACTAAGCCCTTCTTACTGTGCCCAGTGCCCCTGTCCCAGATAAGTGAGCGGCAAGCATTCTGAACCCTAAGGTGTCTGTTTGTCTGTCCCTTTCAATTTTGTGAGCTCTTGCCCAGTAGATCAAGAAAAAGAGATGAATTTGAAGTTGTTTGGGTTGTTTTTAGTTAGGTTTGGAAGAAAATTCTTTCCAGCTCATTACATTCATATGTGAAATACTGATTTTAAAATTTTGATCCACTTCTTCATGATATGTTCTCCTGTTTATTTATTGATACATTAGATTTGCAGAATCTTGGTAGTGATTTTTGCATCTTTATCCACAGGTATACTGTCCTGTAGACTTCTTTTTCTCTAATCTTTTTATTTTGTTTTGATATGAGCTTAATGCTGACTTAAAAAAAAAAACACTCGGGAAGTATTCTTTCTATTTTCTGGAAGATTTGGAGGGGTTTTGTTATTATTTCTTACCTTAATGTTCATATTACTTTAACAGAATTTACCAACAAAGCCATCTAAATCTGAAACTTATTTTTTGAAAGAGGTAAATATTTTTAGTTATCCATTCAGTTTCTTTAGAGGGCATCTATTTCTTCTTGAAGCATTTGGTAATGTGTGGATTTCAAAATATTTGTCCATTTCATTAAACAGATGTTATGTTCTTAAAATAAACTTTCCTTTGTCTTCTAATATGTGCAGAATATCTAGTAGTACTGATTGTTTGCTCCTTTCTTATATTATTAGTCTTGAATCTGTTGGGTTTGTAGTGATGCCTCCCTTTTTCATGTCTGACATGGTAATGTGATTTATTTTCTATTCCTTCTTGATTATTGTGGTATAAAAGCAGAGCAATTTTCTCCTTGGAGACTTGGTTTTTTATTTCATGGGTTTGTTGGTCCACATTCTAATTTATTTATTCCTAATCTTATCTTTATTTCCCTCCTCTTATTTACTTGAGATTAATTTGCTCTTCTTTTGATATTTTTATATCTGGAAACTTAGACCATCGATTTTAGGCTGTTCTTTCATAATGTGATTATTTAATGCCACACATTTTCTGCAGGGCACTGTTTTGACTACAATCACATATTTTGAAATGCTAGCTTTTCTTCAACTCAATTAAGGTTATTTTAGAATTTACTTTTAATTTCTTCTTTGGTCCATAAGTTATTCTGCTATACATTATTTAATTTTTAAATACTTAAGGATTTTTCACATATCTTTTTGTTACTAATTCCCATTCAACTCAATGTGTCCAGAGAATATGCTTTGCATAACTTCAATGTTATAAAACTTAATTTTGTTCTTATTGCCAATGTTAGTCAAGAGCAATTGTCATGAAATAAAGCTTTCCTAGATTTCCCTGTGGTTTTGAAAAAATTCCTAGCTTCCTAACACATTTTACATATAATGAAAATCTGATACAGATGCATTTGTTTAGTTTATTCAGTAAGGGTAATAATAAAACTTCTCTACTATCTACCAGTGGCCAAAGAGTTACTACCAGAAGATGCCAACATTGAACAAAGTTCAAGATATTTAGCCCATCTCTGAGTCATAAAACCCAAGACTCATGGGCTCATTCCTGGGGAAAGATTTTCCTTAAATACTGAAGGGCATATGAGTGTGCATGTATCTGTCTACGTGAGTGTGCATGTATCTGTCTACGTGTCTGTGCATGTGTGTGTCTGCATGTGTGTCTGTGTCTGTCTCTGTGTTCTTTGTGTGGCTCAATGTCTTTGTGTGTGTGTGTGTGTGTGTGTGTGTGTGTGTCTGTTTCTGTCCATCTCTGTGTTTGTGTGAACCTGAGAGAGAGCCTGATCAGGCAAGACATGCCCCAACCTTCTGGCAGGGCCAAGCTACAGTGCAACCCTGGAATCTTTTCTCCTTAGGGAACCTCAATTCAGCTCTAAGGCCTCCAAGCTGATTTTCTGTCCCTCCCTTACATAGATAATTTCCTTCACTTAACGTTAATCAGTTCTAGACAGAAAGGACATCTACAGAAGTTGCAGCAATGCCCAGAGTAGAATTTGGTTGAGAAACTTGATATCTCTACCAAATCAACACATAAAACTGACTCTCACACTCACCTGTGGGCATATGGCCATTGGAGCGGGAGTAATACCATGGGTTCTTGTCAAATCACCTTGGGGGGAAATATTAGAAGCAAAAGGAAGATTCAGTACACTTATTATTTCCTGGGGTGTAGACATATTTAACCAGAAATCTGTCTTTGGTCCAGAATGCCTCATGTGTGAATTTAGGGTAAAATTAATAAATATGACTATTAAAACCCCAACAGTCATCTAGCCATAAAGCTATCACTTTTAAGAGAAAGTTTAATAACTAGTTTAATTAAATGTTACAGTTTTGAGAACTTCCAAACCATGTACCAAAAATATTGCTGTAACTCAGTTGAAAGTCTCCACATCCATCTGTTGACTGGGGATAAAATTTGTCTGTTGTGGATATTTACTATTCAGTTATAGAAACAGTTAAGTTGGCTTAACTTTATTTCCTGCATTGGTATTTTCTTTTATCAACTTACTTTGAGAATTCTTCTATACTGAACTCATAATTTTATCAAATTCTTTTATGATAGGAGGCACATAAAGGTATTTGCTGTTATTTCCTGAAAGTGTCTTTTCTCCCCAATTGTGTTTTGCTCATAACATTTATGTTTCTTTTTTATTTCAATAACTAGTATTGTCATCAATATAGTATTTATTTATTCAGTTACTTACTTACTTATTTAGGCCTTGAGGATTTAGCTATGAAAGTGGAAGACAGAGTGCCCAGGCTTATGGGCTTTAATTCTTACAATGAAAGGCACACCATCAACTCAACTGTAAGCCCCATTTTTGTCTTATCAGAAGCCTGTCCTGCCCCCTTCCAGCCTGGAGTGTATTCTGGGCCCAAAAGAATATTCTTTTTTTTTTTAATTTTATTATTCATATGTGCATACAAGGCTTGGGTCATTTCTCCCCCCGGCCCCCTCCCTTACCACCCACTCTGTCCCCTCACTCTCCCCCTCACCCCCTCAATACCCAGCAGAAACTATTTTGCCCTTATTTCTAATTTTGTTGTACAGAGAGTATAAGCAATAATAGGAAGGAACAAGGGTTTTTGCTGGTTGAGATAAGGATAGCTATACAGGGAGTTGACTCACATTGATTTCCTGTGCGTGGGTGTTACCTTCTAGGTTAATTCTTTTTGATCTAACCTTTTCTCTAGTTCCTGGTCCCCTTTTCCTATTGGCCTCAGTTACTTTTAAGGTATCTGCTTTAGTTTCTCTGAGTTAAGGGCAACAAATGCTAGCTAGTTTTTTAGGTGTCTTACCTATCCTCACCCCTCCCTTGTGTGCTCTCGCTTTTATCATGTGCTCAAAGTCCAATCCCCTTGTTGTGTTTGCCCTTGATCTAATGTCCACATATGAGGGAGAACATATGATTTTTGGTCTTTTGGGCCAGGCTAACCTCACTCAGAATGATGTTCTCCAATTCCATCCATTTACCAGCGAATGATAACATTTCGTTCTTCTTCATGGCTGCATAAAATTCCATTGTGTATAGATACCACATTTTCTTAATCCATTCGTCAGTGCTGGGGCATCTTGGCTGTTTCCATAACTTGGCTATTGTGAATAGTGCCGCAATAAACATGGGTGTGCAGGTGCCTCTGGAGTAACAGTCTTTTGGGTATATCCCCAAGAGTGGTATTGCTGGATCAAATGGTAGATCAATGTCTAGCTTTTTAAGTAGCCTCCAAATTTTTTTCCAGAGTGGTTGTACTAGTTTACATTCCCACCAACAGTGTAAGAGGGTTCCTTTTTCCCTGCATCCTCGCCAACACCTGTTGTTGGTGGTGTTGCTGACGATATGGCTATTCTAACAGGGGTGAGGTGGAATCTTAGCGTGGTTTTAATTTGCATTTCCTTTATTGCTAGAGATGGTGAGCATTTTTTCATGTGTTTTTTGGCCATTTGAATTTTTTCTTTGGGGAAAGTTCTGTTTAGTTCACTTGCCCATTTCTTTATTGGTTCATTAGTTTTGGGAGAATTTAGTTTTTTAAGTTCCCTATATATTCTGGTTATCAGTCCTTTGTCTGATGTATAGCTGGCAAATATTTTCTCCCACTCTGTGGGTGGTCTCTTCAGTCCCATTTACCTATGCTATCTCTTAGCTGCTGTGCTGCTGGGGTTTCATTGAGAAAGTTCTTACCTATACCTACTAACTCCAGAGTATTTCCTACTCTTTCCTGTATCAACTTTAGAGTCTGTGGTCTGATATTAAGGTCCTTGATCCATTTTGAGTTAATATTGGTATAGGGTGATATACATGGATCTAGTTTCAGTTTTTTGCAGACTGCTAACCAGTTTTCCCAGCAGTTCCAAAAGAATATTCTTAAAGCTCATCTGCCTGGACGATGCAGTTCAAGTGCCTTCTTGGTCACAAGAATGTCCCACAGTTGTATGGTGATAACTTAGGCTTATCTTGTTTTTACCCAGGGCCACCCTCTGCAAACTAAAGGGCTTGGTGAGAATTCTGGAGATTGAACTGATTCATGTTCTGAGTGCTGTTTTTTGGAGGCAGGGAGAGAATCAAAATTTCACCCTGATTGTTCAGAATCCTCAATTTCTTACCTACTATGATCTGTTTTCTTGAATGACTGCTCGTGGCAAATTTTGACCTCATGTTAAGTTTGATGCATCAGTTTACATCTGTATGTTCAATTTATATTTGTGTGTTTTGTCCCTGTCAATTCTTTTTTCTCAGGTCACATGAATGGCATTCTATGACCCTCTTTGCCTGAAAATCAGCCCTTAATTTAGGATAGTTATTTTAATGTCTTCTGGAAGAAAATTCCCTGATCTTTCAGGGAAAGATCTTCCCTGTCTTTCTGCAGTGTCCACAGGCGTTCAAACAGATGACCCTGTCTGTCAGTTTCACACAGCCACATCTGTAGCTCTAAGTGAGTATCTGAAATCAATAGAGATGGGATTGTGGTAATTAAATTATAGCACTTACACATAATTACACTTATGTAAAAAATATCCACCCCTACTCAGAGCTGCTCCTGAATATGACGGATATAAATCTCAGTAAATGATCAGCTGTCCTGGGCGGGGAGGGGGGAGAAGGAAGGGTGTTAATCTTTAAAATTATGCCGGGAAAAATTAGGATACTGGAACTACTTCACTTCAGAGAAACCATCTGATTCAAACTCCAGCTTAAATAGGCACTTTTCAGTAATTTTCATCTCTGAAAATTAATTTAGATGAAATTCTTTCTGTGAGTCTTCATGCTGAAGAAACTCATCTCCTAGTTTGAAGACCAGGCCAGGCAGGCTTAGGTCAGACCACACCCCTCCTGTCATCTGGAACCGGTGGGATGCTCACCACCCAGTGTGCATGAGATCCTTGATCAATAAATGGATGCCCATATCTGGAGGGGACCCAAGAGGGGCATCCCTCTGTAGGATGAACCACCACATCTGTGAGCGAGAAAGCCACCTGTTATGGGATTTATGGGAGGAACTGAGGGACATTTGTCCAGAAGCTTAGGGACAGTGGTGAGCATGACACATTCTTCCAAGTACTGGAGTCCTGTCAAGGGAAACGTGAAGATGGTTCACCTGTGTTGCTTCAAACAAGAGTTGAGAACAGCGTTGGTATGGCGGTTAAATGTTCGATGCAACGCTTGTTGTTCTGGGCAACAGAACAACACACAGCAGGACAGGGGGTGAGGTCATCATGCTCTGGGGGAGGTCCCCATGCTGGGTGAGCTGACAACAACACATCTCCATGTGAACAATTATGACTCTCACCTCCAGCTCTGAAGCTTTCATTTGCTTCCCCTTATTTTTCTCCAGGCACATTTTCAAAACACTCCTGACTCGTTTGCTTTTATTCTTGAGCTTACTTCCCACTTTCTGTGCTTCAACTTACTGCTCGCAATTGTTTTCCTCTTTCTCTTCTCTGTTTTTAACTACAAACCCTATTTCATTTCAACGGACCTCAAGGACTTTGTGTAATCTCATACTGGTGCACCCTGGACCCAGGGTACCTCTTGTAACCTCCTCAGGTAGAAGGGAGTGAGGATGGACTCGAAGCAGTGGCCAGGGCCACATTGATGGAAGACCCTCCTTGTGTCTTCTAAGCACAAGAAAAGTGTGGGTAACCCAGGCCGGTTCCAGGCAGCGCTGGCTGTTGTGTCCCAGCTCTGTCCAGAGAGCTGCTCCACGATGTCAGTCACTTCATGTTACTAATCACTATCCTTACATTAGTCAGTGCAGTCACTTCATTTGGTTAAATTTTCACCTCTTCATTAAATTTTCCTGTCCAACTTATTCTCACCTGTTCAAACCATTTTCATTGCTTTGTTAATTTAGACCAAAATAACAAAACAATGACAAAGAAATACCAGTTGCTGAGTGTGGGACTCAGGCCTGCACATTCTGGCCACCTGGCTGAATGAGGCTGGGTCCCCCACTTTTGTAGACCTCGCGGTGTACCCAGAATGACACATGTGGACGATGTGTTGGGTGAGTCCAGCTCCCTGAATTGAATCAGCTTTGGATTGGGCGGCCCTGGAAGGTGTTCCCATGTATAGCTGGGTTGTCACTGCACACTGACAAGTTCAGGAGTGTTTTAAGAGTGACAAGGCAAACAAGCCAACAAGTGATGGGCCCGGACTGCGGGAAGGAGCCCTGCCTGGGCTCATGTAGCCAGGTGTGCCAGGATCATACTCTGTGACCGCCCTGCCACACACTTGGTTCTCACTTCCATTGAACAGCTGGCAAATGGAAGCACAGATTCTTACAATGATTTGAAGAGTTTCTGTCACAACTGGAGGACCTTATTAGACTCAGGCTAATGGAAGGCGACACATGCAAGCAAGTGTTTCTTGTCCTGCTTGTAATACCGAATGTCCACTTTCCTATCAATCTTTGCTCAAATCACCTCACGTAGGACATACATACTTATTTATTTTTAAGTCAAATTTTATTGTTTCCTTGAAGGCATTCAACATGATGTTATGGGACTCATATTGCTAGAAAAACTACTACCACAAAGGATAGTCAAATGGTCATTTCTCACATAATCTCTTTTTAGTTTTTATGGCAAGCACAGCTAAAAGTCTGTGGACACAGAATGACGTTTTTATCCTATCAACTTCATGATGTACCTCAGCTCTCTAGACTGGAACATCTCACACATCTGCTCACCTGCATCCTCTCACCCAGTCCTCCTAGCCCCCTCCCTGGCCCTGCCCCTGGCAGCCACTGCTGAGCTCTCACCTCTGCATGTCTGAGTTTGATTCCACATGTAAATGAGACACACAGTATTTTTTCTTCTGCCTCTGGCTTATTCTACCCTTGCACAGTGTTCTCCAGGTCCATCCTGACATGGCAAATGGCAAGAGCTCAATTTTTTTTGAGGCTGAGTGACACTCCACTATAGATATGCACCACTGACAGACAATCCAGTGCCTTCCAGGTGCTGGCTGTGTGAATAACACTGCAATGAACAGGAGGGTGGACATCTTTACAAGGTGTTGACGTCATTCCCTTTGTGTATGTGCCCAGAAAAAGGACCACAGGGTCATGTGGCAGCTCTATTTTTAATTTCTTTAGAAACATCCATGCAGTGTTCCAGTGACTGTCCCAGTCTACATTCAAACCACAGAGTGCAAGAGTTCTCGCTTCTCCACCTCCCAGACAGTGTTTACCTTGACTTTCTGATGAGCACATCCTGGGGGCAAGCTGTGGCACTTCTTCGTGATCTTGAGTTGTAGTCCCCTGATTGTTACTGACATTGAGCACTCTGCGTATTCCTGCTGGCCTTTTTTGTGTGTTCTTTGAAAAAGTGTCCCTTCAGGTCTCCTGCATCTTTGTTCTTAAAATTTCACGAGTCCGTTTATTGAGGGAAATTTGTTACTTTTCAGGGGCAGGTAAGCTGCTAAGTAATTGGTTAGAGATGATATTAGGCATCTCTGTGTCTTGGGGTCTGAGCTAAGGCACTCACAGTCTGCACTGACACTCATGTGGTATGTGAATTTGCTCCTTAGCTGGATGCATGGTTGCTTGTTCCTTTGGAATTCACGTTTCTGCTTCTAACACTGGTGACCAACCAAAAGTCTATTTATGTGGACTTCAGATAATCAATGATATGCATTTTCTAAAACAAATATTTCCCTTCCATTTTTGCCAGATAGATGTAAACTGACTGGAGGGGCAAAATGAGGCCATGCTGTTGCTGTTAGGTTAACTGGTGTTCAGAGTTGCTCAACTGGGCCCATCATTGTGCCTGGCCAGACCGTATAAATGGAAGATGGACAGACACCAATCCCTCAAAACTCAGCATCCCAGGATCTGAGACTCTGCTTCCACCTCCAGATAGACACAGATCCAGGCTCCATTTCCTTCCAGGAGTTACAAACGCACCCCTGTCTTGGAACTGAAGGATCTGTGGCTAAGTCCAAGTGCCGTCAAGTGTGTGACTTAAGGCTACAGGTTCACTAGCTATAAAGTCAGAATGGTTCTTATCCTATAGCTATTATTTCAATTACAAAGGGAAGAGAGAATAAGTATAAAATCACTTTAAAATTATAAATTTTAAGTGCATAAACTTGTAAGGTCTGTACATAAAATGGTACATAAATACAAGGCATTACTATAACTACTGTCATCTTTAACATGGAAAATCCAGCTGGTCATGAATCTGGAGTTTATACATGGATCATCCACTGTAACCGAATAACAGATAATCACAAAGATGCTGGTTTAGTGCAGTCACTCATAGTTACAAACGTGTTACGCACAATCGATCCAACAGTATGATGCCAAAATTTTCCACTTTCAACATTTATGTAAATAAAGCATGATTTTTTTCACTTTCCACTTAGGTTGACAAATTTTTCTATACATTTTCCCTTTTAAATAAGTGAACAATATTCCTTGCTGTTCTGTGATTCTGATGGCTGTTTTGGAGAAAAGATATACAAACCTAGAGAACAATGACTTAGTTGGAATTTCATGTTTGAAGAAATTATGTAGTGTGTTAAGCAAAACCAATGACATGTAAAGTGCAGCTGTCAATATAAGTTCCTCTTTCCATGTGGGCAGAGGTACATCTCATGTACCCAACCCTAAACTTCTATATCTGGATCCAAAAACACCATTTTGATGGCATGACCTCCTTTTCCAGAGACAAAGAACAAAAAACCCGGTGACACAATGATTTCACACTCTACTACTCTGCCATGTTTTTGTCTGTCAGAGAAATGTGACTATCCCTCTGAAGAAGCACCTTTGCCATTCTCCCTAAGTCTACACAGCCCTGCTCCCAGGTGGAGAACTTGGCCAGGTGGGCACCCAGACCCCAAACACAGCAACAACAATCCTTGGCAGTTCTCTTATGCCACACAAATCCTGGATCACTCCAGAGATTATTAATCACTCTCGTTTTAAAGATAATTTAGTTTTAATACATTGTCGATACAATTCTCCAGGGTATATAAAAAGTAATCCATCTTGTGCACATCTGCTCAACTCCATTTCCTGATCCTGGAGTAGCTAATAGTCCTGCTTTTAGTGAAGGGAAGCGACCTGAAGTAAAGATGTGTAAAGTACATCCTTATCCGTGTGATAGCGTCCAAATATCTTTGGGGTCACAGCTTAAAAATGGTGCCAGAAAGTAATGGTTGCATACTGTCAATTAGAAAGCTCCCATTTGTGTCTTATTTAGCTCTTAGCTGGCTCATGCTGCCAGGGACCTGGCTCCTTCTCTGGGCAAATGGAGGACCAGTATTTCAGAGAACCAAAGAGCCTCTCTGAGAGAGCCATAAAGCTACAACTATAAAAAGGATCTGCTATTTAAGGCACTTAACTGGTCACCCTCCACCTTGCTACCTGCTCTGCTGTGTGGAATAAAATTTATTGTGTACTGGGAAGCACCATTAATGCTTTGATATTATACTGAGGCATATAAACTAGCTTTTTGTATGTAAAAATACGATCTGATATTACCAGGTGTTGACCTGTTACATGCAAATAGGTTTGTACCTTACCCCGAGCAACTTTTCCATAGAAATGAGAAAACTGCTTGCCAGTACAAAGAATTTTAATATTTTGGCTTGCCCACATCTGTGGGATGGCGATGCTTCCTAGGCTAGAAGCCACCTATTGGAAGCTCTCTCCAGTGTTCCTAGAACAGAAATAAGAGGATCGAGGTCCAGGCTGGCCCTGGCATAAAGTGAGACCCTATCACAAAAAGGGCTGGTGGAGTGACTCAAGTGGTAGAGTGCCTGCCTAGCAAGAGCAAGGCCCTGAGCTCAAACGCCAGTGCCATCAAAAAAGGAAAGAAAGAAAGATGAAATGTGAAGAGGAAAATTAAACACAGCTAATGGACTTATGTACTAACTGTAAGAAGTGTCCCAATCCTAGACCTACTCCTGGGTAAGGTGGGTGGGGTGCTGCCTGTGGAGGGAAAGGCACTTACCCTGTGCGTATCAGAATCCTAGAGATGGAAGAGGTCGTCTACACTAATGTGATGAGCTGAGGTCTGGTGGCTTTAGAAGACCCTGGGACACAGAGGCGTTTGGAACACAGCTAACAACATAGAAGAGCAGCCTTGGCTGGCTGAGGTGCCCGGGTGTTTCACTTTCTCCACCTATGAAAGTTTTTCCTGGAAATGAAACATACAAGTGTTGGTGGCAGAAAGCACATAGTTTGAACTTGGGGAGCAGCTGCTGTTGCCCAGTCCTTCAGGGAGTGGGTGCGAAGAGACAGACACAGAAGGTGGGTGTGGTGTAAGGGAAGACACGGTGAGACAGAAGGAAGTACCTGGCTCCAAGGCACAGGCAGGAAGCATGAGAGGGGGGCACTTTCGTTTACTTTTTTTTTGGTGGAATTGGGGTTTGAACTCAGGACTTCACACTAGCAAATTAGGCACTCTACTGCTTGAAGTTATTTTGGAGATGGGGGTCTCACAAATTATTTGCCTGGGCTCACCTTGAACCATGATCTTCCAGATCTCAGCCTCCCAAGTAGCTCGATGACAGGCATGAGTCACTGGCACTGAGATTATTTATTTGTTCTTTTGTTTATTTATTTAAAGTACTGGGGCTCGAACTCAGGTCTCATGCTTATTATACAGGTGCTCCATCTTACTTAAGCTTTGCCTCCAGGCCTTTTCACTTTTGCTATTTTTCAGATAGGCTCTCACTTTTTTGCCCAAAGCTGCCCTCAGATGACAATCTTCCTACACAGCTGGAATTACAGACATGAACCATGATGTCTGGCTTTGTTTGATGAGATAGGGTCTTACTAACTTTTTGCCTGGGCTGGCCTTGAACCACAATCCTCCCGATCTCCACCTGTCAAGTAGCTGGGATTATAGTCTAAAGCCACCTCTCCCAGTCCGCAAGCTAGTTCTAATGTGTGCGCAATGTTAGTTCAAGGGCAGAGCGTGGCATCACTGGACATAACTGCACCAGCAGCTGAAGCGAGGAGGAGCACTGCCACCCAACCTTGCATGGGCAGGAACCACGAGAGAGAGGACGAGCAAACTCCAGGGTTTCCTCCAAGGAGGACCAAGTAGACAAAGAAGTGACCGACATGAACACAAGACCTAGTTCTATAGGAAACCCATCATGTGCAAAATAATGTCCCTTCTATAGAATGGTTTGTCGGCAGTTAGATAAATTTTATTTGGTTTACTTAAAAATGTCTTCAGACTAAAAATGTGCATCAGACATTATTGACATGACCCACACGATAGTGACATAACTGAACTCTGGAGACTTATCAGTAAGTCTTGATCGTGAAGAGATTCAGGCAACTGTTCTCTATAGACAAACCCCGTGGAATCCCAGATTCCTGGCAACTTCTGTTCAGCACTTGAGAAGCAGGTCAAGGCTTGTGGTTTTGGCTTCTCTGAGTGGATGATGTGAAATCCAGTCTGTTCAGCTACATCCCTTTTCTGGTCAGTAGCCATTGTCCAGATCCAAGCAATGTGTTGTGGTGACCTAGGCCCACACTTTGCAGAGACCACGGGCCAGAAGCTTCCTGCCCCTGCTAGCCTTGTGCCACTTCTGCTCTGCAGCCATAGCACTGCGCCGGAATCCTCGCCGGCTTTAGGGTGATACCTGCATAGTAAATCTCACAGCGATGCTGTGTAGGACAGTCTTTGTGAATGTCTGTGAAGTTCTGAGCACAGGGAAGCAGGCCACGCTCCTAAAGTGGTCAGTTGGATTTATTTGAAGAAACAGCCCACATGCTAGCCACCATCTGTCTCCAATTCACTCAA
The DNA here is from genome assembly GCF_047511655.1 of Castor canadensis. Lineage (NCBI taxonomy): Eukaryota > Metazoa > Chordata > Mammalia > Rodentia > Castoridae > Castor > Castor canadensis. The sequence continues at coordinate 3,396,425 of NC_133389.1, read as the reverse complement.
ATATTTTTATTTTACTAAAGGCTGTCTTGCATCAGTAGTCTTCTAGGGTCATCTGAGTTGACGGGCAGGACCTACAACGACTCCAGGTTCTGTCACTCATGCTCGATGGTATCGCCATAAACCATGTTTATAAATTATGTTTATTGTGTTATAATTAGTGGTGCTAACAATACGTAATATCGATGAGGTCATTACATCTGTAAATAATAAATAATGGCAGCGTCAATGCCACCACACGGCCGTCAGCCTGGGTCCACATTTCTCAACTTCAGGGAGACATGGCACAGAGCCAGTCACTGGGTGCTGAGCATGAGGCCAAGTGTAGAACTGCACAGACACTTCCCTAATGGACAGCAAGGCAAGACCTTCAAGTTGGTTTTTAAGAAATTGAGAGAAGATGCACCATAGAGCCTATTTTGTAAAACTGGATATTTTGAACTTTGGGAAGTGAATATGACTGGAGTGGGGAAAGACTCATTTAGCTTTTCATTTAAAATAGCACCTAGCTCCTATCTTGACATGAAATGCCTAATAAAAGAAGACAATATGGATAGTCAAACTCAACCTAAGAATGAGGACATCCAGACAATTCATGGACAGAATCCTGGACAAAATTTGCTAGCTCCACCAGAGCTGGAACTGGATAAAAGAACCCAGTTGATGAAACTGTAGATGGCTACTACCCGGGTTGAAAACAGAAATCTGCACCCAAATGATCAGGTGTGTGCCAACCGTACATCTGCATAGGTCACTCCTTTGTGATAAATTCATATATATTATGAAATGGAACAATGAAACCTCTTGCAATTGCTTTAAGTAGGGTGGAGAGGAGGTCTGGGGGAAAGACGGTGGGGGTGATCCAACCAATATACAATATAAATTTTCACCAAGAAAACAATTAATAAACTCGTTGTCATCTGTCTATCCAAAAGCAAAATATTAGAATGACATTTATACAGTAGGAGGCAAAATTCAGAATTAATAGCAGGCATAAAGTTGAATGATCAGTAGGGAGAATAATTTGAGAGACTATTCAAGAGAGAAATCAGAAAGTGAAAAGCTAAGAATAGGTAAAGTCTCAGATGTAACAAGATGTCCAGCTAACATAGTAGTGTCAGAAAAAATAAAACAAAAATAATAGAAGTGACCCCTCAATAGAAGGATTCAGCTGAGATGAAACTAGTCATCCCAGAGGCTTGCCATGTGACCAGAGATCACCAGACCTGTCCTTAACGTTCTGCTCTTCAAAATGGGCCAAGGACTGGAAGAAACGTGAAAAAAACATCCAAACCGAAAGCCTAAAGGCTAAAGGAATCTTGAAGGACAAAGAAATTGAGACTGAAGATTTTTTTTTAATTACTGATATCCTCTGAGAGATAGAAGTTATTCTAAGCACAAAACGTGTGCCACAAAAGGAAGGCATTCTAAGTTCAGAAAACCCTATTGAAAATCTGAAGTAAGAGTGCGGTAAATAAGTGGATTGAAAACTGACAGTGCAAAAACGTGAAAAAGAACAGGTGTGTGCGCACATGCACACAGGACACCAGGATATAGGAAAATTAGAGGATGATTCCAGAAGTTCAATATCCCAGGGAGTCTTCCTTTCTTCTAGAATTGAAAGACTTGGAGAAAAATAAATGAAGAAATAGAAAAAGGAAATTTCTCTGGATTAAAGATTCTGCGTTTTCAGATTGAGGGGCTTACTTACCCTTGTCTAGGACAATGGATGGAAATAGCCTTACCCAAAGACAAGGAATCATGGCAATCAGAGAAACAAGGACCACGAAAGATCTCACACTCACGCAAGGGAAAATGTGCAGTTCTCAGATGGCCAAGGGTGGGAACAGCACTGGGCATGTCCACGACACCTTGGACTGTGGAAAGTACTGAGCATCTGTCTTCAAATTTCCTCACTCTCAACCCAGGATTCTATACTCATTGTGCTACTAAGCAAGTGCAAGACAAAGATAAAGACATTTTAAGCCATGAAATGTCACAAAATGTACCACAATGGACTCATGAAAATTAACCATTTCAATGAGGCAATGATGTGAAAGCACACAAAAGTTAAGTCTTTAAAATACGAAGAAAAATAACTAAGTGAACTGATGCTCTAAGCCTTAGAAGTCTTTCTAAGTCATTGAGAAATTGCTAACTGTGTGTGTTTACATTTTTATAGCTTAGTTAAACATGATATATACTCTATATTTTCTAAATATAGCACATAACTTCTACAAAACCAGTTGAAAATTTATGAAATCAAAAGCAAAGAGAAATGATACAGTAATCATCTCAACATATAGACTCTCTGTTCTATATTAAGTTCTTCACCAAAAAATTCAATAACACCTTTTAATAAGAATCTTCTTAACCAAGCAGGGTTTTATTCAAAGAATACAAGAAACTCCATCAGAGATTAAGAAGGCCAATTAAAAACTTCAAAGACTCAGACTGATATTGTTTAGAGAGCTCTCATAGTGTACTAGAGACATCCTTAGGATTATGTGGCAAAGCAAACCCCAGGCTTGTGCCATGTTGGAGCTGTGGGATGCACAGACAGGAGGAGGGAACCACAGCCGCCTGTCCCTTTGGACCTAGACTGTCTGAGACTACATCCAGTGAGAAGCAGCCTGCACAGGGCCTCGAGAGACAGCCATCTGCCCAGTACAGCAACCTGCCCCAGCTCCCTTCTGTGCTAAGCCTACGATTTATGCTTCCCCAAGTGAAGATTCCAGTGGGCAAATTTGCACCCCTTTCTCCAGAGTGCTTCAGTCAGGTGGTATTTATGACAAACGAGTTTCAGGTGGTCAGGGTCCATTGTGCCCCACCTTTCTGTGCTCTGGCTTAGGCTTTAGCATGCACCAGACCTGAGCCACTCAGAGGGCTCGTAGCAAATAAAGCCACACAAGCCATTTCTTATGCGGAAATACAGGGAAATTTTATATGTGATTAAAAATAGCACCTTAAATTAGTGGAAAAGGAAGAGTATTCAAAACCAGGAAACTAAGTGCACATGTGTAGTTAGAATCATGTGCTCTGATCCATTTTCTTAATTTACCCAGGGGAAATTAGAAGTTTCATAGTTAAATACAATTATGATTTCTTTTTATCTTATTTTGGGCACAATAGACTGATATCTAGCAAACCTATCTGCTAAGATGTAGCTGGAAGAAAAAGCAAACATGATTCCTAACTAAAAGGGCTCAGAAGGGGAAGGTGACAGTGCTATGCATTTGGCCTCAGATAAGTGTGGTCTACTTTGGGGAGACACAGGAACTTCGATTTTGCTGACTTTGTGCTACAAATCATTGGTGTCACCTGTTCTGGAGAGAAAGCAAAAGTCATCCCATGGCAATGTCAGGCCTCTCTCCAGCTGTGAATCCTGGCAAAAGTCTTCCTCACAAGATTACGGGCTCTGAATAAAGAATCAATTATACATATCATAAGCATGTTAACATCACAACTGCTGCAAATCTTATTTTAAATACTTTAAAATAATGTTTATCCCGTTAATTTCCAATCACAATAGAGCAGTTTCCACCGGGGGCACATATTACTATCCGGGTGGGGGGGGACCTTGTGCATGTGAAGTCTGAAAAAAAACTTCCTTATTTGCATGCTTATATTTGTGAGTGAAAACAAATGTCTATCGGCTTTCTAATGTAACCCTAAATGGAAAGCGTAGAGAGCTACCTAGATGGCAGATCTAACTTCCGTCTATTCCAAGAGGTCCACGACTCTAACATTCTTCACAAAGGGAATAAATAGTAAAAGGCTGTGCAACTCTGACTTACTAAAATACAAAATGCTTTTGAACATAAAATCACAGGACATGAGGACCAAGATAATAATATGAAACTTAAAAACTATATATAGGTACACACTGTATACAAATATATGTCCAAATGTACATTACTAGAAAGAGAATGAAGTGAAAATGTTTACCCCAGATGATGGATCTAGGAACTACTTCCTTTTAAGATGTCTTTCATAATTTTCTAAAATAACATGGCATTTAAAATAAAAGTGTTACTCAAAAAATCCCAGTGTCCTGATCTGCTCATGAGTGCCCGGCTCTGTCACTGGGGAGAAGAGGTAGCCATGTGCACACTGAGAGCTCCAGGATGGCCGTCGGTCCCAGACGCTTCCTTCCTGCCACCCCTGGCTTGGTAGCTCACTTTCCCTTCCCCCAATCCACATCTCTTGGGATGTATTTTAATTAGGGGTTTTCTTTGTCTTTGTTCTCCATGGGCTCTCCAAGCCTCATTTACTTCATTATAAAGGAAGCATCAACTCGTTTTTGTAGGTATTTTATTCTCATAAGGAAGAACTGGTCACATTCCCATGGCCATGCACACAGGAGGTGCTCAGGCTGCATTCCTGGCTGAGGGTGTGGAAGGACAAGCATGTGCTTCCTGTGACTTCCTTGTCTGGAGTGACTCTCACATCTTACCTACCCCATTCTTGGCTACCTGGTGCCAATGGGAACTGTTTCCCTAAAAGTTACATTCAACCACCTAGAAAGAGCTCCTTGCATTACCCAGCTGGCTTTGGTCCAGGGTGAATTATGAAACGACACCCAGTATAAAACGAAGACATGGAAAGCTCGGTTCTCTCTCTACATGAACGGTGGAGTTAGAATGTCAATGCTTGCGCACAACAACCTAACACAAGCTCTGATTTCCCAAGTGGGGACAAATGGAGACATGGGACTGAGGAAACATCTTCTGGGAAGATGAAGAGTTGTGTCAGGCATATGTCACTCAGCCAACCCTTTGTCACTGCCCTTGACCCTCATCAGGTGGGCTGATATGAACACCTACCTTGCAATTAAGCTCCTTATTTACTTTTCAGTCATCAGTCAGGACACATTTTGATTCTTCCCCTACGGTCCAGACACTAGGCTAATTGACAGAGACACAAAGCGGGATAAAATGGTAGTCTTCCCTCGAAAGTATCAATTTACATGTTACCAGAACCCTGCATGCATGGAAGAGGAAATGCTAACACTGAGAGAATGGGGGCGAGGGTCTGGACTGTAGAAAGGGTTGACAGAGAAGACCCATAGCTGTCCAGTGTCATTTGTGTAGGGGCCAGTGGCTGCAGACATCCACAATTGCCATCACCACTGTATTTTCTAAGTGCACAATGATCACGTTGAGCCTGTTCTGGACTCTATGCAAGGATACACAGAATCTAGTTTAGAAATAACTCCACTGAAAATTGTCTTCTAGTTGCATGCATGTGTGAATTTCACAACATTATCAGTAGCGAACAATACATCGAATGTTCAAACTCCCTATTTTCTGCTAATATCATGAAGATAAAGTTTCTGAATCATTTTAGCCATGAGAAGCAGTTTTCACTAAGTTCCAGAATTGTGTACTTTTGTTATAACTTTTGAGCGGGGATTTAAGGAGATACTAGAATTAGACCGTGTCCATTCTCCAGAATTATCTTTCTATCACACTCATTGATCGTGTGAACTTGGCACATGACTGACCCATTTGTGTTTTGAAGATGTAAACTGTTGTCAGCAAAGGCAAGCATCCTCCATACTGTATGGCTGGAATGTTCTACCTGTATATTTGGGGTATACACTTCTGAGCCTTCTAGAACTCCATCGACTGACAACAATTTGTTCATACGTGGGCATGCTAGCTAGTTTTATCCAAAGGAAGAAACTGGGCTCCCAGCTTGAGGCACAGGACCTCAGCTCGGTGTGTTGAAACAGGGGACGTGTAAAGACCCGTCAGCGAGCCTGTGGCATGTCACCAAAGGCTCCCTCCTGGGCTTGGGCCATGGCCTGGCCATCCTGCCTCAGACACAGCTTGCGTGGTACACGTGCCTCCTTTGGGCCCTTCACTCTGGAGGCCTCGCCTTCCTCTGCAGGGAAGCAGACGTTAACGGCAGCGCGGTTGTTTGAACCGGCTAAGAAGGTCATTGCCGGGATAATTACACTTATCTGACGGATGCTCCGAGACTCACATTCCCAGATGAATCCTTAACGGACGTCATGTGATGGAAATATCTCCATTATTCTTGTGTTTGCCAGCTTGCAATGTCACTCCAGATGGCATATACAAAAACAGCATGAAAAATGTCCTCCTGAAAGCACCCTGTGCACTGTTCTGTGCCCACTAACTGCTACTCCACGATGTCCACATCCCAGTTCTCATGGACATTTGTGACGCCCCTCTTCCCCTTCTACAAGAAGTCCATATATCAACATGCTTCACTACGGCAAACGGTTGGTTGTTATTCAGGCCATTGTTTGTCGCTTGCAAAAGTAGCGAGCAGCCCTCCCTCCCAGCCTTTCCGAGATACCGGGCTGCTTCTGTCATCGCCACCATCTGCATTCATTTCAGTAAGGGGAGGGGTCTTGAGAGCAACAGAGATGTGAAGGTCTCCGTTGTTAACACGGGAGTGGAGCTGCTTAAATTTGATTACCTTGTTTAATGAACTGCCGCATTTATTTATAGGATGACACGATGAGTCACATGACGGTCACCATAAATCAGCTTATAAAAATGGACAAATGGTTCAATAACATGATACGTTTACACATTTGAGGATGAAGAGATTTGAGCTTTTCCACTATTTCCCATTGTAAAATAAAAAATGCTGTTTTGAGATCAGCTCAGGAATTAAGCTTGATAAATTGCTTCTTAAAATCTCCCAGGTATTCTGTCACCGAGACCCTGGATTCTAGCTTGGCCTCAATTTGCATCTTGCGGTGACTAGAGGCCTCCTTCCCCTCCACCTTCCTGGCATCTGCATCTGTGAGCACAGCTCCATCGTCACACATGCAAACCTCTCCCCGGGCTTCCGCGGGAAAGGCAGAAAATCACCGTGATGTCTGACAACAAGACAGAATTGCCAGGGGCACCGGCTACACTTGTCTCAGCTTCTTTTTCTTTCTTTCTTTCTTTTTTTTTTAAAATCTGCCTGGCAGAAAATGATGAACAACTCCTCTGATGACAGGGCGAATGCCCACCTACGTGGACTGGGTTCCAGTCTGCATTCGCCATGTATTCATGGAAGGAAGTCTGAATGTAGAAGAAGCAATCCAGGTCATGAGCTCTCCTGCCACCCAGTGATCACTTACTGGTCTGTTTCCTCCTCCGTGCAGCCCGCCTGCAGGGAGGCCATAAGCGTGGAACCCGAGGAGGCTTCCTTGGCTTGCCTCCAGGTGGGTGCTTCCCAGCTATGTGGTGTCTCTGAGCCCTGTCTTCAGGACTGGGTTGGGGTGAGGAGGTGACAGAATGGAAAGGGCACTCCAGTGGCAGTGCTGCAGATTGATGGTATGGGACTCACACTTCTGCAAAATAAGACCTCTTTCTTTGGGCTCACAAAAGACATATTGCTCAAAGATTGTGGAAGAAAAGTGGCAGAAAATCATGGGTGACTTGTGGCTTGCCACAACCAGCAGCACAGCGAATGTCTGATGATTCTCAGGTTTGCCTGGTCTCCTGGACTTGCCTTGCTCAGGTATAGTCGAAGTAGACGGCAGTTTTTGCTCAGATGTCTTGGTTTTGTGGTCCAACTCTATTATTTACTGACATGGCTCAAGTGCAAGGCCCTGAGTTCAAAGAGAGTGAGAGAGCGAAATAAGGGAGGACTGATTCGGCCAGTCATTTGTAGAGGACAGTTTCTTCCTTCCCTCACTCCTCTCCTGTGGGAATCTGTACCCTCTGTCTCTTTTCAGTCAACATACAGTTGAGCAATACACACCCGCTCCCAAGTATTTGTGTTTAGTGCTTACTGTCTTTGGAAAATTACTAATAGGGGCATATTTCAGACTCTGGGGTGCCTGCAGCATGATCAGGCTGAAGGGCTTAGATCTCCCCAGTGGTACCTCCGGAGTGAGGGCCACCTGCCCACTCCCACCCCAAGGGCAACACAGGACATTCCCAGCCTACTCCTTGCAGTTACATCCAAGATGCAGCTTCTTTCTGGAGGAACAAGAAGGCGTGGTGGGGGAGATACCTGGATCTCCTTGCTGACTTTGAAGTAATCAGGTTCTAGGTCTAGGAGGCGTTCACTAAACCTAGACGTCACCTCTCAGTCTGGTGCCCAGTGGAAAGCACTTCACTGGGCAGGAAGGAAATTCCTGAGGTCAGAAGTCCAGTGTCCAAGGGGGCTCAGCATGGTAACTTCACCTCCTTCCTACCCACTTCTGCTCTCTGGCATGACCTGCAGATGTGCAGGCCAGAGCTCCCAGTGGTGACACCAGAGGGCCCCAGACCCACATGGCCTCCACAGCCCTCCTGTTGGGGGGAGAGGGGATAGAAAGGTGGGTCTTACGTACAAGGCTTCAGGAGGGAGTGGGGAAGGAGGGGACCTGTGCTGAGCCAGCACATGTTCAGGTGTCACCGTGTGAGTGACAGGTGGACTCCAATGCCACCTCAGTTGCTAATATGTTCTGAGACCATGGCAACAATTGCTCATCTCCAGGGAGCCCAGCCGCTTCCTTCTTCACAATCAGACATGAAGGAAATCATTTCAGGTGCCAGGGAAGTAATCTCCGATAAAAGAAAACATTTGGGTTTCATGACATCGGAGTCTGGCCTGAAGCAATATGTTTACAATTAATTCATGATTATCTACAAACAATCATTTGGCCTGTGGGGTACTAGTAGAAAAAGAACAGCTTCTTTCTTTCAAAAGCATTCTTTTCAAAAAAAGATTTACCTGAGTATCACATATACTAGCATTTGCATAGGGCCTTACGTTCCAGAGTACTTTCCCACGCATAACCTAATTCACTTAATCCGCACCACAAACACCGGAGGGAAGAATTGCAGGATTACCTGCCTTGGCTGAGGAATGATACTGGGTTTCATTCAAAAGGAAAGCTGAAAACAGAAGCATTCCCTGAAAATTTCTTGTGACCCTACTGGGTAGGTGGCTACCCTGCCATTTGAGGTCCTGAAAGAAAAGCTGGGATAGTTAGAGATGACAGAGCATTCTGACACCATTTCTTGATTTTGGATGGAGTGTCAAACACAGCAATACACAGGAAGATGTTAGGATGTGGAACCCGGGAGATCTCTGCTGTGTTTTATTTGTTGGAATCTGCTTTGCATACTAGAATCCATGGCAAACACAGACAAACGTATGCGAAAGAAGCATCAGCTTTGTTTCAATTCCCCACTCTTCAGGGATTGAAATGCAAAGCACTAATTACACAGTCGTAAGTTCATATGTCTGTTTGTATATCCTTGTCCCTGCAGTCATTGGACACTGGTTATTTCATGTCCTTGTCCTTAGTTACTAAAATCAAAAGCTTCAAAGCTTTTGCAAAGACAGAAGCTTGAATCCTGACCTGGGAGCCCCTGTCTTCAGGACCCTCCGTGGGGTGGATCACAGCACACACAGGGAGGGATGGGGCTCAGAAGCTTGAGTGCCCTGACTCCCAGGACAGGGAGAAGCTCCCCTGGAGCTATGCAGCCACCATCCAATCTGTCACAGCAAGCACCCATGCATTGTGGATAGTGGCAGCCTTGTCCCCACACTGGCTGACTGACTGTGAGGTCTTCTGCAAGGGGAAGCCAAATAAAGGGAATTAGGGAGGGTGTCTCTGGCTCTTTGCTCATGACTGCAACAGAACCAACATGTCCTGATACATTTGGGGAAACTGAGGTGGAGTGACAAATTAGGTGAGCACGAACACGTCAGTCTCTCAATGTAAAATGGGCATGTAACCACTGTAAAAGTCTACAATTTTTGACGAGTATGACATCAAAGGTGAACTGGGAGAAAGTCTTGGATGAATGTAGAAAAACACCAGGTGGCCACCCGTCCCCTCCCCCCTTCTTGACAAACAGGAGCGTTGCTGTCCCCAGGACCCAGAGCTAAGCACACAGGCAGGATCAGGCACTTGGTCCTTGCAACGACTCATTTAATTAGATGTCACCAGGGGAATTTGCTCTCCTCCCTCACTTGGGAGAGGATATTTTCCTTATTCTCCCTCCTGCTAGGTCTGAGCCACCCATTCACTGCTAGGCCTGAGCCACCCATTCACTGCTAGGCTAGTCTGTGCAGAAGAGACCTGCTGAGGGCAGAAGGCTGGGACCACACCTTCTGGGCAGAGCTAAGAAGTATGACTTGGGCCTCTGCCTCCTCGGGACCAAGCCCACTGCTCCCAGGATGTCCTGAAGAACACTGGCAGGATCCACCATTGGGCAAGGCTCTGTCCAAAGCATTTCCTTGGCTTCTTCCAAGATGGACCCTAGAACACCAGCTATTCAGCATACCCCCTGGCTCTCAAGAGCAAACAGAGGAGGGTACTGACACCCCTCGAAGACAAGAGGTGCCAGCATGGTGGAATCAGCTTGGGTGCCCATCAGACAACCTCAGAATCCCTCTCTCTGAGGGATGTCTTGCTCTTCCTTCAGCTGTGGTCCAGTGAAGGGCTTATTTCCTCTTTTACCTGTCCCTCTCCCTCCTGGCCCTCTGTCCACGTAAAGGCCAGAGCACGTGGAGTTCATCTTATTTCTTCCTCCCTGCGGAGCATGGCAGCCTCTCTGGCCTCACCTTATGTCTATACTTGCTGCCCTGCCTTTTTCTGGGACTCTCATTCTTATGCTTCCACTTCTCTTCAGCCAATGTTCATGTAATTTTATAATTATTGGAGTGACCAAGAACTTGGAAAATTAAAGACAAATTAACAGTGCTTAAAGATCCGTTCTGTCTAATGAAGCTAGCCTTGAACACCAGTGCAGATCCGACAGCTGCTCCTACATGTGTGATCTTGGGCAAGTGGTGTCTCTGTGCCTTGGGTTTCTATCTGTGAACTGGAGACAGTAGGCACTAATCACCTTACAGGGCTCATAGGTGGCTTACATCTTTCCCGCATGCAGGCCCCTTACGATGGGCCAGGTGTGTGATGGCTGCTCTGTGGGTATCTGTTCCTTTAACTTTGGCGTGGACATTTCTGCAAAGGCTGTGTTCAGAAAACCCAGGGCAAGTGTTGGCTGAATGGAATAGGCTCAGCAGAACTCAGAGGGTTCACTGCAGGAATGCCAGTGTGGGATTCACATTCCACAGACCGAGTAGACTGCATGTATTGACTTAAAAGAATTATTGTACAGAGGAAGAACATTGTATATGAAGAAACAGTCCTAATTTCCACATGATCCATCTTTCGTGTTTTTAGATTTTTGCCTCTTTACATCATTCTCCCCTCGTTCTTGATTAATATGGCAAAAATCCAGTTTTGCACACCTAGTTGCTTTTATTTAATTAAAAGGAAAAGAAACCATAAAGTACAAGTGATCTTTCATATTTTTAAATTTTTCCCTTACTTACTGCTGCTAGAAACTTCCTCTTGCCAAGACCCACTTGGGAAATTTCCATTGCAGGAACTTTTTATGAAGTTGCGGGAGACAAATTAGGTGATTTGAATAAGCTAACATTGTATTTGCTGCTTTGAAGATCACAATACAGACTTTAAGTAATAAATGCTACTTGACTTGTGGGTTCTGTGAAACTTCATTAGTTGAGATTTTGTAAAACATTCACAGATCCTTAATCAAGGGGCCATTCTAGAATAGGCAATATGGTAAGGAACACTTACTGATAACAGACACACACATGTAAATTATACTCTTAAGTTAGTTTGTGGAGGGACACCAGACTCTGTGATGTCAGCATGGAAACAGGATATTAAGTTAGGAAGCAGTGCAGCATTACTCGTGTACAGTTTGCAAAATTAGACTTATTACTTCAGAGAATGTCAGTTAGACACACGAAGAACATATTGAAGTGATTTTCAAGGTTGAAAAAGCCATACATTCGTTCACCTTTGCGAATTTAGATACCCTGACCACTGCTAACAATGAGCTTGCTTCTTTCTAGAACAGAAAGGCGTTCACTAACCATCTTTTCCCTCATCTGTACCTTGCCTAATTCTCCCAGGGACACTGGGCCTTGCCTAGCTTAGGAGGGAGATTATTTCAGAAAAGCACATTTTCATCTTGGCTGAGTTAAGAGACATTTCTCTACATTGGGGTTTCTTCCATGCCCTCACCTGGTGAACCATCTCGATTGTCCCAGGTTACCCACCATGGTCAGTGGCCCAGGAGTGGCCTGGTGGCCAGGAGACCACAGGTACATGGTGCCCACCCCTCTTCTGCCCTCTTCAGCAAAAGCATAGATGTGAGTCCACCTGAAAACAGAAGCACCACATCCACCGTCCCTACCACCAAGTACCAGGATGAGATGAAGAGCCTTGAGGCTGCCCAATAAGGGTTCCCAGGGCAACCGTGGAAGGAGATCTTTGGCACTGACTCTCTCTCAGAACTTCAGGGTTACCAAAATATGTAGTGCCAAAAGGGAAGTTGGAAGAACAGCTGGATGTGGGGGGCCTGGAGCCTCCAAGCAGGCCAGCAAGGACCCCAGAAACCAGAAACCAGGGTGTTGTTTCAACATCATGAATTGCCATGGGTTACTGGTTCTTGGGTGCACATGGGACCAAATGACTAGAATGCCTTAAAATGCTTCTTTCCAACTTACTGAAGAATCTAAATGCAAATGGACCCTGTCCTGATGCTGAGGGAAGGGGCTTCCTCTCTTTCTCTTCTCTTGCACTCAGTGTTCTTCTTTTCCACTCTGTTCTGGTGATGCAAAGGGACCGCTCTCTTCCAGGGGAGATGGCCCTATGGGACAGCCACACTCCTGAGTGAATGTAACAGACAGCCATGGCAAAGGCTGAGGGATCCCCACCTCCAGCCTGTGAAGAGAGGCAAGGGGACATTTTCCATACCTCATCTCTTCTCTCTCTTCCTCCCCTTGGTCTTGACCATCTTTCCCTGTAGATGAAGGAAGCCTCTTCTTCTCTTCTTCTCTCTTTTGTCCCACCACCCACTCTGTGTCAACATGCCTCCAGTCCAGTTTTATGTGATTATCTTCCAACAAACCCAGCAGCTGTGCTTTTAAAGATGGTCTGATTTATGGAAAGAAATAAAAACACCATGAAGGACAATAACAAACAGATTGGAGGGATGAAGGAAGCATTAAGGAGCAGATTTCATGCTGGTCACTGATCCCTTCCTCTTTCTGCCAAGTCTAGGCACAAAGGTTGGACTCCCTTGTCCTTTCTCTTTCCCTCTCCCACCCCTTTCTTTCCCTTTTCAAAACAAAAATAGACAAAAAACCCCCCCAAAACAAACAAACAAAAAAAACAGAGCTTTGGTATATGTGTTTGCTCATGTTTTAGAGGGTAAAATAAAAAAAAAAATCACACGCATTGTGAGAGAGAGCTGCTCTGCCTGGTCGACAAGGGTTTATTATTGTGAGCAGCACTCAATCAAATGTGGCCCTATGAGCAGAGAGTAATGCTGGCGAGTCATCCTGGGGGCTTTTCTTCTGTTTGTGAGTGGTACCCATCTGTCAGCTGTCAGCGCCGGTGAGAGATACACAGGGCTGTCACTTCTCGTCAGCCAGCATTTGGGAAGCCCTTTGCAGCTGCTTCCCACCACACTGTCCTCATTGAAGGCTGCAAGGAGGCTCAGAGACTGTGTGCTGGCCAGGGTGAAAGGGAGCAAAGACACATCAGGACCGCTGGAGAGAAACAGTGTCCACTGTCAAAGACACGAAGACAAGCTACATTTGTGTCCCCCCAAAAAATAAGTAAAAGCACGAAAAAACTCAAACCTCTTAGATGGTCGTGTGACTATCTGCTTTTTTCAGAAAATCCTACATGGGCTCTAGGACCTGTGAAACCCATAATAGCAAAGCAAATTTATATGACAATAAATGAATATGTCCAAAGTAGAGATGCACAGGCATATTTTTTAAATCAGCGGGATATAAAGAAGGCATATGTTTTATGTTCTTCTTATATAAATTATCTTACTACAAAGACGATGCATTTGCATAACAGTTTGTATAATGGAATTCATATTTAATATGTGTTTGTAACACAAAAATAAGCATCGTGAGCCGTGGGTGTGCTGTGGTATAATAACGCAGTTTTTAAACGCTGGGTTCATTTGGATATGGAGACATTACTCCAGAGTTCCACTGGACATCTCAATATGCTTATTTAGAAAGTGATTTTCACTTAATTGAATTGTTTTAAACTAGCTGTGGCTCTGGTTTTGTGGTTCTTCTGCAGAAAGTCTCAGCCCAACACCTGTGTCAGTAATACTGGTTGACACTGAATACACTGGCAGGTACACAGATAGGAGCGTGCTCCTTCTTCAACTGGCTTTCTACTCAGAGGTTCTGGGACTCTGCATTACTGACATAGCTCTAGCTAAAAAGGAAGTTGGAAAGTTGGGCTTAGATATATCATAGATCCTTAATTAGTTTTTTTGCACTTACTTATTTTTATGGGACTAGGGTTTGAACTCAGGGCAGGTGCTCTTTTGCTTAAGCCACGCCTCCAGTCCATTTTGCTCTGGTTATTCTGAACTTTTTGCCCAGGTTGGCCTCAATCCACAGTCCTCCTGATCTCAGCCTTCCCAGTAGCTAGGATTACAGGCATAAGCCACTGGTTCCTGGCTAGATTCTTAGTTTTTAAGGACAAAGAACTAAAGGATTTGTTGGGAGAATGCAGAATTAATTGCTATTAGAGTCACCGAAATAGGGAAGAGATGAAATGCCAAGTCAGTGCTCAGAACAGGACTTTTTAAAGACCGGGCTAGTGGTGGTTCCCAGTGTGCACGGAGGAGGAGAAGTGAAACACGCTAAGACCCACGAGCTGTGGGCTCACGTGTCCTGCACAATGACTTCAGTACCATGACAAAATTATTTCACCAACAGTACTCACTGACACTGAAGAATGAAAAGCCAGCGTTTTCCAGATAGGGAAGTATGTGAGTAAACTTTGTGTGGTGTGAGAAATCCATGCTACAACTTCAACAAGCCCTATCTCAACAAGCATTTTGACCTTTGGGTGTTTTGATTATTAATTCAATCAATGCTTCTAACTCAAAGAAGCCAAGAGAGAAATCTGACAGGGATGACGAGAGAACCGTCATCCTGTAGTTACAAGGATTCCTGGACAGAGCTGTAAACAAGGGCAGCCGTAGGCTTGCAGTCAGGTTACAGGTGTACATGAAACAAACCCATGCTCTGCCACAAGAGTAAATCTTTCAGAGCCACCCTCCAGAGGACTGGCTGCCCAGTGGCCTCTGCTCTATGGAGGAAAATTGACAGGATTACAACAGATGACCCTGTAAAAGTTCTTCTTTCCTGGGGGCCACAGGAGAGACAAGCTTCCACGGAGGGAGAAAGAGTAGGGGGGGCGATGATTGGAGTTATCGTGGTTAGGAAGCCGGGAGGCACGCGATCTTTATAAACTTGGTTATTCTCAAGGACTGAAAGTGACAAGTTGCCGGTAAATTGCATCTAGAGAAACCTGTTTTCCACAAGGTGCTGAACAGAACATTCTGTGGTCAGAGTGACGAAGAATTATGACTTCTCTCTCCCTATTTGGAAATCATTAGATTACACAGTGTTTAAATGAGTTATCACTGTGTCATTTTCCTCTTTCCTTCCTTCCTTCCTCCCTTCTTTCCTTCCTTCCTTCTTTCCTCCCTCCCTCCTTCCCCTCCCTCCCTTCCTCCCATTCTTAGTTTCCTTTCTGCTCTTTATATTGCTGCTTCATGGAACCAGTCCTGCATCTTAAATCACATTCTTCCCTTTGCTCTTTGCAAGACTGTGAGTTCTGCACCCTACCCGCTGAGACTCAGGGTGGATGCAGTGCATGGTGACAGTGGGTTCTCGAGTTGTTGATCAATATCAAGAGGCTGGGACTATGAGATACTGTATTTTAGAAGTGTTGACATTTTGTTGGAGGTGTGTACACGGTGATGCTAAGATGAATGGGGATTTGGACACAGTTAAAATATGCTGAATAGAAAACATGAAGTCATTGGCTTGAAACAAACCCCACAAATAAGCTAATCATTTGCGCCTGGGTGCTGCTCTAATCTTCAGACCCTGTGCATGAGGGGCATTCCGCAAATTTCACATCTTAGACAGAAGCACTCATAAGCTGTAATGGGATTCAAACTTGGGATCAGAAGACAAGGCAACAAATTGTGTTTTGTGTATTGACATTTTTATTAATAAAATATAACTAAAGGAACAAAATTGACAAAGATAAAAATTTCCAACCAGCAGTGGCCCAATTACAGCCTGGAGATCTCGTCAAACATCAGGGGACCATTAAGAAGCGGTCCTCATCATTGCTCACCAAAGAAAACAAATTCACAGAAAACACCTTGTCAGGACAAATTTCCTTCTGCTCCAGATACCAAGCATCTAACAATTTTCTCCCCAGGAGAGGCAATAAAGAGAATGCGTTAGAATAACAATAATAAGAATTCCTATGGTTAAAAGTTTTCCCATTTCCCAATGTCCCAGGGGAGCTATTAGAAAATCTGGGGGAGGAGGCAATGGGGTCCAGATTCAGAGCACTGTGGCATTTGCATTCTCTTCCCCCACTGAAATACTTCTTTGGAGAAGGGAAAGGGATTTGCTCCATCATCTTTGCCATTATTTTATTGCTTGTCTAAGTCTACTCCCTTCCCATCATGGTGTGTGTGCACGTGCATACCTGTGTGTGCATGGAGGGTGAACATGGGAAGTGTTTTGGTGATAGCCTGGTCTTATTGGTGTCTCTGTGGCCTAAGAGTTAGAAAGGCTTTTGTTATCAAGGCAATAAGAGCAAACACAGAGGGGGAGTGAAGAAAGCTGAACATTGAGGAAGAATGCCAAAGCCACAGGGTTGGTCAGGGAACCTCTGAAACCAGGATGGGAGTTCAGGTAGGTTCACGGTCAAGTCTAGAAAGAGAGCAGGGCTCCTATGGCATGTCAGTGACTCACCTGGGTCACTCACCTCTCTGCCCCTTACCCTGCTTACTTCTCCGTCCTCATCTTCTCACCAGACATCAGAGGCAATCACTATAGCCTTTTGGTCTGTTTCTAAAACATACCGCACTTGTTCCTATTCAGGGCCTCTCTTCCAGCAGACCCAGGCTCCTTCCTGCCTGGCAGGCCTCAGCTTCCACTTCACTTTCCCATGGCTGGCTGTTCGGATCTCAGCCAAACTGTTCTCCATGAAATCACTTCCACTTCTGACCATGACAAGGTTTTAGACACTAGAATTATTCTTGTATCTCAAGAAATGGAAAAGTAAATTAGATGGAACTGCAGAAAAACACTTTTAAGGCCATTTTGAAGGAAAATGAACATCAGGCAGCAAAGCAGAGATTCCTGAGAGACAGGAGCAAGTGAGCTGGGTTCTCTGACCACTTCAGCTTCCTTCTTGGAGAATTTCCAGGCCCCGGTACAAAGGGCAGGCACTAGAGAAGCCTGGAAGATTCCTTGAGTTGAGGAGATGAGGTGAAATTCAGGAGAGAATAAGGCAATCAGAATTTCAGGACAAATTTTGAGAACAGATAGCTGTATAGAGTAAGAACTCAAGAGACATGCAGGGTCCTGCTGGGTATCAATGCACATGCAAGGAGACTAACTGAACTTGGTGGAGAGACCATCAGAAAACATTAGTGGGATGGAAAACTGGATATCACAAAAAATTCAAAACTCTTGTCTTTCAATTAACACAGTTATGCAAATAGACGAAAGGAACAGACTAGGAAAAATATTTGCAAAATGCATATCTAACAAAAGACTTGTAGTGAGTTGCAAAATGCATATCTGACAAAAGACTTGTAGTGAGTCTATACAAGGAAAGCCTCTTACTCCTCAATAAAATTTAGACTAACAATCCAATTAAAATGGGCAAAATGTTTCTATTGATATTTCACCAAAAATACACATGAATGTCTGATAGGTACCTGAGAAGACGATCAACATTGCATTAAGAAAATGGAAGTCAGAACCACAGGGCAATACCATTTTTTACACTCCTCTAGAAGGGCTGAAACCAAAATACCTTACAATAAAATGTTGAAAGGATATGAAGAAACAGAATCCTATACATTGCTGGTCAGAATTGCAGCCATAGTTCAAAAGTCAAAAAACTGTGTTTGTCTTTCACTAATTCCACTCATAGGAATTCACTAAGAACCATGAAAGCACACATTCACACAGAAACACACGAATGTTCCTAGCAGAAATTTATAGTAAAGTAGGTTGGTAGCTGCTTGGGTCAGGGCACAAAGAATCCAGTTGAAGTGGTAAAAATGATCTAAAACTAACTTGTGGTGATGGTTTCACAAAAACATCACTGATGCCATGCTTGAAGTAAGTGAACTATATAATACAGTGTATTATATTATTGAAGGAATACTACAGTCACTACACAGGGAGGAGAACAGTGCCTTTTCCCCATTCTGACCAAAAAATGTCATAAATCATGTCTAATTAGACAACGTTGGGGGAAATCCACTGTTAGAAGAAGCTCAAAGAACCAGAAGCATGAGAACAATGAAGAACACTACACCAAGGTGTACCAAATGAAATTGCTCAGTCACTTCTAAACAGAGGACTTCACAAGCTGACAGAGGGAAAGGACTACTTATAGAGGAACAACCAGAGAAACCCATGCAAATGAGGGGATGGAAGAGAAGCATCTTAAACATATTAAAAGAAACCCCCAAACTACCAACCCAACATTGACATTGATGAAATTGCCTTTCAAATAGAAAGTGAAATAAAACATTTTTTCTAACTTGCAAAGCTACATAGTGAGGTACATCAGTTCCACAGCAGGTCTTCATCAGTTATCCACCTTACAGGAAGTGTGGATGGAAGAAGGACATGGTCAGGCAGAAAGAGCTACACAAATGAGTGAAGCTCCCTGGCACTGGAGACCGTGATTTAACATTCTTTCTTATGAAATGGCATGTCGCCTTGACAATGATGATGTACAAAGGAGGGTAAACAATGGATGACAAAGAAGATATAGGGGTTAATAAACTACTCTCTGTCTAGCAGATGTGAGGGACATATCTGTAATCACAGCTCCTCAGGAGGTGGAGGCAGGTGATCCTAAGTTCAAGACCAGCAGGGACAACTTAGTGACCACATGCCTCCAAATAACTTTTCTAAAGGAGTGGGGTGTAGTTCAGTGGTATAGTTCTTGCCTTGCACACACAAGGCCCTGGGTTCAGCCTCCAACTCTGCAAAAATAAAACTCTCAATCTAAAAGAAGGCAGAAAAATAGTAAGAGGGAAACAGAGAACAGGTGGGACAAACTGAAAAAAAAATTGAAGGTGACAGACTTAAATCTACTCATTTTAACAACAAAAATTCCTAAATGTAAATGGCTTAAACATTCTATATAAAGAGGAGGGATTGTCAGACTGGATAAAAAAAAAGTAGGATCCAACTATGGACTGCTTACAAGAAATGCACTTTAAATCAAAAGATGCAACTGTGTTAAAAGGAAAAGGGTGAGGAAAAGGACCATGCTAACAAAAAGGGAAAAAGTAACAATGAAGAGGTTTTACTATCAGAAAAAGGAAGCCTCAGAACAATCTAGAGGATTACTCAGCATAAGGAAGGCCAGTTGACTCAATTTTATGAAGGAGGTAGAGACCTGGAGGATTGTAGTTCAAGCCTGAGCCAACCTGGGCAAAAAGTTAGCAAGATCCCCATCTGAACAAACAAGCTGGGCATACAGGTGTGCTTTTGTAATCCCAGCTACACAAGAGGCATAGGGAGAAGAATCTCATTCAAAGGCCAGCCCCAAACAAAAAAAACTCAAAAAATGAAAACAAAAGAAAGCATAAAAGGGTTGGAGGCGTGGCTCAAGTGGTAGGGCACCTGCCTAGCAAGCATGAGGCCTTGAGTTCAAATCCCAGCACCACCAAAAAAATCCAAAGTGACTCAATATATCCTTTAAGATATAAAACTATCCTAATTATTTATATATCTAATATCAATGCTTCAAAATACATGAAACAAAAAGGACAATAGAAACCCAAAGCAAAAGCACAACCCACAATTGGGGCTAGATTGTTTCTACATCCCTCTCTCAATATTGCCAGAATAAGGAGACTGGAAACAGCAAAGAAAGAAAAGACTTGAACTACACTGTCAACCAAATGGATCCCTCAGTACCTACGGCACACCCCACTCACAGTATAGGAACAGCAAAATGCATGTTCTTTTTTTTTTTTTTTAATCTTTTTCCATTATTGTTGTGCTGGGGGTACATTGTGACATTTACAAAGTTCTTACAATACATCATAGTTAAATTCACTCCCTCCATCCTTCTCCTTTATCCCTGCTCCCCCCATTCCTGGAACAGTTTATTTTAAATTGCCCAGATACTCTAGGCTGTAACCCATTAAAATCTCTTCGTAAATCTACAAGAATTCAAATCATACAAAGGATGCTCCTAACCAAACAGAATCGAAGATATATTTACAGAAAGTCTCCGAATATCTGTAAACTAACCAATACCTGGATCAAAGAATAAATGAAAATGCAATTGTTATGTGGAAGGTGACTCCATGTCCTCACGGAGCTCTGTCTTCATCACTCCCCCTAACTAGCTATCCAGTCATTCTCTATCACATCACCGATTCTGACTCTATTCATAGAATCTATTTACTTCTGTCACTCTGGTATTTATTTAATCCATTCACTTGTTCCTTGCATGCATGAGGAATGGTGTAAAGCGTGTTGTCTGTTCGTTACTGTGAACACACAGAACAGTACCTGGTTTTGGACAGCATTAAACAAATACTCATGTAATGACTGAATGAGTGAAAGCAAACAAAGTATCAGGAAGGACAGATAAGACCTGGGAACAGAGGGTAGGAAGCTAGAGGAAAGCCATCCTTTCTGAACCAAACTGAGGCTGGGTAGGGATTTGCCAACCAGAAGAAAGCAGCTGGTGGCAGGGGAGGGGCCTCCAGCAATTCTGCTTGGCAAGCAGCCCCTCTGGCTGTCTGACCATTTCACACTGCTTCATGATGTTTCAGGGAGGAGAAATGAGCGAGCACTGCTCTCCTAAAGCAGCACCCACGCTGATGACCGACAGAGCACAAGGTCTCTGAAACTGAGTCCTGTAGGAAGGTCTTCTTTCATTCTCTTTTGCACTGGCGCTACTGTGATTCATCGCATTACAGCATCAACACCTTGTGTCTTGGAAATTCTTATCTGCATGTGTGCAGATAATGTGGGACAAATAAAGTAGGAATAAAATTAGCATGTTGCAAATGAAATTAAGTAATGAGTAAAGTTCTCTGGGGTTTATACAAATCTCATAGACAAGCAGAGGTTGAACAGAGGGCTAGGGTGAATATAGTTAAATGAACCTCAAGTAAACTTCAAACTCTGTAGGTATGATAGCCCAGAAAGACCTACTGTCAGCTCGCCATCTCCTTGCTAAACTTCTGAGAAGACAGTGAGATCCTCTTCTTTAAAAAAGACCTGGTACCATATTGGTAACAGTGGTCCAATTGAAAATGCACGTATGCATATGTATACACAAATACACACGTGTGCATGCACATACATACGTATACACAGAGTGCATTTTCAGAATTTACAGCAGCTATGCTCTATAAAGTCAGGTGAACACTCAATTAGTTAGTCTTGAACCCATAGCTCATTTCTCCTTATGTCTGACTTTCCACCCACAGGCTGCTTGATTTCTTCTTTCTACTCTTCATTTCTACATTGCTAGAGGCAGTTACAGTTTTTTTTAAACATTGAAAAATGTTTCTACATAATTTTCATGTGTGAAAATAATCATTTTCTGCTGAGTAACATTTATTTTCTGGTTAGTGATATTTATCTACTATTGAATTTCACTGTTTTCCCAAAACTGTTCTCTTAGTAAAAGTTTTATGTCACTGCTGCAGAATGTTTTACTTACTATGGGAAAACATCGATCATCCTCAAGCACTTATCTGCAGGGGTTCCTGTGTGGGGGAGGCAGAAGGCAAGGCCAGGATGGTCTACAAGGCTCCCATGGTCACCTAGGGCTCACGCCCACGGCTCTCCCCACTCCAGCTCTCTTGATCCTTCCTGCGCCTTCCCCATAGCCACTGCTTGCCTCTGTGGCTCTTGGTGTCAGCTGCCCATTCTGAGTGTCACCTGCAGCAGAGGTTTCAGCTGTTGGCCTCATTCACCTGGGCCTGACACCTTTGTCACAGATAAGACTTAGAGAGTTGCTTAACCTGGGATAGCTCTTCACCCAGGAGATGCCTCTCTGCCCATCTTCTGAGCCCACCTTTCTCTGCTGACCCCTCTGTGCATGTTTCTTCTTGCTCTTCTTCTGTCCAGTTGCAGCAGCTTTCTCCCTCTCTACTGGGGAGCAAATCCGGGGCTTGCATATGCCAGGCAGGAGCTCTACCACTGAGCTGTACCCCAGTGCTGCCACAGCTCTGAAGGCTTTGATAAGCTGTCAGGTCATGGTTATCCATTTGTTTCACTGCAGATGGAGTTTGGAGTCAGGTTTTTGTCCTTCTTGTTGCTTTAGTGCAATTTGTCTGGAAATGCCACTACAGTCGTGCACTTGTTACTTCTAATAGCTATGTCATGTTTAAAATTGCGTGACTCTCCAGGCCTCAGACACTCCAGCACTGCCACTTCTCTCCCCAAGAGACCCAAGGCCAGCTCCTGCTTCCCTTCTTTCCACATCTGTGTGGAGTCGTTGCTTATATTGTATTCCCTGGCCTTGCCATGAACGCCAACTCTGCTCTGAGAGGAAGCCTCAGCCTTCTTCCTCTTTCTTTTTGTTCTGCTTGGCTTCTTCCTCCCTCCTTTCCTTCTGTTTTCCTGCCCTTTGGGGCTCGAGTCTTTAAAAAGTCTCTGAGTTGAGTTGGCTTCGCCACATTTCTGGGTCAAGATATTGGCCATGTGGTAGTCGGAGCAATGTCCCTAAAGTGGTCCACTCCTTAATCCCCAGAGTCTCTGAATGGGCCTTCTCATATGGTCAAAGGACTTTTACACCCATGGTTAAATGAATGATTTAGGGATAGAAAGGTTACACTGGATTACCTGCATGGGACCAATGTACTTACAAAGAGCTTAATAGAGGGGAGAGAGAGAGAGAGAGAGAGAGATTGGTTCACTGGTTCACTGTTCTGCTGGCTTTGAGTTTGTAGGAAAGGACCACGAACTAGGATATGTGTGTGACCTCCAGATGGTGTAAGGGCAGGAAAGCAGACTGCCTCCAGAACGAGCAAGGTCCTGGTGGCACTGTGATTTGATTCTAACCCTGTGAGGCTTCCAACCCCTAGAACTCCAAGTTAATGGGTGTGTTGTATAAACGCCAAGTTTGTGGTTCACTTGTTACAGCACAGTTGGAAACTCACACAAGCCTTGCCTGGCCTCTGTGGAATTTGGTGCAGTGATGATTGACACTGAACCTATGATCTAGTTTGGCTAATCAAATCTCTTTGCTTCCCTAAGTCCTTCTCTCTTCTGCATTACTTCACTTAACAGTTTTGTTACCACCACAGCCAGGAGTGCTGTCTTACAGATTTTAATAAAACCATCAAAGTTTACAACCAGATAAGAGAAAAATTATATTGCAAATATATTTTTTGTTATTCAAAACTTAATACCATGCTTCCCCTCCAGTCCATTTTCCTTGTGCAGGCTAGAGAACCCCGATCCTCTTATCTGTTCTTCTAAGAAAGTGTCCACATTTTCTGCATTATTCTCTTGCAATTCTTTAGCATGACAACATTTTGCTTAATATGTGTCTGTCGAGCTAGACACCAAAACATGACCTAATTAAGTAACACCACCAAATTACCTAAAACTTATTGAAAGTTTCCATGTGTAAAAGCTATTGTAAGAATCAGATTCACGGATTGAAACTTCATAAAGATCCCATAAAAGTGATCATTAGCTTTGTTCTAAGGATTACCGGGAAACAGAGACACAGGGAAATGTGAGGAAACAGGAATCTAAAACCTCACAGACCTTGTGGCGAAATTAAGGTCTCAACAACCCTGTTGAGGACCAGCTTCCCTTCCTGACATTGTTTCTCTTTAAACTAGTATTAATAAAATACTTCATAGTGTTAGGGAATGAACTGTACAGTTGAAGCAAAACTCTATCCTGGCAAAAACAGCAAGGGAAAGAAAGGCAAAATATGACTAAGTGGAAAAAGAGACAAGTTAGGATAAGAAGAAAATTATAAAGAAATATAATTAATAGCCACGGAGAGAAAAAGAGATATTGCACTGGTGAAAATATGAAGGAGATGCTTAAAAAGAGAATAACAGTGAACAAAAGTTCTAATAAATGAAAAATTAGTAACTGAAACAAAAACTAAAAAGTTGGAAGATAAACCAAGGTAATCTGAGAACTAAAACAAAAGCACAAAGAATGGGCAGTCCAGGAGCAACAATAAGAAAAACAGGGAATTATTCCATAAGGACTCAAATCCATCTAAAAAGAATTTTTACAAATTCAGCACTAAAGTACGTGAAAATCCAGATTAAGTCCATTGCATGCGAAGCACAATATTGGAATAATGAAGTATTCCTAAATACTTTGAGAAAAAAGAAGATCAAACTGGCAACACAGCAAGTCCAAAGAATCAAAATGGCACCATTCTTCTCCACGTAAATTCCTATACCTAGTCTAATCTCTATTAAAATGAAAGAGTAAAATAAAGACATTTTGCAGTGTTTATAGTCTTCCAAATTTATTTCCTATGAATTCTTTTTCAGGAAATTATAGAAAGAGTTCTTGGTCTCAATAACAGAATAAGCTAAGAAAGAAAATCCACATAAAAGAGCATCAACAGAATGTCTTCAGAGATAGAAGCTGTGTAAGCAGAAGTAGGAAGGAGAGCAGTCCAGGCTGGCATGGAAGGTGGAGGGCTCCAAGAGGGGGCCAACGGACAGAAGAAGAGGACCATCCCTTGGAATAACAACAAACACTGATGGATTATGTGGAAACTTTTATTGGGATACTTAACCAAATTCACAAAGAACTAATCAAATGAGCAAAGGAAGAAATTTTTAACCTCAGGGAAGAGTTAAAAGTTGAAGAAGACAGGAATAATGGCTACTGTACCCCTGGGTTCAGCAGTAAACACTACATTGCTTATGTTATGCCCATGGTCTAGATAATGCAAATACTCACAGTAGTCCAGTCATGAGATTATGCTAGAATCATATTTGTTAGAATTGGGGAGAAGAAAGTTCTTTTAAGTTAAAATCTTCATTCACCATAATAAAACACCAACAGGTAAAGTCTCAAATTGATGCATCAGATATTTCATGCTATCAGCTGAAATAGACAGAGCTGGGACTCTATGGAGCACCGTGATTATTGCCATTAGACATCTTAAAGACATTAAACACTTTCTATTTTATCTAACTTTAAACAAATGTGTTATTTATAATATGAGACACTTAACACCAAAGCAAAACAAAGCAAAGCAAATGTCTCAAAGCACACGTAGGGTGTAAATTCCTTATAACCACGACTGCTGCTATAGACACTGAAGCATTTTGCACTCCTATTGTTGACATTTGGCATGTGTTGTGAGTGTCACCATACTTTTAACGTTTAAAAGATGAAAAGGAGAAACTTTTAGCAATTTCCATTGTAGATGTTTTTGCTCTGAACTCCGCTCCGCCCATGGGGTTGTGGAACTCTTCATGAACTTATCACTGACCAAAAACTATCATTCACACATTAAGATGATTGACTTGGTGATCAATATTTTCTGCTGTTCTTTTCACTTTTCTTTTTCACACTTTAAAATATTCCTGATTGGCAAGAACATTTGTATTTCTTTCTTTCTTTGTATTGTATTAATTTCTTCTCTGTAGTGCACAAATGTACATTTGAAAACAAAACCAAGCAGCCACAATGAAATACCAAGTAATTGTAATGCCAGTATTACAAGTAATACCGGCCACATAAACCCAGAACTGTAGTCCAAAAACCTCCACTTGCTGAAGGGTTCCGGCTTCCCTCCAAGTGTGCTCTGAAGAAATCTACTGAAGGCATGCAGCAGAATGAGGCAGATCTAAGAGTCAAATTTGCTTGCTAAGCTAGACTTTGAAGTCACCAAGATAATGGTCATCAGTCACTGACAGAGCACATGTTTGCAGGCAGCAATATTCCAAGCAATTTTTATCTCATCATCACAGAAGACACTGGAGACATCACCTTGAACTCTTGGGACAACTCCTGTGCCAAGAAAAATGATGGACAGATTGGAGCAACAAGGTCCAGTGTGAGTTTGAAATAAAAACATAACCTACTGATCATTCTCACTGTAAAATGTGGGTGTTGTTTGGACTTAATAATCTTTCTACCTATAAAATCAGAGCAAAATATGGAGACAGGACCACTGAGGGGATGGAGCCAATTGTCACTGTCAGTTTCTCTGTGTTCTCTGCCTCTTACCTTGGCTTTCTGATTGGGAACTTGTTTCCTTACTCACAAATGAAAAATGCCCCATGGCCCGTTCTTTTTGAAATTGTTATATATAATAGAATTTTCTTTCTGGGTATGAGAGACCTGGAACTTCTGCCCTTCTGTAGAGGAGTAACAAATTTTGAGTCACACTCAGGAGCCCATTGGGAGGGCTCATTCTCTTTGAAGTTCATGAGTTCAGCTAGCAACTCCATACCAAAGTAGGCTGTGATAGCCACAAGAAGGCTTCAGCCCAATACCCAGCTCCCTCAGCAGAGTGGGACAACAGCAAACTTGGCCTCTTTCTGCCTTCTTCTAAGCTGCCTACTCTTCCCTCTGCTCTTTCTTGTAGTGTCTGCCCCTTGGTTTCCCACCTGTAATTATGATATGACACTCAGCTCCTTCTCTCCACACAAAGCCATAAAGTTCATACCTTCCCAATTCCTTCTCCCCATCAACATCCACTTCTTTTGGTTACTTCAGGACCTTGCTCTGGAATTTGCTCATTTCATAGATTGATTCCCAGAGAACTGTTAAATAGTGATGAGTCAGCTGCTCACTCCCAGTCCTGGTCCTCACATTTGCATGCCAGAAGAAGTATTCAAAACTCACCTCAAATGTCATGCTACACGAAGTAGGCCAGGAAAGACAAGGCCTCACATTTTCTTTCATATATGGAAGAAAGAGCTAAAAGATAAACATATACCCAAAACAAGCATCATCGTATACAAACTTCAGTGTAGAACATGTTTGTAATAGTGGAAGTACTTTATGGAGCTCAGAGGAGGAGGAAAAGGAAAAGAGAATGATAAAAAGTCAACAATATTGAAATACATCACATCTGAGCGGGTAGAAGATATAAGGATGTGTACTGAAAGCTGTTGATCATGGGGGGTGAGAGGGAAGGGGTAAAGAGAGCAATGGAAGGGGTTGAACTGATCAAAGTAAAATCTTCTCACAGTGTTGATCCTTCAAGGAACCCCTTTGGAATTAATAATGAAAGACAGGAGTGTGAAATAGGTATAGGGTGTTGGGGAGTACAGTGTGGGAGGAGGAGGAAGAATGGAGGAGATAAAGGTGAGGGAATATGGTGGATGAGCTTCATATACATATACAAAAAGAACAATGAAACATCTTGCAATTGCTTTAAGTGGGATGGAGGTGGGGCTGGGGGTGGGGTAGATGGTGGGGCTGACCTAACTGATGTACTAAGTAAGGCTATTCTGAATTGTCACAATAAATCCCTCCTGTACAACAAATATATCCTAATAAAAATGAGAAAATCAACTTATCTCAAGGCCAGCCTTGCCATGGAAGGGACCAGTAAGCAGACCTAACATCTTCCACCTTAGACTAGATGAGCAGTCATACACTCTCTAAGGGTGTCATCACACCTGATGTCTCAGAGCCAGTCAAGGCCCGTGGCAGAGACAGCATTTTACACTTCCTGAAAGAGCCCCACCTCAGTAGGCAGGGATGCTCTGCTTATGGACACTGAACTCTCGGTGGTCAGGGATGAATGGATGCTTCTTGTGTGGCTCCGTGGGAGGTGCAATGTGTCCTGACATTGCTGGAGGGAGCAGAACCCCTAGTCATGTATGCCACATGCTCACTTTGCATCACAGTCCACAAAGTCCTGTGAATTCCCATTCATGCTAATTT
This sequence comes from Castor canadensis, assembly GCF_047511655.1. NCBI lineage: Eukaryota > Metazoa > Chordata > Mammalia > Rodentia > Castoridae > Castor > Castor canadensis. The sequence goes on along the minus strand of NC_133389.1, from coordinate 3,368,429 downwards.
CTGGGTCTCCTTGAATTGGTTCATTGGTGTTGGCTTCACTCTGGCTTGTAAACTAGCAAACAACAAATACAAATCTTTTAATAAATACTGCTATTGTAAATAACAACTTCCTTTTAACATATAAAATTATATCAACCATGTACAAAAATTACAGCAGTCAACATAATTGTATAGAAATTACATAATTGACTATAATTTTAATAATTATTTATATTTTATATGCCTTAAATAATTGATTTATTATAACTAGGTAATAGATGTAATGAATAAATGGGTACATTTTGTTATAAAAATATCTACTACTACAAAGTCCTGGTTATAAGTTCTGATAACTTCCCCATAGCAATGTTTAAATTATGTAATATTTAAATTAAGCAGACTGTGTGAATCTCTTCCACCTTGTGCCAAAGCTGAAGTGGTCTAGCTACATGTAAACCATATCCCTTTGCCTCTACTGACTGGTCTTCTAGTAAAATGTCAAACGAGTTGTTTAACTGACTTGACTTTTAAAAATCAAACTGAGTAGTAACACAGCTTAGAGTTGAGCCAGATCTTATGGAGAACAGAATTCTGCAGCTTAGAAGCAGCTACTTGCCAATGGTTTGGGGTCTGGATACCGGTGACCATGCACGTAGCTTCTGTGACAGGCCCTGTGATCCTACGCAAGCCCCTTGCTGACTCTGCTGTGGTTGACCAGTTGACCCATTTCTTCCACAGATACATGGCACAAATCATATTGAGAGGCCATGAAGCTTAGTTAATATTTAAAACATTTTGATGCTCAGATAAAAGGGGATTCAAGTTGTCACCAATTAGTGGGAAAAGACTAATTATTATACAGACCTATGATCCTTTCTAAGTAGAAACATTAAAGGAATCTAAAAGCTATCACTTTTCATGAAAGAGCAGATGGTCTGAATGAGACCCTAAAATATAACGAATGTGTGAGTGTGTGCATGTGTGCGTATGTATCACTAAACAGGAACGTTTTTGAATAGGGCTCTTGTGGGGAAAGAGAGAACAGAACTGGAAACAATGTCAGTGTTGCTGTAGTCATTCTAACCTGTTTGATGGGAGTTTATTTAGGGAAAAAATTATCTTCTTTCCCAGACTCTTAAATACTTCAAAATATGCTTAAACTTTAATTAGCTTAAACAAAATTAAGTAACGCAGGCAAGTACTTACTGAGTTCCTACTATGGCTAGGCACTCAGATAATATAATAAACAAATTACATGTTAGTTCTTAAGGTTCTTACAACCCAGCAAACAAAGAGAGATGGCCTTATGACATGTGATAAGGGCTCTTATCCTATAATCTGATTTTCCTCCTCATCATACCCATCATCACCAAGGTGGTGGTACTTGGGGAGGAGCGCTTGTCACAAGTCACCCTTGAGTTTGCACATTGGCAGGTGGTTTTCTTTGTCCCAAGCCTTTGAGCTGGTGTGAGGACCACGGTTGCCCTGCTGCTGACTGATTGTCTCTGAAGCTCCTCAATGGGCTGCCACATGTGGGTACAGAGGTTTTGTGACTCCCAGGTGGGTACCTTCCACACAGTGCCACAGCAAGAACACCATCTTCCTTTCATGTCTTCCCATCATGGCCCTCACCACCTCTGCAGCAGGTTTGAGGTATAACCAAGGCAACTTCATGTAGAAGGAAACATGGCAGACTAGGTGTAGTTCTTCCCAAAGCCAAAGGAACCTTTTCACAACATTCAAACCTTCACAACTCTCCCAAAGTGTTCCCCAAGGAAGACCTCATAGCCTTCCTTCATACTCAGGATCTTCAATTGGCACTAAGAAATGATGATGTGGAGGTCTTTGCCTGAGGGCTAGACTCTTCTTTGATACTTACTGTTGATGCCTCTGAGGTCTTGTGTGAAAATTTGGGATATTAAAGTTTCTTTTCATTGAGTTTGGGGTGGGGACTGGCAGCTATAAGAATGAAGTACATGAAAGTGACAGATGAGTGAATTTGACAATAAACTGGATCCTAGGCTCAGCTGCAGGACCTGGTGTATTAGTGCTTTGATCAACTGTTACTTAGATGTTATTATAAAATCACAGCTCACTCTGGTTATTTTATCACAGACAAATTTCTGTGCATAAATGCGGCTACATTCACACCATTGAGCCTGGACCACTCATCATAGAGTGCAAAGGCCTTGACCTTTGAGAGGTACGGCATGTTCCCAGGACCTAGCAGAGCCTCCCCTGAACCTGTGCATTCACTTAACCTCCTTTCCACTTGGCTCCATCCTTCCACTAGTGTTAAGTTGCTTCCACTAAGATCATGCCTGCCACTAGCTGTCACTAATCCAACCTTCTCAACTTTCCACTCATTTGACAGACAAATCCTTAGAAATAATGGAAACATCTGGGCATGCCCAGTTTGTGAGCTCAGGGTCCTCCTATCAGAGGAGGTTTCCCTTTATTCTTCCCCTTTCACCTTTTGGAGATTTTTGATAAAAAATTTCTTCTTGCTCCTGACCCTCTGTGACCAATCCATTGACCAAGAATCTCAGTTTTGAGACAAGGAAGAGGATTTATTCCTCTAAATCCTGGTTCAAAAAAAAAGGAAGAAGAAGAAAAGAAAATGGAAACAGAAAGTTAGGTGAAAGATGGAAGTGTAAATGAATACAACACTCCTAACCTCCAGGAAGCCTCAGATGAGTGGAGCTCAGTAAGGACCTGTAAGGAGACAGTTTTAGCAGTTACAAGTATTTTTAGGTGATTTAAAAATAGAGCCAAAGAATAAATCTTATGGAAACAAGAAAACTTTGATTCTGGAATGCCCTGTGGTTCTTGAAATGTGAATAAAATTACTTCCTGAGAAAGCTCAGAAAAGTTGTTAATCATCCCCTTCTCAGTCTCTGTGGTTAGCAGGGTCCCCAGAGCCTGTCTAACAAATAGCACCGTCGGCCTGAGTGATCTAAACTAGGCGTAAGTCCTTACACACTTCCTACCTGTCACAATAGCCTGCAAGATTTTCAAATAAACTCCATGCTTGACAAATCCTTAGCAATTAGCCAGAGGGCTGGACACATTGTGTGGACCTATCCATGCTACCTGCATCCGGTCACAGGTCTCCTTCCTTCACTCTGCGTTTGATTTATTTTGTGGGACTCTTCATGACTCTAATGTTCCTGGTGAGCAAATATTTCCGAAACCAAGATCTTATGAGTAGTTAAAAAACACAGATTAACTGGGAGTCTATCACAAAGAAATGCGTTGAGCCCAGAGAGCTTTTATCTCATCAGCTGGTCTTCTCCTCTCTCTTGGGGAAATTAAGACATTATCAAGAGGAAGTAAATCCAGACCTACTTGCAATAATGTGTTTGCTAAAAGTTGATTTTAGACAGGTAAATGTGAACTGGTAAGTGACTATGTGAAAAGATGCATGCATTTATTCATTTATTGACACCTAGTAGCATGTTTTGTGCACCTACTGTGTGACAGGCTCTGTGTGCCATGCTTCATTGCATGAACGAGATAAGCTGTACTCCACCACCATGTGTCCTCCAGTGTTGTAGGTCTGGTAATCAATCCTGTAGCCAAATAACCTTATTGCAAATTACCAGGCAATGCACTGATGAAAGTATGAATAAGCTTTTGGGCGTTCTTGGAAGAAAATGCTTGGGTTTAATGGAAGTATGTGAGAAGTCTTCATGTGGGAACCAAAATGTCCACTACAGGGTGATTTCTAAGCCATTACTAGAGCTTCAGCAGGTAAAGATGCAGTCCAAAGGCATTACTAAGCTGTGGGGATTGTGCCTGGAAGCCAACAAGGTGGGAAGACTTGGGTGTGTTGAAGAAATAGCACACAGCCTCGCCGAGGTTTTCTTGGACATATGTTATGCGATCACAAATACTAAAGAAGACTTCCAGTCCAGTGAAAGACATGAAGAATGAGAAATAATGTTAAGTCAGTGTGAGAAGCACCACATTAGGGAAGGAAAGGTTAGGGCAGGGGAGAAGCTAGTCAAGAATGGCATGCACCATGTTCAAGACCCCAAGGGCTGTAGGCAAAAGCAGCAGCATAGATACAGAGGCACCAGGGTGTGACATGTCAGCCCTGTCTGGAAAACTAGTTTTAGTGATCAGAGCTTGGAGACAGGCAGAGCCAGGTGGGGCTGGAAAGGAGGAAGGCCTGATAGTTAGGTGAGATTGGTACCAGGAGGGCTGTGAATGCCAAGAAAAGAAGCTGGGCTGATTGCCTTGGCAACAAAGCCTTCTGAGCAAAACAAATATATAAAGGAAAGTCATAGAAAAATATACAAGTAAATACCTTTCTCGTTAACCTAAATAAGAGACAGAACTTCCTTTCCCAAAGCCCACATGGTAACAGAGAATACACTTACAGGAAAGTAACTGGTCTACTCTGATAAGGTACCAGTTGGAGCATGGTCACAAAAGGACAGCCCTGAGCTCCTAGGAGTTTAAGATTCACAGGGCTGCTGGGCTCTGGTGGCTCACACCTGCAATCCTAGCTGCATAGGAGGCAGAGATCAGGAGGATCGATGTTCGAAGCTAGCTAGTTCATGAGACCTTATCTCAAAAATACCCATCACAAAAAAGGGTTGGTGGAGTGGCTCAAGGTGTAGGCTCTAAGTTCAAACCCGAATACCACAAAAAAAAAGAAATCACAGGGCCATCAATGTCTGGATTTGTTTCATCATGGGCCCTAACCATTTAATTAATAACTAAAGAGTGAAAGAAAAGATGAAAGTGATCCTGAGGTCATTTCAATATGAACAAATGGTGGAATGATGAGGGAGAACAGGCTCTCCTGGATTTGAACGTGCAGCCTCTGAACACAGAATGTATGACATGGTCTTCTGTGCAGAAATGAGGGGGTCAATGCTGTATGTGACTTCCTCTTTAGTGACCTCAATAGCTCATTACTAATGAAAATAATACATGATGGAAATCACAGGTGCCATTTCTGGCAAGCAGAGTCTTTGCTATGGCTTATGGATGTTGGGCAAACCTTAGCAACCAACAGGCAAGAATGAAGAGGTAATGGGAGGCTGTAACAATTGGAAAATTAAGTTAACTGAGTTTATTCATCATGGTTAAATGATAAAAATGACAAGTGAGGCAGCACTCCCTAGCAAGCTAACTATTGAGTAGTTATGTAGCAGGTTCAACAGAATGGCTATGCAAATATGTAACTATTAAAGAAAATAGTGGGGTGGATCAGGTGGTAGAGCTTAGCAAGCATGTGAATCCCTGAGTTGAAACCCCAACACTGCCAAAAAAAAGAAAAATGATATAGGCAATCCTTATATTTTATTTAAAAATGTGTTGGTGACCTCTTTGAAGCTAGACACCGCATATCTAAAGCATTGACTCCTGACATGTAGCACCCTTAGTAGGAATGCAATAATTCTGTAGAAACACAAGTGAGTTTCATGACACCTCTTCTGCCTGGTGCCTGGCCCATCTCTGCCTCCAGGGCTAGGGGTGGCATGGCCCACCTCACCATCCACTCCCAAACACGGTCCTTTCTCAGGAGGCCGTCAGCCATTCCTGGATCGTGACTGTAAGCTGGGGATTTTTATTTATTGCTTTGGGTTATGGTTTTGCTAATGGCTTTGACATTTGCTAGGATGCTCTTTCAAGCAAGAAGCTAACAGCTCTAGGCAGCCAAGAAGAGAGAAGTCACAGGGTGCAGGAGCTGGACCCAATCACTCCACCAGGTCCCTGCTAAGGTGTGTGTGCATGGTACCTCCAAGACTGGAACCACCTCCTTTGCTCCAAGTCACTGCCTTTTCCAGAACACAGGCTGCTGGCGAGGCCCACACGCCACATACAGCCTGTGGCTTGGGAAGGCCGATTGTCACCCACGTGTGAGGATGAGGCTGCAGCATGGCACCCCTGCTGATGAGACCTCACTTGGATCTGGTTATACCAGACAAAGCACTGATAGGTCTGGGACCTCCTTGACTCACCTAAGAACAGAACATGGCTATACTGCTGAGTGCCAGTCAGTCTGCAAACATTGTCCTCCTCCTGCCCTTCCCTTGCTTGGGTCTTGCTTGACCTGGTGGCAGAAGCCACCACAAGTCACAGCACCAGAGCATCCTTTCAGATAAACTCCCTTCTTAGTCTTCCACCACACGGTCCTTCCCTCAGAAGTCGTTTTCTTCCTGAGACCCAAGAGGAGCCTGTGGGCCTCCCCTGCCGTTCAGCCCAGGCCTGGTGGAGAGAGACCATTTTTCTTTGTGTTTGAAACCAACAGGAGGACCAAAAGCCCCATAAATACACCCACTCAGGAGCCCTTTATGTCTATTGCTGCAGCAAGAGAGCCCACCTGTAAGGAAACCAAGGAGGCATGCAAGAAAATGAGAAGGAAAAGAGTTTTAGAGAAAAAGGGAACAGGGTTAATCTTTCACATTGAAAAGCTCCTGTGGTTTATGGCAAATCAGTGCTTTGGACCACAGAGCTACTAGTCAAGGGTTAAATGTCACTCAAATCACGTCCCTGTGAACTGGAGGCAGGCAAGTGCGTGCGTGTGTGCGTGCATGTGTACACTTGTGTTCATGTGCACATGGGTGCGTGTGTGCATGTGTGTGTGTGCGCGGTTGGTTGCAGGCAGGATGGAGATGCTACATTTTTATGCGTTTCAAATTGAGCCACGCTGGCCTGCAGATGACCTGCCACAGGATTTTTAAATTATCTCCATGTGCGCTCTGCTTGTTTTGGAAATGCTCTAAATAAAAATAATGGACTGACTTTTAATAAGTCTCATTGTGAGCTTCCACCCATCAAACAGCGCGGTGCAGCTCGGAGGCAAACGGCGGGCATGTGTGATCTCGCTGGAAGAGAGACAAATGGTGATGCAAGGAGCTCCATCCAGGGACGGCTGACAGGAAATGGCATCTGTGAGCTGACACATCTGTCAGGGTGCGGAATATTGGCACCTGTCATGCAACTGCAGTCATGACTTTTAATAAAGCTGCTTTCCCTTAGGTAAAATTGGAAGCCGACTGTAATATTAGCTGCAAGCCCGTCTTGTGCTCCCCTTCAGAGGCTTCTGAACGTTATGGGGTTCCAAGGAGTCTGAGGGCTGAGCAACTAAAAACTGATGGCCCAGCTCTCCTGCTGCCCAGAACTCCAGATCAGCTCTGATCGGATCAGAACAAGATGTTACACTGAGTTTTTCCTTCCCAGCTCCCTCCCTCCCCACTCACCAGACCTTCTTTCTTTTCCTGCCTTTCTCCCTCCCCCTTCTTTTTCTTTTGCCAACTAAGGCTATTTTTTGTGTTTGTTTTCATATTATTTGCCCTTCTCCTCCCCCTTCTCCTCCTCTCCCTTCTTCCTTTTTTTGACTGGGTGGTTGGTTGAGTGAATTTAGCCCAGAGAAGTATGTATATCATAAAAACTGGGTTGGGATTTGTTGGCTGTCAGTCTATAAATCAGTCAGAGTTTAATTACCAGGCATGTGAGGGGAGGCGGTGACAGGCACCAGCTCAAGTGGAGACTGTTTTTTTTGGGGGGGGCAGGGGCAACTGTAGAAAAAAAAAACCTAAAAAGTGAGGTTATTGTGTGTGTGTGTGTGTGTGTGTGTGCTGGAAGGCTAAAGGCCAAAATAGAGAAACAAAAAGTTAGGAGTGTGTGAGCCTCAGAAAGACAGAGTGAAGGATCTCCATGTTTGCATCATTCTAGGAAACTTCTGTCCTAAGACATTCCGCATCTGAGAGACCACATTTAGGAAGTGCTCTTTACCTAGGCCCCTCATTCTGTGCTGGAGATGTGGCTACTCTGAAAGAGCATGGCTGGCCTCTAAGCTCAAGTGTGTTAATTGAATTCCTTCATCCAACTCACAGAAACATTTCATCTGTAATCTATTGAGCAAAAGGAAAGAAACCTCGACTTTGGAAACTTCCTGTGTCACCACTTCCCAAATAACATCATATGCTAAACGTTGATTCACAGGGTGACAGTCCAGTGGATTTTGCACTGGTTAACGTATTCCTTATGTAACAGGTTCAGTAATAGTCACAATCATCACTCCTGCCCTTCCTCCCAGCCCCATCAGCACGGACAGGCAGGGGTCCAGGCTGAGTGGCCCTGAAATACAGACTCGGTATTGTTGTCTTCTCCACTGTGTTCTGTTCGTTTCCAAAGGCAATTCACACTCAACATGGATTTTATTTTTGACTAGCTATAAGAAATGTCATCTTCTACCTGTCATGTGTCATGAAGCTGTATGTGGAGATACTGCAGGATATTTTGGCTGCAAGAATGTTCTAGCTTGTTTTAACTGCTCTCCAGTGGATGTCTCAGTTTGTTTATTTGAAATCCTTTGACCATTTTAAGGAATTGTGGGAATCTTTGACTCAGAGTAATATATCTCTGACTCAGAAGGCAAATTTCTTGTCTGGGAACAGGGGAGGAAGGAGAGAAATCAGAGGACACTTGATTTCTATTATATGGGTTTTCTCCAGAATTGAAACTTCACAGGGTTTTAGCAAGTTATCCTGGGTCTTCAACTACTGCCTAGAATTCTTTTAGAAATCTGTCACTTGAAGGATCTGCTTATCTGTAAAATGCAAACACCTGAGATTCTCTTATATATCTGATAAGGGTGTAAGACAAAAGATCAGGCAAGAAGAATTGTGAAACCACGAAAAAAAAATTCTACACAAACCAAAGCAAAACCAGCAGGCTTCTGGCTTTTGCCAATTCTTCTTTGTGAAGAAAACACCTGGCAGTGTGCCAAAAATGTTAGCCGTGAACAGCAGCCACTCCAGCTTCAATTGCTATTAAAAACAAAACCAAAAAAGCAAAACAAAACAAAACAAAAGGCTTCACCACCTAGCCAGAAAGCTGCCCATAGCTAAAGCCCTGCTAACTTGACACTGGCGCCACTGCTTCCTTTTGATCTTGGCAGAATCCTTTCAGGGACTCAGTTTACCTAGCTTGCAGCTCAAATGCCAAAAGTCTCCAGGCCTGGTTTCTGTCCAGGTAGTAAACAATCAATTTCAATAAGCTTGAGAGTGAACAAGCTTTGTTTAAACAATGAATTTTATGACTGTGTCAGTGTCATGTCTCAGAGCCTACCCTCTTCACATAGTTCACAAAATGCATTGCCAAGCTACCAAGGATGGAGGCTTCAGAGGACCAGCTTCTTCTGAGGCATTTGTTTTAAATTACTTTACCTCATAGTGATAATTTTAACTTGAAACTTAGTAGAATAGTTTAATCAGGCTAAAATTAGAAGACATTGTAGTGGCATCGTCTTAAGGGAGAATGACAGATACACAATTTAAGGTGGAAAAACAAATTTTAAATGAGCCAAAAGAATCACCACTCCAGATGGGTTGACATTCCACAGTGTCCAATAATTGCCTTGGTTTTTGCCCCCAAAGGATTTTTACCTGCCACAAAACCATGCATAAAAAGGAGATACAGCAATCACCCCAACCCCTGCTAGCACAAGCCCAAGTAACCGCTCAGCAACAAAGAGCCACTGGTTTTCCTGCATTTCTGTTGGATATTATTCACTTGCATCCTCAAGTGAAAGACAAAACAAACAGGGAAATAGTTATGAAGTGCACAGCTCTCGACTGCTTCCTGGCAATCAATACCAGAGAGAGATGCCTGATGGAGACTCTGCAGAACATCCTTCATTGCTGTTGTTGCTAACAGAACCATTGGGTTTCAGAACAGAGTAGAAATTAAGCTATGTCTTCATATTGTGCTATCTTGAAAGCTCTCCAGGAGGGTTTCCACAAATGGAAGAGCTTGAATACCCCTGGGTCTTCATTCTGCATCCCGAATGGCTGTTGTAGGAATGAGTACTTCCACCCTCTTAAGACAGAGAAGAGAGACTTTACTTTCCTGCAGTATCTTTAATTTTCACATACCTGTTCATCAGAGTAGAAAAAGACTTCCACAAAGATTGGTCAGAAATCAGTGTTCTCAGTGAGTCCCTGAGGTCTGTGATGTTCTGTTGGTCCCATTGTTGAAAGCTCCCCTTGTGCCAGAACTTCCCCTGTTATCCTTGTTAGACACACTCACTCATTTGTTCACACACAGATTCACTCCTTCACTGAGGCAGTTCACAGATTTGACTATGCCTTCATTGTACTTTGGGGAAATACACTTATAAATAAAAGAGGCCAAGCCCCAGTGTTTGAAAGTACTGGCATCCTCATGGGGACAGACTGGAAACAGTCACCTAAGCAAGAAACACATCAGGTGTTGGCTATGCAGAGCGTGCCAACTGAGTGATGTGACAGGAAGCTCCTTTGGTTATCACTCAGGAAAGGTCTTTCTGAAGAAGTGACATTTTGGCAAAAGAGCCAGACAAGAGAAGGTTGAGGCCAGAACATCCCAGGCTGAGAGACAACTTGGAGCTTTGGGAAATGATGTGATGGGTGGTGTCTCTGGAGTACAGTGAATGAGGGCAAAGTGAATGAGTTAGGACAGCCAGGCAGGACAGATCAGGTTGGCTCCTGGACACCATGGGCAGAAATTTAAACTTTTTTCTAGGCATACACATAAACCATTGGAGGACTCTAGAAATCAGATTGACATGATTTGAGTTGAGTTGAGTTTTTAAAGGGCCACTCTAGCATCTATGTGCATAAAATAATTTAAGTGGCCCAAAGTAAAAACAAGACCACCAATGAGAGCTTTTGCAATAGTCCAGACAAAAGATGGTTTGTGGCCTGCACTGGGGCAGGAATGAGGGTGAGAAGCAGACAGAACTAGTACATGCCTTGAAGTGGAGTCAACAAGAGCTGTTGAGAGGGTGAGTGCCTCTGAGGACAGAGGAGTCCGTTATTCAGTGCAGGTGAAGTCATTCTGGGTGACAAAGAGCACAGAGTCTAATGGCTTCACACAACTTGGGTTCACTTTCCCTTTACGCTCCGTGTTTGTGGAACTGATGGACACTGACACTGGACTGTGACTAATTAAGGGAAGAAAGACTACGAAGATCAAGCAGTGGCTTGACAATGCTTCCACATAATGGTGACACCAGTGCCTCTCCTCACAGCGCATCAGCAAGAGCGAGTGGATTGGCTATGACTAATGTCTCAGGATGGACACATCTATGGAATGTAAAAGAGGGAAGCTGGATGTGGATGAACACGGTTAATATGTGCCACAGAAGTGTCAAGGGTAATCCTTAGTTTTCTTGGTCTGAGTGACAGTATGGACAGTGTTGTGGGAGAGGGACAGATGTGTGACTGGAGTCCTCCATCATGACTGTGGCTACGGTCCAATGCCCACCTCACCAGAGGAGCACAAGCTACGTGCCCACAGAGTACTGCTGCCTTGGAGCCTCTGGACCAAGCCCTGTGACTAGCATAGAGCACACAGAGGATGACTTTATGAATGAAAGAAAGGACCAAAGAATATGAAGAAGCCATAAGGCTGTTTGGCTGGCTTTCTAAGGGAGACCAGCAAGTATATGCCCATATTCTCTCTGTAGCCCCTGCAGAAGTCCACCATCAGCTTGCCTTAAAACAAGGCCTGGGCCTCCAACTGACCCACACAGGAGATGCTAGTCCTGCAATGGCTTCCCAGCCCCCTGGCTGTCTGTCTGGAGGTGTTGTTCTCTAGTACCTAACAGCTAAGAACTTACACACAGTCTGCTTTAATTGTTCAGCTCACCTTGCTGGCTGCTGGCTCAGTGCTCAGCTTTGGAGTCAGGTGCACAGCCAGTTGGTGTTTTGTCACCTTGGGTTCCAAAACTTCACTGTAGACCAGGCAAGGTCAGAGGACAGCAGAAGAGGCAGAAGTCAAATCCAGCCAGAAATGTTGGTGTATTCTGGTTGAAAAAGCCAAGTCCTGGGTTTATAAAAAGTCTTGCCAAACATGGAAGAGTACAATAAACACCATGTCATTACCAATCAATTTATCACTAACTGTTTACTGGCCCACAATGAGACTTGTTGTGTGGGGTAAAAGATAAGACCCAGTCTTGGCCCTAAAGTTTTGGTTCTATTTTATCATCTAGTGAAACATAAGATTCTGAAACTTGCTACAGGATTCCAGATGGGAAGAGAATACTGTGGCTGACCTAGGGGAGGCTTCACAAGGACGGCGAGAGTTGGTTTGGGAGTGATTATGGAGGTGAATGTCCATGAGAAAGGTATTGCAGGTGGGAGACGCGAAGTGAAGTCTGAGAGTAGGGAAAATAGTTGTGGTTATAGCACAGCAGCCTCTGGTTTCTCTGAAGAACAGAATAAAAAGAAACGGGGCTGGCATAGTAGGTTCTAATGAACCCATGGTGCCAACCTGAGGCATGTGGACGTGATCCTGGCTACATGAAGCCCTGCACTGCTCAGGATTGAAAGCTTAGCATGACTGCCATCAGACTGAGAGCTCCTGAGGACAGAGGGAGTCCCTGAACCTAACCGTTCCCAGCACCTCCTGGAGTAATAAACTCACACTGAAACTGTGAGCCATGAGCCACCAAGAAGTAAAGGAGCACAGAGTGACTGAAAGGGGTGTGGAAAGATCAATGGTATGTCAGTAGCAGATCTAATTGGGGGAGACACAAGCTCATGGCAAGAAACACCAACCAGTGTTGGAAGAATCTAGAATTGAATTTTTAAGTCCCTCAGAGAAGCTGACAAATGCCCAGATACTGTCTGCCTCAGCCCAGTGAGTTCCTGGCTACAGATGAGTGATATTTAAAACTGAAACTCAATATTCCTTCTAGTTCAATGTCAATCCAACATGTTATAAGCACACAGGACAAGATCAAGAGCAATAACTTGTAAAAATAAGCAAAATTGTGTCCTCTGAATTACTTATACCTTGGCTACTCACACAAGAGTAGTCTTCAATCCCAACATTGCATAGATTGATCTAATGAAAACATTCACTGAGTAAAATGTAAAATTCACAAGATGTGTAGTTGTCAAACACTTCTTAAGTCCGTGATATCAATTTAGATACCAGCTTAGGATATACTTTTATCTCAAAAGGAAGGCTAAAATCAAGTTTTTCTACTGATATGGTAATGTGGAGTTGTTTACTTGCAAGAACACAACTCAAACTTGCTTGTGTAAACAAGCTGCGAGAAGGAAGGGGTGCAGGTGAACAAAACTGAGTGCAGCCTGGAGCTCTCTGAGGTCAAGGGTTCCACACTGCCAGCTCCTCAGACTACAGACCAACCTGGTCCACAGTGAGGATGCTGATGAAGCCAACAGCATTTGACTCCTACATCTCCACCCCTTAGAGGACTCCATCCCTTCTCCATGTTCTAATTGGCTGACAAATCAACATCCCAACCACCTGGACCAATCACCTGTCAGCTGGCAATGGGAAGGTGTATGATGGACAGCACTGATTCCAGCCACAGGCTTGGGCTGTTTGCCATAGTAGGCAAGAAGGAGTCTCCAGAAGAACTTTTCCGAGTGGAGAGAAAACAGCAGCAGCCTCCAGCCCTCATCTTCCTTCCTCGCTACCTACTGTACACCATCAGGGGCTGTTGCTTTCCTCATTTAACCTGATGGGAGTTTTATTTTTTAACCCCAACTCTACAAAATCATATGGGAATACATTAGTTGACTAGGACTTCCTTAATACAGGCCACAAGCTGAGTGGCCCACACAACAGAAATGCATCATCCCCCAGTTCTGGAAGCCTGAAGCACAAGATCAAGGTGTTCACACAGATGGTTTCTTCTTAGGCTTGACATTTGCTCTGTCTCAGGCCTCTTAGTTCCTGTGGTGCCCCATGACTTACAGGTGCATCCTTCAGATCTCTGCCTTCAGGTTCACATGGGTCCTCCCACACACTTATTTGTCTCTGGGTCTAAATTTGTCTTCTTGTAAGGATGCCAAGCATATCAGATTGGGGTCCCCCTGTGTGATCTTTAGACTTGATAGCCTCTGCAAAGACCCTAACTCCCAAGTCACACTTTAAGTAAGATACTGGGGTCAGGGGCTCAACATACATTTTGTGGGGAGGACAGAATTTGGCCCACACCATAGAGTAGTAGGCATCCTTCCTAGTCAATACTAATGGACGTGCTCAGAGTCAGCCATGTCACTTGCCTTGAAATCAGGCCTTTGTACATAAAAGTCTCGTATTTCTTAGCATTGCTCTCTGTGTGTTAGGGTTTTTTTAAGCCAAGTTAAAATCATCAATTCACTTTTAACTCTGGCAATTTAAGGGTGAACAACTTTGCTTTCCTTTTACCAAATAAAAACTAAGTGCACATTTTTCATGGCAAACCTAGGAACTGTGTGTGTGTTTGTGTGTGTGTGTGTGTGCACGCTACCTGGAATTTTTTCAACTCAATTGATTTTTCTTGAGAATATTTCTCAAATGGAATATTGAGTATTTACCCATCTATTCACTAAATCAATCCTTCTTTTTTTAAAATTTTCTTTTTTGTGTTTTTGAGATAGGGTCTTGTGAACTATTTTCCCAGGGCTGGCCTTGAACTATGATCTTCCTGATCTCTGCCTCCCGATTACAGCTAAGATGACAGGCATGAGCCACAGGCCCCTGGCTTAAATCAATTCTTAATAAGTGTCATATACAAGGTCAAAACTGAATTATAACTTGTATCAAATGTTGAGTCTCCCTTTGAACATTGTGTCTTCCACGCTCCATCACAATAAGCATTAAAGAAAGAAGTTGAAATAAAATAAATTACTGACTAACAGTGCTATTCATTGCTACATGTGAAGAACAAAAAGGTTAGCTTGCTTGTGAAAAGGTGTCATAGCCAGGAATTGCTCCAAAATTAAGTTTTGAAATAATGTCTTGGTTTGGTTTGGTCACGAAGCCACCTTCTCTTCCCATGAGCCACCGGGAAGATTAAGCAGCATCAACAAGCATAAAGAATTCCCGGAACCTGGCTCACCTGTTTGGTACTCCCAGAAAACTTCTCTATTAATTGTCATTTGTTGGGGAAGGCGGTGATGGCCTCCGGTGGTGTGTGCTGCAAGTATACATGTAAACACCGGTGTGCCTCCTTTATGCTGCCAGTGACAGACAGGGGAAGAAAGTGTTCGGGATGTACTGACATCAATATATTGCTACAACACGAGTAACAAGACAGCACCCTGACAGATGGGGCTGTTCCATTTACCGCGCTCACACCGCCTTCTTGTGCACGCGGAGGAGCAATGCTGTAGCAAATGCAAGCTGCTGTGAGCCACAGCACATCACGCGCCCCAGCTTCCCCGCCACGGTGGCCCACGTGCAGCCCCACCTCAGGCTGACAACCTGCTCCCACCCGACTCAACTCCTGCTGGAGCCCACCCCTCCTCCTGAGCACCTCCCTGGGAGACGGGAGCCCAGCCCTGCTGGCTGCCTCCAGGTTGCCAAGAAGCAAGGCCAAAATGTGAGAACCAGGTTTTAACAGCTTATTTGCACTTCAGCTTCTCTGCGTTTTCCTTCCATGGCATTTTGGTGTCAAGCAGAAAACATTTATTTCAAATCGCCTCTGCTGGTTGTCATCAGGACCAGAGCCTGGTAGAAGGAACCCTTCTGCTCCTCCCTTCCTCATTCAGGGGCTTCCCTGAAGGGCACAGGAGAAGCCACCAGGGTCTGCAGAACCCGCAGCACCAGAGCGCACAGAGGAAGTCCTTCCCGCCAGTTTTCCAAGCAACAATACAGAGATATAAAGGTCAGAGCCTGGCAGCCCCCCTAGCATATGCACCTCTATTTATGAAGACACTTAGCGTGGATTTAGTAAGTTCACGGCAAAGCTCCAGGGGCATCTGTCTCTTTAAATCCATCTCCTCCCAAGTGAAATTTGTGGCCCTGATGAATGGCAGAGCGGAGCCATCCATAAAAGGGCAGAGGAAAATCACATTCATTTGCATACAGTAATTATTCTGTGAATCAGGCCACCTTTATTGCTGGCAGAAAATCTACTGTCAGCATCACTCTGTAGATCATGTTTGAAAATCCAACAGCTGAGGAGAGTAATTGTTTGAATCCATGTGGTCCTGCACTCCTGTCCCTGCCTGTCATTGACCATGGTCTGGGGAGACAACAAAGTTTCCAGGTGCCTGTCAGTCAACTGGACTGTTTTTTCCAGGTGCCTCTCTCTGTTGCACTGGGCTCGGTTTATGGGAACTCCCTGGCAGGCAAGTCATGGCTGAGCAGGGAAAGCATGGAGACTGAAGAGCCTTGGGACATCCCTGGCCAGTCAGAGTGGACATGGGTCCCTTCTCTAAAGTTCCCAGCCCTGCCCCTGTCACACACACACTGCCACCTCATACCTGCTAACCCCAGCAGGACTGGCCCTGCCCCAAGGTGCAGGGAAGGAAAAGGTTCTAGACGAGGCCACTGCAGTCCCTGTTATGGAGGCAGAATGAGTCCTTTAGCTTTGTGGGCAATCCAGTTTGAGGGCGGTACAAGGACAGAAGGAAAGGAAGCTGAACCAGCAGTCCTGGAACAGAAGGAACACATTCCTGAACAGCTGGTGAGGCCCAGAACCTGTAGTTCCATTCCCGAGAAGCAGAGCAAGGGACAGTTCCCATTTAGAGAACTGGCACCAGGCAGAGCTGCAAAACGTAGCAAGAACAGAACAGCCGGAAGGTTTGGTAACAGACTCCATCAGGAGGAAGACAGTGACCGCTGAGGCCGCTGTTCTTGGTCATGCCGGTTAACGTCCAGTTTCCTCCTGCAGGTGCCAAGTTCCAACACACACCAGTGTGAGAGGGGCAAAGACCAAAGGGCACAGCAGCTCTGTGCACCAAGGGTGTTGTTGGTGTGTTGTCCGCCATACCAGGTCCAAAATCCTGCTGCACAAACAGTAAGAGTACATCGCATCCACAATTCAAATAGCACACTCCGTGTAGCAAACACTTGAAAGATGGTGAGCTGATGGGCTGTGCAATTAGAAAATGAGAAGGGACAGGAAACTGGGATGGCCCTGGTGTGCTCACCTCACAGGAAGAAAGGCTAGCTGCAATCCTAGTCTTAAATAAATGGCCTCCAGCCAAGAGTTCTTCAGAGCTGAAGTTTGGTTTAGATAAATTGCTTGAAAGTAAATGTTTCTAAAAGATTTGAATTCTCTGTGACTCAACTTTTTATCTTTCTCCTTCCACACTTATTTTTTACTGTGTAACGACAATAAGAAACACTTTGCACAATACAGATGAACTCCAAGAATATTCTGTCAAGTGAAATAAGCCAGACACTGAAAGCCAAGTACTGCATGACTCCACCCATATGAGGTCTCCTCTGTAATCCCAGTCATAGGGACAGAAAGTCCAGGGTGAGTGCCAGGGGCCAGCAGGTGGTGTTGAATAGGTGCAGAGTTTCAGTTTGGGAAGATGAGTGAGTTCTGGAGATGGATGGTGATGATGGCTCAGTAAAATGTCACCAAGGTGTACACTGAAAATCGATTAAAGTGACATGTTGTGTGATGCATAGTTTATGACAATAAAATGATCTACCTTAAAATGTTTCTGGTTTTGGTCAGTGGGGAAACCCAATGGGGAGTGTTGTAAAGTTAAAAATGGCAAAAATACCAAAAACTTGAGCAAAGGTAGCATCTCCATTGAGTTGGCTTCCTCTACCAATGTATGTGAGTTTCTGCCAGGTGAGGCATCCCAGAGGGTGGCCTGCCACCAAGTCTTCACACATTGGAGCTGAACACTGTGGATCTTCTAATCCATACAGTTTTCAACATAGGGTCTTTTAATAATGTAGAAATAAGAAGCAGGCTACTTCAGCAACGACATCTTCTGGGACACAGAGACTAATGGAGGTGACAGAAATGCTTATGAGACCACTACTGGCTTGTAGAATGATTATGGTGCTGCTCTGGCCAGTGTAAGAATGCTTACTTCTATGCATTGCCCTAGCTTGTAGGTAGCTCTCTTGACACAGGACAATTTGGTAATTTAACAAGTATCATAGAATTAGCTAACATTAAAAGAGACATCGTGTCATAAAATGCCACTCCTTTCCTAGTGCAGTACTTTTAGCTTGCAACATTTCTGAAGTTATCACTTAATTACAAAGTTCTATTTACAATGGTGGGATGACAGCAGGATGCTTCAATGTGTATTTGTGTGAATAAATGTCACCTGCATCATCACTGCTGATATAATAAGGTAATCTTGAAAAGATGGCCAAAAAGTGTTTGACTGGAGCCTCCACTCAAGACACAGAGTCAAAAACAACTCACAACACTTAGTGACTCGAGTCCTTTTACTCACAGTGGTTGACACTGAAAAGTTTAACCATACAAAGGAGAAAAATCTTAAAGGAAACGTTGCAACACAGATATTAGGAACAGACAGTCAGGACAGAGTATTAAGTTATTTAGACTTTGGGGGTGGAGGATGAGGCAGGGAAATTAAGGATGGTTTTAAGGTCATAGAATCTAAGGTGGGGAAGGCAGGAGGGGAATATAAAAAAGAAAAGCTGATGGTGAGAACAGACAGGGTCAATGGGTGGGTGGGCGTCTCCATGGAGACCAGGGTAGTGATGGAGAACAGGTAACGTGGTATCAGAGAACAGGATCCTTAAAGGCAAGGTTTCCTAAGTGATGAAGCCATCAGAAATTGCAAAGTTTAAAATGAAATGACATGAGTCAGTGGTGGAGCAAACCGGGTGGGAAGATGGAAAGGTGGTGGGATAGCTTTGGGATGCTCAAGATACTGTCATAACATGCTGGTCTGGGGGAGCTAAGTGTCACATGCTAAGTTCATCAGTGAATGAGGGAATTGCTGGGAATTTGAATGGTGACCAAATACGGGTTTCCAAGAAACTAGGGATTTTGAAGTTGACTAAATGGTCTTAAATTCAAAAAAGGAGCAAAAAAGATAACTGCCTATTTCCAAGATTTGAGGTCCCTAAGATATGGTTCAAGTTGCACCCTTGACTTAAGAGCCCTGTTCAAGGACAGTCAAGCGTCATGGAGCAGAAAGCTGAAGACTATTTTGAAAGAAGCAGGTTGAAGACAAACATGGGGACCACACCACCGCTGAACACAGAGGAGACACGACCTGGGTGAGGGGGAACAGCAGCCAGCAGCACACCGATCTTGGAATTCTCTTCCCAATGAAAGACAGTTCAGAGTGGGTCAACCCGGGAGCACCATGGGACATCTTCAGCAGGTGAATGGATGACCTGAGCAAGCAGAGAGAACTCATCCAAACCAGATGTCCTCTTTGTTCCTGCAGAAGTCCTACTCGGCCAGAGAGAGGCTGAAGGCAAGACTACCAGCATTTCCCAGGGGCCCTGTGTGTGGCAGACAGGGGTAGCAAACCCAATTCTGCCACTAAAGAAGTTACAGAGCCTCTTTCAAGGCCACAGGTTTAATTCTCTGAAGTGGTGGAGGACTAGGAGTTTTCTCAGTAGATCTGAGCTCCAGTGTCTGAAACAGAGGAAGTGAGAGGGCCTGAGGTGTGGGCAGCTGAGCAATGAGGCAGACCACACTGCATTGGGCTAAGTCTAGTTTCCTGTGATGATAAATAATGAAAGAAGACAGATTTCCAATGAAGCTGGAATAAGATGTGATTGGATAAGAGGAATAGTCATTTTGCAGTTATTAAAATAATCAATGACATGAGAATTTATTTATCATTTTAACCAAGACTCCCCAAGATGGGATAATATGCCAAAGACACAGGTAAAAAAAGAAGAGGGAAGTCATTAGTCAGAAGTGAAATTGTGTGACTGTGCGTATATGTGTGTGTGTGTGTACATATATGTATGTATATTCATATATGTTTCAAACTTTAGTTTAAACTTTGCAATGTACTAATGGTCTTACCTGTTTGGACTATTGGGGTGTTAGGAGGTTAGGATTTAAGTTTTCCCAACTAAACTTTATACATAAGTGACAGTCAGAAGTTTCTTGCATGTATTTTTTTTCCACATTTCCTCTAGCACATGAATTTTAATGCAATAAAAAGAGAATCAACCTAAAATATTCCCATCAACTGTAATGAACTTTAATTCTGTATTATATAGGAAAAACCATACTTCACTGCACTAGGCTTGTCTTGTGTGTACTTGGCACCTTCTAATTCCTCAACAATTTGCCTCCCTCACCTCCCTTGTGCAGCAATCTTGATCTCTTCCCTACCCATATGCTGCATGGTAGGGAAGTCAAGGTGCTGAATGGAAAATGCCTCAAGGCATCCAAGTTCCTTAATGCACTAGGTCTACTGATAAATGGTGGCCAATTGACTTTTCAGTTTTATGTTCCCAGAGAGAAGGATACAATTTAGCATTTCCAAATGGTAGAGCCAATCTAAGGGTCAGGTGAACCCACTTAGATTATGGGGAGTCCTTCAATCCTGTTCTGTCTTCTGATTCCCTCTGCTTCTTGAGTGGATGCCATGTCTGTTCCCCAGCCCAGGCAGTCATGGTCCCTGCTGGCATTTCTAGGCTAAAACTGAATCACATCTCTGCCCTGTCACCTTCCAGTCCAGCCGTGGGAAAGGTAGAAAGAGTTTTTCTTTTTTTTTTTTTTCCTTCCTAGCAAGTGGTGCTTCTTGAGGGTTCTGCTGTTCATTAGGGATCAAGCTGCCGATATGGGCTTGCTCAAATGAGCCCTTTCTAGAACTGTACCGATACCAGTGTTTGCATTCCTCCCCAACTGAAAATTTGTCAGAGAAGAAAGGCATTAAACCTGTCACTGCAGATAAAGATCAGACGTTTGATTTCAAACAGAAGAGGCAAACACTCCACCACGACTCCATTAACTCTTGAGAATGCTGCCCAAAGTGATGTGGCGAACTAAACCAGACTGGGAAGGCAGAAATAAATCCACATTTCACCACCATTTTAGTAGTTACAGAGGATATTGGACTTTGAACAGAAATATGGATGGAGGAACTCAACTGCAAGCTCTTCTCCGTGTTCATCCTTTGTTTCCTTTTATTACAAACATGATACCATGAAACAAGTGAGTTTAGCATACTTCATCTGAAAAATAAGCAAGGTCCAGCCATTTACAGAAACTAAAGGTTTGAGAAGATTGGTTTGGAAGGACACTGGGGCATTAAAAACTTAAGCCATTTTATAATACCTACCTGCAATCTTTGGGAAACCAGCATGATGGTGGTAAATACAATGCAATATGCTTCTACCACCATGTTTTGTTCACCCCCATTAAATAGAACCAGTGTGTTTCTCTAGTTCATTGAATAATATACAAGTAGTCGTCTTTGATCTTAGCCTAAAGCTTGAATTCATATGGCAGCTATTTCCAAAGGGTCTGATCACTAAAAAGATTAATATTCATAATATTTCTGTGACAAGCCAGATGACAGGTATTACTATCCCCATTTTATGGATTCAGACATCGGGGCAGAGAGAGGTTAAGTGACATGCTGAATATCATAAGAAAATTAAACTCTCAAATTTAGTGCACTTTTTATGATGCTATTTCTGAAGGTGGTAGCCCAGAAGCCAGGCACTGGGGCTCCAGTCTCAGCTCTCATTCTGAGTTCATCATACAGCCGTAGGCAAGTCATTTAACCTCTCCACAGCTCTATCTCAACATTAGGTAAAATTGACAATGCTTACCAGCCACCCCGACCTGCTGGGAGGATTAATGAAATGAGACCTGTGCTGTGAGCTTGCTGGTAGAAGGGCTCTCTATAAATACGAAATATGCTCGGTGCTTTTCCCGAGGTTCTGCAGGGTTTCACGACCCTCAGGAGACACTGAAGCACTGCTGTGCATTTGAACAGGCTGTCCCCTGGTGTCCCTGGGGCCAGAGATGCATGCCAGACCATGCACGGCCTCTCCTCCAAGGCGAGAAGCACAAACTATAAAGTGTCCCTGTGGGTCTGGGACTAGCATGGTCCCTCACCTGTGAGCACTGGGACAGGCACATCCTGTGGGAACTGCATTCCTGTGGGAAGGTCTGCCACTTTCTCAGGCTGGCCTCAGATCATTTGTTCTTAGAAATTCCATCAAGATTCTATGGTGTCTAGGAGACCAGCTCAGTGCTGTCACCATGGATTGGGCATTGCTTCTATGTGCTAAGAGAGTGAGTCCTCCCAATGAGGAATAACCCAGGGTGCTGAGCAAAGCCTAAGGTCTGAGGACCATGGTTGGTGTCAATCTCTGGGGAAGACAGGAAGCAGCTGATGGATGTAACTTCCACACTTGAAATATGAAAGAGCCACTGTGTACAAGCAAGAGGTAGAACGGTGCACTTTCCTTCCCATGTGGTTGCCCGCCTGGGTCCCTTTTAACTTTGTACTTGAAGAATGGTGTGGTGACTTCTCTTCAATATTTATGTCATGCTGCATCTTGACTTCATCCTCAAGGTCACATCTCCAACCCAGAAGCTCGCTCTGAAACTGCAGCCAACACCTCTGCTGGCCCAGAATAAATGCCCACTGCTGTATTCTGTGCTCCGCAGAGCCCTCTATGGTTCCCATGATGGCATCTCCACCTTTCCAGGGAACACATCAGAGACACCCTGGTGTTCACTTTCTCTCCTGTGCCCCACCTGACCTGCCACACACACGCACACAGCTTGTCCAGAATTCTCCTGCTTTTACTTTGAATTGTCTTGGTCTGACCACCCCATTTGCCCATGGGACTCAGTGGTAGCCAATCAACTCGTTTTCCTTTCTCTTTGCTCTCTGATGCATTTAGTTTCCTAAATGCATCCAAGTCTCTGTTCAGGCCCCATGCTTTGAGGGACATTTGCAGAGAACAAATCTACCTCAATGTGCTTCTCCTCCACTGCCTTCAACATCTCCAATCCCCATGACCAGTTCAGCTGTCACTTTTACAATGCCTTTGCTACCTTCTGGCACACACACAGTGTTAGTTTCATAGGGCAGCAGGGACCAAGGGTCACATCCTGGAGCTGAAACAACAGAAGTTGACATCCCCTAGTCCGGGAGGTAAGTATGCACTGGACAATTGGTCCCTCTGAGGCTGGAAGTCCTCTCCCTGGCCTTTCCTTTCACCTCTGCTGGTTGTAGGCCATCCTAGCTTTTGGAGGTGTCCCCTCAACATCCCTTCCCACTGCACTCTCCTGTATGGGTCTGGGTCTGCCTTTTCTCTTTCGTGAGAACAACAGTCATGTTAGCTGAAGGCTCCATGTCACTCCCGTGTGGCCCCATTAATACCTAAGTTGTTATGTCTGCAATCACCTGTTGCCAAATCAGGTCCTACTCTGGGGTGTTGGGGAGGAGGCCTTTAACACATGAGTTTGGATAGACACAATTCAACCCGTAGCATATGCCATATTGTGTTCGTTTTTTATGGTTGTGCTAACAATGAACCAAAAACCCGAGTGGCTTAAACCCCAGTGATATTTATGTATGTCTTCTGGCCCTGGAGGGTAGAGGTCTGGGAGAGATCATGGAGAGGACATGGTGGGCCCCCGCTGAGGCTGTGCATGACAGTCTGTTCCCAGTGTCTCTCCAGCTGCTGGTGCAAGAGTCACTGGCAGACCTTGACAACCGCTGACTTGCAAATAGCACTCTCCCTGTGTCTTCACATTGTAATCTGTGTCCAGTTCTGCCTTGTTAGAAGGACCCCAGATCAATTGCATCAAGGTTGGCCCTAATAAGGATTTTGGTTTTTTACCTTGACTCCTGGGAAGACCCCAACTACAAGAAGATGCCAACATGGCT
Organism: Castor canadensis; assembly: GCF_047511655.1. NCBI lineage: Eukaryota > Metazoa > Chordata > Mammalia > Rodentia > Castoridae > Castor > Castor canadensis. Next base: position 3,344,859 of record NC_133389.1, on the reverse strand, counting down.
TCTTGAGTGGGCACACTTGAACCCACAACATATGTGATGTGTTCATTCAATGTTCTTACCCCTCCCACCTGGTTTCCAAGGTAGAACATAAGCTCCATGAGGCAGATAGCTTCTTGTTGGTGCTGATATTGATATTTTTCTGATATAAATAAGCATTTAGAATAGTGACTGAGCATAATAGGGGTCCCAATGGTAGCCCTCGTTAGCATGTTGTAGACAAAGTCTGTCCCCAAAGTGGAGCCAGTGTTTAATCAGTAACCCTGGGCCCAGATCTCAGGCCCACAGCTCAGCCCACAGGACTGGGTGAAGTCACCACTCACACCGCTAGTTGAGATGACAAGATTATTTTCAGTGGAATCCAGGAAACTTGAGGCAAAGCTTTCCTGGGCTCTGGCTAGGGCAGGTCACAGAGCCCTTGGCATCAGTGAGCATATCCCTCACCAGTTCTCCTGTGGTGATCGCACAGCACAATAGTTGCCTGGATGCCACTTCAGCTCATCAGCCGAGGTGGCCTGTTACCAATTTTCAGAAAATGAAATGAGACCCCTGAGGACTGTAATTTGGGCAGTGCAGTCATTTAGGGATGTTTGGGGGATCTGGAAGGGCTGTGCAGCCAGGCCGTTCTCAACACACATGGCAGGCGGCCCAGCTGGGAGGGAGAATACCAAGTTCTGTGCGTGGCCCTCTTATCAGACTCAAAGCCAGGGACCTTTTGTTTGTTTACTAGCTCAGATAAACTCTCAAATCCTTGGGAAGGATCCAATAAATCTGTTTTCCCAAATACTTCATTCTTGTTTATAGAATGCATTCAAAAGACATGACAGCTTGTTGCAGATGGAAAACAACGCCTCGCTCTTCACATCATCATCCTTTGCCCCAAAATGTGTCTTGAGAATTTCCAAGTCCTCTGCATAATGATCCCAAGTTTGAGCCCAAGTCCAAAGCCCCTGCTGGGAGCCCTTTTGGTAAAATTTGCATATGGTGAAGTAACTCAGTACAGTTCCACTAAAGCAGGGCTCATTCGTTCCTTAATTACATGGAGAGCACTTAACATATTTCAGTACATGGCCATAATAGAATAACGATCGCACCTGAAGGCTGGGAACTTCTTTGTATTTTTCATTGTTACCAAAATGACCTGATAGAAAATTTTTATCATTTTTGCTTTCATGGAAACAGAGTTTTACTAAATCCCATTGACGTGTTTTTCCCAGACACAATTAGTCCGGTGTCAAACCCAGTTCCCACACACAGTTTTTTATGGTTCCCAGGCAGTTGGGTGTAATTCCAACAGCCTTTCCTTTATTAGCTATCTAATGGATTATCCTGCTTCATGTCTGCATGGCACCAGATGGCATTACCTCCTCAGACGGGCTGCTGCCTTGCTAATGCAGTGCTACGTACAAACATCAAAGGTCAGGAGAGCAGATGGCCTGTGCTGGCCGGCCCTTTGGTACCCAGCAAAGGCCAAAGTGTCCCTTCATGTCACCTCATCTGGATGCCCCATGGCAATGTGTATTTAATTCTATTTTTTTGTCTCGTTGTTCCATTTCTATTGAAGATCCACAATCAATAATTCCTTCTACTCCCACAGTCTGAGGGACTTACATTCTAATCACCCAAAGACATTTTACAGAAGCAAAGTAATAAAACAATTTCACTTGGTTTCTTTTTTAAATGTTAATACATACTTATTTTTATGAATCTTTTTTATTTTTGACAATTTTAATATGTTCCAATGTTTTTAGTGATAGCTTTTACTGTGGGTTTATGACACCACTGGTGCAAAATTACTCTTTGAAAATTGGGTTGTTTGTGCAATCCACCTTTCTTGATCAAGGATATCTGGTTCTGTGTCTTTCCAGGTGGGGTTTTAATCCTTGTTTCATCTTTCAGTTCTCAAATGTCCCCCACTAGACATCTTACACAGATGAGATGTCTTACTTCACACTGTTCCGATGATTCCCACTCCTAATAAGATGAAGATGAGGAGAGTTGGCTTTTGGGAAGAGCCTGGGCCCTGACACTGTCCCAGAAGAACTGCTGCAGGACTCAAGAGAAACACCATCATCGAATCCACAATTCTGACCTAGTCATTACGTTAGCTGCTAATTCCTGAAGCAATTCAACTTGCAGAGAAACTCTGTCTCTGTCGTTCTCTCTCTCTGCTTTGACCTCAGGAAACTTGGATTGGAAGTCTTAGGACTTCTTTCTGAAAAGCTCTCTCCAGTCTGAATTCCCCTTTAGCTCCGTGTGAGTTGACCCTGGGCGGATTTCATCTTGGATTCCCTTCGTTGCTGATTTATGAGTACCATCTTGAAGTCGTGGAAAGTATTTTTTCACTTTTGTTTAGATTAAGTTCTTCTTCCCTCCCTGTTACCTTGAGCACTAAAGTTCAAGCCATTGTTGGATTTTCACTGGATACAATTAATAAATAACTACCCTTGTAAAAATAAGGACTCCAGTCAGCTACTGACCTCAGTTCTTGAGAGCTTTCCTTCACGTCTCACTCTTAAGAAGCTTAGAAATTCTGTTTATAATTCCAGGCATTTTCTGTTATCCATGTCAGGTGGGTGGCCTGATTTTTCATTTCACAAAAGTACTTTGTGGGCTCCATAGTGGCTCAAGTGGTAAAGCACTTGCCTAGCAAGCATGAGGCCCTGAGTTCAAACCCTAGTACCACCAAAAATAAAGTACCCTGGCTTGTTACCTGGTATTTCACAGGCTACAAGCTCAGTGGACAAGTTGTAGACCTGAATTTTAGCCATTTTTAAGCTCAGAACTTCTTTGCAACATTGCATGGAGGTTGTCATTTGAAATTGAGGCACTTAAGGGTCTCTTTGTGCAAGATGATACAAATAAACTCAAAGACAATAGGAATTATGAGGCCATCCCCAGGATGAGACATACAAGGGAGTTATGCAAAAAGCAGACGGTCCGATTGCTCTAGATATACATTACCTGGAGTTGATGAAAGAGTGGTGTCTTCCCTCAGAGATGTCACATGATTTAACTGATGCTGTAGGTAGAACATACATCTCAGTGTCCAGAGAGCAATGAGGATGCAATAACCATTATTGTCTGAGCTCTTGTAGAGACTATGACATGACTGTTATTATTCCTATTTGGCGGACAGATAAACTGAGGCACAGATAGGGAAAATGTCTCAATTTGATGCAAACTGTGAGTCTGTGGAAAGGGCAAGACAAGAGCCCCGATATTTCACACCTTATCTGAGTTGTCTGCAGTGCCCAACTACAATGTAATACAATATCCTTACAGACACTTCCCCAAACAACTAGAAATAAAAGTTACTGAACCCTGAAGTCCACATATCTGTAGTTGGACAAAAGCTTTTCCTTCCCAATGCAGCCAAGGAGGCTAGGGCCACACGGATCCAGGCTGGGAGAGGGTTCGGATGGCCACAGGCTGGGTGGGACATGAGTGTACTGGGATCCCCACAGAAAGTGGACTGCACTGCTGCTGGACTGGTTGAGATTGTGAAATCAGGATCTGATGTTCTGGACACTTCTTCATGAAGCCCCCGTCCTGAGCCCTGAGCTCATCCCTGGTTCTAATAGCATATCAGTGACGGTGACCGGTGAATTAACCCTGGAAAACACTTATTGATCCCCACCTTAGACTGCTGACTTCAAAAAACGTCATTGCTTCATCACATTCCTTGTTCTGCCTCATTAGCAGCTGTCACTTTGTTCCTAGGCACCGAGGGACTCATTATTCATGACATAGGACTGCCATGAGCCTGGGGCTGTCAGGAGACTGAGACAACAAGTGGTTCTCCCATCCTACCATGGTCTTCCTCTCTGAGGGTGGAGGGAGCCCACGATCCTGATGGCCAGAACCACGGACAAAGAGCCTGACACTTCCAAGGGTAATCCAGTGCATTTATTCCTTTCTTTATAGCCTAGTTAAGCCTATGAACTTCGGTTTTCGTGGTTCCTCAAATGCTGCTTTCAGGGAGTAATAAAGCTGCTTCTCCTACAATAATTGGCATCTCGTGGGGTCCTGAGATGACCCACTTACCCTGGGACAGTTTTACAGTAGAAGTTGCTCCATTAGATGACTCTTAATTAGGTAAGAACTATCCAGAGATCTGAAATGCAAATTAGAAGGCCATAAGCAGTGGAAATCATACCAGATCATTAAGAAACGGGCTAAGAAATAGCATAAATTTGTTAAAAAAAAAAAAAAAGAATGTGAAGACAAAAACAATGAATTCAACTTTTGCAGGCAAAGAAGACACTGGGAAACACTTTAAGTTCTAATACCAGAAGGGTTTTTTTTTGTTATTTGTACATCGACAAGGAGAGTAAATGGAAGTGGAAATTTTACTTCTCCTTTCTCTTAAAATAGCACATGGAACGGAAAGTACATAGTGCACTTTGTGGCAGATTAAAAATCAAGCAGGAGCAAGTCAAAACTGCGGGAGAGAGCAGATATCTAAATTACGGTTCTCAGCAAAAAAGGTTTTCAGGGCAGACCCTGCATGGGGAGGGGCTTAAATGAGCACAAAACCCGCCCAAAGCAGTCAGTGACCCCAACAAATGGCAATTCCTTTGACTATTAGCTCACAAAGTTCTGTCATTTCTCAGATGTTTCTGGTACATCCTTCCAGTGACTAGTGACAGGAAGTACTTACTCTTGGAGGTGTCATCCAGGTCTACAAACAGCCAAGAAGGGTCTTTCTAACCCAGTGTCTATCAGCAGTGTGAGTGATTGAGGCTGGTGACTTGTGAAGTTTTTATTTGAGGTAGAGGCAGTCTTCCTGCTATAATCCATTTTAGCATAGATGTTTTTAGAAGGACAAAGTCTCCTTCTGTTTCTATAGAAAAATTACAGAGTATTTTGAGAGAATTAATCAACCTTATGAGAGATTTTTCGAACTTCACTTGTGAGAAAGAGTTAAAGGGAACGGGCTTGGTTTAAAGAAGCAGGGACACAGAGAGAGTGACAACTGTTGTTAGTGGCACCTGGGCCTGGATGGAGATGTGGGGAGGTGGAGGAAGACATGAACTGTAATTCTCCACCTTCACTGAGGACAGTGATGACCAGAAGTGACAGAGTGAGAAATCTCTGCCTTCCGAAGAGGGGAGATTGTGTTTTAGGAAGCACCTAGGTTTGCTGAACTCCTGGGTGGGTTTGAGATATGCAGATGTGGCCCTGAGTAGTTTGAAGTTGTGAGAGATGTTAGATGACCCCACCTGAGTGTGGGCACATGGTCCGTCAAATGACAGAATGCCAGTGACAAGAGAAGAATGGCTCTGGATGACTTGAGGTGGGTGTCAAGTTTTCAAAACAGCTGAGACACTTACAGGAACAGGAATGCCTGATACAAAATATTACGATTTTTTAGAAAGTTTCCAAAATATTACAATCTTAAGTTATCTAATGTATAAAAAATTAGCCCAGTTGCAATAGCACAAAACATGAAGCCTGCTGTGTGTGTACAGGCCAGGAGCCCGAGGAGCTCTGCTGGGAGCTCTGGCATGGGCTTCCGTGCAGGGATGCAGGCAGGCTGTCTGCAGGACAGCAGACTCGTCTGAAAACTGCTGTGGCGGGAGCCTCCAGGTCTTCGCCACTGTCTAGAAAGCACGAGGGTCCTAGCATGTCAAGAGATCTGAGACTGAGTATGGTGACTTCGGGGTCACTTGCTGCCATACCTCTGTATTCTCTCGGTCACGCAGACCTACCCTGGCTCACTGCTGGAGATGAGCAGGTGTGGGCACTTGTAAGTTCCCAAGACCTTTAACTACACCGGAGGGTTGCTATGACAAACATGGGTGCCATGAGTATACATTTTTCTTTCAGCAGTAGGGTTTTGACTTACATTCATTTCTTTTAAGTATGCAATATTCCTTTCCATGGTGTTTTGGGGAGTAGTCAAGAGTTTTCCTCACATTAATCTGCAACTGTCCCAGCTGCTGGGTCATTCTTTGGGGACAAGCTTTGTCTAAATGTCACTGTTAAGAAGAACTTGGGTAGTTTGGTCTGTCCACTTCTCCTTTCCTTCCCTCTGGCATCTGGGCCTCTGATTTTCTCATCACTTTTGTTTCTCTGACATACTTTCTTTTATTCTTACTTCTACTGTGAATATCTGGGAACACTTTAACTACTAGATACTCCCTTTTAAAATAACATTTTATTTCTTTCTCAGTTTTCAAATTGAAAAACCAGTAGATACTTATTGTCAGGTTGCCTGTACAAATTCCAATCCACAATTAACATAAAATTGACATAGCCCAAACCCTCAAATATGAAATTCAGAAAGAGAATATATATATTTCTTTTTTTTTTTTTTAGATTTGATCCACTTTATTTATTTTTTTTTTCATTTTTCTTTTATTACTCATATGTGCATACAAGGCTTGGTTCATTTCACCCCCCTGCCCCCACCCCCTCACTTACCACCCACTCCGCCCCCTCCCTCTCCCCCCCTCAATACCCAGCAGAAACTATTTTGCCCTTATTTCTAATTTTGTTGTAGAGAGAGTATAAGCAATAATAGGAAGGAACAAGGGTTTTTGCTGGTTGAGATAAGGATAGCTATACAGGGCATTGACTCGTATTGATTTCCTGTGCGTGGGTGTTACCTTCTAGGTTAATTCTTTTTGATCTAACCTTTTCTCTAGTTCCTGGTCCCCTTTTCCTATTGGCCTCAGTTGCTTTTAAGGTATCTGCTTTAGTTTCTCTGAGTTAAGGGCAACAAATGCTAGCTAGTTTTTTAGGTGTCTTACCTATCCTCACCCCTCCCTTGTGTGCTCTCGCTTTTATCATGTGCTCAAAGTCCAATCCCCTTGTTGTGTTTGCCCTTGATCTAATGTCCACATATGAGGGAGAACATACGATTTTTGGTCTTTTGGGCCAGGCTAACCTCACTCAGAATGATGTTCTCCAATTCCATCCATTTACCAGCGAATGATAACATTTCGTTCTTCTTCATGGCTGCATAAAATTCCATTGTGTATAGATACCACATTTTCTTAATCCATTTGTCAGTGCTGGGGCATCTTGGTTGTTTCCATAACTTGGCTATTGTGAATAGTGCCGCAATAAACATGGATGTGCAGGTGCCTCTGGAGTAACAGTCTTTTGGGTATATCCCCAAGAGTGGTATTGCTGGATCAAATGGTAGATCAATGTCTAGATTTTTAAGTAGCCTCCAAATTTTTTTCCAGAGTGGTTGTACTAGTCTACATTCCCACCAACAGTGTAAGAGGGTTCCTTTTTCCCCGCATCCTTGCCAACACCTGTTGTTGGTGGTGTTGCTGATGATGGCTATTCTAATAGGGGTGAGGTGGAATCTTAGCGTGGTTTTAATTTGCATTTCCTTTATTGCTAGAGATGGTGAGCATTTTTTCATGTGTTTTCTGGCCATTTGAATTTCTTCTTTTGAGAAAGTTCTGTTTAGTTCACGTGCCCATTTCTTTATTGGTTCATTAGTTTTGGGAGAATTTAGTTTTTTAAGTTCCCTGTATATTCTGGTTATCAGTCCTTTGTCTGATGTATAGTTGGCAAATGAGAATATATATATTTCTAAGTCTGCACATGCAAGAGAGCAGATCTAGCTCTTTTCATTTAGTTTGACAGAACAAATGAACTTCAAACACATTTCAAAAGCAAGGGTGGTGTGGTGCTTGCCTGTAATCTTAGCTACTTTGGAAGTAGAGATCTGGAGGATCACTGTTCAAGACCAGACCAAGAGAAATGTTAGCAAAGTCCTATCTCAACCAGTAAACTGGGAGAGGTAGCACAAACCTACAATCCAAGCTATGTAGGAGGCACAGGCAGAGGATCACAGTCCAGGGCAAAACCACAAAACCCTATCCACAAAATAACTAAAGCGAAAATGGGTTGGGGAGTGACTCAAGCGGTAGACAGCCTGCCTAACAAGCATGAAGCCCTGAGTTCAAACCCCAGTACCACCAAAAAAAAAAAAAAAAAAAAACCAAGTGCCCATACAAACCCTAATACTGGGGAAAAAACGTTTCAAGTGGTGTTTTTGTTTGTTTTTTCACGTGTTGGCCATGTCTAGTTAATTCTAGCAAAACATGGAATGCTGTTATGGGATCACTTGTTAGGCTGAGTGATAGAGTTCTGCCCTATTCTCTAATGTTTAAGTGTCACCCAGCTATTCTCCTTCTCTTTGTTTCCATGTGGGAAGTTTTGTCCAGGAAGTCTGGAAGTTATGGTAGAGCGTTATAAGAATATTTTCATGTGTGGCTTGGATGAACACTGTTGCATTTAAAATGACTAGCAGTCAGCATGTTGGGCCTTGGGGTGCTCGTAGACTGGCGGATATTGAAGAACGTGTCAAATATTCCTTGCAGGTGTGTACGAACACCTGCTGCTGATGGCATCCTCAGAAAGCTGCATTACCAACTTTGATTGCATATCTCAGAAGAGTGTGATGACACCTGGGGGCACTGGGTTGTGGGAATAATTTCTTAAACTCCACTAAAGAGCAACTCAACCCATCACCGTGAGCCACTGGCACAGTCATTGAAAACTCTGGTTCCTGGCAACACATCTAAATGCCCAGGTGTAAATTTCCTGGGTAATACGCTAACTAGATAGCAATAGGACACACACACACACACACACACACACACACACACACACGCCCCACCTGGGATGAAATCAAAAGGCTTAATTTCCAGTAACAAAATATCAACGTCCTCCATGCCTGCCTACGGCAACCACTGAGCGGCAGTACTTCAAGGAATAGAACGACTGAAAGATAATTCAGAAGGAGTCATGGAAACTCTTGGAGAGGTTGTAGTGAACCTATTAGGGGAACCGCAGAGTCCTGTCAACCTCACTGTCAGGAGCCTACCTTACCATTTGCCATCTTGTGTCCAATTAGATTCATAAGACAGTTCAAAGAAAGCAACTTGAACTTACTAAGTATATTTGTGAGTGCAGGAATGTGTTAGGGGTCGACGCAGTTTATGCAATGCCCCCAGTAGATCTACCTGTGTGACCAATTCTTACAGATGTGCAGAAATAAGCTAAGGTGATCACATCAGAGTTTAGAGACTTTTGGTGAATAGGAAAATAGGAAGCTTCTCTACAAGAGACTGGATATTGGTTGGAGGTAGCATTGCTTTGAGCAGTACTTCTGTAACAGGCAGAGTGACTCCCCAAAGACAGCCACACCCTAAAACCTGGAACCTGTGAGTTTGTTGATTTACACAGTACAAGGGACTTGACAGATATGATTTAGGGTTATTGACCTTAAAATAGAGCTAATGGGTTGGGTTGTCTGGTAGCCCAACCTGTCCACCTGAGCCATAGCAGCAGAGAACTTTCTTTAGCTTGAAGCAGAGGCACAAGGGCGAAAGGAAAAGTCCACCTGGCAGATCATGAGGGCCATGGTGCTATTTAAGGAGAAACCAGATGACAAACAGAGGAGGCTCTCAGGAGTCCCGACAGCTAGCAAGGAGGTGCACAGCTCAGCTTCAGGGTCCCATAGCTGCCTTCATTCAGCCACCTGAGCAAGCTTGAAGTGGACCCTCTCCCAGAGCCTCCAGCTAGGAACCCAGATTGGACAGCACCTGGCTGTACTCTGGCAGAGCCTACTGGATAGCCTACCCTCAGAACTGTGAGATGGTAACAGGTGTTCTTTTAAGCAGCTAAGTTTGTAGTAAATTTTATGATGGCAAGAGAAAGTCAATAGAAATATTTTAATAGTGCTTTGAATTTTCCTTATAAACAATTCATCTCTACATGCACTAGGAATTGAGTTAAGTATTGGGGAAGAGGAACACGTCTGATTCTGTAAATGACTCAGAGACCCGTTTCTCCAGACAAGGATGTTAACTGAGTGCCCAGTGTGTTTGTGGCTGGGGATGTCACCCCCGCAGTGGGTCTCCCAGCAGTCACATATGGACCATGTTATGAAGAACCAGTTGGGAAACAATAGGTGTAACTATCATAAACAAACAAAGAGGTCTTTTGTAAGAAATGAGGGCTAGGAAGGTAAAACAAGTCCTGCCCAGGGGTTGATACCAATGGGAGGAGGGAGAGCATTAGGGAAAAGTGAAGGAGGGTGAATATGGTAGAAGTTTTATGTACTCGTGGGTGAAAATGGAATAATGAAATCTATTGAAACTGTTCTGAGAAGGGGGGATGGAGGATAAAGGAGAAGAATGGAGGGGGGTGAAGTTGACTAAGAAATACTGTAAGAACTTTTGTAAATGTTTAGAGTACAACTATAATATGCTAATTAATAAGTAAAAGAAAAAACAAACATCAAGAAAAGGCCTAGAAATAAGTGGACTGATGAAGAGGAGGCCAGTGAAAACACCTGGCTCCTGGGCATGGGTGAGGAGGGTTCCACCAGCTGTGTCGTCATTCAGTCTGCCTAATGTTCTTAGGGTCTGTGATGCAAATCCACGATCCAGTCAGTGCATTAGTCAACTGCATCTTGTTCTTTAGGAGTTTGCTTGTTGCCTGTAGCATTCCATTTAAGATCATTAGGATTTTTGTGGTTGTTGCTGTGGCCAGTTTTGTTTATTTGCCTGGGAGCCCTTTCTCCTCCTTTGGAGGCTGCACACTCCATCTCTTTGTGAGGTCAGATGAAACTCCAACCAAAGCAGCTGAACACCTTGTCACAGGTGGAGGATAGACAGCAGTGTGGACCTGTCTAATCTTGTACTCCATTGCCACTGACATCACCATTATCCCTTGATGAACCCTGAGATGGGAGTGACATCAATGACAGTCTTCTGGGGAAAGGGGAGAAAGAAGTCCTGTGTTTACTCCAGGACTGCTAAAGCCCATAGTCGTGTGAGCTCTTCACTTTCTTCTTCCTCTCCATTCATCAAATCTCCATTTGCTGTGGGAGCAAATATACTGACTTCCCAGATCTAAGAAGAAGAAACTGAGGATGGAGAGAGAGAAAGAAAGAATGAGTAAAGGGAGAAAATGGACAACTGAGAGGCAACTCAGATTACTTCAGTCCTTGAGTCTTGAGGCTGGTTGTACTGTGCCCTAGGAAGGTACATTGGTACAGCAAGTTAGCTTAGGTTGTCTTTGAACGCTATTTCTTCTCCATCTTCAGGGGACCTGACTAGACTCACGCACCAGTCTACTCATAGCCTGAGTGGCCTTTGCCTGACCCTGGCTGTTGGATGTGGACACAGGGAGGGATGAGGCTCACAGGCTTGTCCCACTCTACCTCCATCTCCACCACCATTACCCTGGTTCTTCTCTCTTTCTGACCAGCTGGAATGAAACACCTCCCAGGAGATCTGGAGGCCACATGTCAGGGAAACAGTGGAGTCTCAGATGACTGCCACACAGGAAGAACCCTGTGACCATTCAACTGCCTGGGTTGTCACTAAGGAAGGAATAAGCTTACACTTTGTTACCTTACCACCTAGTTTGGCCATTTTAATAGTAGCAAGTAGTTTGCTAAACAATATGTTGGTTTCTGTTGCTTGAAACCAAATGAATCCAAATACAGGGATTGCTAAGTAGACTTGGTATCTTGAGTGACCTGGATGCATGGACAACAGTGACTTGGGAGCACATTTCTGACTCCCACAGTGTAGAAGACCTGCTGCTCTTTGTGAGGCAGTGGCAAGAAGAGAAGTCTGTATGTCTCCCACCTTTCCTCCTATCTGGGCACCACATTTGTCACATCCACAGTGAGAATCTGCACTTTCTTCCTCAAGTTGTCCACCTTTGTTGCTAGCGAGGACCCTCCATTTGCTGAGGGACCTTGTTTAAAGTAAATCACCCGAGCATTGGCTGCCAGATGTCCCTGCACTGTCTTCGTTCTCCATCTCCCTCCATCACGTGGCATGGGCAGCAGACACTCAGAGCTGCCGTGGGAACCTGGGGACTGGGCAGCTGGAGGAAATGCACCCTAGTCATGGCCCTGTCGACAGCTTCTAAGAGTTGGTCTGACTACAAGTGGTTTTGAAAGAACAGAAATAGCTGAGGAAACAGATCCCAGCCATGTGTCCATTGAGCAAACCACACACTTTGACACATGGCTGCTTCATGGCCATTGGCCATTGGCTCAACTCAGGTGCCAAGGGAAAGCCACAGGAGCTACTGCTAATTCACTGGTTTTTACTCTGAGTGAGTTCCCAGCTGAGCCCAGTGAACCCACAGACAAGTGAAAATAATATATTGTTGCTGAGTTACATTAGTAAATTTTAGGGATTTAGGATACAAATTTTTTAAATGACAGAAATACAAAATTTTTAAGAAATGTTAACATGATTTGCACATTTCACAAAGCCACTGGGTAAAGGTAACTTAGCATAGAAAGAACTGTAAATCTATAAGTAATAGATAGAGAATCAGACTGACTGTGTGTCCATTCTGTCTTGGCAGCTGAGCATTTCTGTGTCTGTGGGAAGTTACTTCAGGTTTCTTAGCTGCAAAATGCAAACTATCCTTTTGGCCATATAAGTTCCCAGTGACGACCAAGTGAAGTAATGAATGGCCATCAGTTAAAATGACAAGAGTGGAATGGATAGACTCAAGAATTAACATTGACAAAGACCTGGCAAATGTGGATGATGGAAAGAGAAAAGAGAGAGACAAAAGTAAGAAAACAACAGGAAACAAAACCAATGAACCCAACTGGTGAACATCATAGACCTAGATGCTGACACCACTACAGAAGAAGCCGACAGAGATTAACCTAAGACCATAGCATGTAAACTAAATAAAGAAATGTCAAAACATTTAAGGGAGATAGTTGTCTGACTTCTTATGCTAGCTTTGACCAAGAAAACATAGAAACCCTAAACTGGCAAATGAAAGATACCAAAAAATATCATTAGTGAACCACTTCAACATAGGCACCAAATAAACTTTTTTTACATACTTTTCTTTTTTATATTTCAAATAACTGATGCTTTTTGTGATATTTAAAACCCCAGAGCATGGAAAGAGTAGGCATTGGCTTCTACATTTTCGAGATTATTTATGTTCTTGTTTTACTCCCTTAGCATTGCAGTATTCTTTTTCCAAGGGATTTTTTTTTATCTCTGAAGGCTGAGTTCTTCTTTATTGAGTTTATGTTCACATAAAAGCATTTTATAGAAGATGATAATTTTCCATGGTTTGTAGAAATTTCTTCTGACCTTGAGTTATGCTATTTTCCAGACTAGGTTCTTATTTTAATAATTCATGATGGAGATGCAAGTGTTTTACAATCTAGAATATCCAAAATCAGCTTGGAAAACAAGTGTAAGGCAAGGGAATTTATTTTATATTATGTAGAAATGTATTAAGACGTACAGTAATTAAAATTATGTTTTGCCGGCATAAGAATTAGCACCTAATTAATTGGACTCTTCTTCAGAAGGTTTGTTGTGAATACTTCTCCATCAATGTCCATCCATCAGCCAATCTTTTATTTTTCACCCAGTGTCTAATCACAACACCTTGCTTCCTTCTGTTCATGAACTAGTCCTTACTGAACTCTCACTCCTAGAGTCTCTTTGGAAGGCATCTTTGGCATTTCCCTGGTAGATCATGAAAGTTTATTTCATGGAACTATTTCATGCATGTAGAACTTCCGGAGGCCACAGTGCACAGCCGTTCTGAGGGAGAGCAAAGTTCCAAGATGAAGAGTGAGACAATGTTGGTGGTGAAATTCTGATCTAGGCATGCCTGAGGCTAACTCTGCCCCTTAGCCTTATAACTAAGTTTACCAAAAAGCTCCCTTTTTGAAACTTAAATCAGTTTGAGTTACATTGTTTCTAGCTGCTACGGGTTATTTTCCAAACTTGCCTTAAAAAACATCAAACAAATAAAAAGAACAAAACAAATCTTTATTGTGATACAATTCACAGACCGCACAGTTCATCCGAGTGTGCAAGTTAATGTCTTGTTAGTATGGTGACACACTCCCGCATCCATCACCACAATCTCAGATGGACTCACTACACCAGCCCCTAACCCACAGTCCTTCCAGCCTCCAGCCCCATCCCGCCCTGACCTCAGACCCAGGAAGTCACTCTTTATTTCTACAGGTTTGGCTGTTCTAGACGCTGCATATAAATGGAAACTACTTGACATGCAATCCTTTGCAACTGGCTTCTTATACTTGGCATTGTGTTCCGAAGTCACCCATGTGTCAGCATTCCACTCCTTTTTATTGTCAAGTGATATTCTAGTGAGGAGGGTCACTTTTCACATTTTCACTTATCAGCTCACAGACCCTTGAAGCCTGGAAGAAAGACCTATGAATGAAACCATTGCTAGAGTCCCACTTCTTATAATTCCTTTCTCCATTGAGCTGTCCCTCTGGGCCTGACACTACCCAGGTCTGCAGTGAACGTGTGTTACTAAGCTGCCAGGTTCCTGACAGGACACTTTCTTTGCTGCCCAGAGCAGGTGACCAGGGAGGACTGCCATGCTCTGACCAGCTTCTGTGGAATAAGCACCAACTGGGAAAACCATCATCTTATGAAACTTCAGACCCTGGAGTGGAAGGTTCTGGAACACTGGGACATCTGTTGTGAAGCTGTGAAGCCCAGCTGGCTGGGCTGGTCCAACTTCTCTTGACTTGCTGGTAATGGCTGTGCGTCCGATTGAAAGACACAACCCGTCCACATCTAAGCAAAAATGGGTTGGTGACTAGTGTGTTAGTTCACTTATCCAATCTTGTATTTTTCTCCAGGCATTCCCACTGTACCCTCAAAATCTGGAACGGTGAGAGTCGTGTGGGAGAACAGCAGTGGGGTGTTACTAAAACTTCATGCATACCTTGCTAGGTGACAGCACTCATTCAGAGCTGGTGGCTGAACACGGCGAAACGTGTTCAGGAGAGAGAGAAACTTGTACCCTACATGAGCCTCCTCAACAGACAGGGGCAGACACAGAAGAACTCAACGTACTGTCCACGTGGTAGCCTTTTCTAAGATGCTCGGGCTGCTCACGGTCCTCCCAGGGAAAGACCCCATCACGAGCTGTCTCAGTTTTAAACAACCCTTGCTTGAGAGAGCTGGGGAGAGTTATTCATCCAATATCCAGGATTTTCCTGCTAGGTTTTTAGATTTTGTTTTCATCCCCTCTAATGTGTGCAGAATTTGTCTGGCTGTGGAACAAGGATCTGCCATTCGTCTGGCACAAATCATCTCTGTGTACGGCATACACAGTTTATGGCACTCATATAGACCAACCCGAGTGAAGCAAATACACAAAATGCAAAGCTCAAAGTGACATACTCCAGATCTGACATTCTTGCCGTGGCTCTGAGCTGCAGGCACTGGCAGATACCCCACACTCTCGGCTCTCCCAGAGGAGGAAGTGTGGTGATGTTTATGTTACACCGTATGTAAAATATTTATACCTTGACTTCAACTCCAACTGACTATCATTTAAATCAAGAAGTACCGCTCACAATGAAGACAAGTGACGTTATCTGTGTCACGCCGCTTTTTGTAGGCAGAGGAAAGCTTGGGACAGTAAATGATAGGTTTATGTACAGAGGAAGATTCCACCAATGCCAGTGATTTAAGAAACAGCAGTTATGGGAAAGGTTTTTAATGGCTCGCTTCGTTTAGAATTGTTAAATTACCAAGAAGGGCAAAATGGATGCCTTTCTGCCTATTACCGTTATCTTCAGAATGGAAAAATCTTTTCTTTTGACAAACCATTCTTTCATGAATAACCTCTTCAATAGCATTTAGTTATCATTATTAATAAATTGTTACAGTAATAAATTATATTTTAAACATTTTATTAAATGCAGTTCTCATGTACTTAAAATAAATTGCAAAGCCGGCTTTTTTCATGGTATTTAATATATATAGTCTGACACAATGTGCTTTTAATATATTTAATGTTATATACTTTAAAATCTAAGTGTGTTGTACTTTTATGGAACTTACTTTATATTCCTTTCTATATGGAAAATGTATTACTTTTTAACACGGGTTCATTGTGGAGTGCCATTAGGAAACAGAGCGGAGTGCTCAAAAGTGGAAACTTTCAGAATTTAAGCACATTAAGTGTGGGGGAGGGGCAGAGCTGCACTATGGCAACATCAAGGGTCTCATTGAAACTGACAAAAGCAAGGGAGAGACCCACAGTGACTGCAGTGACACTCACTCTGGCATCGTCGTAACGGTGCTAACGCGAGCACAGGAGCAGACTTCTGTCTGACACGCCGCCGCCTCCGTGCTGCCTTCGGACATGCCATCACGGTCTTTCAGGATGGAGATGAAAATATAGTGCAAAGCGTCTTCAGTCCATGCGTGCTAGGTACGTCCCATGGCTGAAAGATGGTGGTCGTTTTCAAGAGCTGCTCTTTTTTTTTAAGCCTCAAAAATTCTCCGTCTGACTGACTCCCCAGAAAGAAGGGATGCATTTTATATTATCAAGCCTTAAAATTGTTTTGTAAAAAAAGAAATTGAAAATTGATTTTTCAGAACAATAGTTTTGCATAGATCCTTACGGCAAAAGAAATTAAGGTTCTTCTTTTGAAGCTGTGGTGCATCTTTCTGGCCAGTGAGTGTGGGGTGAAGTCAGATATGGGTGAAAAAGTGAGTCCCGAAGAGGCCCCGAAATTCACGAATGGAAGGGGGCCACTGGGCCCCAGGAGTATAAATATGAACAAATCACTAGCCAGTCCCTGACCAAGTGACAGAGGGACCCACATTTCTAGGGTACAATTCTGGGTGTCAACGTTTGCTCTTTAGCCCGAGGTGCAAGAGCAGGACCCCAGAACCCTAGCACCTCTTTTTAAATGCTGACTAGTGAGGAGGCCTCCTGCCAGTAGGGACCCCTTACTGGCCAGGCCGCTCCTTGCCTGGAAACCCTTTGGCCTTTGTCTCTAGCTTCAAGACTGTGCCCTGCTGGCTACTGCCTGGCTCCTCTGGTGCTCAATTAGCTTCAGAACACCAGAAAGTGACTTCTGTCCCTTTCAGAAGGCACATCTCAGTCCAGGCTCCTGACCTCTTCTCTCATCTCTCTCACAAGTCGGACCCTAGGCTTTGCCTGGCTATGATAAGAGCCGGACCTCTCAGGCCTTTGCAATGTTTTCATGTTCACTCTTAGACCCTTGAAGGGAAGGGGAAATTTTCTCATTCATTGATTCGGTATCAATCATGTCTCACTCCCAGGTCCATGTCTAACTCCCCTTGTAGGCAGGATTCATAGGCAATAAGGACAGGCCCTCTGAGATCAAGAAGTCGGGCCATAAACAAGTAACCAGACCATAAATAAACGGCCTCAAGTTGTGATAATGCTGTAAAAAAGAGAATGAAGAGATGGAGTTTAACTCAAGGAGAAGGAGCTTTTCTTGACATTATCAGGAAAGAGTGGTCATGGGAAGACAAAGCCATTGCTTCTGTTCCTTCAGAAAGGATGCACATGGACAGGGGAAGAAAGAAGAACCACCGGGCACTGCAGGGATAACCCAGAAGCCAGCACTCAGCAGGAAATCACCATTCTATTCAAATGGAAAACCTTACCAAGAATAAAGACATGCTTCATAACCAACTTAAAATTTTAAAAAGTAGTGATTTTATACTTTCCAAAGTTAATTGTTTGTATTTCTTACACTCGTTGTTTCTAAATACTTTCTCTATGTACCAAATAAATGAAAATGGAGGTTGAGTTAATCCATTTATTTTTTCTTTCATTGTCTTTCTCAGTGAACATCTATTGGGTACAAAATGTGTTTGAGGCATCCTGTTAGGTCATTGGAGCAGAAGGAGAAGAGAATCAAAGGCAATCCCTGTCATCTTGAAATCTGTGTAGGAGGAGAAAGCTACATGATGTAAAAACATCCATGCCAGGTTCTGGAGTTCATGCATTGCCATGTCATGACAACAGCATAAATCTTACCGGACAGAACAGATAAAGGAGAACATTGTGACTTTTAGCCAATCTATATATTGACTAGCAAACTAATGTAGTGCAAAATGACTTGGGGAACGATGTCTTATAGGTAGTATGGATTCCTGGGGATAGTTTAGATTTCTAGGGAATGCTGGTCTGACATCATTTTATACCTCAGTGGCCAGCATGTGAGACATGAAAACGGGCAAGGAATCAGTCAGGAGCACAAAGTTGAGGTAAGAGCTCAAGCCACCAGAGAAAATAGTGCCTCCTACAAGTCCAAGGTTATGCCCTCAGGTCTCCTGCCAAAGGAGGCTGTTCAGAGGGAACTTGTAAGACAAAATGGCCAGGTGTGCCATTTTGGCAATATCAGCCTTATCATCATCACTGTCACCATCACTATTTATGTACTACTGCCTAGACACTGAAATGGAGAATGAGAGTGTCTTAAGCTGTCACTTAAGCACGCAGAATCTGAGAAGACAGCAGGTCAGCGGTGTCCATTTCTGTAGGTCGGCCTTGAGGACCATGCTCTGCTGTGACCACGCCACCTCAGGCCTCCTGTGACCCCTCACGGTACCCATCCAGCATTTTTTATAGCACAAATGTGGTCACAAATAAATCGAGGTGATTATACCAAATATAACAGCTGATGGCATGTGTGTGAGAGAGACTGTGAGTCATTGGCTACCGTGCAAAAGGAAGTTAGGTCATTGTGGTGTGCCCTTGAAGGGATTTCTCTCTCTCTCTAAAGAGTAGGGGAAATTGGCTTATGAAAGGTGAGCACAAAGCTATTTTTAAATACAACTCGATAAACTGAAAGGACTTGAAAAGCAGGGCGGAGGGCTGGGGCTTATGACAATGATTTTCAGTGTCCCCCCAGTTTGTCATCGACTTTTCATAAATCATTTTTCTATTAAATCTATTGAGACTAGAAACTGACTTCCAATGTTTCATGGTCTGAGAAAACTGATCTTGTAGAGTTTAATGAGACAAACGTCATACTGTAAAACGCCACCTCAATCCAGCCACCTTTCACATGTCACTTTGAGCCCCTCCACAGCTGCCTGTCCGTTTGCCTGTTGACTCATCCTCGGTCACTCCTTTTCTCTCACTCAGTGAATTCTTGGCCTTCTATTTGTTGAGTACCACATCGGGTGATGTGGCACAAAATAAAGAAGGCACGATCTCCAAGACACTCATCCACGGACACAGAAATGGGGCTAATTAATGAAACCTGGGAGAAATGATATCAAAGGCACTTCAAAGCACCAGAGCCAGCCGAAATGAAGCAGTGATTCTTTACAAAGTGTCAGGGACATGTTTGGGATTTTCCAAGGATAGAACATGGGGGCTGCGTCTTGCAAAGGGGAAGAAAAGCACGTGTGAAAGTATTGTGGCATTGAAGAACACAGAGCCTGTCAGGCAGAAGCCCTGGGAGACACATGCACATGTGCACACACACATACAAAGACATATATGTGCACACACACACATGCACAGCCATGCATATATACATATACATATACACATGTACACGCATACACAGAAAGACACACATACCTACGGATGTACGTACACACATACACTTAGGTCCATATACACAGCTACATACACATATACATAACAACATAGAAACAGACACACACATGCTAACATGTGTACACATGCATAACACACATACAGATACACAAATACTCAAATACGCACACACATCTACACTCAACAAACACATGCACATATACACAAATGTGTGCAGACGCGTACACAATGCACACCGCATGTTCACACAAATGCGTACACACATGTTGACGTGTGCACACAGACCTACACACTGTGCACATGTGCATGCATGTGCAAACATGTTATTACTCTAAGCACACATATTTAAGATGTTCCTACCAGGCCCTGGCCTTATGCAAGTTTGGGAGCTGATGACACAAAGCATCCCTATGGATTGTCATGTCGGTATTTGACCTGACCTTGAGTGCACAGGTGGCAGCTGTGGAGGGGGTGGTGGGCAGCAGGAACTGAGGGCCTCCAGCACAGCACGAGCTGCAGTCCCTTGAGGCCAGGCTAACACCGGGACTGCATTTGCTGCTGCTGCCACTGCCACTGATTGGGTGTCCTGCAGAAGCCAGGCCTTCCGCTGCAGAGCTAGACCATATGTGTGCACACTCACACTGGCACACGTGGCCAGGGAGTCAGAAGGGTCTAGGAAGGTGGAGCAGCCACCACACTACTGCCCCCTGATGTCCAGCAGAAGGGTCCCCAGTGAGCAGTGCCAGCTGCTCCTCCTCTCCCCTTCCCAGAGTCACATTACACTAAAGGCCATTCCCAGGAATGTGACTGAGCCTCAGCAGTGGACATATCTCAAGGTCACCACAATGGGTAAACAAAAGGCAGCTACTGTGTGAGTGAACTGGCGGCTAGCCCCAGAAGAGCTAGGCTGACCAGAGCCTGTGAGCTGGGCTGGGGAGCTGGAGCATCCTGGGAACTGACTACAGGCTCCCCCATGAGTTCTAGACCTCAAGGGTGTGACAGGCTCTTTAAGTGTCAGGAAGATGGGTGCGGCTGTGTGGAGGAAGGGGTCAAAGGGCAGAGGCTGGAGGCAGGGAGAAACTAGAAGGCTACTGTGATGGTCAAGGTGGGAAGTTCAAAGGGCTGGCGAATGTCCATGTGCTGATAGACCCATGGCCTCACATAGCAGGGACACCCAATAGTACCAGTGAGCACGAGAGTCAGCGCCCAGCTGAGCAGCAATGGACAAGCCACTGATGTGCCCTCGTGTCACCTATTTAAAATGGGGAAATAGTCACATTCAGCAGCATCTAGATCTGAACCTTTATCTACATGGCTTCCTTAGTCTCTCTCCTACCCCAAAGCTTGAGCACTTGAACCTCTGCTTTTCTACCCCTGACCAAATCAATAAACAGAGAGCCAGAGAACAGCCCTGCTCGTGGAAGAACGAACCAAAGCGAGAGGAAAAACATTGAGGAGAGAGAGATCCCAGAGCTTCAAATAGTATGTCACAGCCCTGCCACCATGGAGAGACCCTGCAGGATCCTAAAATGACTTCTGAGTTGTCAAATTGATTTTAACTTAGCATGTTCTAATTTGTTCACACTTATTATCTATTGATAGTGGATGATGATCTATACATATGGTTATCAACTATTGAACACCAGATTTCATATGGAACTGGCTCTGTGCCAGTGGATCAATTCTAAATGTATATAATTATGCCAGGGGCAAAGAAAGAGTGTCCAGCCTTCCACCCAGGTCGTCATGGCCAGCCGGACCTCAGAGCACGGATGCAGGCAGCTTTCTCCAGCTCTGTGTCTTTCAAGGCTCCTTTGAGCAATTACTTATTCTCTCTAGACCAGAACTTCCCACAGAAAAGGGGGCTCCAGAGTCTTAACCTTGACATAGAAGCAGTGTTGCTTCCCTCCTACCCCGGGGACCCAGTTGCCTCAAAAGCGCCACCCACTGGAAAGAACAGGGAGTTTAGTTTGGCTGTGGACAGCAGGAAAGTGGTGAAATACCTTGTAGATTACAAAGAGAAGGGTCTGACACTGGAGAAACGGGATTCAATTGTAACTGGTAAACTTTTTTCCATTTCTTATTATGCGATGTTTAATTAGTTGAGTATTACAAGATATTTGGTAAAATCCAAGCAGAGTTTGATAGTAAATTGAATCAGCTTTCCTTATGTGAAGCAATGTTCTCTTCCTTTCCCCCAGCCCCCCTAATTTAGCTCATCCTATCCTCGGTTCTGAAAAACCTTATTCCCCTTACATTAGGAAAGATCCACCATGGGTTGAAAGAGCCTTAGAAAGCTCTTAAACCATAAAACAAGCTGTCCAGTGCCCGGCTGTGGACACGTCCACCCTGAAGATGTAGTGCTCTGTATCAGTGCATCATAGACATGTCCCATGTCGCAACAAAGAACCTGTGACAGCCTGCAGATCCCTTTTCCCGTGGGTCCCTGAAAGGGCACACTTCCAGGAAGAGCAGAGGAAGGAGGGATGTGACATGCCAAGGAGCTCACAGAGGTGGGAGGCCAAAAGGAGCAAGAGAGAGCTAGTGTGTGGAGAGAGGAGGTATTTGAAGAGCAATTGGGGACTTCCTGCACTGGGTTGAACAGCATCCCTGAAACTCATGCCTGCCTAGTAACTGTGTTTGTGATTTTATTTGGAAAGCAAGTCTCTGTGGATGTAACCAGACTAAACTGAAGCCAAGTGGACTGGAGTGGACTCTAAGTTGATACACAAAGTATTCTTATGAGAAGAGAAGAGACATGGGTGAAGATGCATTGAACGAAGAGAAGGAAGAGGGTCAAACTCAAAGTTTGAACCCCATCTCCCAGAACTGGCCCTGACTATTTCCAAAAACCATGGATTTCCACAGGGCTGACATTAATTCTTTCCACTTTCAGACATTTCTAATTTGTAGAACACATTGTTACTTTATTGATGAGGAGTGTGAGGCAATAATGTGCTTTATTTTCACTTACACTATATGTTTGAAGAAAATATTATTTAGCAGATGAAGAACGAGATATGAAAAGAGGAAAAGCTCACATAAATCACAGTTCTTGAAAAATAAATTATCACTCTGAACTCCTTTCCTGTGTGCCAACCATATCCCATGGCTGTACTTTCTCTAAAGCGATCTTGATAGGCGGCGTGTAAGGGATAAAAAAAAAGTTATTTTGATTTCTCTGTCTCCCTGATGATTCATGTTTCTTTGTAAACTGAAATGTTGAGAGTCAAATAGATTGTATCAGAAAGAACAAAGTGGTTAACGAAACAGAAGAGATAGAAGGATCTTGAAAAAGCAGGTCTGGGAGACTGTTGGTAATGGATGCTATAAAGTGGATGCTTCTTTTCTTCAGAAATGTTTCTCTCCTAATACAAAAGAAATAAAAAAAACCATTTCCTGTGGTCTGTGTGACAAGGTGCAATGTTCCATCATGACTATTAGAAACTCAGTGGTAATACGGAAGCACCTGCATTTAGCAGAAACAGATTCTGGGTCAGGTAGGTTTTTGTTTATTTGCTTGGTATTTTTTTTGTTTTGTTTTGTTTTTTTAAATAGTTCTTTCCTTGCTTGCAGAAGAATGCAGTTAGAGAGTAATCCATCAATCTTTTAGAGAGGTTTTAAAATTCCACCAGCCTGGAAAATGTTCCCCATACTTACCAGAAGTAAGACAATGACGTATCTGATGGCCCCTGGTTTCAGTCATGAGTTTTATTTGGAAATGCTTTCCAAACTATGGCTTGACCCCTTTCAATTCTTTAAAATAGGACTTGTTTGATTGTCTTTCTCCTTCCAAAGCTTGTATCAACTTGTGTGACCCTGAATGTGTACAATTTTGCCACAATTGACACAGATCTGTTTTTCCACTTACTAGCAGTGTGAGAAACTCCTGGAACAGAATGTTCTTGCTCCAAGATTACAGAATGCCATGCGTCCAGAGCTGGTGGGAATGTGATAATCTAGGGTCTGGAAGACCATGGCCTGGGGGCCCTTCAGGTTATCTGCTGTATCAGCCACAGGGAAAGTCTCGGCAACTTCAAACGCTCCGCTCTGCCCTTGTTTTCGTTTCTTATTTACTTATGGGCCAGAATTCCAAAGGAAAAGCCAAGTTCATAACCACGGAGACTATGTGGTTTCTACGTGTATAGCCTTTGGAATTTGGTGGCAGTTTCCATCTTCACTGATGGTTCCTCAGTCATCCTCATCCACATCAACTAGGAAGTGCCCTTGTCACTGCAGGACCACTGAACTGCAGTAGAAGAGCCTGTGGGAGACCACCTGCAGAGAAGTCACTCGCACCTGAAGACCCACGGACAGACAAACTGAGGCCATGGGGCTGCAGAATTCAGAGGATCTGGAATAGTCATAGTGTATGAGAGGAGACGAGGTCAGAACACATTGTGGTTTCTCAGGAACTATTTGAGATGGGGCATCATAGGTCTTCCAGCCCCAGCCCCAATGTGGTCATCTTAGCCACAAACAAAACTCAGAGGTGTTAAAGACACAGGTTGGTAATGGAGCACATCTAAAAGCACACTCCGAGCCAGGACGTGTGGATTCCAATTGCAGCCCTACAGTGTCTGACCATGTGATTTGAACAAGAGCATTAACACGTGCTTTAGGTGGCTTGTCATTAAAATAAGCAATATTGAATGAGATGATTCCTGAAATAACTTGAAACTCAGTGAACTTCTGCAGACAGGCACTGACTGTTTCATTTTAAAGGGGGGGAGGTTGTCTCTTTCCTAAAGTAAAAAGTAAAGAAGAACAGGAAATATTTTACCTGATAACAAATACAACAGTGCTCTCAAATCCCAGAAGATGGTCACTTTGACAAGGATAGGCAACATATGATGCCATTTTTCCAACTTAATCCCATTACGCACAGAAAAAACATGAAGCATGTTTTTGCCTGTGTAAAATCAAGTTTAAAAAAAATTCATGATTCTCATTAACAAGTTCAAACACATCTTATTGCAGTGAACTTATCTTACTAAGCTTTCTCATTGAAGGAAAAGGAAAATATCACCAATTTACTGCAATAAGGTAATTACTGTAATAAGATAAATGTTAACTTTTTAATGAAATCCACTGTACTTGAGTAATTACCCTTCTGAGGACTGCTCTATATATGATTTCTTTGCAATTATTAAGATTAATTCACTTTTTTAGTAGGAACAGACCAAAATATCAGGCCAAATGTTCATTTTTATAAGCACATTTTCAAATGTCCTAGAACTTAAAAAGGGAGAGAGAAAAATGGATTGAAGTTTTGTTTCCAAATCTATTTTACTAAGTCACAAGCTGTGACCATTAAATGCAAATAAAAGCCACCAAATTGCAATAAAAATAGATGAGATTAAAAATAGGCATGTCCATTGACCAGCAGAAAGTGAAGATTTAATTAGAACTTTCTTTGTTCACAAATCCACTAGCTTTCTATAAATAACTCATCGTGTGAACATCCTAAATGCATAGATGTGTGGCAGTACCCTGGCTCCGGCATTCCTGCAGATCCCTGACACCTCCGGGATGCTATTTAAGGAGGATTACAGCTGTATCAGCAGCTGTGAAAAGCAGTACTGCTACTGAAACAGCAAATCCAACCACAGTAGTACCTGGAGAGCATAAGTCCTACCTCCAGACGCCTCGTTTCCACCTCTGTCTTTATTATTGGGCTTGCTATGCCTGGCACTGCATCTTAGAGTCTGAGGAAAATTGTTGGCTCTCTCCTCAGTGTTCCTTCCTGGTCTCCTGATGCCCTTCCTGTCTTCAACCAGTAGGGGAACCTGGGAGAAAAGGTGGCCATTTGTTGTTTCTTCAGCTCTGTGGACATGAACACAGCTTTCTGGAAGGCATGGCAGAGTTGACTCTGAGTGGACTCCCTCTGGGATGTGCTGTGGGCCCAGAAACTCCAGCAAACACAGGACCTAAAGAGAACATTCCTTAACAGGATCTTGGTCCAACACCTAGGTGGTATTGGCTCTTTTTCAGGAAGAGAGAACAGGATTGATGAACTTTCTCAATGTGTCTATCCCATATCCCTCATCTCTTGTTTTCCTGTTGGTTATACCTTTCTATGTGCCCTGATATTTAAAAAGGACAAGAAGACAACTCATCCCTTATCTGTGGAGTCTGATCTTATTCTCACCACCCTCTGCTATTCGAATTAAACAATCCAATCAGCCACTAAAGTCTCCCTGCATCTTTCTGTTCCATGGCCCCATCTCTCCCATAGAAACACAAGGTTTAGAGGGAGTGTGGTTTGGAGAAAGGTCAGGGAACCATTCGGGCATTGGCACTCAGCACCACCCCTCTATCTCAATGGAGGGGAACAGATGCAGTGGGAAGGATGGGAGACACTAAAGCCAGACTGCTCTTCCACATGCCAGAGCCAGGAGTTAGACTTAACCTCCCTCAATCTCCTCATCGGTCCAGCTGGAAAACCATGTTCATTTTACAAGGTTACAGTGAATAGTGCCTGTCAAATTAGAAGCACGGTGTAAGCATTAGCTATTAGAAGTGAAGATAGATTACTAGCATGTGTGACAGTCAGGATGCTAAAAATGTGCCCAAAGGTTCCCAAGCAAACAATGATGGAAGCAACATTGAAAGGGCTGCTACATGGATGTTCTGGGGGTTGGGACCCGATCCCATCACCTGAGTCCATGACAGCACAGTTGTCTCTAGTTGCTGGCCGAAGGAGAATTTCAAAGCATGAGAAGGAATTCAAACCCCATTGCTGGCTCTGAAGGTGAAGGCAGTCAGAGGAGAAGAAATGCAGGTGATCTCTAAGCACGTCAAGCCAACAAGGAAACAGGACCTTAGTCCTACAGTCACAGAACGGGATTCTGCCAGTACCCTGGGTGAACTTAGACCTGAATTTTGGCATGTGAGAGCCTGGGCAAAGAACTCAGGGGAGCCCATCTGCATTCTGCACCAACAGAGCTGAGAACAACAAATGGCTGCCATTTTCAGGTGTGAAGTTTGAGGTTCTTTGTTACGTCGCAACAGAAATAAATGTAACTTATAACCTGGCTCTCCCCTTGGGGGAGGTAATGAGCACTGAGTTCCCGTCGCAATATTTTACCCGAACTCTTACAACAGTTGAGGACACTAAAGGGAGGGAAATTATAGAGGAAAATGGAGGGAAGAGGGCTCTCAGCTGCCGTGGATGGGGAGGCCACCTATCCAAGCCATCACTTGTGTCACTGACCTGCAGGGTTGTCTTAGCCTTCATTTTTCTTTTTTTCTTCTGTTCTCATATTACTATTGTACTAGGCGTACATACATTGTGACATTTACCAAAATTCTTATGATATATCACACTTGAATTCACCCCTCCATCACTCTCCTCTATCCTCCCTTCCCTCCCATTCCTGGAACAGTTTCAACAGGTCTCATTTTCCCATTTTCATACCTGAGTACATAATATTCCACTGCATTCACCCCTGACACCCTTTCCTTGTATCCTCCCCGCCTCCCACTGTACCAACCCGCAGACAGGACCTGTTTTACCTTGCTGTTCTCCATTTTTGAAAAAAAAAATTTTGTATGTTTAAGATAGCTATACAGGAAGTTTCATTAAGACATTTTCGTGTATATATGTATTATAACCTGAATTAGTTCATCTCTTCTTTTTTCTCTCTTTCTATCTTAGTCTCCTTCTTCTCAAGAGGTTTAAAAATTCTATATTCATTCTTGTATAGAAAGTACATCAACCATCTTCACCTTCTTGTTTCTTTACATTACAGAATGGCTCTCATGGAAGAGAGATGTGTGTTGTTGTTTCCTTTGTTTTTCCAAGGAAAATCCTGTAGATCAATGTGCCCTGTTGCAGGCCCAGCAGCCATTCACCACCATTGACAATGAAGTAGCAAACTGGGGAAACTGGGGAACAAAGCACAGGCTGAACCACTGTCACAAAAGAGCACATGCTGTGCACTCACTGAGCAGGTGCACTTTCTCCTCCCTCAGGGACCCCCCTTCATGCATCCTGCAGCTGGCTGGGCCATAGGTTAGTCAAGATGAAAAGTGAGCCAAAGTGATGGGTGCTACTTGCAGGCAGAGGCATGGTGAGAGCTGGGGATTCTCACTGGTTTGCCCTGGCTCAGGTGCCAGGGAGGGCTTTTGCTAAATTGGTAAGGCTAGCGTGACTGAGCAGCCTGAGTCTCAGTATGGACCATAACTGCCTTGGATGCTGAAGGGGTGAAACATAAACTTTCCTTGTATTTTGGGGCTGTTTGCTCCCCTACTGTAATCTTAGTCTGTGTAACTATTCAATAGAACCATTGTAAAAGTGGGTAAGAGTTAGGTGGACTGAAATGAATTCTAAGATCACTTCATCTAAGAGCCTGGGTTTTCTGACTTGGCAAGGTTATGGGATGTTCAATGGCTATAACAGAAGCAGTATTTATAAAAATATCTTGCTGACATTAACTATGAGCCTATCATGTGTCAAGCTCCGTGCAGTGCAGCCTTCCCTCATCCTCAGCAACTCTCTCACGTCCGCATGTTCTTGTCCCCACTGGAGAAAGAAAGAAACGAAGGGAAGAGGTTTAACTGGCTGACCCAATGTCGTGCTCTGGCAATGGCAGATCTGGAGGGAAGTCCCTTGCCCAATACAAAACGCTTTCTACTGCAGGGTGAGCAGGTGGGGCATCATGGGTGGCAATCTGAATGGATCTGCAGAAGAAAAGAGAGTGTGCTCTGCTTTACCTCCAGCGTTTTCTCTGTGAAAGCAGTCTAGCTGTTTGGGTTAGTGGTCAAAGAGCTGTCCATCTTCTTAGACAGGGTTTTCAGGCCATGAATTAGAATAAAATAAATTGCAATAGATATGTGATTGGTTATAAATGGCCAAAAGTTAGTGGAAGCTCCTCCGATATGAGTGTAGATTTTGTTTACCCACCCTCAAATCAGCTGGCCCTGTGACCAACAGAAAGCAGCAGAAATGACAGTGGGTGACTTCTGAGCCCTGGCTGCCGAGACACCCAGCAGCTTCTGTTCCTGAAAAGCCTCAGGCAAGCTGTTTGGAGGCCACACCGACCACTGTAGACATTGAGATCCAGCTCCTGCTGAGCCACCAGCTAACTGAAGTCAAATACCATACAGTCAAGCCAAGGAAAGGAAAGGTAAGATATGGTAAGTCATCAAAGCATGACCTGCAGTTAGGGTGATGTGTTACATAAGTCTTGTATCAAAACAGAAAATTCCTACCAGAGATTCTCCTAGAGTAACTGTAGAAAAAAGCCTTGGTGACCTTAAAGGACTCTTCCTTTCTTAAAAAAAAAAAAATCCCATTTGCTAAATCTAATTATTTCATCATTGATTTTAGAAATAAAAAGAGGTAATTTTTCCATCAATTGATCAAAACTCAATTTCATTCATCACCGGGAGACAAAAAGGAGTCCATTCTTCACTTGACTCATTTTTGCTCATTTTCTGAGGAGTTGAGAGGAATTAGATGCAAAGTATCCATTGGGAAATAATTCTGTATATGATGTCAGGGTCTGTTAGACCTCGTGAGCTTAGCCAGGTCGTTCAGGTCAATTACTGGTCATTTCTGAGAACTCTTTCCTTATGTGCTGCTGGAAATGTCACCCGAGATTTACCGTTGTCATATGGAGACAATAACCTGGCATGGGGAAGCTGGGTCTTTGGAAAGAATGTAAAAGTAAAGCACAAAGCACCAGGGATCATGAAAGAGCTCCTGCCATTCTGAGTTGATCCCAACGTCCTGGATACACTCCAATCGCGGTAAGCAATTAAGACAGCTCCCGTTCTATCCTTTTCCTTCCCTTCTCAGTTACTTCCTCGGAGTCTCGTTGACTCATTCCTGTGTGGCTGAGTGATGTCCACCAACTGGGTCTCCAATAGGACAAAGAACAAATATTTTAGGCTTCTCAGGCCAAGAAGCAACAATGAAGACGTTATCCTAGTATTTACATAGCAAAAAACAAACCAAATTTCCACAAGCGTTTAACAAAATTTAAACCATAATGACCACAATTAAATGCAATGTCAATGAAAAATGTAATTCTTTGGCTGCATATTCATGCAATTGGAGTTCAGTCAGCATTGCCTATCATCAAATCAATTTCCAGTGTTCATCTGTGAAACCTTCTCACTTATCCAACAGCCAGAGGGGCTGGATATGGACTCCCAAGTGTAGTTTGTTCCTGCCTGGCCCTGGCTCTATCTATACTTTGGCAATGAGCCAGCATCCTCCCAAGGCAGGTTGGCTCAAGGGACCATGGACACCACAGGTGTGGGCCAGGGATATCATGAGAAGAATGGGATCACGAGAGAAGAAATACATGCTGGTTGGGGCAAGGCGTATCTGGAAAGCCATAAGGCAATATTTCCGGGTGTGCATACGAGAGTGTTTCCAGAGGAGACTGGCACGTGAGTTGGTGGGCTGAAGGGACAGATCTGTCCTCACTGTGGGAGGCACCATCCAATCATCCAACACAAAGCTCAAAGGTAAGCTTGCTTGCTCACTTCTGAAGCTGGGGCACACTTCTCCTGACCTTAGACATCAAAACTTGAGCTTTTCAGATCTTTCTATTCTGGGATTTGCCCCAGGGCCCCCAGACCCACCCTGACATCCAAAGTTCTCAGGTTTTCAGCCTCAAGCTGAGAGTTACATCATTGGTTTTCTTGGTTCTGAGACCTTCAGACTTTGTTGGGTCTCCAGCTTGCAGATGGGCTCTTGTTGGGAGGAGTGAATAGGTGCAAGCTTAACTCTGCTGCTTGAGAGCACGCACTCATTCCACAGTCTTTGAATTAACTTTTAATCTCTTCAATAATTATTACGTGTGCCTATGTGTAGTGATATGTAACTTGGTGATGTAGAAGGACCTCGCTCATACCTTGTGATTACCAAAGGTATTTTTCAATCAATTTGGTAGATTTCAAAATGTTTTCAGACTACAGTGTAATAAGTAGATAAACTCTAAGACCTAACTTGGAGAAGCAGAGGAGTTTTCTGGCATTTTCCATAAAGCTTATAGCCTTGGATAGAATTTAGATCACCAAATGATAGTCCCTCATTTGTGCCGAATGTCTTTTAACATCGGCACCACCTTCCCCGGGTTGATGACACAGAGCCCTGAAGCTGCAGGATGCAGCCAGAGGCCTTCAAGTCAGATTCTGTGGGTCCTCGTGTCTCGAAAAACAGAAGAACAAGAGGCAGCTGCCCTGAGCCATACCTGTGCCTGCAGGCAGATGACGACAGGTGGCTGCCTCCGGGGGCTTGCCTGGAGGAAGTCCTTGGAAGTCAATGCAAATGAGAGCTGCTTCCTCAGAGCAGAAAGGAACCTTCGGGAACCTCCAAGGCAGACATGTACTGAGGACAGCCCTTGCACCTGCTCAGGCCACTGTACTCCACAACACTTCAGTGCAGTGATGGCAACTTTGACCTCCTGGTTCATTCAACCTGTGCGCTGCAGTGAGAAGGAAATAGTGAGGGGGGGGGAGAAGAAAAAACTGTTTATATGTCTATGTTAGCATTAAAGTAATTTTTGAGAATTTAGTTTAGGATTTGAATTCTCTAAGGGAAAGTGTAGTTCTGTAACAAATCTGACTGATTCTGTTCTTTTTAAATTGAAGTACAATTTACAGAGCAAAATTCACTTTGCATGTGGATCTCTGAGCTTAAGCAAACGCATAGTTACACCATCGTTACCACAGTCAGAGGCTGTGCACATTTCTGTCCTTCAACCTGGGTAGTCATAGCTGCTCCCACCCCAGCACGGGCAACCACTGAACAGTTTTCCTTCTCTACAGTTCTTCTATTCCCAGAATTCTATAAACGCAATCACAGCTCCTGGGCAGAGCCTTTCGCTTAAGCGTAATTCACTTGAGATCCATTCATGGTTGCTTCCTTTGCATCTCTGAGTGGTGTTCCGTTGTGTGGCTATGTCATGTTTTTCATCCACGCACCAGTTGAAAGACAGTTTGGTGGTTTCTAGTTTGGCACAATTATAAGTACAGCACTATAAACATTTGAGTACAGTTGTATTAGGAAAACATAAATGTTCATTTCTTTTGGATAAAGTCACAGGAGGGAATTGCTGGATCATATGGAAGTGTATATTCTTGAAAAAGGACCTGCCTTAATTTTTCCCTTGACATAGACTAAAGACATGTGTCCTTCCATTTAAGAGCCCAAATTAGAGGATCTTTTGGTAAGGAAGTGCCTCTTCACGGTAACTCTATATGGAAAATTAGCTCAGAAGAACTGAAAAATCCACTTGTCCCAAGCTCCAGATATTTCAGAAGAAAGGATCTGCAGCTCAGAGAGATTTAATTACAAGCACAGTGATAGAGCCGGGCGGGGTGTCCAGCTCTGTTGCTCTCAGCTTCTACCTGCCATGCTCCACCTGAAGTCTCCTGTGAAACTGAGAGCTGGGAGGAAGATCTATTTAAAGCAAACATGAATACCCTGTATTTTAAGGAATAAGTAGGGTGTAGGAGTGGAGGTATCCAGATAAATCATTTACATTAATCAAATTCATTGAGAAATGACTCAATTCCCCATTTCCTTTGGCCTAATTATGTGTACAACTAAAATACTGTCTTTCTAGGGAACAGCTTTAACACATTTGCGTTTATCCTAATTATTATTGAATTCTTACAAACAAGAGTGTGAAATTTATGACTGACCAAGATCACTGCAGGAGACCCTGACATGGAGCAGTCACACCACGTGAAGGCACGTTCTTGACTTTGTTAGGAATTCATTCAACTTGATTCGAGTCCTTGTTGTTAGCTAAATTCACAGTTAGTGCATAGAAATTCTCCAATAAGCATCTGAGATTAAAGTGCTATTGCTGACAGCAAAATTACAATTTGTAGTCCCAAGATGAACCCAAATTATGATCTCTCAGAGAGAGGGAAAAATGAGGGGGAGAAACAAAACATGGAAACCACAAACGCCAAGGAAAAGTAAGGTCTTGAAAAGTGATTCGAATCCTAATTCAGTAATGTACTTTTTAATTCCTCATATTGTGCCCATTTACAGGGTGATCATTTCAGTCTCAAATATCCAGTCTTTTGGCCCAAAGCTGTGAGGGTAATTGCTTTATAACTGGTTAAGAATGTATCATCTATGTCTGGTCTACACCCAGCAAGTGTATCTGTAACCCATGTTTAAAGCTGAATTTGTGGATGGGGTTCATCTGGGGAAGACTTCCCTCCAAGAGTGCTTATTTTGTCTCGGACTGTCATAAAGCATTTAAGATATTTCTGGGCCTGGAACAAGTGCTGTTTTTGAGCTCTGTCATGGCAGTGCCCTTGCTCTGTGGCTGTTAGCATCCCAGGGTCCCAAATGCCATAGGCCACGGAGGGAGTGTGGGCTCTGCTGTACACATAAGCACCTGCCCCAGAAGGTACCTGTCCCTCTAGGTTCTACTTCTGCCTTTCACCTTCCTCCACTTGCTGCTGTGACTCTCTGGCCTCAGATATGTTCCCATCATCATAGAATATTCTGTCCGAGCAGTCAAAAGCCAAGGGTTAAAGCCCCTGCTTGGCTATGGCCCAGGTAAGACCAGCTGGGCCCTCCCCCAAATCCCCATGACGCAGTAAAGGAAGAGGGAGAAGAAGGAAACCAAGACAAGAGTGATTGCTTCTCCCAGTCACTTTCTGGACCAAACGGTTTGTTTCACTTCACAAGACTTTCTTAAGGGTACCAAGGTCACTCCCAGGCAGTTCCCTGCTCTCTTTTCCCTCTTGATCGTTAGTACCCCTTTATTCCTCTCAGTTTGTATTTCAACTTGTGAAACATACTTCTTAAGCAGCTGTCAAGAGTCGTGCCTGCACTGTCCTCTTAGGAGAGGCTCCACCCATCTCTTGGCTACATGGAGGACCTTGACCTTGTCCTCCATGGGTTCTATTTTCTAACGGTGCCCAGCACAACAGCAGTGGTAAAATAACTGCAAGGAATTCCATACGTGCAGAAACAGAAGGGAGGACAGCCAGAAGGCAGCAGTGCAGCCAGCAGCGGAGTGACTTGCCATCCCCTCTCAAGGGTGGCAGTGGACACAGTCAGACTGTGCCCTTTCTCCTGACCTCTGCAGCTTTGAGTTCTCTCCTCCAGGACTGGCGCACAGCGGCGAGGAACATGCAGCGGGCGTTGTGCCAGCAGCCATCCCCTTCGTCACGGAAGGCTTTGGAAGCCGCTCGTGCCCATGGCAGGCAAGTTTGTCAGCTTTTGTTTGTTGTTCAGCCGGTGCCAGCTGGTGTGCTGCTTCTGCCGTGTGTGCCATCCTTCTGGGCTCTGGATTCTCAGCGCACGTATTTACACAAACAAAACACCCCACGCCCAAGGAGTGCCCTCTGAGCTCTCTGCGGGTCTCTTCCTAGGACACATGTGTGGATGTTTGGGGGACCTGCGTCACCAGGGCTGGTGACATTGGTGCTAAAGGGTGTCCTGGGTCACACAGTCCCAGTGTGTGCAGCAGGACCCACCTCTCTCTGCCCCTACTTTCTATCTTTGGTCTGGTGCAGGGCTGGTTTATACAGACGGTCAGAGGCACACAGTGGGCCTCTTAGAAATCTTGCAGGGTGGCAGCTACTGCCAGAACCAGTGGTGTCAAGACAAGGACACTGCATTTCCCTTCCCTGAAGTTCTGTGTTCTGTCACCAAGCCAGGCTGAGCAGGGAGCAGAACTCAGAAGCCCAGGCGCATCTGGCAGTTGTAGGACAACCCCGTTTTCCAGAATGCTGCTGTAAGGAAGGGCCTCGCTTTGCAGTTACACACCTATGCCCTTGGAAGTGACGGGAAAGATCCCGGTGGCATAGCTCAGAATTTGCTCTGGTTGTAGCTCACCTGTTCTCTGTGATCTTTTGGCTGAGAGTAAGTGGTTCCCAGCTCTGGCACATATACCACTTTGGTATCTGTTGCCTTGCCTCTGATCGTTCAAGCTTGATCACGACGCACTACTTCCAACAGGAAATAATGGAGCGGAACTCTCAGCCGGGAAGCTTTCTTCTCCATATGGTTCAGAGTTCCCTGGGATGTGTAATCCTACTGGGAGCACCATCTGTACAGGCTCTGTGCAGGCCATGTAGAGATGAGCTCGTCCCCGCAAGCTCAACTCAGATCTACAGCACACACATTCCCACAGAAGGCAAACCTCCTTCTCCGCCCCCACTCAGTCCTGCCAGGTGCAGCTCAGGTGTGGTGTCTCTTCTCTGAGCAAACCCCCCAAACTCGAGAGTCCCCTATCTCATCAGACAGCCAATGCAAGCAGCTTCCTCTCCTGGCCTGGGTCCATTTCACAGATAGAACAGCCAAATTCACCATCACACAGAGAGTTTGTCTTATCTCACCACTGGAGTGAGACATCCTTTGGAGCCAAGGTAGGACTTCTGAGCTCTGGGTCTCTGTAGTGTCTGGCACAGGGCCACAGCTGGAATTCTTCACTGTGCACAAATGACTGACAAGGCAGGAGACAATTTATGGAAAGGATATTAGGTTGTTCAGGAAAACACTGGGAGGCTCAAGGTGACATTTTAAGAAACACTTTCCCAAATAAGCTGCCCTGTTGGTTAATGAGAACCAGTGTCTAAAGCTGAGCCCTGGCACCACAGTTGGCTGTGCTTTACCAGTGAGTGACTGCCAGCTGCCTGGAGGAGTCCTGTGCAGTGGGCTCAGCCTGGTGTCCCTGTTTTCTGTGGCCTTCCGTATACTTCACAGTGACTGGTGTGCCTCACTAATGAAGACCAGTTGCACATCTGATCCTGATGCAGGGGAGGTTAGAATATCTAGAAGTTTCTGCCTCTAAACAGGAAATGGATTCTTATCGAAATTTATGAAATAGGGTTCACAAACATCCATCACACAGTAAGCCTTATACTACTATTTACATGCACAAAATAAATAAATAAATTTGTTCAAGAGTAATTTGAAATGAAGGTGCTGGTGTGAATAAAAACAGGTGTGCTGTACAGCAGAGTCCATGTTGCCTTCACACCATCGAAGCAAGATCCAAAACAGAGTGGCAACAGTTTTATAAGTCACTCCAGGAAAATGCCTTTGAAATTTATTGGTGGGTTTTAAAATACAAAAAAACTTCAACAAAATAGCAAAGTAGAGACAGACTGTCTGTAACAGAGGACAGACTGCAAAGCTAACTCAAAAGGCCTTGATATGACTGCAGCTTACCTCTGTCTTTCTTCCCACTAAAGATTCAGTGGGAATTTCTCGTCGGACCACTCCCTTCCCAATCTTGTGTTCTGGCTACTTGGTGAGGGATCCTTTGCTGAGGGGGGTCAGAGAACAGCAGTGGGAAAAAAAAAGGAAGGTAAACAACAAAGTTCAAGTGGAGAAGTCTGTAGGCATCGAAAATCTGAAAGTCTCCTGTTGTGTCTAAAAGAAGTGCAGCCGAAAGTGGTGCCTTCTGTAACCACCAGCAGCATGCGTAAACAAAGGCCACTCTCCAGGCTTTCCTGAAGAGTAAGAGTTCCCAAATGGCCCAAGACTTTTGCGAGGAGGAAGTCAGAAGACAGGAGTCACTGCCTGCATGGGTAGCAGACAGCCTGCTTCCAGTGGAGGGATGCTCTCCCACTGCTCTCTCTGAAGCTCTGTTTTCACCTCCTTCCTGCCTTGTGAAGTCTTCAAACCCAAATCAGATAGCTCCTTCCCAGACCACAGCTCACCTCGCTCACCATGCATGATGTGCACGCCTTGCCTCTGTCTCTGCACCTGCCCTGGTCCCCAGTGTCCTGCACCCAGGGTATGGTCACTGAAGGAATGAATTAGCCAGCAGCTGGTGAAGATGACAGAGCCAAAGTGCTGCCCCTCCACCAAGAAAGGACACACAACATGCAAGTGAAATGTGTGCTCAATGCTAGAAACGAGAAGGTGAAAAAAAAACCAACACTGACCAACAGAGGCCAGAAGTAACTCTGCTGTGGCAGTCACCCCTTCGCCTTGATTTCAGTTAGGTGTGGTAAATGAAATACATCATAAGTTTTAAATAACTTTTACAGTGTGTTGTTACAATCGTTCCATTTCATGTTATTGTTACTAATCTTTTACTGTGCCTAATTTATAAATTAAACTTTATCACGGGTAGATATGCAAAGGGTAAACACAGCGTACACAGAGTTAGGTACTATCTGTGATTTCAGACAACCACTGCGGTCTTGGGTTACATGCCCTGTACGTAAGGGAGGACTACTGTTTATTCCCAGTGTCCATCTGCTGTGGGTGCAAGGGACAGCTCAGAGGACTATGTGGGACAAAGCACAGCCCCTTCAAGACATGCCCCTGTTTTCCTTAAAAGTTCTTCTTTCACAGTACCAAGCATCCATCCACTGGAACAATCCACTCTTATGAGGCATGAGCACCCCTTCCTGTGAGGAGGAAACCGAGACTAGCAAAGCACCCCGGGATTCAGGGTCACTTTCTTACAACACAGCATCACTCTCATGCATGCTTAGCATGGTCATCAATTTCAAAATGATTTAGGAATTAGGTAATGTAAATAAGACAATTTCTCGACTCCAGAACTTTCCTCAAGCATCCTTAGCAGTCAGATCCATAGCATTCTTTAGTTGACAGTCTGTTATCACACGCTTTGTCTAAACTTGAATCTCGTACCTTGGGTGTTCAAGACGAACAGGAACGTAAGCCCCAGACCATCCAAATGGGGAAGGATCCAGAAGAGCTTTGAGTGCTCCTGACGTCGTTTCCTCAATGCTCGGACATAAGCTAGACAAATTACTCACTATGTTTGTTCCTGTGTAAGTTTGCTTTTTGCTCCAGGTCTAATGTGTGCCATTTACCTTATAATAGAGAAACAGCAACACCTCTGTTACTCTTTACTAGGACAAGTAATTGTTGCCCTCCCCTCTGTCCTGAGAGACTGTTGTGTCCTTGCAGTCGACATGACTCAGTAAAATCACGAAGATTCCAGACCTGCAGGTCAGACAGAGCTGGGTCCAACCCCTCTTCTGCTCCCTTCACGTTATACGCTGAGGCAGGTAGACAAGTTCTCAAACCCTCGGTTTATTGTTAAAAATGGAAATGCCACACCTACTTTACAGGTCAGTATAGGGCTGGAGTAAAATACTGAACATAATTTGGTACCTATCACAAATGCCAGCACTAGGCAGGACTCAGTCCCTTTCCATCCCTACTGCACTTTATACACAGCTGCCATTTCAAACTTCTCAGTGCATGAAGCTGATTGTGTCATATCATTGATCAAAGCATTGCTGGCTTCACAATGAACAAAATTCGAAGTTCCCAGTCTGAAATTCAACACCTGACTTCTTTAACTTTCCTTCACGTATCCCACAGTGCTGTTAAAACGAATAAAGTATTCATTTCTCTGCCTAATTTAATCTGCTGCATCTTTCTTTTTGATCTTGCTTTCTTGCAACTCAAAATAGTCAAATTTGCATTTTTGAGGTCCAGCTTAAGGACAGTTTCTATGTGATGCTTATAGGTGTGCATGTCTCATTTCTCCATTTCTTCAGGAAGAGGAGCCGCTTCCCAAGGACTCAGGACCGATGAGGCTGAAGGAGGCTTTTGACATCATTTTTCCACCTTCCTTCTTTAGAACAGCAGCAAAGTGGTGTACTTGAAGAAAGAGGCTTTCAAAAGGCCACTTCCTAGATTAATCCATGGGTTTTGATTTTCTGGGTCCTTAGTAGGGATCTAGAAATTGAGCTCGTGGAACCCACCTATGTTTAGCCTAAAAAGAGAGCGAACTCTTAAGTCTAGGTCTCTTTGTTACAAGTACACGAGCATCACCTGGAACCTTTTCAACATACATCTCCTGCTCCTTCCCTGGACATGTCCAGCCGGTGTTCCCGGGTCTGACACATACGCATAGGCAGCTGAAAAGACTTGTGGGTCATCCTGAGGCCACTTCTGTGTCATAAAGCCATTTCCTCATGGTTTGCAGACTGGGCGTCAAGTGGGAGTGTACGGTATAGCAATTTATACCCAATTATTACTTAATTGACACTCTTTCTAATTCATATCTCCTTTCAGTCCGATATTAGATTAGCTCTTAAGGGGTGGAGGCAGAATATAGAACAAATAAAACCATCTTACTTTATTTCATTACACTATGAGGTCTTACCCTAGTCTTTGAATACCAATAACTGTGGCTTCATTGAGACTTTACAAGTCTCTAGCATCACTACAGTTTCTCAACATGTCAGAACATTTACACTTTTTATGAATGATCCTGCATTTAAACCCACAGAAACATTCTGTTAAGATTTCTGTATGAAATTGATGATTTTTGATTTGGTGCATTGACAACTTTGCAAATTTCTCTTCCTCTTTTCTTCCCCACTTCTCACATTGCTTCATGCATCTTTTCTTGCTAGCTCTATACATTAGTCAGAGGATAAAGTCCAGGCTAGCTATAGGATGCAGAGACTGTTACATAAATATTTTTCAACTTTGAGACCAGCTGCGAAGGGAGCAGGTGTGCACTTGGGTGGGGACTGACTATCGTCTTTCCCAGTTCTTTACTCCTTCCCCTCTTCACTGTGGTCCAGGGAGCATGCTCCATGGCACTTTGAGACGTTTTGTGCCACCTGGTGGAATTTCCTTGAAAGAGACTTACCAGGGGTCTGGATTTCACTGTGCTGGATATCACCTGAGGCATTTTCTCAGCGCTTAATATTACCAGTCTAAGTGTAGCTCCCCAACCGTGCTGGGCAATTTACCTGCACTAGGCCCATAATAAAGAGTTTTTTTCTAATGTGAAAATTAGTCTTTAGTGAACGAGACCTATTTTCTTAGCTACTGGGTAAGTTCAGGTAAAGCTATGGCACCCGCAGGTTGGGTCGTTCCAGGCTATTCTGGAATACCTAGAGATCATCGCTAACCTTTCAGCCGGCAACTTGCAGATGTAACGCTGTTTTACATTAGTTAGAGACAAAAGTAATTGTAATTAACTTCTTTTCCTTCCCCTCACTCCCTAGAAGTCAGAACAATCTGATAATGTCACATTTAGCAATTAGCGTGATGTAATTGTTTACTCAAGCGGAGATTTTGCCAAACCTAAAAGGTTTTCACACCACATGGATTGAAGTGATAGCTGATCCGAGTGGTCAGACGTTCCTGAGAGCTCAGACGACGCCAAGGAGAGCCAGCTGTGCAGAGGCGCCGGGCTAGGGCCAGATGGGAGCGGTGGCCAGGTGTCCACGTGGCTTGTCTAACATGTTAGCTTTTGTCCTTCCCACTGCAGTTTTAAACCACCCTCTACATTCAAGGACACAAGCAGAGTGCCCAGTGTTCGAGTTCACTGTTCTGACTCTCCTCGTTCATACTTACCTGCCATGAGCGCGTCTATGAAGAGACTGGGTCAAGCCACGATCACCGCTCATTGGAGCAAAAGGGTCCAGTCAACAGAACAGGTACTACTCCAGCCAACACTTCAGTGAGACTCTTCAGTGAGACTACAAAGGAGTGCCTAGGCAAAGGCCAAGGGGACAGTCCCCTTTGTGGAACTGTCTACAGAATTCTAAGGAGCTTGGATGTGTGCTCTGCCTCCCCTGTAGACTGGGAGTGTTTGGGGCGCAGACACTGAGTCTAATGACATTTAATCTTCCCGTGTGTTGATAGCCTTGACCTTCATCCTCAATTCGGGTGTATCTGCAGGTGTCCTGTGGCTGCTCTAGGTCTGCCTGACCTTTGTTTGTTTGGTTTACACCCACACACATGTCTGTTGCTGGGAATTCTTTCCACATTTACACCAGTATAGACTCCCTTGGGTCCACAACTACAGCACTATTTGCACTGCTTGTAACTTTTGACATTTCTATCTCTTAGATTCATGTCTGCTGGTGTCCTCTGCACTGAAGAACCACCCAGCTCTGATTGCTCTGTGCCAGGCTGGTCCCAGCAGTGCCCCATCATCCTGCTGGCTGCAGGAAGTTGCACACCACAGTCCTGGAGGAATCCACTCCCTCCACCCCTGTTTGCAGCTGCCCCATTAAACCTCATCACACAGCAGCTGCTTAGGTGTCCCTTTGTCATCTAATATCTGTTTTCCATACATATCCATGGCAACAGTATCTCTTCAGTCTTCGTGGATGGGCTGTACTCCATGGCTCAGGTTTATGGACATGAAAAATGAAGAATAGGAACCAAAGTTCTTAGCTCAGAATCACTGCTCCACCTGCATCTATGAGGTAAGATATGGAGATATCGCTGATATGCTGAAACACTTGGTTGTCCCATAGGTGTTGTCTAAATAAGGGACGGGGTGGGGGGGGGGCGGCGGGGGGGGGGGGAGTATGCAGGAATTTCCCCGTTAAAAGGATGTGATGTGTCGTTCAGTTCATTCGCCCATCAAAGTACATTGTTTGCATGTGTATCAGTATCACAATGAACCCTTTGAACGAGTAACGGACACTAATAAACCAAAGAATCTTTGCTTGAATGGGGGAAAGAAGGAATGCCCAGAAAGAACTCTACAAACAGCAAGGCATTACAAGCAAGTTATTTAAAGGATACTGCTCTTATTATAATGTCTAAGCTTTCCCTCCTTCTTTTCTTCCTGCAAGGGACAAAAGGATGACATTAACAGAGGCTAGGGAGAGCAGGGGGGAAGAAGGGAACAGGAGAAGTTAGACGACAGGTTCAAAATCAGGGTTAGAAAGGAGGCCATGCTAAGAGGAGGTCGCATATGAGAGGGGGAGGGTAAAAGAAGGAAGTTAAGACAGTGAAGATGGCTGATGTACTTCTATACAAGAATGGATACAGAATTTTTAAACCTGTTGAAATCATCATGAGAAGGGGATTAAGGTAGAAAGGAGAAAAATAGAGGGAATGAAGCAATTCAGGTTATAATACATATATACATGGAAATGTCACAGTGAAACTCCCTGTATAACTATCTTAAATAAACAAAAATGTTATTTTTTTTTTTTTACAAAATTGGAGAATAGGAGGGCAGAACAGGGCCTGTCTGGGGTGTTGGTATGGAGGGAGTGTGGGAAAAGGGTGTAGGAGGGTGAATATGGTACAAATACTGTGTACACATGTGTGTAAATGGAAAAACGAGACCAGGAATAGGGAGGGGAGGATAAAGGAGAATGATAGAGGGGGAGAATTCAAGTATGATATATTGTAAGACCTTTTGTGAAAGCCACACTGTACCCCCACCTAGCACAACAATAAGAAAAAAAACCCAAGGCAAAAATAAAAAAGAAAGGAGAAGTAATTCTAGTAGGGTGACTATGGTCAACAATAATTCATTGCATATTTCAAAATACCCAGGAGAGGGCATTTTGAATATCCTTACCACAAAGAAGTGCTAAGTGCTCGAGGTGGCTGATGTGCTAATTACCCTTATTTGATCGTGCATGTATTGAAATATCACGCTGTCCCTGATACGCATGTGCAATTGTAATGTCAATTAAAATTTTTAAAATAAAAATCTGCCTGAAAAAGTATGTGATTTGATGTAAGGAATGAAGTTCTCTAAAGAACAGAAACAGGAAGTAAAGAAAAAAGAAACGAAACTCTCTGAACACCAATATTCCTGTTTGAAAGACTGACTTTGCAGAATCATCGTAAGAATTACAGACAAGTTGTGCAGATTAAGTGCTCAATGCCCAACATGGCGCAGGCGCTCAAAGCAAGCGTAATGGATGTTATCATTAAGTAATTGCTGTTAGCATTCTAGAAAAAAGAAAATCATCAGTTTGTTCAAAACCTAGAAATGGAAAGAAGAGAAGCAGTGGGAGACATCTGAGAGGCACTGTAGTCCGTTAGGAGATCATAAGAAAATTAGGGTCAGAATTTAAAAGAGAAATATTAGCAAAGAAAAAGAAAATGTATTCCAAAGAAGTAAATCTCAACAATTTAAGGAATGGCTCGGAGGCATTTAATTGGAATGAAATCTCAGAGCTAACAGAGTGCTGGTTGCTCAGCACCATTGCTCAGCTGGACAAACAAACTTAACTAACGTGTACTTGTGCACAGCAGTCATGCGTTCTCCAAACACTGAAATTTTGAAGAAAATGGAGCCCTGAAGTGTCTATAGGGATTTTACACGAACCTCAGCCAAGACTAAAGATATTTGAAGACAGAGTAAAATTATAGAGAGAAACAAATAAATCCTTATAATTAAACAGTATTCTGACTGACAAAATAATTGTGTAACTTGTTATTTCTGAGTGTAACCAGATAGCCTGGCCATTTATCTCCACCTGGAGCTCACTCACATATGAAAAACAAAGACAGAATACTAAGTCAGAAAAACCCATTAGCCCCAGAATACAGTGGAAATACAACATACCACCCCAAAAACTGTTGGCAAAAACGGAGGGAGTGTATCATTTTATCATATGGAAAAGCTTTTTCAGCAGTGACAGCTTGGGCCCGGGGCCCTTGTGCTAACCACAGTCCTGGAAGATCTTTCTTTTCATCTGCTCTGAGAACCCAAGGTCAGGGCTTCTGCAGCCCCCACAGCCCTTAGGCCTCACCTGTGGAGAGAGGCTGGCCCCAGATCTGAAGGGAGAGGGAGAAGCAGAGGAAGAAGGTGAGAGGCCATCAGTCCTGGAGTTTACCTGAGCAAGCTATATGTTTATTCTTCAGGGACAAATGAATAAACCCTTGACTAGGTGAGTTCATTTTGTGATATTGCCAAATACAAAAGTGGAATATCAGAACACCAATCAGTACATTTTATTTATTCTTAACACTGAATACAAAATAACTGTGCAACTTGTTATTTTTGAGTGCAATCAGATGACCTCGGCCATTTTTCTCTACCTGGAGCTCACTCTCATGAGAAACAAAGACGGTCAGAATATTAGAACCATAGGGGTCCTGCGCAATGCATGGATTTGTCTCCCTCCCCACCCTCTCCCCCGGAATTCATGTACTGAAATCCTGTCCACAATGTGACAGTGTCTATAGGAAAAAATGGAGGAGTAATAGGAAGAAGTGACTTAGGAGATGAGAATGGAGCCCTCGTGAATGTGACAGGGAAGAGACCCATGAGCTCTCTCCCCTCTCTCTACCAGAAAAATACCGTAGATGTCAGCTATCACCAGTCCGCCACCCAGAAAATGCCCACACCAGAACTGGTAGCTGGGTGTCAGACTTCCCTCGTCCAGGACTGTGAGAAATAAGTTTCTGTTGCTTGTAAAGCGTAAACGACAGCCTTCCTTCTCTGCATGATGTCATTCAAGCTGGAGTGGCCTGATTCACAGGGGGGTGAGTCCCCAAGCAGCAAAACCTGAAGAGACAGATCCCAAGGGACACAGGTCACCCTCCCGCTCAGGATGAGGCTGAGACTTGCAGTCCAGCTTCTCCAGACACCTGAATAAAACATCCGATTGTGAACGCCAGAGCAAAAGGTATTAGAACACTGGGTTGGGTTTGCTTTGGTTTCTTACCTAAGTGCAAATTACATGTTTGTTGATTTTCCTTTCTTTTGATAAATCCAAAGGACACAGTGCAGTCATTAAAAATAAAATGGTCAAAGTAGTTTCAATGCTCATGGTACATTAACTCCAAAGGTACAGAAGCAGGTACAACAGCATGCTAGCTTAAATGTCAACTGTCCCCATTCCTGAGTCATGGCACCTGAGTTTTCCTATAATTGCTTTATTTTCCACCATGGATTTATGCTTCTTTCATTGCTAGAAGAAACTGGAATATTGTCACTACTTAGTCCATCCTGATTCTCACAGTTAGCTATTTCACGTGACTGAGGCGGGGCCAACAAATGAGGTTCCTTGTGTCAGTGAGCCACTGTCTCTGTGCTCTGGGCAGAACATGTCCCAGGGATGTACCTTTCTCCACTCCACCCCCCCCCCACACACACACACAAGCACTCAGAACCCCTCCTGTCCTGAGGCCTGCACAGGAGTCACATGGAGAGGTGAGATTTTAGTAATGGTGCCGCTCCATCTTCAGGTCCTCACTACTGACCACTCAACCCTGCAGCAACTCCAAAATGAGGGCTGTACTACCCACACATGATGTGTTGACGCTCC
The DNA here is from genome assembly GCF_047511655.1 of Castor canadensis. Taxonomy (NCBI): domain Eukaryota; kingdom Metazoa; phylum Chordata; class Mammalia; order Rodentia; family Castoridae; genus Castor; species Castor canadensis. The sequence goes on along the minus strand of NC_133389.1, from coordinate 3,300,489 downwards.
TAACCAGCACAGGGTCTCCAGCAGTGAGATCGTACAGCGACCAAACACTTCCTCTCCTTGGGTGGACAGATCACCAAATGTACATTTTTGGCCATCCTGGTAACTGAGGAGGAAAGACTGAAGTTGCCAGGTGCTGGTTTCTTTTTCAGAGTCAGATAACATTTAACAAGATGGATGCAGAGAGCTATGGTCTACATTCCTGGTGGTCAGGCATTTGGGCCAAGTCATTTGGGGCAATGCCATCTTAAAAGATGCCTAGCACATGGAACAAGTGTGCAGATCTTGTCAAATAGTAGCCGGCACTTGCTTTGCAATCCCATGACCTGTCTCCTTGGTTCATCACGGCCCTGACTTATACATTCCTGCAACCCTCACCCCCTTTCCCAGTCTTTATGTCGTACCATAGACTCCTGTCCTGTAAATCTCATGTACAACTCCTCCACCTGCCTGGCCTTCCAGGCTTGTGTGCCAGCAAGCCTGCACAAATGGAGTTTTTACTGTAGGAGGCTATTTCCTTTATGTCTGACTTAGGTCGTAAACTCTGTAGGGCTGGGCCTCATCTTTATGTTCCATAAATGTGTGTATGGCTCCGCAGCATCCAGAGCACCAGGGAGTGAGGACATGTGTGCTCTTCACCACCCTCTGCTCCACCCCTGAGGAGAGAGTGTTCCGGATGGAGGTCCCGAGTCCTAGGTCAGAGCTGGCCTCTAGGGAAACAAGGAGTCCTTCTCCATGGGCTATCTGGAATTCGTGTGTGTTCTGAAAGCCAAGCTGGCCTCGTCCAGAAGCTAAAGTACCCCTTTCGTCAGATGCAAATTAATGGAACACCTTGGCCAACAACTTATTCAGTGGAAACTATGGTTTCTGATCTGCAGAGGTGTAAGAATATTTAATAACCAAATGTGTAATTAGTTGTCATAAACATGGATGGTCAAATTTGGAAAAGTTAGGGAGGAGAAGTCAACATTGGGAATTAGTAGAAGTTAAAGACTTTCCAAAGGGGAAAAATGAATTCATGATTTAAAGGTGTAAATTAAATTGGAAAGATAGGCTTATGGGCAATGCATATATGCTGCTGGTGTTGACTGCTTGGCCATCATTTTCTAGCAAGGACCTCACACCTAAGGGCTGTGCTTATCACTGCTTGATATCTCTCCACATTTAGCTGGAATCTCTGCTCACCATGAATTTGAAAGCCAAATTTCTGTGACTCCATCTGTACTCTCCTGAGTGAAGAGGTGGCCTTGGGGAGTGAAGGGGGGAATAAAGGAGACCCAGGCTCAGCACGGCATCTGACCATGTGCTTGCATGGTGACAAATCCCTACTGTTCAGTATGACCTGCTGTGTAGAATTCTGCTCTGGTAGTCTCTGCCTTATCTATACACCTGTGCTACAATCTTATCACAGCTCGTAAACATGTTTTACCTCCCCACAACGTGTGATGTTCCTGGTGAGTAGAGAGCCTTACACTACTACATTTGATTGAGCTAACATATTTGAAATCCCTTCTCCCCATTCTTTGACTTAATAATAGCATTCTTTGATGTATAAATTTGGCTGCTGTGTATTTGAAAATGATATTCATTCAGCTTTGTCAGTTATGATAGTTTATTGAAAATGATATTCATTCAGCTTTGTCAGTTATGATAGTTTATTTAGCAATCCATCAAGTATTTTTAAATATCTGCTTGTATGCTATGACTTAGCACACAACAGAGAAAATAGAAAACAGTGAGCAGAACAAGCTGGAAGAAGGAGTCCACAGAGCTCCACATGTGCCCCAAAGGTCTCCTCTTTTCTCCAGGGACCTCTGGTGGTCTTCTCTGGCAACTGCCCTTTTTGTACCCTGTCTTGTGACCGTAGCCAAGCCAAGATTGACAGTCGAGATGAGAATCACACATATTCCACAAGGTGTTTCCTGTGACGCTAGACCAGAGTCAGGGCCAGGGGCGGCCACAGGAAGAATGGGCCAGTGGGAGCCTAGACACTGACCACTGACCAGTGAAGAGCAGAACACATGGCACAGGCTGAGCACCCAGTTATGATTCAGTAAAAGACAGCAGAGTGTGGACTTACCTGATGCTAGGGACACCCAGGCCGAGAAAAGCCTCATACCAAGTCCCCATTTCACTAAGAGTCAAGCACAGAAGGAAATGGATGGAGGAGAATCCGCCCAGAGTCTAAGGACCATCCCCGAGCCCGTGGGGAAGGGCCAGGGGCCCTAAGCAGGCAGGCTCTGGCTCTGTCCTGCTTTCACACCCCTGCCCTCACACTGGAGGAAGAGAACCTGCCAGGGAGGGCCACCATTGGCAGGGCCTGGTCACTGCAACAAGATCCCATTCCCATGAACCTTCTGAACTCGAGAGACCATGTCTCCTCCTCTCCTGGCCCTGCTTTGAGAGAACAGATGCAGTGATGACTTTCCCTCCATTCAGAATTAGAGGTGCAAGGTGACATTTCCTTCTTGCAGGACAGTCCAGAACCAGTGTCTGCACTCAAATTTTCCCCAGCTCCCAGGTAGAGGAAGCCTTTGAATTTCTTAGAGCTCCCACAATGCTGAGGGTCATCAGCAATGGAAAAGACTGGAATCCCACCTGAAAGGAGCCACAAGGAGGGGGAGGGTGACTTGCAGTACCTCTCCCACTAGGACTGAGTGACAGTGGAGATTCTGATGCACCGGTGCTAACCATGCAGTCTAAGGCTGGTCAGATTCCTCTTTCTGAAGTCACAGAGGCTTTATATCTTCTGGCCCCTGAGAACGTGGGTGCTCACCATCCTAACAGCCCCCCTTCTTTGCGGCACAGTTTTGTCTTTTCCAGTTGCTGAGCCAGCATGGCACACACGTCAACCTATTGGTCATTCCGTCCAGTCTATTTACAACTCACAAAGAAACCAGAGTTCCCGAAAGGGTGACAAAAGATCAAGGCAAGAAACTGAGCTGGCCAGGAAGAAACCTGGTCCAGTTACTGCCTTCGGAAAGCTCTTCAAATATAACTCACATCTTTTGCATTTCCATTACTGGCTGTGACGACCGGATAAAGATGCAGAGGACTGTGATCAGAGGGCAGCATAGGGAGCCCAGGGATCCTGGGCGACAGCACATCAGCAAGACACCTGCCGTGGGGAGCAGGTGTTGGAGAGGTCCCTGTCACCACAGTCATTCTGTCCCTGGAGAGAAAAAGAGGCCATTTACAATGAAGCCATGGACTGGGGTCTGCGAAGGTTTATGTTGGTCTGTGCACCCCGCTGCAGTGGTGATCAGCGTCCTCAAGTGGTTGTGGCAAGCAGCTGTGACCACTGCTCTCAAGCCCTGACACTCTAGCAGCCTTGGTTCCCCGCCCCACGCCCCCCAGCAGCACCAGCATGCCGGGAACTGAGGGACAGAACCTGCCTCTTCACAAGGCTCTCCTCCCCTCCCGCCCCAGGCCAGCCCCATGCACAAGAGGGCTCTAATTCTCAAAGTGAGGTCCCCAGAGGAGTCACCCTGCCCTTGCCTGGGACTTGTTAGAAGTGCACATTCACAGGTTCAAAACTAGACTAACTAAAAGAAATTCTGGGAGCGGGCCCAGAGGTCTTGGTTTGAACAGATCATCTAGTGATTTTGACATTCACTTAGGGTAACTGCCATTGCTCTGCAGTGACCCAGGAGAAGTGGCTATGTGTCTTTCTTAGGGGACAACCCCTAAAAACACTCCATGTTGCTTGTCTCCTGGAAGTCCCCTGCTCTTGGAGAGTATTCTCACTGTCATCAGGACCAGGAACAAATAAGGAACTCGTGACCCAATGATATAGAAGACAATGTCCTTGTCCTCAAGATGACCAAAGCAAGTGTTCCATTGCACCTTCCTTTGCATCCTTCCACAGTGGTGGAAGGAATCTGAGCTGGCATCAGACCCACATTTCTTGTCTTCGAGCTGTTCGTGTTTAAGATCCAGTGTTGCAATTGGAGGACACGGTCAAAAGAGGCCAGGCCTACCCTCGTGGGTGTCTGGTTCCTCAAAATATCTTTAATTCTCAGGTGCTTCTTCATTCCACTCCCATTGTCCTATTTGGAGGAAATTGCAGAGGCTCCACCCAATGTGGAGAAAAAGGGATATGGTCCCGGATCTAGTTGCCTTGGTCACCAATTGGATTGAAAAGGACGGTGGTGGATGCTGAATGTGGTTTAGAGCTAGACAACTGGCTCACACTGAAAGGCATTTGGATGGACTTGTGCAAAGGTGCCCCTGATTAAGACTGATGTGGCCCTCAGAAGGCCCTGTCAAGGACAAATGACAAGTTTCAGCCATTTGGAAGTGTAACTCCACAGCAGAGATGCACATTCCTCCTGATTTTAACATAATTCTGGTTTACACTTGAATGTACTTGCACTTTTGCAATGAAGAGTCTCAAAATACTGTCAAATTTGTGAGCACTTCTGATAAAGCCCTGGTACTTTGCTCGAGCACTGTGCCTGTGCAGCATTACGCAAACTTCTCATTGGCCAAGGACACATTAAAACCTGGGCTTTTACTCATATATGCATATCAAAGAGGTACGTGTGCATCTTTATTCAGTATTTATTGAGTCAAAATTGACATGGAACTACTTGCTATGGTAAGTTAACAAAATGTCTATTGAACAAGTGCAATGGAAAGGCCTAAAGTCACAGGCTGTAGGGACAGAGATGAAAATGCCCCAGAGTCTGGGATAGTATGCATGTAGCATCTGGTGCATAGCACCGTGCACTGAGCTTCCTTAGAAAGACAGGGTTACAACAGCATTTCGGGGAGGAGGAGGGAACAGACCCAGGTCAGGGAACAGTGCAGGGGATCCAAGGTTAGGCAGATCTTAGCATGGTGGTGGGGATGGATAAGTAGGGCACGCTGGGAAAATCTATCTGGCTGTCATTGCTGGGGCTGTTCAGGAAGATGGAGGCCTGGGACCAGCTGGACTCTCGAGAACTACTTCCGGTAGTGATGATGAAAGATAGGGCAAGGGGACAGAGGATCGCTTAAGAAATATGTTGGAGATGGAGTCAATGAAAGTTAGCAAATTCAAAGTCCAAAGTAAGTCAAAGGTCATTCAAAACATGGTGCTTGAGTTATGAGGAGAATGGATCTCTTCATGGGCTCTGTCTTCGCCTTGAAGGCCATGATCAGGCTGAGGAAAGGTTTGTGGAAGGACAAGCAGGTTTGGGAGCAAAGCTGTTGACCATGGTTTCAGACTCATACTTGAAAGTCAGGGTGCTGCTGCTACAGTAGGCCAAACAGCAGAGAACATGGCCAGAAGACAAGGAGGAGAGGAGGCTGGGCCATCTGGAGGCCTGTGTGTAAGGTGGGGGTAGACATCTAAGGACAGAAACGTGTCCTGAGGCACAGACTCAGGATAGAACATTGGGGGCATATCTAGTGAAGTTACAGAAAAGAGCTCCACAAAAGATCTCCAAGTAAGAGCAGGAAGCTGGATTTGAAGGGGACCTGGGACGCACATCACAGAGTGTAATGGAGGAGACATTGTCAAGGGCAATGGTTATGAATCAGTGCATCCGAGGGCATGAGATGAAGTCTGAAGAGAGGCAGGTGAGTTTGGTGATGAGAATGACTGGTGCCTGGACTGGAGGAGTTGCTCAAGTGGTAGAGCACCTGCTTTGCAAGTGTGAAGCCCTGAGTTCAAACTCCAGCACCATCAACAAGAAAAAGAATGACTGGTGCCCAACAAAGGTATGAAAAACAGTACAATGTGTCACACATCAGAATTTAATATAAGAAAGTTTTCCACCAAAATTCTGCACTAAGAGTTTCTTAGGGTATAGCTGTGAAAGAATATCGGATTCCTGTAACAGGAAGCACAGTTGGGTGAAATATATATAGCCACATTTTCCCCAATTAAACATTAAATATGCTGCAGCCATTAAAAGAGATACTTATAATTGTGAGTAAATAAAGATGCTCATGATAGATCGTGCAGTGTAAAAAGCAAATAAAAGATAGCATGGATAGCATCCTTCCATGTTTGTTCACATATGTGCAAAAAAAAGTTTTAATGGCTTACTCTGTCTAACCACGCAGAGCAACTTGAACCCAGCCCTATTGCCTGTACGCAGCTGTGTGACCTTCAGAAAGTCACTGCAGCTCAATTTGCTCATCTGTAAAGCAGAGAGCCGTAGTCTCGGGAACTCTATCATCCTGAGATTCAAGGGCACAGATGAGGAGGGTGACCGCTCAGAGGGCAGCAGGCATGGAAGCAGCACTGGGTGAGCTCGTGATTTCAGCCACTGGTTAGTTTTTTAACTTTCTCCGTTTTTGAACCTGTGTTTTCTTACTTTTGCAAAATAAAATTGATTTGTGTTATTTTTCTGGAAAGAGGCATACTTATTGTTGACATTGAAGAAAATGACTTTTGGTCTAAGAGCTAAAGAATAACTTTCTGGAGTCACTGTCATCTGGATGACATCTTTCTGGATGTTGGGAAGGGTTCAGCGCTTGAGAACTAATCACTTCCAGACACTGATTGGGGAATTAGAGGTTGACACCGTCTCAGTTTTCTTGAATGCTGAATAATTCTTTGCAATTAAATTTTACATATTCTCTTTCATCTTAATCTTAATTGAGATCAACTCAATCAAAAATTACAAATAAGACTTTTTTTTTTAGAAGTTTGGATGCTTCCCTCATATGTCTTTAAATTCTGATTTAAAAAGAAAAATAGAATCTGAATGGTCTTATCAGTTCGCGTCGGTTTCTTAGGTTCAAAGAAAAGGCTTTTTTGTTTTTGTTTGGATCTTTGTTTGTTTATTTGCAACAGAGTCTCACTATGGAGCCCAGGATGGTCTTGAACTCATGATCCCCCTGCCTCAGCCACCTGAGTGTTGGGATTACAGGCGTGCGTCACCACCTGCAGCCTTCATTGAAGCTTTTCTTTTCCGCCTCAGAAAAGCACTGGTTTAATTGCTTCAATTTCAAGATAAGCCAGCGGCACCCTGCATCACCAGCATTGGCAACAGCCGTGTCACATATATGTGGAATGGCGTGTGGAGATGTCCTGTGAGGGCCGGTGCAGTCCAAGCATCTCCAGCCACGAGTGTCCTGAGGATTCAACTTGGGATACTTTCTGAGGCCACTATCAATGTGTCTGGAAGTGAAAATATTAGTGCAGGGCTGCTGAAAAGAGGAATGAGCTGAGTTAGGACAGCTTGCTCTGTGGAAACCTTTCAGGATGGAATGTGATGTGCTTGTTCACGACACCTACATGTGGCGTCCCAGTGTCATAGAGCCCTGTCTGTCTCTTTTGCTGAGCTTCAAGCCAACAGCACAAGCTAAGACCGTGTCCATATTTTGTGGCTTCGCACACTCAGTGAGAACTTGCTGCATGGCACCAAGTTCCTGAGATCTTTCCAGACAGGTGCACGGGACACTTTGAGTGGCTTTTGTACCACTGTGTCACTTGGCCCAAGACACTGGGGACATCCTGGCATCGACCACTCTCAGGACACACCTTGGAGTCTGCTGTGGGGAACACACTGCCCAGAGAGACAGCTGGGAAGCCAGAAAGCCATATACTCAGTCCAGCGTCACAGAGGGACAAGCGAGGGGATGAAAACGAAAAGCCAAAACATTCAACCCACTCTTGCCTTTTATTCCTGGTGCTCTTTGGTTGTTGGCCACTCTTTCAGAATCCACGTGGGAGGAACCAATTAAAACAGTGCCATTTATGACTCAAAGGAAACTAGTTCCCAAGTAGGAAAGCTTTCAGCTGGAACAGAAGGCAAAGGCCAGAATTTCAGCGTTTCATCGACGCCACCGTTCTTAGCCCTTCTGCACCAACTTTATCACTTTCAACACCTATTTAAGTAATTCAGCCCACTCAATTATTCCTTAACAAATGCTATCAGTGACCTCTCTCAAGTATGCTGTGTGCCATACTCGCTATTAGCTTAATATCAGATAATTAATATCTTCTCGGTATCCGTCTTTATTCAACCAGTAGTACTGGTAAAAGCCAACCCATCTTTTAAAGGTAAACCTTGTCCAGTTAAACACAAGAATGAAATCACAATAGATGTATTATTTCTTGGAATAGAATACCTCCATTTGCATAAAATATTTTTCCTTTGACAAGGTGCCAGGAAGAAGCACCCCATGCCCATAGCTCACAGTGCTCTTTCTGTAGAATTAAGAACAGGAGAAATTGCCACGGTGGCCCGAAAACTATTATTCTCTGCTCTGGCCCTTCTGACTCCCTCTCGTGTGACTCTCTGAGAGCTCGGTCACTCTGAGGTCACTCTCTGAGGTGCCGGGATAATGCACCAAGGGGCTTGCCTACAAGATATAATTCCACACTAAGGAGACCCGTTCACAGGTTGTAATATTAAGGTCAAATGCAGAGACTATAACCCTTAAGATGGTTGAGAAATAATGTCTGGAGTCAAAATTTAAATAAAATTTAAATCTGAACAAGTCAAATGATCTACAAACCATAGGGGCAAGTGGTCTGCAGACCACCATTTCTTTGCATGCTTATACAAAGAAAAAAATAGTTGCTACTCTCAGGGGCTACTGTAAGATTAGAAATATTAGAGCTGGTTGAAGAGTGAATGCCTTGGGGGGCAGGAATAGTGGCCCGTGCCTATAATCCCTGCTAATTGGGAGGTGGAGACTTGGAGGATCCCAGTCCCAGGCCAGCCCTAGGCAAAAATGTGAGCCTCTATCTGGAAAAATAACTAAAGCCTAAAAGGGACTGGGGACATAGTTCAAGTGGTAGAGTGGCTGCCTAGCAAGTGCGGGCCCTGAGTTCAAATCTAGTGTCAAAAGAAATTTAAAAAGTGAATGTTTTCCTTTAAAATATAGGCAGGCAAGGTAATTTGTCTACATAGGAGTCTTGATTTGTAGAGATGGCAGAGTTGAACATTAAGAAAGTGGCGTGTCTAGATATTCAGTCAATTGCTTTTCTGATTAGCATTTGACTTACGAGACTGAGTGCATCAGTACTGTGAGGGAGAGCCCCATCCAGGCTGACCAGCACAAAAAGGAGCGCCTTTTTGGTATAGGAAGAGGGCGTTCACCTGACCACTTTCTAGCTGGGGTATCAGTGTGTCTTATCTTCAGACTCCAGCTCAGGCACTGGATCTCAAGTCTGTGACTTCCAATAGAACCAAACCCTGGGTTCTCCTGGGCTCCAACTTGCACACGCACACACACACACACGTCCACGCACACACATCCTATTGGTTCTGTTTCTCTGGAGAAACTAATAACACAGCAGAGAGCGTTTCTCACTAAATGCAGAAGAGCCAGCCTGCACGCCGTGCTGTGAGAAACTTCACCCTGCAAAGCTGGGAGTCAGAACGACAGCATTTGCCATGGTTTCACCAGGGGCCACACACCCTGGGTCTCCCTCATGCCTTAGATAGTCTTCACAGTGTCTGCCCTTTTTAATGACTTGGTGCTGTTTCCAGTTGCTATTTAAGCACCTGTGTTCAGACCTTTCTGTTTGGATGAGACTCTGACAGAACAAAACTCCTGTGCCTGAAATACATTCTGCCTCCCACAGCCAGGGCCTCCTTCTGAATTTGATTTTGGAGGTTAAAATAGTAAGCCTGCTCATGTTGTCGGTGTCCTAACATAAAGGATCATTTTCGATCAGTCAGTTGCCATGAGTATTACTCTTTTACTGCAAATATGCTTGTGGGTTTGAATATTATATATATATATATGTATATAAATATATATATAAAGATACATATATAACGAAGATGTTTATTTAATATTATATATCAAATATCTTCGTTTTCCTCTTGTCTTCTTCCTCTATCATATAGCTCAAAGTATATTGACTCATTATCATATTTTTTAAGTATTGCTAATTTTACATTATAGTAGTTAGGCTATGGGAAAGAGTAAACATCACTGAAAGATTTTGCCTCTTCTTCTGGGGAGGGTTTAGTGCATTTTCAGTTGGATGCAGGATAATTGTGTCAACTATCAATTAGCACCTTGTTACTGTGTTTAATTAGACACTAAATATGGTTTAAGCAGATGCGTGTGAGTTTGAAGGTGACAGGGCTAGACGGGTGGTTAGTTTTATGTGTCAACTTGCCTGCACCACGGGGTGCCCAGATATTTGGGTATGCATTACTTCTAGGTATATTTACTAGGGTATTTGGCATGGGGTTAGCATTTGAACTGGTGGACTGAGTGAAGCAGATTGTCCTTCCCAAGGTGAAGGGGCCCCATCCTATTTGTTGAGACCAAGAAAGACCAGACAGCAGAGGAGGAGAGAATTCACTCTTTCCTGAGAGAAACCAGTCTCTCTTGGACACTCAGACCAGAACTTACTCCCTAGGTTTCTGGGCCACTCAGCTTGCAGACTGATGATGGAGGGGCTTCCCAGCCTCCATCATAGCGAGGATGACTTCTTACAATAAATCTCTGCATGTGTGTCCCATCGGTTCTCTTCCTCTGGAGAACACTTACTTACACACCAGTTCTAACAGCTTTAAACTGGTGTGAAAGAGAAATTCCAAGTGAAATTTGTTGACTTTGTTTCTGTTTCTTTGTTTATGGTTCGAGTAGTTCTCAATTTATAAACAGGTTAAGAGGCCATTTGTGTCAGCGAGCTTATCTTGAATTCCAGTCCTTGTTTATCCTTCTTCAGCCAGGTGAACTTGGACAGGTCACACCACCTCTCTAACCACAGATTCTTCGTCTGCAAAGTGCCTAGAACTGCACTCACAGAGCAAGGCAACTCGGTGCTGTAAGCAGCAGAAGTGTCTTCGTTCACGGCCTGGAGGTCTGTTATCCATGTCATTGTCAGGGCTGGCTCCATCTGTGGGCTCTGATCCTGTCCCAAGCTCTGGTGGTGGCCAGCCGATGCTGGCATCCCTTGGCTTGTAGATGCATCCCCCACCCCTCCTGTGCTACCACATGGTGTGTCACTGTACTTCTGTCTCTCCCCTCCCTCTTCTTACCAGGTGCTATGTCAGGTTCATAAGCCTCATTCCATTTAGGTCATCTTATTTCAGAAGCCCTTTGTGACAAATAAAATACCGACTCTCTCTTCTCCCTGCTTCTCATTCTCCTTCATAGCTCTATGGCCACCTGACTTGTGGTGTATTTGGTCTTAATTGTGGTAGTCTCTCCCCTGCAGAATGCATGTTCCACGAGACCAGGAATCTTTGTTGGTTTGACTCCTTGCTATATCCTTACCACCTAGGATGGACAAAAGATCAATGAAGAAATAAATGAGTGAAGGGACAGATTGGGAATAGAGAAGCAAGAAATTGCCTAGTGCATGAAAAATCTAGGATTCAAATCCAGGATTTTCTGCTCCATGACCAGTGCTGTTCATCTGTAGTGAAGAACAGCCATCCCTCAAGGCCACCAACCCCCACCAAGGGAGCAGGCAGATTCTGGGGACAACGCAGACTTGTTCCCAGAATGCACAGGGCTTTAAGACTAGATCTTCTTTCCTTCCTTCCTTCCTTCCTCCCTGCCACTCTCCCTTCCTTCCTCCATCCTTTCCTTCCCTCCTTCCTTCTTTCCTTCCTTCCTTCCTTTATTCCTCCCTCCTTCCCTCCCTCCATCCCTCTTTCCCTCTCTCCCTTACTTCCTTCCTCCCTCTCTCTTCCTTTTTTTAAACTCACCTGTGGCCCTAAACATTACAATAGATAAAACCATCAATTTTCTGGAACCAATATTTCTAGGTGAAAAAATAGCCTGTTGTCTGGAAGAGCGATGCTGTTTGTTCTACTGTTTTGTGAAATGTCAGAGTTGGGAAATGTTGCAGAGATTATTTTGATCTGAAATCCTCACAAGCCTGTAGGAATGCACGGTCCATTCTCCCTGCTGAAAACAAATGAATACTTTATGAACACTTTCTTTTATATTTTCTTTTTCTTAGGTTCATTAGATTTTTGTTGTCTTCCTTTAAAAAAGTAGGAAGTTCTTCTGCACTACAGGTCAGTTCATCCTTCTTTTCTATGTCTCCTATCAGTTATTAAAATAAAGTGCTGAATTATTTTGTAGTCATTTATTGCTCAGAAAAATTTATATGAAGCAGTATGATTGGTTTTCATTTTTCAGGCTTAGGAAACAGGACTTTTTACTGTGTTTACTAACCAAATTTTTTCTTTTGCTTTGACAATAGGATAAGAGGCAGAAGCCTGCATAATGTCTGCCTTTGCCAGAGAAAAGGGTTTCCTCGATGGCTGGCGTGGACGGGTACCAGTCAGTGAGTCTGCAGGGGCAGACTGGAGATCTTGAGGTTGGGCTAGGGGAGGCTCATAGTTATTCGGCATTCCTGAACGTTGATTTGAAAACGAATCCTCACTAAAGAAGAAGCTGAGTGACTTAGAAATCTATCAGTGTGCAGTGAAGATTTGGGGTTAATTTCTCCTCCCAACAGTAGCATCCTGAGATATTTATGAAGCAGGGGGAGGTAGATGACCCCAGAATTTAACACTCCTGTGTTCCCACACTGTGGTGTAGGGAAGGATGGAGGAAAGCCACCCGCAGGTATTACTTATCAATGCACTAAGTGGATATGGGCACTTTGAGTGGGGCTCCTCGGAGGCCTGGATTTTATCCTACAATGGAAAGGGGAGCCTGGGGCCTGACTGTGAGCAGTTACTTCCCTGCATCTCAGCCAGTGCAGACTCCTGCCTGGCCCTGGCAGACCTCAGGAAGGGCGCCCCCATTCTGGGTGAGGGCTGGCTGTCAGCACGAGCCCGGGAAGGCCTGTTAGGCCCTATGGCTTTGCCAAATTTGTTGTTAGAAACATTTAGATTCTATATTTACTATCTGGAGCTCACCATCCCTGCCATCCAATGCACACAGAAAATTACAGATGCCAACAGATGGAAGGGTGGGTCAGGTCCTTTCAAAAACCCGGCTGGTTTGGCTATAAACACCTGGCAAGCCGGGCAGCTCCCCAATCCAGGCCAGGCCAGCCCTGCCTCCCGCCCACCATGCTGCCTGCCGGGGACTCAGCATCCCGCCCAGGAGCCAAGCGAAGCCCAAGTGCAGCCTGTCTACCCGATACCTCTCTTGCAGAATTAAATTACCTGCTAAGTACCTAAACCGGTCCTATGAGGATGGAGGTCCCCTTTTCATTTCCATGGGTCAGGAGGGGTCAAAGGTGGAGGAAGGGGCAGAGGTAGAATGAAGCCCTGCACAGGAAGGGCACAGTGCCTGGCCCGGCTCCAGGTGCTGGTCCTTGGCAGCAGCTCCCGTGAGGCTCCAGAGGCTCCTGGGCAAGGCAACCTAGGCCTGGTTACCATGACAACCAGTTTCCCTAGTTATCTGAGGGACTGGTCCAGGGGGAGCCAGAGCAGCACGGTGGTGATGTTTATGTGCAGGGAAGCCAGGCTGGGGATGCACCTCCTCTGGAAACTGGAGGGGCAGTAATATTCAGAGGCAGAAACTTGAGGACATCCCAGCCAGGGCTGCCACACTCACACTCTGCATAGCCAGCAGGCACCTTGCAGGGAGTGTCATACGCCTGAAGAAGAGGAGAGCAGGGAAGGCCAGTGGGAAGGACCACTGCGCTCTGGGCCCAGCTCTAAGGCTGAAGCTTGTTTCAGGGCAATAAGAAGTCTTTCAAAGAACATTTCCTTAAGTCTAAAACCTCAGGACTGCAGTTACATTGAAGGTCATTTGGAAAAGTCTAGCTCCGGGGCAGTTCTAAAAATCTCAGAAAGCCCTTTCCCCAGCGAGGACCATGGAGGTAGGAAGATGGACATCAGAGGTACCTGTCTGAACCCCAGGGTTCCCTGATTCTCCTATAACTGCCCCCACAGTGCCATGTGATTCCAGGGCATTCCTTCAGGTCCCTCCTGACATAACTACTGAAAGGACCCATAAATCAGTACTTGAGACTTTGAGACAGACTCTTTAACTATTTTAAATTTCTGCCCACGTGTTTTCTGTTGTTAAAACAAAGCATAACAAAACAAAAAGCAGAATGGCCCAGAAGCATACATCCTGATTGCACCCTGGCGAGGTGACTCCTTCTGACACTTGAAGGGTAGCGCCCTCAGACCCTTCTTGGAGTCTACGGGGGGAAATGTTTCTAGGTGGATGGGACAGCAGATGTCCATGGATGCCAAATAGCCGTGATCCCACCACCCGTATTGGCTCTGGCTGGCTGCTGAGGGTGGTCCTGGAGGACTTCCTCCTAGAGGGTCATTTCCTGAGGAAAACTTCCACAGTTGTTGGCAGAGCTCAGGGACTGTCACCTCATCATCATTTCCTTCCAGACAGCCAAATGCCCCATACACAGTAGGCCAGGTGGTTCTCAAGGTGTCCTGAACCTTCTCTGTGTCAGCCACAGAATCTCCCGTCAAGGTCTGGCAAGGAAAAGGAGCCCTGAACTTTTTATTCCAAGGAAAAGGAAGCCTACAGTGGCTCTCTGGGAGACACCTAGATGACCACAGGATTTTAACCAGAGGATTCATTTTTCAGAAGGGGCAAAGGAGGTGGCAGAGGAGAACTACACCCTTTATGAACTCTTCTTGTGTTCATCAAAGTCTCTGGGAGAGGACTAGAATGTGGCTATGGGCTAACCCTCTGGGTTAGCAAAGTATCACAATAAGAATCACCTGCTTCTATAGTTGCCTCTGATACCACCTACACACACCTTCCACGGTGTGCAAGGAGGATTCACAGTTAATGTTTATAAACAGAATGGAGCAAGACATCCTCACTCGTACTTGCCAAATTTTATTAAGGATTTAGATGATAGTTTTGTGGTAAAACATGAAATACAAACATCTTGGATTTCCCCTATCTGGTGGGTGAATGATAACCTGCTGGGCTGGGTGTCTGCTAACTGTGAAAGTCACCAGAGTGGTGGGCCTTATTTTGGGGTCCTGTAAAACTGACCTAACAAAGACATTCGAGACTCCATATTATCTGGAGATATGGAAATACACAGGCTGAGCTGGCTTCTATGACGTTTGTTTTCTGGGTGTCTTTGAAATTGTCATGTAGGCTATCCAGGCCACTAGTAAAACAGCAGTGCTTGCCTCTCACCTGCAACACACTTCATATTGGGAGACTCGGCTTTCTTGACACTGAGGACATTTTTCACATGCTAGACCTCACATCAGCACTCATGGATTTAATTAAACTGACTGCTGATGACTTCCATTCGTTTCCACATAAGCAAGTGGACAATTCACCAATTTTTTTATTACATTTTTCTTTGCAGAGCCTGAGTTTTAATATTTTACTAAGTTTCAGGGTCAATTTTATCAGAGAAGGGGTAATAAATATGTTCTATTATTACAGAATTTAGTAAGGATGCATTACCGTAGGCGTTTTTAAATACAAACAGACCATCCCAGGAAGTTGGTCAGTGCCCAACAATGGCACGTCATTCTCATCTGTCCCGTGATAGGTAGGCAAATGCCTTTTTTCTTATTTGACTGATAAAGCACCAGCAGATCTGGATAGTAAGTCACTTGTCAAAGCCACCATGTCTATCCCACATGCTGGGTCTATGTGTATAAAACTTAGTGACCTGTTAGGAAAAAATTACTTGAACCAGCTGCAAAGTGAAAAGGTGAGAAAGAGCAGAGTGAAGAAAAGCAAGTTATCTGCAAACCAGTATGTGTACACAGAAAAACTTCAGTGCACGAAACAGAGAAGCCAAGCAAAATCGCCACACATGTATAGCAGTAAGATACAGAAGGTTTCTCCTGAAATGAAGGCAGATCAGGAAAAGTCACTATCTTGAATCTCAAGTGCATCTCTCCCCCACACACACACACATACTGGAAGCAATGACAAGTCACAATGGACGGCTGGCGTGGGCTGAGGATTGGCGCACAGGTTAAGGGCATGGAGTAACAAGGCAAGGAAGGCAGCACAGGGAAAACTGAATGCTAGTCTTGTAAATAGACCAGTCGAACAGCAAATCTATCCCCTAAGATCTCACACACCTAATTAAGATTTTTTGAACATGATCAAATGTTAATTACTTTGCACAAACTGAGCAAACACATAGGCGTCACATCCTATGAATGTGTCTTGCCATTGCTGTCCTGGGAAGATAGATAGAAATTAAAGTAGCGCGTTATTAGGTGGACAACTCATCGCTCTTCGCCATGTTCTTGTGGATATGGATGCTTTTTACTGAGCACTTTGTTTTTCTTTCCAGTCACCCAGCTAGGATATTAAAACACTGATTACTAATATTTAATGACCATCTACTCCTCTTGGGCACGTTACCTCTGCCCCTCTATTTAATCTGTCAATAGAACTACAATATAGACTTTAGAATTTGCATTCTATGTGCATTTGCACTCAGAAAAGCCAAGGATGCACTCTGGTTACACAGCTGAACGGTGGTGGCCCTGGAGTCAAACCACAGACACCCATCTGACTCTGAGGGCTACAGGTTCCCTTCTCCACACACCACCTCATCTCCTGATGGGAGGCAGGTGAGGCAATTCTGCCATGCCAGGACCTGCCCTGAAATGCAGTGGGGACCTGGCTGGCTGAACTGTGAACTGTCTGCACTTACTTCAGCATTGCTGGGAGAGTCGCCAGCATTGCGGGTGTGCCGGGGAGAGAAGGCTGCACCAGATTGCATGAGGATACCCAGAAATGCTCTCATGGAAATTGCTCTTGATTCTCTTTTCACGGGTTTCAATGAATGCTATCCTGGTGCAGATAGCCTGATGTACCTTGTCTTGCTCCTACAGGTGCCACTTCCACAACTGGAGGGGTCTGTGGCTTCTGTCACCTGTACATACAGGAATGTTGTCATTCCTCTTCAGAAATGAAATTCTCTTCCCATCTTTTCAAGGTCTTTGGAAAGACGTTCCTCTTTTCTTCCCCCCGAACTGAAGGTCAGTTGCAAACTTTGACTTAACTGTGGAGCAGACCACACGCCGCCTGTGTATCTCCTACCCAGAATGCAGCTGTCCTGACAGAGTGGCCTGCATATTGTTAGTTTCACTCTGCAACTCCTTTTTCCACATATGCTGCACACAATGGAAACCTGTGGGGTTAGCAATCAAACTTTCTCTGGGCCACAGAACAGATATCCCAAGAGCCAGCAGTCAGTTTTGTGTGCAGGAGTCACCTGCCCCATGGGCATCGCTTCACAGGCTACTTGCTCTTATTTTGTGCACAATTCTAACAGACTCTCTAATTTGTTATTCTTGTCCCCATTATCTGAAAAACAACAAACTGAAAGGGAGGAGGATATCTTTTCATCCAGGCACGCGATGGTGAAAAGGGAGCCTGAACCAGACTCGGAAGAGGCAGAAAACGCAAAGGAATCACCAGCTCTCCGAGGACACCTGTGAAAAACCACTTCACTCCTCTGTGGTCCCAAAGCTAGGACTCAACATCCCAACGGGTTAACATTGCTTCCCTGATCTTTTTTAAGACAAGGGAAGGGCATAGTAGTTTAGGAAAAAGACAAAACTTCAAAGTGCTGGGGTGAGGGTGATGTCTGTCTTATTCAAAAGTGACTTGGGGGTTCCCTAATCATTGCTGCCCTGTGTTGCTCATGGAAAGTCGCTTCGACATCTGCTCTGCCTGACAGTCTCAGTGGCTCTCCACCCGAGTCTGTGGTGGGCACTCATTAGGAGGAGAAAGCCACTGCTGTGGGGACTTCAGACAGAGCTGCTCAAGATGGTTTCCTTTCCATAACGCACTGCAGGCACTTTCTCAACCCTCCACATAAATTATTCATGTGCTAAAAAGGATCACTTCCTCCACACATGAAAATAATAAACCATAAAATTGGTATTTATGCTTAGCAAAGTCTGAGTCCTTTCTCGAAGATACTCGTTGTCTTGTAGTGACCCTGGCAATACCAACACCTGTAGCTAGTGTGCATCCATGCGGCATGCTCCGTACTGTCCTGTAAGGCTCAGGCTGTTGTTAGCCCCAATTCACAGATGGGAAAACCAAGATCTGGAAACCCAGGTAACTTGCCCAAAGGCACACATCTACTAAGGAGCATTAGCCATTGTGGCTCCATATCCAATAACAACAATAACTCATCTACAGCCTTGACTCATTGTAGACTTTGTCCTGTGCACACGGCACCGACCAGAGAGCTCAGGGCCTCACTGACACCATTGGAGCCTCTCTGTGACCACATCTGGAAGGGAGGAATGTCCTCCCAACTTTAAAACTACTTCTCAGTTTAGCTCTGCTCAGTGAAGACTGTTGTCATGTGAGCACTGTCTCAGACACCGTGGTAAGCATCAGGTCTGTAGGCATGGCTACAAAAACACCATCCATAAATATGACAGCTGGCAGCATAGTTCTGGAGAAAACAGGAAAAGAACATGTGGTACATGAGAAGACACCTGAGCACAGGTGTGCAGGTGACAGGAAAATAACCTCATTCAACCTGATGGCCAGGTGCACTTCCTGGAATTGGTGAGAGGCTAAGTGTCGCCCAGGTGGAGAAGGATGAATGAAAGGGACATGGGATGTGATGGTAGAGTTAAGTATGGAAGACGGCAATACGAGGTCCTGTGGGGAGGGAAGATAGAGTCGGGCACATCTCACACACTGTGACCCAAGGTTTCTCAGCCTTGGCACTGTAAGCATTGGGGTCAGAGAACTTCCTGTTGTGGAGGACTGTCCTATGCATTATAGGATGCTTACCCTTCTGGACTCTTTCCCCTAGATCCCAGTAGCAACATCTCTTCCAACTTGTGACAACCAAAAATGGTTAATGAGGTCCAGATGTTCCTCACTGACAGCTGCTTCTGCAAGTGTGGGCAATCCTGGCATGCGATCAGTAGTGCAGGGACAAGGCCAACTGGAAGACTTTGTCATGCTCCTTTGGTGGCTTTGGGGAGAAGAGACTTCAGTTTGTATCTCCCAGAATAAGGACTTTCCAGGACATACTAGAAAACTATGTCCTAACTTTGAATGGAGAGTCTTAAAATGAACTGTAATCAGATCTTAGCGAGAAAGAAGGCTTAATTCCAGGAAGTAGTACGTAAGTTAGATGAAAGAAAAATCAGATTTCCATGGCAACAGTGGCAGGCCTGGGATGGACTTTCTCTCTACACCTTCATCCTGTGTACAGGATGTCTACACTGGCCATCCTTCAGAGCCTTGAATGCACAAACCCATCTGTATTAGTCAGCTTTTCACTGCTGTAACAAAATACTACGACAAACAACTTAAAGGAAGAAATTTATTTTGGCTCACGGTTTCAGAGGTTTCAGTCCACGGTCACTTGGCTGCGATGTTTCTGGGCCATGGTGAGGCCAAACATGACAGCAGGGAGCACCTGTGGAGCAAAGCTGCTCACCTTCTGGAAGCCAGGAAGCAGTGAGAAAGAAAGAGAAAGGGGCTGAGGAAAAGATAAACCCTTCGAGTGCACCCCTCTAGTGACCCTACATCCTCCAACTAGACCTCCCTCCTACACCACCTCCAAATATCCCATTAAATTAGGAATCAATACTTGGATTAACCCATTAATAAGCTTAGAGCCCTAATGACCAATCACCTTCCAAAGACCACTCCTCTGTACTCTGCTGCCCTGGGGACCAAGTCCTCAACCCATGAGCCTTTAGGGGTGTTTAAGATGCAAACTATAGAACGGTTCTCCATCTGCATGGCCTTCCCAGCCCTTGACCTGGACGGGCCCTTGTTTTCCCTCAGAGGAATCTGCATTTCCCCTTATCATCTCTGATGATAGGCAGTTTGTGACTGCCTATCCACTTGTTTACTGTGTGTTACACTTAGGTCCCATCCCCTGTGTGACATCTGATGAGGCAATGAGTTTGGTTTTACCACTCTACCCCTAGTGCCTAACTCAGTGTCTGGAACAAGTAGGTGTGTGATTAACATTTGATTACTTTTGACAATAACTTAATTGAATAGATGATGAAGGCATCAGTCACAATTAAAGAATGGAAACTTGTAGGTACTTGACAAACAAATGTGTGACAGACTTGACCAAAGTCTGGCCAGGGGTAAATCTCAGAAGGGCCCCATGCGTGGGATTTAGACTTCTGTCCCTTTGTGAGGAATCCAGGCCGATGTGGTCTTCCCTGTACTTGAACATCCTCTGTGCCGTCCTGGATGGTCTCCTGGCGTCTGGATAACTGGAACTACAACTCACTCAAAGTAAGTCCTCTGAAACAAAGCCCGACTCTCCATCTGAAATGGCTTTTGAAGATGATACTTCATTGGAACTTAGAAGGAAAAAAGATATGAAAACACAGGCGCATTGTCTTGTGTGTAACAATGATTGTATTGTAGTTACAACTTAAAATAATTCCTAGAATAAAATTTTTTTGGTAGAAATTATTTTTTGGTAAAAATTTTAGACTGAGTTTTGATAGAAGGCTGAAGTACCTTTTCTTTCATATTTCCTTTTGCTTCATGAGCATAAGAATGATCACATTGCCAAACAAATGTATTAAGCCTTTATCAGTTTTCCCAAAGATATCTTAGCTATTTGATTTCTCTTTGGAAGAGTCCATTGTACACCATCCCTGTGACACTTCTCTAGAGTTAAATCAGCAACTGTTTGCAGTCAAATACTTTTAGTAAACATCTTTGCATGAAATTTCAGTAATTCTACAATAGCAGCTTTTTTGATTTTTTAATTTTTTTTTACTGTGTTTTTGCTGGGGGTACACTGTGATATTTGCAAAAGTTCTTTAAATATATCATATTTAAAAATCAGCTGTATTCTCTTTGCATTATACTATGTCTCCATCAATCAGTGAATGAGTCACCATTGACTCAATGGACATGAACAAACCTCAAGTCAAACAATGGTAGCTGAGTTATGAGCGGTCAGTTCATGAATGAACACTGGTAGCCATTGTTCTCTGTGTGCCACACCTCAGTCCTACCAGAATCTGTGTCCTCTCTCAACCATATTCCGTGCTTGCTTTTCTCAGTCTCCACTCAGTTTTTCTACCAGGAATGCTAACCTATTTCTCAAATGGTATTTTTCCATAGATTTGTTCCTCATTGACCTAATCAGATTTGTACTCACTTTCTTGCTCTTTTTATCTCCTTTTAACCTCTGCAAAACAGAATCAAATCCAAATCCTTTAATGTGGTGAAAAGAAGCTATATTTGTTCCATGTGGCTGACCTTTTTCAATTTGCCTGATACTTGATACTCAAATACAGGGGTAAATCTACTTCAAGATGCTCCAAAAAGTGCTTCTGCTTGCCTCTGTGTCTTGCCTATTTACAAACCAAGAGTTTATCTATTGACAAAGTGGATGTGCGCACACACACACACACACACACACAAACACGTACCACCTTAACTTAATAATAACTCTTCACGGATCATCTGTCTTGATGAGTGTCTGCACCGGCATCTGACTGGGTCACCCTAAACACCATACATCTACTACATAACTCCTTACTTTAAGTTCCTTGGAAGAAAATACTGGGTCATACTTTTCTTCAAGTACCAAATAACTAGTAGAGGGTGTCTAGCAGCTGCTTACAAAGTGTTAGTTTAATTAAGTAATTAGTGTACACAGGCTTTTTATTATAATTATGTTGATATAATTGAACTAAGTTGCAGATGCTTGAAAGGGAACCTGTACTTAATTAAGATGCCACTTGGTGATCAGTACCTCCAGGTTAGGAAAGCTCTGCGCAGTGCCCCATGAACTCTTCAACTTCATCTGCCTCCTGTCTCACCTGTGGGATGACATGGCATGATGGCTGACCGGATGTTCCCATCACCCACACAGCGAGAGCAGGAACACCTCCAGCTCAATCACTGCAGGATTCCGTAAATCATTCAACTGAACCTGTCCTTGCTGATCACTTCAAAATTTGTCACTAATTCATAAAATGATATGGTTTCTGCAAAATCCTGTATTGGACCTTTCCTAGAAGTAATCTGCCACCATGTCACCTTCCTTTCGTGTTTAATTTGGTGACCATCTTACCGTGCTGATGAAGTAGATCTACCATCTTGTGCGATGAAGTTGAGGTGCACAGGGTACAGTGATTCACCTTGGGCAAAGAGGGCACCGCCTCCTCCTTCTTTTGAGTAGCTTAATGTATTTTTGTCAGTCATGTCCTACATTGATCAGGATCACTGAAATAGAGACATTGCCCTGGGTCCTCACTGTGGAGAGAGAAAGTCTAGAGTGTGATAAATTTCAAAATAAAAGTAGTGTAGAACAGAAATCATGGTGAGGCCATCAGGAAAGATGAAAGAGGCCTACCATGAAAACATTGTTCCCTTCATCTGCTCATCCTCTCACCAAGGATAGGTGATACCCATCACTTAGCCTGTCCAGACAGCTTTGGGGAATGTCCTGCAAACGTTGACCTTGAAACATCAGAACCTTAAAGCATGGACAGTCAGCTTTGCCCCAGCATCTGGGGAGAAAAGCAGTATGTTGAAGTTCAACATGGTATACAAATCCATGGTTATTCTTTGGTCAAAAGAGTAGAATTTTCAGGAAGTTGAGCAAATCCACAAGTGAGAAATTTGACATTGTAAAAGAAGCAAGAAATTTTGACTGCCAGAGGGATTTGAAAGGAGGTAAGAAGATGTCTGGGGTGATGTACAGTCATCCCATCATGTCGGCACTAAAGGAAGTGTTGAAAAGGTCAGCCATTGGGCTGATTCAAATACATGATTAACGACAAGGATGATGGCTGAAGAGTTAAACTCAGAGCAGGACAGAGGCAAGCGTTGAAGGAAAACTCGGGTGCCAGGAAGGTTTCTGTGAAGACTGTGCCAGACCCAGACGCTGTGAGCGATGAGCAGGAACAGTGGCCTTGACATTTGTTCTGTTCTTTCGGGGGAGCTGGGGAGAGCCGTGCGTGGTGGAGACACTCGTAGCCAGGAAGGAGCTGAGAAGCCAGGGACCTCATCTCCAGCACTGAGCATCTCAGCCTGGCCATCACCACTCTCCACACCTCCTGAGCACTTTTGTAACTCAAACTCTACTTGACCAACACAAATTTACTGAGCACACACTAGGTACACGTAAATGTGTTAAGCATAGCGAGAGTCCTAAACAGGAAAAGAGAGTGTCCCGTCTGTTCAGCTGTTTGTACCATGGTGAAGGAAAGCAAGACACCCTCCCCAGACTCAGTTGAACATCTGTCTCTCCGTGAGAAGCGATGACAGGAAGTGCTTTGAAGCAAACTGGCACTTCTACAAGAAACCTACAGCTCTTTAGGGACTAATCCATATGATATTGACAGTATGCTCAACTTAACAGCAAAGTCAAGTAGTTGTCGAGGTTTTTGGAGGAAATTTTGGGGCAACCTTCTGTGCTGCGGGATGAGCACACATCACGATGTTCTTTCTGATCCGTGTTGTCTCTTGGTGGGTGAGTCAGACAGATGTAAAATGAAAGTGCAAATATACTTGACACAGATAAAGTTTCCCACTATTGAGAAAAGAAAAGAAAAGAAAAGGAGGCAGGCATGGAAGGAATTTCCAAAACCGTCGGCCAGAGCTTCAACAGCCCATGCCTCTGAACAGACCCATGCCCATTTTGTCGTTTGCAGATGTGCCGTGTCCATCGTAACAATGACTCCTCACTGATCATCACAGCTTGCACACATTTACCCATTCAGAAAACTCACGTTGGGTTCCACAGTGCCGGCAGGCTGGTGGAGCTGGGGTTGTACATCCATCTTGCTAGAAGTTGGCTTGATTTTCATCAGCAATCAGCAACTGGGTAGATTCCACACAGACACTTACACTTGAACCTAAAGGTTTATTTATTTTACCATCCACATTAAGGAACCATTATAAGAGCTTTTAAAGGAAAACAAATAGCGTTGAGGACAAGGGAGTAGAAAGAATCCCTATTTATCATTTGACCAGATCCAACGCACATTGTATCATGAGCCAGTAGCTTCTAATCAGGACAGCTATGAAATGTGAAATAAATACGCCATGATATTTAATTAGCTTAGAGAGAAATGGTCTCATTTTCTGATTGTGGGAGTTAGCCTTCTTCTGGGCGATGGTGGTGTGTGTATGTGTGTGTGTTCGTGACAACCATGAAGAGATAGACACTAATGGGAAAATGAACACGTGGTACTGTGTGCAAAAGTAACAACAAATTACCATTCCGACACTGCCTTACGCTCACTCTGATTCCAAACAGAGCATCACTAAGAATGTGCTGCCGCACAGACGCGGCCTGATGCGCATTTAGGGATTTTTATAAATGTACACTTCAAGTATATAGTGATCTGAAGAAAAATTACTAGATGTAGCCCGAGAGGAAAGTACAAATGAGGAAATTCTTCTAACCATTTAATTTACTGAGTTGCATACTTTCATAAACTGATATGAAGGCTATCATAAGAGTGGTGAGTATCAGCTGGCAAAGCATTTGAGGTATGATTTGCAAAGGATACCCTCATTATCCTGTGTTCGAATGACTATTTGAGGAGCTTGTGCCTTTACAAGAAGGAAAAACAGTTAAATTTTAAAATCCCAACAAGCCAAAACCCTATGTGGTAGTCCGAAAAAAATCATTTCTATTCGATTGAGCTTTTTCATGAAGTATTACACCAATGAACAGTGATATTATAAAGTCTTTGTTTTATTTGTCTTCAAGAATGTGACCTTGGTAATTTTAATATAGTAAATAATTATCTTGTTTGGGAATGTTTTCTAATATAGCTTAAACATACACAGAAATCATTTTGTTGACCCCAGACCCAAAGCTACCTCTGGAGATCTTTTTTTGTATTGTATTGTATTGTGTGTTCCAGGTTCCCTTAGATATTTGAGATTAATTTTTTAGAATAAAATGAAGACAATTTGACTTACCTGGAAATGAAAGCTATCTCCCATAATAAATGGCTCTAAGGATCTAACAAGGCTGAACTTGAGCAAAATGAGTTGTCAGAGCTTTGTATCAAACACACATTTTGGTTAAGGTAGTGATGGGATTTTTTTTTCCTCTTTTGGAAATCATTGTTTTATGGTTGCAATGAGTTATTTGAACAAAATTGCCAAATTGTCATATTTCAGTCATGAAAGATTATGCAATATTAAATTAGTAATGACACTGGTGAATCCAAATGGAGCAAAATCCTTTGTAAACAAAGTGCTGAATATTTGAGTACCTCTATTTCTCTCCTAGCTTGCGGGTACTCACGGGGCAGGCGAAAGTTGGGTTAGGTTGTACTTGGAAAATCATAAGCTGTTCATTTCGGGTGGTCGTGAAGAGTGATAGACAAAATATAGAAAGGCAGGAATGAAGGGAATAAAGAGAAATCATTCTCTTAAAGAGATTACACAAATTAGGCTCACTCTGTCTTGGAAGTTAAACCACCCAAATATGAATGATATTGCTTAGCTAGATGAAATGAATATATACTCAGACCAAGAAAAAGGATTTTTAAGCACAAAAGAAAATAAAAATAAAAATCCTCACAGTTCCCTATATAAATATCTCCTGCCACTAAGTTCTTTCACACATCTTTAGAAGGTACAGAGAACTGAGATTGTGCACTGAAAATTCCACGTCGTGGCCATATTGGGAGGATGGCAATTCTTGCTGTGACATCTGCTCTTATTTCTACAAACATAATCCCACCCTTCTGTTGATAGCAGAGTGGGGAAACACCTCCCTTCAGACCCTTGTCAGGCTGGTCAGAATACTAACAGCAGACTGTGGAAGGCTTCTCTAGACAAACTGGAGAATCAAATGACAGTTGATTCTGGGGATACGTTCACTTCCATTCATTACTTTCTGAACTCCATCTGAGTGAGCTCTGTATCGTAACCGGTGATGTGTGTCAGTATCAGGTGAGCAGGATGTGAGGTAGGGATTTGTGCTCCCTAAGCACAATTTCAACTTGTTTGTCACTAAGTAACTCTTTTGTCACCTCTCGAGCACACCTCCCGCGTTGAGATGGCTGTCTTCCACTCAGGAGGAGAGCCTCTTGGCCAGGTGCCCAGCATCTCCTACCTCTGCAGACTGCACTTTCCTGGCACTCTGGGCTGGAGGTGAAGTGCAGCCGGCCACCTGTGAAGTCAGTTCCATTTCCCACTGCAACAAAAACATGGTGACACTTGGAACAAGTCACACTGAGCTGCATAGCAGTAACTCAAGTGCAGATATGAGGTTCAACGACATAAATAAAAAAAAACAGACCATGCTTAGCATTCAGAAGCAGAGTCAGCAAGTTTCTAAGATGTAGGTAATTTAACGACTGTTTAAAATACATTAGAAATACCTACTTTCATCTCACTGTAATTTGTTGGACATTTGATACTTGAGTTCTTGGAGGAAATCTAAATAAATCACTGCAAAATAGCATCAACAGGAATCAATGATATATTCGAGTGGATGCATGCTTTTAAAATACTTTCAAGTTCATTGAGCAGACAAGTTTTTATTTTAATACATGTGTTGATTTGGGAAGGGCTATAAAACATAATGAATAGACTTTCTCATCTTTCTAAATCATTCTAACTTTAAACATACACATGTAATGAAAAGACACTAATTATGTATATTTGTGAATTAATTCAACTAATCAAGAAAATCTTTAAAAAGCAATCTATTTTTTCCACAATAGAGTTCACAAATCTTTTTCCATATGAAAAATCTCGGTTTCTGGGATGTCATTTTTGCCTTGGTTTTGTGCTTTTTATGAAAGAAGATGTCAGCACAGTGGCATTGAACCAGGCGATCAGAGCTCTCTGCTCAGCTATGTACCCCACATCCTGTCTCTTCCTTAGGCAGTGATTATTATGGTCCTCCCCTTCCATCCCAACCTCCCTCCCTCCCTCCCTCCCTCCCTCCCTTCCTCCCTCCCTCCTTTCCATGTCCCTCCCTCCCTCTCTTCCTCTTTGTCTCCTTCCCTCCCCCCTTCTCCCTCCTTCCATTCCTTTCCTCATTTCTCCCTCCCTTCCTTCCTTCTTTTTTTCCTGACTATCTGTATTCAAATAATAAGCAGAGTCCTGAGAGGTTCTGAATCTAGATCTGAAAGTACATGGGACGGAATTATTCTAAATGCATTTACAGTCTGGTATCTTCATCTTACTCCTCAGAGAGTGAGGAAGGTACTCTCAAAGTCTAGTGCCTTTCTCATACATCATTCATTTACACAGTGTTTAGTGTATTATACATTCGTGAGTTAAGTCAAATACCGCAGACAGAAAATTTTGAAATTACAAAATCACTGCTGAAGAGAGAACAGAGATAATATTTTTTGAGGGCCTATAAAATGCCCGTCCAAGTAAGAGACTGTTACTAACACAACTGCGTTTACCTCTTACAACTCCATTAGAATGCTGCCCTTTCTGCAGAGAAGGAAATTGAAGATCAGAGAAGTTTGATGACTGACTGGCTGAGTCACCTCAGCTAATTCTTTCCAACATGCCACATTGTCACCATAAGTCAGGAAGCACCATGAAGTGAAAGAAAAGCAGAGAACCAAGGCTGTGGCTATCTTGAAGGATCCCACCGAACACTCAATAGAATGTGATGACCTCACAGCAAAGAATTACAGACTTGTTAATATGCAAATCTTCAGAAAAAAGGCCCTGAATGTACTATTAGGCAAAATTTTTACCAAACGGGGAGTGTTTTAAAGTGTGTTTATATACAGGGTGCATTTTATTGCTCTTTATTTCATTACAGTAAGACAAAAGTCAATGAATGCTCTTTGAGTTTTATGGACTCACATAAAGGCAAGTGTGTGTGTGAACAAATGTTTACATATTCAGTTCACATGTGCTATGTTGTGGACTGTCTCCAAAGAGTAAAGACTCAGGCACCTGACTGTGACTGGGAACTTCTCAGATTTTCACAGGCATCATTTCATCCATTTTTAACAAGGTTCTGGAGGAATGAAGTAAGGGTGATCAATTTTCCTGGTGGAGCTGGAAACCAAGATCCAGAGCCCAGAGAGGTGGAGTGGTTGCTCAAAGCCACACAAGGCCCCAGGTGTGTGCAGAAGTCTCAGGTTACCCTTTACAGGTAATCTCACATTTAGAAAAGGAGATAAAGCACTGAACTCCAATAGGTCAGACACCTGGATGAAAGTCTTGGGGCCTCATTGTTTTCCATGGGTAAGTACTGATCCCCACTTAAAAGATTTCCTTAGGTTGTATGCCCTTGTAGTATCTATCAATAACGTGAAAATGAAAACACATGCCCCGAAAAGATGTCTGATGGCCTTATGCCATATCTGTCACCATTGCCAAAATACCATAAAGATGTGAATGGGATGGGGATGATGTTCTAGTGGTAGGATGTCTGCCTAGCAAGCATCAAGGCCTGAGTTCCTGAGTTCAAATCCCAGTACCACCAAAAAAAAAAAATTAAACCTGGAGGACCATAAAGAAGTGAAATTACTGGATGCCTGTGGGATTGATGTTTCCAATCTTTTTTGTACAATTGTCCTCTGTAATTTTTTTTTCAAAGAATCAGGAATGAATATCTTTGAAAGTTTAGGAACTGGCTTTGGAGAGAAAGCCTCTGGGCGGGATGCTGACAGCTACCCTCTGTGGACGCAAGGCTGGGCTTTGGCAAGGAAGTGGTGATATCGCTGGGGGGGCTGAGATGTGAGGATGGAAAGCAGTGTCCATACTCAGGGAAAATCTCAATTAATAGGTTTCAGTAGAGGTGTGCGTGGAGGTTGATTTTTTAAAATAGACTTTTCATTTTATAATAATTTTAGATTTACAGAAAAGATGTGAAGACAGAGCAGAACCGTTTCCCTGATTACTGATGTCACAGTGAAAGACATCATTACTGCAGATGTCTTCTGTTTTCTGTCCCAGGACACCATCCAGGCCACCACATCACACTTGGTTTTCAAGACTCCTTCTGTCCTTCCTGGCTATAACAGCTTCTTGACACATCTAGGAGTAAATCTTGTTGACTGTGCTCACATTTCTCCTAATTTCCCTTCTGCAATATGTCCCCATGACTCTGAGTATTAACATCCAATAAGATCCCCAAACCATTTTTATTTTCTCCAGGGTTTTCCCAAATCCTGTTAATTTCACTTGAAGGAATTGTGCCTCTCACTTTCAAAGTTTTTCACTTTTGTCTGTCATTCTCTCTTCTGGACTCTCACCTTTTACAGAGCGCAGAGTACCTCCGACTAGCACAGGAAGGCCATCTCTGAGAGCTAGCCACCAAGGCCCCAATCTGTGTCACACCTAATAAGACTCTTGACTTATGCATACGGGAGCACATCTATAGCCCTCAGCTTCAGTGGTTGATGGAGACCTCCACAACTGGGAATCTGACAGCTGGGTATTTTGCCCTGGGTTCTATCCCGTAACCGTTACTCAAGTAAATGTACCTTTAAAATACTGATATGATCATGGAGGGATGAACTCTGCTGCTATGTGTTCTGCTTCATTCTGGAGTGAAAGACTACTCAGCCTAGGTGCAGTGGAAGCCCTACTCAGATGACAATGTCCTTCCTCCAATGACCAGAGTGTGGCCCACAGAGCATCTAGGTTCCCCAGAGCTGAGACCTGGGCTAAGGGCTATTTAAGGGAAAAGATGATTTTCTCCTTTCCTTGTGAATGAGTGGGCAGACAGATCAAAGGTCTCTATCAGAAATTTTTTAAGGTATTGTGATTGATCCATGGTGGACTAACTTGGTTCTCATGGAAAATGTCAACTGAGTGTCCTGGAACACTGTGGTGTAACATGTTTGCACAGCTGGAGCACAAGCCGAGGCACCTCCTGGTGGGGGAGCCCCTCACCAGGCCAGAATGGTATCCACGTTTCACTAGAGCAGTGTGAGGTGCTGAGGCTCCGCAGATCACAGTTGTATTGAAAGCTTTTTCTTTTCCTAAGATTTAACACTAGATCTCATGTTACATGGTTGGGTTTTTTTAATTATTTTTTAAATCTCAGTGTAAAACAATATTTTACAGTGAAAAGTAATTCAAACAGATATCTTTAAAATCTTAATGGGCAGCAGGTGGATTTACAAATAGATCCATTTCCTTTCTAAATAATTGCCATTTGAGTGTTGATTTTTGCCTTCTGAATTTTTGCACATTGAAACGCCACTGAGGTGCTGATACAATGCAGTCGGGCATCCAGACCCACACAGGACAGCAGAGACAATTTCTGTAGGCAAGTCCTGACCAGTTGTGAAAAATGATGAAGATACGCTTTTGTGAAGGAACTACAAAACAATAAGGAAACAAAATAATTCTGAAATTTTTGTCTTAATACATATACACAAGTGGAGAATATCTTCCATAATCCACACCAAACCCCAGTCTCTGGAGCAGCTAGGACTGGAAGAGTGGGTGACAGTCCTTGTGCTGCTGGTCAAGGCACCCTATCCCACCTGTCCTCAGAGACCTTCCTGTCCATGTGGACTTGCTTAGCGTGGAGTCATTTGTTTACTTAAAGATGCTTGTGGTGTGTGCTAACACATCAAGTCCTGATGCGAATGAAACACGCGTAGCACAGGGTGCCCACCCTTACAAGTTTATCATCCAGCCAGAAAGGGAAAGTGACCTACAGCCAGCCAAACAAAGACTGGAGAACAACAAGACACCCGCATCCCACTAGAGAGGACATTCCTGCCTCTGCAGTGGGAGCCTATGGCAAAAGCTCTCTGTGAGCCCACGGACACTAAGGCATGCTGCCTACTGGGGACAGTGATTAGCCTTGTGTTCTTCTATATGATCACTTCATCTGTCCTAGAAAGAACTATGATTATCCTCATTTGAGAAACGTAAAGCAAGTGACTCAGAGGCTTTTTCAATGACATTGAACTCCAAGAAAGGACATAAATGGAAAGTGGGAGAAGGCAGGGACTTTGTGAAGTGGTTTATTTTACATTGTACAACTTAGTGTTCTAAAATGACTTCCATAGATCACGAACTGGGGGGCTGGGTGGTTCTGACCCGAGGTCTTCCCTGAAGGACAGTTAGGACTCAGCCAGGAGGCGTGATGATAGCTTCCCTTGAGTGATGCGGAGGAGAACTGGTCAGACAGAAGCTAAGCCCTTCATGACACCTCCAAGCAAGCCACATAGCATCCCTTAGCCCACACCCTATGCATTGGAAGTGATCTGCAAAGTCCAGAGGGGAATTGGGCTCCACCTTTCGAAAGGAGGAATGTCAACAAGTTAGCAGGTATATATTAAACACACTATTGGGACCAAATATCAGCAAGGCGTGGAAGTCACCTTGAGATAACTGTGTGCGACCAAGGTTGGCTTTAGTGGTGGAAGGGGAAGTGGAAGTCATGGCTAGAAAGTCCAGCAGCTGTCAGAAGGGGTAAACCTGGAGTTCCAGGTTTAATATGGATGCTTTAAGGAAGGCAACACATTTCTACTGAAGACCTTTAAGGAGGTAAATAATACAATTAAGACAACTATATAATAAAGGTAATGTGCTGATTTCACTTGGTATGTGTTGGATAACAGGAGATTCTGTAATAATTATCACAGTAATGCAGACTGTAGTCTAGTTTGGCAAAGAGGAGAAGACAGTGCTCTCAGGATCCTCTAATGCTTCTGTAGAACAGTTCTCTACACCACGCATTGGCAAAATTTTTGTAAAGACCAGATAATAAATATACTCAGTTTTGTGAGCTATTTCATTGCTCTTTGTCTGTCTCAGTGACTCAGTTTTGCCTTTTTTATAACACAAAACCAGCAACAGGAAATATGTAGGCTGCATTTGGTCTATACCAACCATAATTTCATCTATCTTCACTTCTAAACTTTCCCCTAATGCATTAGAAATCATTGTTTTATTGCATAAACCAGGCGGTTTTTCGACTCCTCAAAGAGCATAAGATAGGAGGTACACGTGAAGGATTGAATGAGGGAAGGGAAGACACTAGTTTTGGAAGGAAAGGAATGATCAAGACTGCCCACTGGGGTGTGTGGCCTGCTGTGAGGGACCTGCAGTGAGCGCTCATTCCAAGTCCCTAGGTGTACGTGGCGGGACCCCTGATAGGTGCCAGTCACAGAGGAAAGAGCCTTAAAAACAGAGAACCCCTCACTGCAAGTGAAGGAGGAATCAGAATACAAGACGACTGGCACAAGAAATGTTGGGGTCTGAATGGGAAAGAAGAGGTAGCGATAAACACCACGTGAGTGTCTGGTGCTAACCAGCTACCATTTTAGACGTCTCATCTACCCGTTGACAGACTGCTGCTGTCAATGTGGTAACTGAGTAAAATTCATTCGGTCTTTATTTTAGGTACCATGTGAAATTACAGAGCATATGAAGGGTCTTTCTGTTTATTGAAAATGCTTAAAACAGAATTAGGAGTTAAGAAAAACCTGTGATACTATATAGAAGTTGAAATTAACAGGGAGTAATTACAAATGTAGATGAGTAAATTGATGTACGTAAATACATGTGCAGTGTATTATAAATGAGTAAAGACTTTAATGGTGTCCATACGCACATCTGAAATCTACACACCTGTGTGTGTGCTCATGTGTAAAATTACCCACATAATTATCATGATTGAGGTAAAAAAGAAATGGAACTTTGGGTCGGGTTTCTACGTTATTAAAGTGTGTTTGTGAATATATGCAGGTCTTTCCATGAAAATATATAAAAAGAAAATATAAATTCAGAGGGCTCAAATCTTTGTGCTGTTTAAGTTTTGAAAGTTTTTCTTTTTTTTTGCAGTCCTGGGGCTTGAACTCAGGGCCTACACTAGAGCCACTCCACCAGCCCTTTTTGCAATGTGTTTTGTTTTGTTTATTTCAAGATAGGGTCTGCGAACTATTTGTCTGGGCTGGCTTTGAACCTTGATCCTCCTGATCTCTGCCTTCCAAGTACCAAGGATTACAGGCGTGAGCCACCAGAGCCCTGCGAAAATTTTTATATTTAAACTATATTCTTCCACTCTGCTCTGAAATTTTTTTATAATTTCTATTTCAGAAATCCAAATGCAGATTTATTGTGAGGTTGGGATCTTCAGTTTTCTTTCTGGAAACAGGATGAAAGACTCTTTCTAGATTCAAGCAGGATGGAAGGAAAGGTTTGGCTGCAGCCTCTCCTCTGCGTTTCCCCGGGTGTTGTTCCCCAAGGACAACACGACTCACCTCCCCACAGGTCTTGCCTTCACAGGGGCTATGTTCCATATGGAATGAGGATTTGAAAGTTCTGGTCCAGGGTGGCCTCCCTGTGGTGGTGATGAGCAAACCTTCCTAAGTAACAGTGACAGAACGAGCCCATGCCAGCACAGCAGAACAGCCCATGAGCCAGGAGCCCTGTGCCCTGTGTTTCTTACCCTTCCTGTCAACTTCCATTGCTTGTTCTAAGGTCCTGTACTTTACTCTGAAAGTAAACCACCTGTACGCTGGGTGGTTTCCATTATCAGACGTGCACTGTCTTCTATTCTCTTCCCAAGAATTCATGAGTGGCTCAGTGACTGATGTATCTGTGGGTCACAAACCAAAACAGATAGGTTTTCTTTTTGATATAGTTTAAGAACTTCTGTAAATGCCATGATGTACAATTAGAAAAAAAAAGCAAACAAAAGAACAGATAGCTTTTAAAAATACAGTGTTTAGGGTTGGGCTGGGCACTGCTTTTCCTGTGTGGCCTGCTGCCTGGTCTTTTGCGTGGGTGGGCACATGGCTCTTAAGAGGCATCCTCCAGCCCTCATTGGAGATGAGATCAGGAGCTGGGTGAAAATCATCAATTTTGAATTCCTAAAATGTTTACTTCTAAAATATAAGGACTGCAAATTTTGAGGATATTTAATTCTCTAGGCACCTGTTCCCCTGAAATTCACACAACTTGAAGATCACATTGTTCACCCTTGAGTGTAGAAATACTGGTGACAGAATAATAATAAAAAAACACCCTCACTCTTAAATCATCAAAGAAAGAAACCTGTGCTTCACGTTCTATATATCTCTCTGCGACCGTCCTCCTACAGGAAAATATGTCAGCCTGAAGGACAGGACAAAAGGATGGTTCCTGTTGTCTTGCAGAGGTCAAAGGGCAAGCCTGCACTGTGGAGTTGGCCAGGACTCTCCCTGGGTTTTAAAGGGTGTGTAAAGGCTCATGGGAAAGCCTAAGAGATCCTGCAGCTTTAATGCTAAGTGGCTTTGCATTGGAAAAATGCCCAAGGGCCATGTCTAACAAGGCCACTTGCTAATGACTGATGGGAGATCGATAGGACAGAATGCGAAGCAGTTCTGTCACCGGGATGCTCACGTGCTATCAGCCTTAAGTAGTGCAGGTCTGGATGTGGACGCACAGCCCAGGGCTTCAGTCCAGCCCTGCCTCCCACCCCCAGATCCCTGGGACGAAGTTGGCCAGGGTGGTGAGGTTTTGCTATGTCTTTATTTCAGCTCTTTCTGGAGTCACTAGAAAATAAACCCAGGTGTGCTCAAGCCTGCTGTGTGCCAGAAACAGGGAAACCTTAGGAACATGAAGAGGTCCAGAAGTGGGTGTCGGTGGCAGAGGTTCATGCCCCGCAACGTGGCAGGGTACCAATGGCACACCTGAGTCTTCCTGGGCCTGCCCAGCCTATGATCACAGGACCCTTGAGATTGTGCATCCTCCAACAACTTATAGGCAGATCTTTGTTGTCCCTTTAAACCTGGCCTCTTTCTAGTGGGTGGAACCTGTCCCTGGACAGATGCCTGGCCCCAGGACGCAGCAAAGACTGCCACACAATTACACCCCCCCCCATGCACACCCAACATCAGTGATGGCAGGAACAGCAAAGAAACACCTAGTCCCTGTTACTGGTTTATTTGCTGATAGCAGAAAGAATAACAGAAAGAAAGAATAGGACCTCCTAGTGTGGGGAATGGAGGGGTGTTCTCCACCCAAAAGTCACGAGGACCTGAGTCAAGCTAAAATTAGGGACACATGGAAAAATGCTGCATTTCAGATTGACCACGCTCTGGCTCAGGGATGGCCCTCACCTGGTGGGGAACCACCCATGCCCTCCCCACCCACTGATTATTGGATGGGAACCACCAGGTTCTTCCCTTCCCGTAGGTCAGCAGGAGTTTTAAAAGCACCTGGAAAAGAGAGACGCTCTCTCTCTGCTTCCAGCTTCCACGTGGGCCCCAGCACGCTCCCCTTGTCTTTCCCTTCCCTAACTAACTTTTAATAAACTCCATTTACACCCAGGTGTCCTGCCATGGGTTCTTCCCTGCAGGACACAAAGAATTTGGAGGTCTTCTGATCACAGACTCCACCCTGCCACCAACAGAACTATTAAAAGAAACACTGGGCAGTTTTCTGAGATTCGCCGTAGGAGAGCTGATAAAATTGGAAGGCGAGTCCATGGGCCCCAGGTCAGGCCCAGGCTCAGTGGGCTGTGGGGACCCATCTGCCCCCAGAAGCAGCTCTGTTGCCACACCCCGCTGCTTCCTGGCACGCGGGGGTCTCTGTGCTTGGAGATAGAGCTGCATCAGGAAAGGGCTATTTTTAATTGACTCACTAACGTTCATTAAGGACCTGGAAGACAGAGCTGTGTGCATGCTTATTAATATCCGGTGTTGTTATTAATGAGTTAATATGTTTCCAAATGAGGGGGCAAATGCACTGTGGTGCCGTCCCCTGGCGTCTGAAGTGGGGGTGAGATGACCAGGAATCCTCCATGGCCCTCGGGTCCTGCCCACCGCTGCCTCCCTCTCTCTGCTCCCACCACTTGGGGGCTGTTTCTCAGTGTGGGGTCTGGCTCTGTGAAACTGATGACTTTGTTCCAATGTGTTTTCTGACTTACTGTTTTAATTGTCTAAACATTTCCTCTATTTGATTAAATCTGCCCCATCCTTTACAGTTGCTTGCTCCTAAGACTTTCTTAGTCCATTTTAAGGAAATTATTTTGAACACTTTGCTGCCCAAGTCCCAGTCCAGTCTGACATCTGTCACAGCAATTGCTGTGGCTTCAAATGACACCTATTTTTCAAGCCAATCCATGTCTTCCAGCATGGCTTCTTTCTGGTTCTTTCCAGCTAGGACTCATTGTCTCCTCCCATGGCCCCTTGTAGCTCTTTCTGTAGTTTTGTGATGTTTCTTATAACTTTCAACTTTCTTCATTATTAACCTGCATTCATAGCTTATCACACTAGTCAAGGACCATATACCCATCGTGTGCTAACACAAAATTCCTCACCCGAAGTAGGTCCTTAATAAACAGAAGAATCCCCAATGTTAAGCCTGTGTTTCCCCTGAAGAATTGCTAGAACTTTTCATCTTAAACATAGCCATGAGGAGGCTGAGCATCTCGGAGTGAGAGGAAGGTTCTTGATCAAATCGCTTCCTTTAACGAAGACCACATCAATGCAAGAAATACTGAGCTGCCAAGAAAACCGAAGGAGACCTCTAGGAAAATCACAGACGAGAGAATACGGGGTGCGTGGCTGCAAACACATCACGACACAGGAAAAGTGTCAGACTCTAACAACACAGCCACGTCGTAAAGAACAGGAGCCCACAGTTCCAGGGGCGAAGAGGAGGTCAGAGGCAGGTGGGGAGTATCAAAGCCCCCAGGGCAGCACCAGGACCAGTTGTGGGGTTCACTGGCTCCCTCTTAGCAAGGGACCCTGTCACAGCCTAAGCCAGGCATGATGGGGCCACTGTGGGAGGTCTGGAGGATGAGGGGTGCAAGTGCCCTTTTCCAGATGGCCCTTGGATGCAGCAGGGATGCATGACACCTGGCCAGAACCTAGTTCTCTTAGAG
Source organism: Castor canadensis (assembly GCF_047511655.1). Lineage (NCBI taxonomy): Eukaryota > Metazoa > Chordata > Mammalia > Rodentia > Castoridae > Castor > Castor canadensis. Next base: position 3,263,864 of record NC_133389.1, on the reverse strand, counting down.
AACTCAGAACTCTGCGCGGCCCTGGGCTGTGAGTGTGCCCAATAAAAACTCAAAGTCAAGAAAGTCACACAAATGCTGGAACAGGACCACCGAAACCCTGGAACACAGCCTGGGAAAAATCAAAACCACAGAAAATAAGGCAAAAACCTCGAGGTACATGGAATTCACAGAACGAACATCCCTCTGAGGATGAACTAGAAATCCCACAGGAAATGACGTCACAGGACTTAAAGAAGAGAACGTTAGGACCTTTCAAGAGTCAGGGTGGACACAGCTGTATGAACAAATTCTAGCTATGTTTAGGAGTAAGATGGCGAGAGAGGCTCTGTAACAGAAAGAGAAACCATAATTTCTTTTTTAAAGGATCATATTTAGAAGCTCAAGTTTTCTCCCAACCTGCCAGGGCCTGAACTCACTGAGGACCTGCCCCCCAAAAGCAGGATGAGAAGTGGAAGGGTGGCCAAATGGCAGCGAGAACCAACACATGCTACCTGGGCCTAGTGACCAAGGTGGACTTGTCAATGGTGATGTTGACGGCAGGTGCCCTTGCGATGATGGGACAGAGATGGCATTTTACCTCCCCCGAATCCATAACCTTAGTCTAAGCCCGAGAAAAATGTCAGACAGATCACGATTGAGAGACAGGCTGCAAAAACACCATCAAGTCCAGCAGAAACAAGGCAAGGAGAAACTGTCAACAGCCAGGAAAAGCCAAAGGGGCATAGACCATCCCACCCTGGATGGGATCCGCAATGGAGCAAAGAAATCGGGAGAAAACTAGTGAAGTCCAAGCCAAGGGTGAGACTTGGTTGACCTAAAGCACCAATGCTGGCGTCCAATCGTGACCAGCCGCCTGTGGGACGGGAGATGTTAACAGTCCAGGAAACAAGAGCTCTGCACTGTCTTACCAACTTTTTGGTTAAGCAATCGATCAAGAAAGGTGGAGGGGAGACATCGGCACCCATTTCCCCACAAATAACAAGTGAAAAAGCACAGTCAGCAAAAAAATCTCTGGGAAAGCTGTGGACTGCAACCCAGGGATGTCTGCACTGTTTTACTAACTTTTCTGTAAGTCCAAGTCACAAATTATATCAAATTGAGAAGTTTTTACAAAGTTAATCTGTATCATTACAAGTTTTTCTCCTTCCTAAAGCCTTTTAAAATGTTTTTTTCTTGGAAAATTTCAGTAAATTCAAAACATGGAAGAAGTGCTTACTGTATTTCTACCATCATGGCAACAAAGACATAAAGACACGACAATCACTGGATTCAGTAAAGCAGAGTTAATCAATTCTGAAAATAAAATGTGATCTTTGAGAGAGGAATTATTCTATAGGTCTTCATAAGTCCTGGACTGAGTGGCACACCTTTAAAAGTCATACACAGAGTCCACGAGTGCAAAACAGACACAAGCATGGAGGGGAGTTGAGCTCCACCTTTGTGCTCCAGCTGTTCCCCATCCTCCCCCTCAGCCTGGGAGACAGGCATCCAGAACATTCTAGAACAGATGGAAAGACACTACCACAAATATGATAGACTCGATTTGAGAAATTTCATTACCATTTGTGTTAGTTAGCTTTCTCATTGCTGTGACAAAATACCCAACAGAAACAACTCAAAGGAGGAAAGGTTGATTTTGGCTCACATTTCGGAGGGCCCCATGTACTTGGGAAGAACATCATGGTGGCTGGAGCATATGGTAGAGGAGCTTCTTCACCTCATGATAGACAGGAAGAAAAGAGAGCAAATGGGTATTGGTATTGGTATCCAGGTATAACCTTCAAAGGTACCTCCAGGGACCTACATTCTCCAGTGACCTACATTCTCTAAGAAGGCCCAACCGCCTACAGTTTCCAGACTTTCCAAAATAGCACCGCCAGCTGGGGACCAAGCATTCAACACGTGAACCTATGGGTGATACTTCATACTTAAACCCTTGCACCACTCTACTAATAATGAGTACAAATGAATTCTAATAGTGATATTAAGTCTACTTAAAAGATTTCTGAGGGATGCCCCCTTGAGTTAGGGGCCAAATGATCCTCTCTGGTTCCAAAGGCACAAGGTGGGCTGGCAGAGTGGCTCAAGTGGTAGAGCACCTGCCTCGCAAGCATGAGGCCCTGAGTTCAAACACTAGCACCGACAACACAAAACAAAACAAAGACACAAGGTCTAATGAGGGTACTCGTGCCTGAGAAATGCAGAAGGAAACCAAATACATAGCTCTCATTTGGCATGATCTTTCAGGAACTCACTAATAACACTGAGTCAGTGTGAGAGTGTGTGTGTATGCACGTGCACTTGTAAAAAATAAATATAGGAACCATATTTTGTGAGTTCTTCATTAAAAAAAAGGGGAATCGTGCAGCTTGGAGTAAACACAGAAGGAAAGAAGTGTGGAAATCAATCCACAGTATATATGCTCCCGAATTCTACTCATAAAGAAGGAGCCTGCAGCAGCACTGTCAGTCAGGGTAAGGCGATCAGTCTGAGTCTTATTATGAGTTTTCCTTTCATGTACTCAGTGGAAAACATCCCACAGGTGTGTTTATATTACTGGAGAGAGAAGGAGACTAATTGTATGCCCAGGCACTGAAATGCATTGACATCTTTCTAAGATTTAAGTTGTGTTAGGTGGGATCATTAGGAAAAAAGACTGTCCAGAATACCCATATAGGGAAGGAATATAATACTGACAGGGCCTAAAAGAAAAGGCGAACACTGTCATTTACCTCTGGGGAATAGAAACCCACCTTCCCCTCTGGCTACCCCAGAAAAGCAACAGGCTAGACCATGGGAATGAGAAAAGTGGCCCCGGTAGTAATCCCCATACAATACAAGATACTAATTCAAGTCCTACCTTGGTAATAGCTAAATCCCAAGAAGGAGAAGGGCCAGTTAGCATTTAAATGCAACTTCACCCAACAAGAAAGTTACACTGGGTGCTTGGATCTTTCCTCTTACTGCGTTAGTATCCTGTAGCCAGGATGACAAGATCTGTTTTATACTCGCTCTCTTTCTACCTATCGAGAGATGATACATTTGAATGACATTATTTTACCTTGTGCAAGACACATTACTTCTTACAGCTCTTATGAAACTTTGGAGGGGGAGAGTAGAGCCAATTTCTGGCTTTGTGATTTGGAGAAGAAGTCAAGAGATAACATTAGCAGGGAAGCAGGCATTTAGGTTGTGTGGTGTGGGAAGGGTTCTATGGTTCTCCAACAGCAAACCCACTCAGGTCAACAGAAAGAAGACTTTTAAGGTTTTTCTTGTGCACCATGAAATTAATTACCAGCCCTAGCAAGGGGCAAACGTGGGATTTCCATTCCCAGGGGATGCAGAGCACAATTCTTGCAATTGCAGTAGGTATCTCCTCCAGACAGAGCAGAGATGAGTGTGCCAGTGTCCAGTGCTCATAGAGATGCTGACCTGCTCTAGTGAGATGACCCTGTCACATGTGCAGTGCACGACGGTCCTGAGGGTCCTCTGGAATCCCGCAACAGAGGCTGCCCATCTCACACAGGGAACCCACAGGGCAGGATGGAGTACTTGCAAGCTAGTCTTCACAAAATGGGTCAGTGGCTTGACAGCCTCAAGAAAAATACCGGGTTTGATGATGCAAACAGGCACATGAAAGAGGAAGAAATGGCAGAGGGGACCAGTCTTCTACTTCCAGTATGAGCTTAGCCAAGTTAAAGATGATTGATTTCCACAATAAATGGCAGGCACTAGAGAGGAAAGATACCCATTCCCCCCTCTAGCCCCAAAAAGAAACCCTTCAGGAATCTATGTGAGTGTCACTGACACAGAATGAAGTGCAAACAATGTCAAATGTCAAATGAGAAATGGCGTATCGGGTTTTACTGGTACAAGTTAATATAGCAACAGGTGGAAAGAGAGGCCCCAGTGATTTTGTAGGTCCCATAGTCAGCCTCCAGCAAGCATCCGACTCAACAAGGTCTCCAGCCAGCAGGATCTGCATGGTGTCCAACACGGGTGTCCAGTGAGGAGACAAGGCTGATCTGGCACCAAAGAATTAGCGACCCACACCCCTCATCCTCTTGAATGTACTTCCTGATGGGAGCAGATGGCCAAAGAGGACCCCAGAAAAAGATCCAAAGTGCTGCCAGGAAACGAGCCTAATTTTCAGTTAACTCAGTTACTGAAGAGAAAGGGCCAGTTTCTCTCTTCCTCAAATTGACCTTTCTACAAGGAACCTTGCTTAATTTTCTAATTGTCTTTAAATCACTATAATTTTATAAAATGAGCCATGATTTCCAGATAAAAGCTCAAACATAGGCTAAGGCAGAAAGCCAACTTTAAATATTTACTGCTTTGTCATTGAGAAGCTAAATCTGTGTTGATTATTTTCTGCTCCACTGTATTTTAATCTGTTAATATTGGGTAGCCGGGTTCTCTGATCTGCAGCAAACTGTAGAAAACAAGGGCTCCGAGGTCAAGTACAATTTGAATGTCCGATCCTTGGGCAGAACACTTCACCTCTGGGTCTGTGTGAAGAAAGGTAACACGGACCTACCCGACAGGGCTAACAGGAGCTTAACCGATCAATAATCATTGGCGTAAGGTGCGTTATTATTGATGTTTCACTTAAAATTAGAGCTTGCAAGGATAATGCTTTTGATGTAAGAACATAGTGCATCCAGTGCCAGCAAGAATCCTTTATTTTAATATCACTTAAATCATAAAGGGAAATGTGTAACTGAATACTTTGATCCCATTATGAAATAGACACAATAGTAACTTGCCATTTTAGTTCAAGGAGGATGGGCTAAAATAAACCCCCAGAAGGGAAGGGGAAAAAAGGGCTGTTTTAGAGGTTCTTCAGGCCCTGGCACGTCTTGGCTCTAAACCATAATCTCGTGGATTGGTCAAACTCCAGGCAAAAAATATTAACCTTTTGTTAAAGATGTAATTTATGATTACTGTTGCTGCTACCTCTGGAATGTTCTGAGCTACTTTGCATACCAGTGACCACTAAACCATACTCTACTAGAAAATATTTGTCTAAGCTTGCCTTCTTACAACATATGAAAAAGAACACTTGAGATTTAAAGCACACAGACACAGAAGACAGAAATTTACCAACAGCCAGCTTCGATTTCTTACTGGAGCAGACAATAATCCCACTGCATTTGCCTATCAATTTACATGTTGCAAAGCACATTCTTAAAATGTCATTTAATTAAGTATTGTATTTATCTGAGCCACTCTGCCACACGGGTGAGAGAAATTCGTTTAAAAGAATTTCAAACTATATTTTTTTGGAATATTCTCTAAAAGAATATGTTAGCTGGACTTTATGCTAATGCCCGTGGAGAAAATCTAGCTTTCTTTTTTTGATTAGTGTTTTGTAAAATATACAGAAATTGTCATTAGGCAGACTTTCACTGCCTTGCTTTTTGTATATTTGGAGTTTCTGTCTCTAAATCCTAATTCAGTACTGACTTGTCTTCAAAAATATAAGCTAGTATGATCCACCAAATTAAGAGTATATGTTACAAAACTATTCTTACTGCATTGAATGCTGATATTAGCAGTTAATAAAATAGAACATGTTGTGTTAATCAATTAAGTTGGGTCATTAAAATTCAATGACAGACCTTAAAATGCAACCTCAAATGTTTAAAAACTATAGACAACACTGTCATTTAATGCACCTTCACATGACCTATGAATGCTTTTGAGGGCTCAGCATCCCCAGGGGCTTTTCAATAGTTGGATGGAGGGATACATGAGGAAATGCAGATGTGGAAAGCATCCTAGCAGGGTTCAGTCACAGCACCCTTTCCCCACTGCCTGCCCGCCCCATACCAAGCACCCTCCTCCCCACAGCAGCTCTTCTTGTTTTGTTTTAAATCAAACCACAGCCAGCAGCTACTAAGATCATCCCATCAGTCCCTTTTCTACAGGCTTTGCCTTCCTTGCATTAATTATTCAAGGTTACCCTCAGTCCCAAATTATTAAGTGGAAGGTCCCAGAAATAAGTAATTCACAGGTTTTAAAAACTCTTCTTAGAGCATGTTGTTGCAACTATTCTATTTTATTATTAGATATTGCTGTTATTTAAGAACTCGACTTTATGGTGGGTGCACATACATAGGAGAGGATTTAGTGGGTGCAGGGTTTGGTACTGCCTGCACTATCAGGCATCCACTGGGGGTTGTGGGGTGCATCCCTGTGAATAGTGGGGGCTACTGATGGTTGCAGGGGGAACATCAGTCTAGAACTTTAGCCTGTGCAAACAAAACACTAAGGTGCCCTTCTGATGTATCCTTACATGATTGGCACTGCTCCTTCTTTGCTAACAGGAAAAAAATCCAAATCTTCCCTTATGGCTTATAGCATTGCTTCCTAGACGAGCAAATAGTCTTAACTTCAATTGCATTTACTACTCAGAACACAGAATATGCTTGATTTTTGTCCTTTAGACATAACCTAATGACAGACCAATATTGGAAGTAAGCAATTGCCTGAAGTCTATTTCAATTCACAGCATCCAATATGTCTAGTATAAAATAATAAAGTGTTCCTAGAAATATTAGAAGAAACACTATTATTTAATTACCATAAGGCCTTCCGGGACAGAAATAAAACATGATTTAGGTGAATGAGCTGTGGGGGCGGGGGGCAGATGGGGACTGAAAACACATTATACAGATGAAACACGAAACGAGAGGAGAGAGAGAGTGAATTGTGGACCAGCCAGCACAGTGAGATGAAACGCCAAAATAAAATAAAATGATAAAAAAAAAGAGAAATACATTCTACAATGATGTTTTGGATTATTGAGGCTGAGACAATAGCCAAGTCCTGAAGGGGAGCAACACTTGAGAGATTAAATAATGTTTTTCAAAACCAACAGGGAAGGAAGAAGTGGAAAACTTTGATTCTTACTTCTCATGAGATGACATACTCCCTAATCAGTGGAGCAATGGGCTTGACTGTAAAAGGCAATAAGTCTGAAAGTGGTTTTTGGCTTGGAAGCCAGTAACAAAACAGGCATAGATTTGTAACAGCATGGGACCTTATTCAGCAAGACACTGGTTAACAAAACAAATAGTAACTTTTGCAATCCAGACACAAAAGCCACAAGGAAAGCTGACTTAGGGAACCTTAGTTGTTCTGCAGTGTAGATTTGGGATTTACTCCTCCGCTAGTTAGATCAGACACAAAGCACAGAGCAGATGGCAGTAGACGTGAGACCCAGTAAGCTCACTGTCTGCAATGCCTCTGAACACCGTGCAAAGGTTTTTGCCTGGTCTAGACAACCTCTGGGCACCTCTGTCACCATGCAATTGTTAGCTTCTGTGGCTCAGGGCACCCTGACCCCAGCCTCTGCCACTGTTTTCCAGGACTCTCAACTCCATCTCAACTCCATCTCACAGTGAGGGCTTTGGACAAGCACCAACAACAAAAATCTTAAGGTATGTTTAATTCTGAATAATAGACTTATCTTAAATAAGATACATTTCAAATATATAAAGACAATTGTAAACATTGAATGCTAAGTTTTTAAATGATGAAGACAAATGAGAATTCACACACCCCCTCAGAGGGTGCCGGCTAAGTTATCTGAGACCTGGAATGACTGAAGGTGACTCCTTGATGTCCTTATGTGTTCGCTAGGTGCCAGCTGGGGCTGTCCACACTCTGGGGCCAGCAGAACCAGAGTGGGAACCCTGCTGGTCACAGTGGCAGAGGGAAAGGAACCTTACCCTCCACTCATAAATGACACAGGCCAAGCTCACAGGACAGAAACTCACCTCCCCACATGCCTGGAAGCAAAGGAAAAGGGGTGTGGCTCACGTGGTAGAGCACTTGCCCAGGAGAACTTCCCTGAATTCAATCCTCCCCAAAATCCATACGCGAAATTAATGAAAGAAGCCACAAGACCATTCCCGCTGACCTTTATTACATAAAAATGTAAGGCTTCTTCACATCCAGTTTTAATTTTGCATTTTAAATATAATGACAGGTGGGAAAATATCTTTAACTAACTGATGGGACACAGCCGATGAAGAGTTCTTAAGGATAAATATTTCATAATTAAACATCATTGCACAAAATATGACATATATAATGTCAGTCACACTAAAAGTCAAAACGGAGACACTGAAAAGCAAGTTGATGACACACTTACTAACCTTGCACACAGGTGATGTGACAAGAAAGTTACAGAGTTCGTATCCTTTGATCTCAACATTTCACACAAAAACATTCTTCAAGAAATAAAAAACAAAAAGAGATGCTTTTGCATATGTTCCTAAGGGTATTCATCGCAACGTCGTTTTTTAACACCGTGACAAACTGGAACCCTCTTTCACAGTGAGAGCAGGATGACTAGTCACACTTGTGACAGAGCGTCACAGCCACCGAGGGCCGAGAGCACACACAAGATGGTGCAGCACACACTCGCGTGTGACCTGAAGTGAACCCAGCAGAACGGACATTCACGGGCAAGGGGAGAGTCGAGGGACAGAGGCAGGAAGGCCACACAGCAGACTGTTGGTGTGCGTCCTCTGGTGGAGTGACAGCGAGATGTCTATTGTTTCTCTAGACTTCGTGTTTTCTGTGATGCTGATGTGTTAATTTCAGAACGACAATAGGCTGACGAATAACTTCAAATGATCCTACTTCATGTGGGTGCACTGGGGTTTGACGGCTTGGACTCTGAGGGTGAAGGTGCATTGGTAGAATCACTCACAGTAGCAATAGCTGCCACGACCTCCCACACCGCGTTCCTGCCCTCTGAACCGGTGATCCCCCTTTATGAAAGACAGCCAGGACAAGACATGCACTGAAAATACTACATATCAGAAAACGACGTCTGTGTTTAAAAATGATGAAGAACCCAAGAAAAATACTGCCAGATCGGATTACACAAAAAAATTCTTTATATACACATTTAAATATAATACATGAAGTTCTGATGTTACTTTCACAGACAAATATGTGTGAGAAATGATTTTATAAATGGGCAATATTTTCATAAACATGTGTATACAAGTATCTTTATTTAAAGCATATTTTTATATCTTATAAGCACATGTTAATATGTAAATGTTAATATAAACATGTAATTCATTAAAGATAGGCATGTTTTCATGACTGTATTTATCAGGATCAAAATTCAAGAAATCACCCTACGTGTCCAGAAATAGGCATCGGTTGTGTAGCTGTGACCACTGATGCAACAGAATATTCTTATGATATCATAGGAGCACAAAGTGTCCTGCAGAAGGAAAGCTCAATGACATTTAAATATTTAAATGGAGAAAAGACTCAGGGAGTATAGGAATCCGTCAGACATTTCATATTATGGAAGCTTTTCTATTCATGTCTTCACACTTTTGTGCATTTCCAAGTATTTCTCAAAGTGTACTTTCATAACTAAGAAACTGCTTAATTTTCACACCATACATTGTAAGTATGTATTGAAATGTCACATTGAACTCCATTCATATGCATAATTAATGCATATTAATAAAATATTTTAAATTTCAATCAAAATTTTAAGCTAAAAGAAATGTTGGTTGAGGTTGAGAGAGAATTATGAAATAATTTTAATTTGAAATTAGAAATTAGAACATGGTTAGCGACTCCTGTCTTTTGACCATCACCCAACCACATACATTTTTTTTGGTAGTCATTCCCTGTGAATTCTTGTTTCTAAATGTTTTGCTTAGGATATAAGTTTTACAGGATGTTTCATTGTGACATTTCCATATACAGATACAATGTACCCAGGTTGTTTCATCCTGTCCACTGTTCTCCCTCTTCCCCCTCCTCCATCTTAAAATGACTTCAGCAGGTTTCAGTGTTCTGTAGTCATATGTGTGTAGAAAATACACTAACCATATTCATCCTCCTTTACCCTTCGCTCAGTTCTTGTAGGAGGAATTTTTTAAACACTTTTGTCTTATTATTCCTTAATGGATATCATACCAATGTATCAGTTCATAGATATCTAGATAAAAACAAAGTAAAGCAGGTTGTTCTTTGTCATGTGTACACTGAGAGAAAGAGTTGCCCTGACCAACCTGCAAACTCTCTTGGAATGAGGTCATTTGGGGTGACTCATCTATGCCAATATGCCAGGTGATAGGCTGTCCTCTAAAAAGCCATTTGAATGAAATGCCCATGATGCCACATCACTAACTTACACTCCTGAGTGTAAACATTAAGAAGCAAATAAAAGCAACCCTACCACAGAGCGTTTTGGAGGGATGCAGGATGAGGGCATTTCAAACCCTTCAAGAGAAAGCACGTGATTGAAATGGATGGACAGTTGGCTCCCACGTGCTCACAAAACCTTCCATGGCTGAGTTAGCTGTGCTGTTGAAGATCTGGGGGAGAGAGGAAGAAAGCAGCCCCCATCATTGTCTGATATAATAAAATACTGACTTTTTTCTTCAGGTCATCACTCTGGAATTAGGGACAAAGTTATCGTAAGGTTATGAATACCAATGAGAAGGTACATAATCATTTGAAAGTAGTCAACTAATCCTCAAATTTGGATTGTTCCATTAGTGTTGAATTGTGAGATATTTTGAAAAAGCAATCAGTGAGTTAGATGACCTGATTTGTATTCCTAGCTTTGTCCACTAGTCTTCGGATAAGTCCTCAAGTCCCTTTCCTTTTCCCCTCTGTGCGATGGGTAGAACAATAAATATGGCAAAATGTGGACTTTGAAGCTTAAACTCGGCCACCTAAGGCAGCCCACTGCAAACTGTAGTGTTTTATAAAAGAAAGCAATAGTGTGCTGACTCATTAAACCTGAGTTCTGCATCTGCTAGCCTTCACATACCGGGGCTGCAAAATGGTGAACACACAACTTGAAGTGACCAGCCCTACCCACTCATGTCAAAGGTGGGTGAGAAGACCGATCACGTCATCTGGACCTGTTTGGCATAAAGGAGGCCTCCCTCCATTATCCTCCCACCCGGAAAGGCAGCTGCCCCTGCAGGGTCAGCACTGACCTTCCGCTCTGTGAGGAGCTAGATGATATTGGAGAGAGACCTTGCAGTGAACACTTCCTAATGATTCTGACCCAGAGAACCTAATCTGAAATTAGTGGGCATCTAATTGCTTTTTAATTTAAAGCAATTAGAAAGAAGGGTACTATCAAGCACCACTTGTGAAGAAAGTATCACAAGGAGAATGACTCAAGAAGCAAGGTTGGGCTCTGTGAATTGCAAATGAACATGCATAACCTGTGCTAAAATGCCTGGGAATTGATGAATTGAAAAGGAAAATTGTCTCTGCCCACAGTAGTGTGTGGTCATAATTATAGCTCTTCCAGTTTTCTTTCTAGTAACATGTGGCATAGCTCTCGATACCAAGCCATACTCAGGGTCCTGAAACCAAGAGAGGGAAACTGTACTCAAACGGAAATTTTAAAAAGAAGGGAAATGGTGTATTAATTTCTTCCTTTCTCCCTCTGCTTTTTCCTTCCTTCCTTGAATTCTTTTTCTTACATTCAATAAATATTTGCTCACTATTTTCATTCCATGCTGATGGGAATACAAATATGAAATACAACTCTCATATTTCTAAATATAACACAAAAGCGTAAGCAAGGAGAAGCAGCAAATTTATTATGTGTTTTTCAGAAGCTTTCAGAAATCCTTTCTGTGCTATATATCAAGGAAAATATATAAGAGTATGGGGACCAGTGGAATCTGAGGCTCCCCCTAAACTGGCACAGAAAGTAACTTCATTCGGGTCCAGCATGCATTTAAATCCTTCAAGCTGAAAAACATCTGTTCCCCAGATAATAGGAAATAAAATCAGGGAATGAGTTCAGGATTTGGTGTACAGGATATGGGGGCAGATATGCCTAAAAGGATAAAATCTCACATCCATCTGCAAATGTTAGTGCCCTAATGCATCTCATCTACATACCCCTCCCGGGCTGAGGTTTGCTTTCAATCGCTTCTCTTCCAAATGAAAAGCTTTGCAGCAGTAAGTCCCAAATGTTATGCTAGACATTCTGGGAGCTACTGCATGAGTGAGATGTGGTCACCACCTTCAAGACACTTGTAGTGGAGAGATAGAGGAGGCAGGGAGAGAGAAGCCATCTTCTCACACTAACAGATGACAGACCTACGAGAAAAATTAACAATACAAAGTGGGTACTCAGAGGACAGAAATAGTAATCCTGGCAAAGGATCCAAACTGCAGTGGGGTGAAGGTGGCTCTGGAATGGATATGGGAAGGCAAATTAGGATTTTTTAAGGTAGGGAAGAAAAGCAAGACACTACGAGCTTAAGGCAGAGTGTAAGTCCAGACAAGAGGTTCTGGGTCTCCAACACCTGCCCAGGCACGTGTGGTGGGATGCCAGGTGGCCAGAGACATGAGAGCTCCATTTGGGATGAGATTCAATAGGTCTAGTGTAGCTGAGGGCACTAGAAAGCAACTTGAACAAGGACTCAAGTCCAGTGTTGCCAGCCACAGATGTGGCTGGCTGAAGGACGGTCCTCCGGTCTAGATACAGCAAATGCCAGTCACCAAGCACCCAAGTCCCTGGCTGGCCGGAGACCATGCTGTGATTTTGTAAGCAGCATCTCAAAACTGTTCCTCACAGGTGAGAATGGGAATAGGGACAGTCACACCGGGAGGGGCACTACTGAGCTCTGGGTCCATTCTTTCCATGGGAAAAGAACACGGATTACTCATCAGACTCCCTAACGTGTTACCCTACTCTATTCACACTGCTGAGGTGACATCATTTCAGGACATTTCTAGAACTGCAGTGGTGCAGTTGACAATGGGTCACTCACTGCCTGCTCTTCTTCAGACAGCAAAATGGCCCTCAGCCTGGCTCCCTCTGGGCAGGCACACTTCAGTCACCTCACTTGCCATGTTGTCTCTATCTTCTGGAAATGTGCACATTCACTTAATGGCAAACAATAAAGAAATCACAGTTGCTTCCTCTCACCTGAAATTTAAGGAGGGTCACATGGTCCTAGCAGTAGTGGCAAGAAATTCTACAACTTCCCAGCCACAAAAAATCTCCTCCATCTGGGTAATTAGAGCCCATTTTGGAAGCCTGCAAGAGAACAAGGAAAAATATGCAGTTTTATTTTGTTTGTTCCTCCCTCAATTTTGGAGGGATAAGGGAGAAAAGAGAGAATGAAATGTGTTGGGTAAGTATGAAAAACTAAATGTTTGTGATGGTAACAGACAATTATATCATACATTACCATAGCAACTCAACTTATAAGATAACGATTATGCTAGCAGAAGTTATTTGAAATCGCTTTCTTGATAGATGATATACAACCCCAGTGAAAAGATGAGACAGATAAATAGAAAGATTTGTTCTTTCAGTTGAGGTTTGATTCACTATTTGTCTCTGTTCTTGATTTTTCTCCATTATGCTCTGAACTCAGGAAAGAAAGATCCCTTTGTCTCTTTGATGGAATAAAAGCAATGCTTAAACCTTTCTCTCTACCTTTTTCTGTTTGGGAAGAGCTCAACCATTATTTACTCTGCTCAAAAGAAACGGAGCACACATTCAGCAGGTACAACACATGTAGCAATAGGAAGAAAATACTGTGAGGAAGAATTTCCCTGGGATGAAAACACAGGGCCCGTGCAACCAGCTACAAAGCTCACCATGACTTTGAAGGTGTAGAATGAAAGAGAGTTGCATCTTATTCCTTGTGTAAATTTCATTTCATTTTTGTTTAAAAGTTCACATTATGAAAGAAACATAATAGGGTAAATTTATCTTATAGAATAGGAATACTTTTATCCAAATCAACCTTGTAAGTATTTTTCTCCAAAGTCCTTTTAATTCTAAAAAGGTATTTGCCCTATAGAGCCAAAGAACTCCTAATAATTCCTAATAATTTACTTTCACCTTACAGTCAAGTAAAACCTTTCCTTCCTTCTTTCCTTCCTTCTTCCTTCCTTCCTTTCTTTCTTCATTTCTCTTCCTTTCTTTTTCTCTTTCCTTCTTTCTTTTTCCTTTTCTTTCCATTTCAAGAAATGTGGAAAACATTAACTAAAATTGTGTTGGCCTGTTCAATTTTATTCTGTTAAAGACAGGTTTTATGATACATTTAGCCTTTTAAATGACTAATAGTCTCCAGGGACATATGGCTTTTCCTCCAGCACAACAATTAAGTCCATTTAAATGCTATTCGGATAAGTTGAAACAATTCAGTTACTGTATGTCTGCTCCTAGGTATGTACTGTAAGCCCAAAGGGGACCCCAAAAGTTACCTGAATAATAAAGTTTTAGCCAACTTTAGACATGTACCAAACTGTTGAATTGTTCCACATTTCACTCCTTATTTTTCTCTCATTTCTTACAGAAGGGGAATAATAAGACCTTCTGAAGTGTGAGCCGGCCAGAGTGACTAGGTAATGAGCCCTATTAATCACAATTGTCCTCTTTCTCCACCCTGCCCAGAGTTTGAAATGCATTTCCCACTAGAACCCAACAAGGCTTATTTGACTTATTTGTTTAATTTTTTAATCAAGTAAATTAGAATAAAGATGTGTGTGCAACTAGACTTGTGCGTTTTGCTTTTTAGGTGAAAGCCTATTTTGGTACTTGGAAGTCTGTTCAGAATATATATTTATATGGTGCTCAGTTATGAAACTCAGCTATGGTCAAATTATTACTGACTGAGAAATAAGGGGGTTGGAGGAAGTAATTTAGTGAATTCCAGATCCACACATTTGGGTTAGCTCATGCTTTTAAGTAAAAGTTAATCACTCCAAGAAAAGTAAAGCCCAGGAATTGTGGCCGTGACAGTGAAAGGTTCCCAGGTACATTACTCCCCTTGTTCAGACATCTGATCTATTGAATTTCCCTATTAGAGAGCATGCTGGCAAAAAGGTCTTTCTTCTTCGTTTTCTTCTTCTTCCTCCTCCTCCTCCTCCTCCTCCTCCTCTTCTTCCTCCTTCTTCTTCTCCTTCTTCTTCACATGGGCACTTTTTCTGTCATTCCATGGAAAAAGAAGTAAAGTTTCTTCAAAAAGCTGGAAAGAGTGACCCCATGATTTTGGAGTCTTGAAGGCATTCCTGATCTATTTCCATCTTCCTGATACTTGATCTGAGGTCTAGAAGAGACTTCAAAAGGCAGCAACAAAGGGGAATTCACCACAACCAACAAGTCACCCAAACACAGGACCATCCAGGGAACACTGGTTTTAATTACTAACCAAACTGAGATCAGGATGGGCATATTTTTATGGGGACAGTGCTTTTAACCACAATTTCCTCTTAAATTCCTTACTGTAATAATATTTAGGAAATAACAGAGGGTGAAGAGGAAGCAGAATTCATCTTTATTGTTTACTCCAGAGAGTAAGAGTGTCGCAGTGAAGCAAAGGCCCTTCCTGGCCATGGCAGCCCTTCTTCTGAGGGCATGGCTGTCACACGCTCAGAAGCAACTGAGCACAGGGCATCTCTCAGCTGCTCCTTGTCCAGGTAGGCAACTCCACTGTGCTTTTAATGCTGTCGTATCTCTGTGCGTCCTCCCCAGGAGGCCACAGCGTCCTTCAGTGGTGAAGCCATGGGTTGTCCTGTTGACATCTACTGAGCATATCACGGTGTTTAGAAAGGTGGATTTGTGGACCGATTGTCACATAAAAGTGACACTGTAATGAGGAAAAGAAGCAAGAAGTAAAGGACTAGAGAAACTGAGGCAGGAGGTATCTCACCATGGGAACATGAACATCCAAGGATAAACTAAGTAAACATGGATGTTACTTCTCTTCCATAATATTTTTATAGTCGAGAATGAGATTTTTCTTCAATATTTGGATTAATTTGAGGATGTAATGTGAGTCTTTGTGATAGAAATGAAACAATATATTTAGCTAGTGTTGGAGAAACAGTGATTTCTTCAGCAAGTTTTCGGGTTCAAAAGTGCTATACAAGATTTTACTGTTTCAAACAAGAGAGCTGTAAAGCTAAATGAAAATGTCTTGAAACAACTTTAAAGTCATCAGAAAGGCAATAGATTTTTTAATGCAATGCATTTGAAGTAATTAATTTTTGTGAGATGCCTTCAAATTGTCTGTGGGAATGCAATTTCTTTGGTAAATGCAAAGGAGTTAAGCTTGAAACTTGCACTAGAACAATTTCCAGCATGGAAAGGCTAAATGTACATTTTCTCTCTCTCTCTCTCTCCTCTGTCTATAATTGGACAAAGAGAAAGTTAGCATAGAGCTCAGGCTAACGTATTGTAAGAGAAGATAGGGATTGATACAATTTTCAAACTAAATAAGCTCTCACTCCTGTTTTTATTTCCCTGCCATTTTTGAAACAAAATGACTTCAGTGTTTCTGCTCACATTTTTAACACAGCAAAGAAACTCTAAACCAGATGGTGTCGTTAATAAAATGATGATGGTTACCTAAATTATTCCCGGGTACGAGGATGTTAAAATATGATTTCATATTTATGAATATCACATCTCAGAAATCTTACAATTACTTGCATTATTATCAAATTAACCAAATATCTGAATATATGCAATAGCTCAGAAACCATGTGAAATTCTGAGTATTAAAACTTAACAGTTTCCATGATGGGCGAAGCCTAGGGTTTGGCCAACACTGAGTTCAATTTACCTGTGATCTCTAACAAAAGAAATATTGGCCCAATTTGAAAAACTTTATAATGCCAGAAAAAGAAAAGATTTTATTGCTCCTAATTTTATTTTATTACCTGACATTTAGCTTAAACTCTGTTTAACCGTGAAGCAGGTTTAAAACAAATTCAAACTTCAGAAGAATGTTACTAGGCAAAAGTCCTTCAAGCTACAGAATTATCTGCATCATGTCAAGAATAATCTGTTTTTTTTCAATTCTTACAACTTGAAGATAATAGTTTCCCACCTCGGTGAGGAGACAGCATAGACTTCAGGGTTCCATTCTGTCCAGACTTCTCCCTATCTTGGTGATATGCTCCACCTGTGGGAAAAGCCACTTTCTGGAGGCTAAGCGCACAGTTGCACTGCCTCCCAGGCAGGGTCCCCTATGAATAAAGGGTACACCTGTCACATATCAGATAGTCACTCAGTTGTCATTGAGGACAACTCAATAGCTGCCATTCAGCTTGTGTCCACAACTAGAGAAAACTGATCATTAATTACACAACATGAGGGAATAGCTGAAGATTTTGCATTGCAAATGGTTAGGGGGCATCTGAGAAGCATCTGTGGGCATTTATTTTCAAATACAAACAGCTTTAAGATGATTGTGGGTTTCTGTTTTGTATATATTTCACATCAATCGCCTACATGTGCAATTAAGAAGAGTAACCACACAAACTTGCTGGGTGAATTTCAAGACTTTGGAATCTAGTCTTTGAGAGTCAAAACCGAGCATCCTCCCTTCTGAGCTGTGTTGCTTTGGATAAATTAACCTCTCTGAGTGTCAACATCCTCACTTCACAATGGATGGTCTGGGTTCTAATAGTGACTGAGGAAGACAGTGCAGGCACAGAGCAAGCTCAGAGCTGGCACAGAGCAAGCTCTGCAAACAGCAGTGTTACAATGCTGATATGCTGCTTAGAACCTCCACGGTGACGACAACACAGCAGAGCGAGCTCTAGAGGCAGAGTGCAAGCGAATTAGCTCTCTTTGCAATTCCAGAAGCATTGCGCTTATGGGATTTGGCTAAGCAACTCTTCAGTATTTCAAAAGCCAACATTTGTTGACTGAGTGGCATTGAAACAGATGCGACTTGAGGAGGTACAAGACTGAGCATTTCCACAGCCTTGAACATTCAGTAATTATAACCAGAAAGTGACACCCAAGCAAGCCTCGGCTTTGTTGTTATTCTGATATAGGCCACACTTGGAAGAGAAGAACCCATACTGAGTATTTGGTTTACAATTCAAAAGAAAACAGGAGATTCAAAACATCTTTCCAAGACCCAGATAAGCCAAGCAAAGTGCTCCTATGATTCCCAATCTAATAAAGAATGAGAACTTAAAATATGCTCCAATTGTCTTTAACTTGTATTTACATTTTTGTGGGACAGTGACATCACTTGTGACAAAAAAAATCGTTCTTGGATTGTGCACTGATGTGCCATGGGGGGGGGGTGACAGCCAGGTGAGAGATGTCACCAGAAAGGCTATGTCACAATAAACAGCAGAGTGTGCAGTGGGCTCTTCAGGAAGAAGAGCGTGTGAGGAGGATCTGGGGTCACAGCAGTCCTGTCTCTTGCATTCCAATGTGCTCAGGTGGAGAGTGACAGAGAGCTCAGAGCTGCGGTCAGCCCTTGGTGTGCCCTGGCGTGGCAGCCTCGTGAGCGTGTGTGCTCGGCACCATACGGTCAGTGCCTGACTCAAAAATAAACAGTAGTGTTTTACGTTCCTGAGCACATGGGCTGCGCACGAGGGGCAGAGCATCATCAATGCCATTCTTCATGTGTGTTCCTGAAAGAAAGACAGCATGGGCAAATCGTTCCTGTAAAGGGACAGAGCGTCTTCCGTGCTTTGTGGGCCGTGTAGTCTCTGCCACACCATTTTGTTCTGCTGCTGAAGCAAGAAAGCAGCCAGGGACACTATATACATAGGTGGCCATGTCCCTTGAAGTCCACTTAATTTTCACAGACCACAAAATACTATTCATCTTTGGGTTTTTTCAACTATTAGAAAAGGTAGTAGGGAAGCAGAGGTTGGGAAGAAAGTTGTTCAAGGGCCACCTGGGAAAAAATTAGTGAGACCCCAACTCGATCAAAAAGCCTAGCATGGTGGCGTGATCCGCCCAGGTACTTGGGAGGGATTAGGAGGATCCTGGATGGCACTGGGCAAAAACATAAGACCTTAGCCAAACTATAACCACAGCAAAAGTGGGCTGGGACTGTGGCTCAACTGGCAGAGCTCCTGCCTAGCAAGTGCAAAGCTTTGAGTTCAAACCTCAGTACTGCCAACAGGAAAGGGAGGGAGGGAGGAGAGAAGAAAAGAAAAGGTAAAACCTTTCATAGTCACGGGCCATAGCAGTCAGTGGTGGCTGGGTGGATTTGCTTGCAGGGCTCTGACTCGTTCAGAGAATTGGAAGACACCAATTGTGGACTCATGATCACCAGCTAAAATGATTGAATGGACTCATATATCCAAATGCTTTTGCCAATATTAAGGATAAAAACATTACACCTAGAAAGCATATTACTTAAAAGCACAAAACTTTTAAATAGGTCAATGTAAAGAACAGCAGAAAGTTAAAATTCATAATAAATTCTTCACACTGAATAAAGGAGAAAACCTTCACCACTTAAAAATTCTTTTTGTACATTTAAAAATAGTGTTATAAATTATTGTACACTCAAAGAGGAAATTAAATGCATAACAGTAGAAAAACACAAATATTACAGCTTGGAGTATATAATAAACCATGTCTACAAGTAAATTTATTTCCCTGTCTGAATTTTTATCGAAGGGAAGCAAGTGACATGTTCAATTAATAAAATAAGAAAATAATTTCATGCCTTCCTAATTCAAAGGGAACATGAAAAGGAAGAATACTGAAAACTATCATGGTGTAGAGGGATGGATGAAGTCAAGAGGTGACTGGAGAAGCGCAGAGGAGGAGGCACTGGGCACAGGGTCCTGGTCAGACTTGAGGAAGAGCGATGCTGTTACCTTTCTGCAGCTGCTGGGCCTCCACCATGGCCGTCCCTTCACGAGCCTGGAGACAGCTCCTGTGGTGAGGGTAGACTTGACTTCCCTCCACTGGTAGACTCATCTTGCCCATGCTTGTTCAAGTGCAGCACTGAGCTGGATGCTTTCTGGTGGGCGCCATGCTTGATGTCCAGAACATGCAAGTGAAACAGACAGATGTGAAGGGTGTAGCACCACTGGGGTGGAGAGCCGTGGGCTTTGTTTTTTCTCTCTCCTGTGTTAACCTTGTTTTGTCTTCCTCTTGGTATACAGGCTCTTTGTAACACACGCAATCCCAGTGGGGGTGGGGAGACGGTCTCTCCTATCATGTCCGAGCTGGGCCAATTGGACTCCTCTAGAGTGTTGAATCTTCAATACGATGTGCCAAGATTTTTAAAAATTGACAAATCTCACTAATTTTTGTAGTAGTTCCTTCACATAACCATTGCTTATACGATGTGCCAAGATTTTTAAAAATTGACAAATCTCACTAATTTTTGTAGTAGTTCCTTCACATAACCATTGCTTAGTTCTTGCTACTCAGGCCCCAGAGGACATTCTGGTTCCTGTTCTTCATGAAAACCTCTCTGAAGGCTTCCTTGGGTTTCTAGGAGCTATGTAAGATCCTTGCAGAGAATCCATTTCCTGCTTAGGTTGGCCATAATAAATTTCTGTTGCTGGCCATCAAAGAATGTTAAAAGATAAAGATTGGCACAGTGCTCTAACTTTGCAGAAGAGGAACCTAAACGTCGGAGGATACACAGAGGCAACACAGTCAGGCAGCACCACACTCCAACACTGATTCCAAACCCAGTACTCTTTCCATCATCACAGAAGACTCCCCTCCACGTATTTTTATTCCTGAAACCACCCCTAAAAATTTCACTCACTGTTAGAAAAAAGCATGAAAGAAGTTTGAAGAAGATCTGATCTAAATTGTTTAAAGAGATGGAGAGCCATTTAAAACCTAAATCTGTCACACACACTTCTGTATCCCTGTCTCTTGTGTCTTAGCACAATGTCTTGTATGGTAGTGGTCTTTAGATATATTTGCTGATCAATTATCCAAAAAATATGGATAATAAACTGAGAATTGTTAAGCTAACCAATTTCTTTATATGCATCACTGTACAACCATCTTTTTACCTTTAATGGCACCTGTCCATCCAGGCATACATAGACAAAGCTCTCTGTATTTGTTCCAGATTTTTATCACCTGAATGTGCTCCCTTCCTGCTGCCGGTCTGCCTGGACCTGGCTCCTTTGTGATGAGACCTTTCATTGAGGAATCTAGTTCCGTAGAGTCTGTGCTCCTGGCCTCTCTTGTCTTGCCTGACTTTGTGCCAAGAGTCTTCCCCCATCAGGCAGGGTCCTCTCTTTGTCCCATGTCAGGGAGGGGAACTGGTGAAGGGCATTTCTGAGCTCTCTCAAATGGTTCCATTGTTAAGATAGCTGACATCTTTCCTGATGTTGACACAGTGTCTCCTTTTTGTCAGAAATTTGTCTGACTTTTTAAAATACTTACCATTCCTCGATTACTATGAGACATCCTGTACATTATTAGTCTCTCTTAGCCTTCTCAGTGTCCTCTACTGTAGATGTGTGCTATATGAATCATGAACTCCCTAGTGAGAAGAGATCACTCACCTTAGGGTTCCTGAAGTTCAGCAAAGTATGTGTTTGCATAGCGTATCCTTCCTAAGTCGGGTTGATTTGTGTAAATTCTACTTCTGCGATAGCACACTTGTGCTCTGATGAGATAATCTGGAATCTCAATGAAATTAATCACAGCTACAAATCAGGCCCAGAGTACAGTGATTCACACAGAAGCGGTGACAGTCAGGATGGACAGAGCTGGAACCTGTGGCCTTGGTGGGCCTCAGCAGGGTAAAGTTTGGGATTATAACATGATTCTTCCTATCCTAATCCATCTGTCTTCCCTGGCCAGGTATATCATGCATTGAGCATAAAGTGAGTTCAGAATGACCCATTTCTCCTGCTGGCCAGAGACTTTCTGTGTTCAGTTCCTACAAAAAAAAACTCCTCTCCCTACGTTGAAGTGAAGGGAAAGGCAAACGAACTCAAGGTTGCACAATTTTCTTTGCGAAGCTCTTTCAGTATCAATATATGAACGTGCTGTAGGTCTGAAATACAATCCAGAGAAGTAGAAAGGGAATTTATTTTCTTATCAAATTGGTGTCTATTTGATTCAACTGGAACAACCAGCATGACCACCTTCCCACTGGTCCAATTCTTTCCTTCAGAACAGACAATCATCCCCAAAAGTCCTCTTGACACAGCATTGGAGCCCAGCTCAGGAGAGGCCAAATCAAAGAGAGCAGGACACTCATCTTCAGTTTCAGGGTGCCTTTGGCCTGGGTGTTCCTCCTCAAACCCATCATCCATCAATTTGTTGATAGCCTCTTCCATTAGTGCTTGTCTGCATCCCACAGATGTATATGTGCTACTCAGTGCTCTCTGCATAAGACAATGCAGGCCTCCAACGACAAAGCCTGTGACATGTTGGGTGTCATGAACATGTAACTGGAGAGAACTTTCTGGATGTGTCCACCTGGGTATGAGGCCCACAGTGAAATGATCTCTAACCAAAGGGTTCAAGTAAGCCACTAATGTGGATTGCAGACACCGCAGGGCATCGGTGTCAGTCTTCTGGGATACAAGTAGGCTCTGAGTTGTGGGACTGTGGAAACCAAGTCAGGCCTTTGTGGAACAGAGCATGCAGGGAGAAAAAGCCAGAAACAGATATGGGAAACAAACTTAAAATGAAACCACAGAGAAAAGAAATGTGAGCTGAAAAATCATTAGTGTCATTTAACCTCCCTCAGCTTCTGTGTGACCAAATATAAAAATGGTTTAAGGACTCTGAAAAATTGGGCAGAGAAAGAGAATTGGGTCACATTAATGTCCTTCTGGGAAGCTCCACTTGAGTCATGGGGAAAGGCTGTTTTGTGTTTCAGATTTCTAGTCACTCCGAGGAGCAGCAAATTTAGAGAGAGAGAATAAAAATGACCATAGATGGGTTCTGTAGGAAGAGGACAACATGGTCTCTAAAAGAGTCCTTCCTAGTTAAAGACAGAAGGAAGGCTGCTGTCCTCACATCAGGTGGAAAGGGCCATGACACAGTGCCCAGGAGGAGAGCAGTCGGTGGTTAGGCAGACTACTATTTCAGGACATGGATTGCATCATGACAGCAGGGAGAAAGGTAGAAGGAGTCATGAGGACACCCAGGATTTCCCCAACACCCTGCTGCCTGAGGATCATGGACCCTGGAGTCTGAGCAACAGGTCCAACTCCCACCTACCCATGCCACCATTGTGTGACTTTGGGCAGTTGTCCTATCATCACAAAACCCAATAGTAGAACACAGAGAGCTACTGTCTGTGAAGCATCTGTGAGTTGCAATTATTAACAGGGATTACTGTGCTCATTCTAACTATTTCTGTAAAATGAGTTGAATTTTGTCATTGTCCAGCATCTTCCATGGTGTATTATGTCAGTAATACTTGAAACCCCACCTCTTTCCAAGAGTTTCCTCCTCACCAGTCCCCCACCAGCCTTTCACCCCATGTCCACACTGATCTGCCTGTGTCTTGTCTCTTGTCCACTCTGCCAGGGGAACCAAGCTGATGGAGCTCATGGCTGTTTTTCAAGCCACAGGTCCTGAAATGTTCTGTTTTATTCTCAAAATCTTTCTTCCAAGCTTTTGCATTTAGTAAGTACAACAGAATAGAGTATGGGGGAGCGGGAGGTGGCATTCCCTGTTCCCCACACAGTAAAATGGACATCTAAAAATCCTTGTAAGTAAACACTGTACACTGACGTCTAGAGCCATTCTGAGCGACCTTCGTATGAAGTCAGCTTTAGTTAATTGTTTGTTGGAAAGACTCTCCTTCCATTGAGTTATTGTGCCTTTGAGAAAAATCGGTTGCCTACACTTGGATAGAGCATCACTGTGTGCGTGCGTGGGTGTGCGTGTGTGCATCACTGCCTGCTCCTCCATCCCACGCACCTGTGTGAGTCTCTCCAACCTAGCCACTGCCTTAAGGCTGAGTAGTGGGGCTTGAAATAGGACAGAGGGGCTCCACCCACTTTATTCTTTTTTAAAGTTGTTTTATCTATTCTCGGGCCTGTACCTTTCCGTGTAAATTTAGGATAACCTTGTCCATTTCTATCCTAAGAGTTTCGTTAGCATCCTGATAGGAATTGTACTAAACATGGGCATTGCACGCAGGAGAACTGCTGCCTCCTCTACCTTGGATCTTCCAGTCCGTGAGAAGAGACTCTGCCCCACTTACTTACATCTCCTTGGATTTCTTTCATCAGCATCTTGTAGTTTTCAGCAAATAAACATAATGTATGTTTTGTTAGATTTACTCCCAAGCATTTAATTCTTTTAGAAGCCGTTGTGAATGGTGTTAGAATTTTGATTTCTTTCTGTGTAGAAATTATATGCTAAGGTTAAGTGAAATTAACCTTGCACACTGATTCGGCATCCTGTGAACTTGAACTTGCCGATTTCACACATTAGTGCCGCAGGTGTTCGTTTTGTAAATTCCCTGACATTTTATACCTAGACAATCGTGTGATCTACAAATAGAGACAGGTTTATGCTTCTCCTTTCTCATCTGCAGTCATTTTACTTCTTCCATTTTCTTGCCACAATGGCTAGAACGTCCAGGGCTGTGTCCAGTGATGACAGAGCGAGCAAGCTATATTCCTGATGATATATATGCAGAAGTCTATTGTTCCCTTGTTTTTGTCAGTCTTATTGATATTTTCTGTTTTCAATTCCATTAGTTTCTGTTCTTATTATTTCTTTGCTTGGCTATGCTTTAGTTTTCTTTCTTTTTCTAGTTTGACATAGGCACTTAGATAGTTATATAAAATTTTTTCTCCTTTTCTAATGTGTGTATTTTGTCCAATAAATTTCTCTCTCAGCAATGCTTTAGCTGCATACCAAGAGTTTATATTTGTGGATGTACTTTTTTGTGTGTGGTACTGGGGTTTGAACTCAGGGTCTCACTCCTCCAAAGTGTATTTTCATTTTTAATTAGACAAAATTATTATTTCCCTAAGGACATCCTTTCTGACCAGTGGGTTATTTACAAGTGTGATGGTTTCTTTCCCCATTGCTGGAGATTCTGTTTATTTATATGTACTCTGCATGATTTCAGTGCTTTGGAGTTGTCAGTACCCACGGTGGTCTTTCTTGGTGTGTGCTCAATGGGAACTGGAAAGTTGTGTGCTCTGTTGTGAATTGGTGGTATGTTTGGTAGAGTCTGACTGGATCCTGTTGGGTAATGATGTTACTGAATTCTTCTATACCCTTGCTGGTATTTTCTTTAGTCATTCTAATAATTATTTTTAAATGTATAATACATATATATATGGAAATGTTACAAGGTAACTCCCTGTTTAGCTATCTTAAACAAAAATGACTTTTTTTTTACAAAATCAGAGAACAGGAGGGCAGAATGGGTCTTGCCTGGGGGAGGAATGGGTGTTGGGAATGGCGGGTTGGGGAGAACGTGGGGAAAGGGAGTGGGAAGGTGAAAGTGGTGCAAATACTGTGTACACAAATATAAAAATGGAAAAATGAGAGCTGCTGAAACTGTTCCAGGAATAGGGGGGAGGGGACTTAAAGGAGAATGGTGGAGGGGGTGAATTCAAGTAAGATATAGTTGATATATTGTAAGAATGTTTGTAAATGCCACAATGCACCTCCAGCAGAATAATTTTTTGAAAAGAAAAAAATGTTTTGAATTCTCCATCTGGAATTTCAGCTTATCTGTCAGGCTTTGTTCCACATGTTTCATGCCTCTGTTGTTGAGTGTAGTCTGGGACAGCTTTATCCTTTGGGTGGCCTGACCTTTTTGTCAAATATAATGTCCTTCCCTGTTCTCACAATTTCCTTTACTCTGAAATACACTTCACTACCTATTCATATAGCCAGTCTTCCCATTTATGTTTCGATGGTGTATGCTTTCATCCATTTACTTTCTACCTTTCTATAGCATTCTATTTAAGTTGGGGTTCTTACAGATGAATGTAGTTGAGTCATGCTTTTTTATTCATTCCACCGATCTCTGTTTTTCATTCTTTGAAATTAGATCACGTACATTTAATGTAATAATTAATATAGTAGGGATTAAGTCTGCCATTTTCTTTACATCTACAGTTTCTTCACTCTGTTTTTGGTTTCTTTTTTCTGAGTTACAGGGGTTTTTTTTTTTTAGAATTTCACTTTGATTCTTCTGTAATATTTGTGAGTGTCACTGTTTAGTGATTGGTCTGGATATTACATTATACATACATAACTGTCACACAGTCTAGTGGTGTCAATGTTTACTACTAAGATTAAAATGTGGAAAATTGATCTTCTTTAAAGTGTACTTTTTGGCCTCCATTTATAAACCTATTGTGTTAAGTATCTCCTCAACATACTGAGACAGTGTTACCATTTTTGCTTCAATCTACATTTAGGGAGAAAGCCTGAGAAGTAAGACAATTGTTGGTGTTGACTATTTTTTTTTCATTCTTTATTGTGTTTCCTTCTTTCTAGATGATCAAGCTTCTTTCCTTCATCATTTGCTTTCTGATTAGAGAAGTTCCTTTAGCCATTCCAGGGTAGGTCTAGGGCAACAAACTTCATTTACTTCCATCTGGGCTGTTGCTTTATTCATGAAGAATATTTCTTTTGAATTTAAGACTCTAGGTTGGCCATTCTTTTATTATAAAACTGAAAAAGTCTCCTCTTCCTTCTGAACTCCATGCTTTCTTCTAAGAAACCCACTATCATTTGAGCTGGGTTTCCCTCAGGTTAAGACAGTTTCCCTGTCCTTTTTATTAGGCTATCTTCTCTCTACCTTGTTTTCACTATAACATGGAATAGATGTCTTTGGGCTTCCATTGTGGGTTTTTCTCAGCTTCTTAAATCTGTGTGAGTTCATACATTTCATCAAATGAGAAGCTGTAGCCGTTATTTCTGTCATCAATATTTGACACCTTTTCTCCTTCTAGGATTCTGATAATGCAAATGGTAGATCCTGGGCTTCAGCTCACAGGTCCATCAGGTTCTGTCTACTCTCTATTCTTTATGAGAATAAAGAATAAAGAATGGATAATTTCCATTCTGTCTGGTTCACTGGTTCGTCCCTTCATCTTATCTATTCTGCTGTTGACTTCTTATTTTGGTTAGCCCATTTTCCATTTCTAAAATTGCAGTGTTCTTCCAGTTTCCATCTTCTGCCAGGACCTCCTGAGCACAGGGATCCTCCACTAAGCCTCCTCTAGCCCAGGCCCCCAGAGCAGGGGGGACAGGGCCAGGCTTCTGTGTGCTCTCAATTGTTACCAATCACTGGGGTTGGGCAGAGAGAGCCATCCCACAGAGACACTGGGCTCCCTGTTACACCCTTGCCATGCAGTCTGTGCTGGTGGGGTGGGTTTGAGTGACTTTGTCCGTGTGTGACTGTAGTATAGCGTGCAGTGTCTGAAAAGCTGTGCTTGGTTTTGAGACTACTGACTTGATGGGATGTTTGCATATGGCCAGTGTTCTTTTGCTGGCTTCCTCAGCTCCACATCTGAGATGTAGAAAGCAAAAAGAAAATCCAGATGATCCAACGTGTGCCATCCCTAGGGCACCAAGCTCTGACTTGACTGCCTTCCTTACCTCACAGTTTTCTTGGGTTTGTTTTGCATGCATGACATCCCAGGTTTTCAGTGGGGCCTCACGATGCTTCTAAACAGAAACGTCCTTCAGCAGCATCTCTCTGGAAGTCGTAAAGGTCAATTTGAAATACACTTTAGGAGATTTTAAAACACTCAAAATTCTACCATGATCTCTGGCTATAAGACAATGATGCCAAAAATAAATAAAAGAGCTTTAACAAAACTCAACCATCTGGTTAATAAATAATCAAATAACCCAGATTAAGAAGAACTCAAATCATTGCAGAGTATTTAAAACTAATGATAATAGTTTATGCTAAGATGTCAAAGATGTAGTCAAAGAGAAATGTGTAGATAGAAAACTGTACTTTTTAACAAGAAAGGGTGAAAATAAATTGCTTAAATGTTTAAGTTAACAGATTTTCAAGGAAAAACAAGAAATCCAAGTGGAAGAAGATAAAGATAGAAGCAAAGATCAATGAAGTAGAAACTAAGGGGAAAACTTATGTTTTATACATCCACTCATAAGTCAGTTCCTAAAATGACCAAAGGTACAGACAAATTTTTGACAGACATACTCAAGATCCTGAGCAATTAAACCCATAAATTTAGAAAACTGGCATAAACAGGCAATCCCACCAGAAATACATAAAATATTTTGAACTATGAAAAATAACTTAAAATTTTTTACAGTAGCAATGGTAAAGCTCTTACAAAATGAATTATCCTTCAGAAGAAAATTACCAAAGTTGATTTACAAATAATAAGAAAATTTTTGCGTAGTACAATTGAAATGTTTACCACAGAAATAACCGTGTGTCACTTTGGCTTTACTTTCTACTTGCAAGAACAGGAGCCTTTGAAGTGCTCTCTGGTGGGCTGTAGTGGCTGGGACTTCCATCCTATTGGTCACCCGTCAGCACAGGGGACACAGGACTGAGCCCAGCTGGTCCTCTGCCCTCAGGGAGCTGGCCTTTGCTTGGGCAGCTGACCCACAAGCCAATGAGCAAAGATGACATCATATCCTGATTAACAGCTCCTTTCTTCCAGAAGCCCCTTTTAAAATCAAGACCAGAAAGCTGTTTCCTGAACATTAAGGGTGTAACTACAGTAAGGACATAGTTTACACTCTCAGTGCAGGGGCAGCCACTTAAAGTCAGGCTCTGGCTGAGAGGTCTGTTGCAGAATTCATTTTTTTATTTAATGCAATAAAAAATAAGACAAAACTGGTGTATTTGATCAGATAAAATTATTACTGTGAAAATTAATATAAATATCTACTTATTGAGATAGCAACTTAATAAATATTTACTCAACAAATAAAATGCATAGTATTAACTAAAAATAAGAGGGGGTGGCTAATGAATAGGTTGAAGAAAGTGGAAAATTACAATGTCAGTGTACATAAAATAAATCTTTCCCTTGTAGCAATAAAATCCTAGATGAAAAAAAATTCCTGTCACAATTTCAGTGAGAATATATACTGACAAGGAATAAAAATAAATTTTAAAAAACTAAAGATATTGAAAACACCAAAATATGTAAAATCTCTAGTAAATGAAAATATAGAAATTATGTTTCTCTGTTGGCTCACTGAATGTTTTTAAAAGATATTTGTTGACAAATTAAAGCATTTGCAACCAAAATTCTAAGACTGAAAAACCAGAAGGTAGAGGGCATGCAGCTAATTGGCCAAACATCAATGAATAGACTTGCGTTCTTCAGAAAGGAAGGCGAGGTCAGCCGGTTCAGTCTTCCTCACACTGCAGAGTTAAATAATACATAAGTGACAAAAGTAGTTTATACTCCTCCAAACCATGTTCCATGTAACAACAGAAGGCCCAAATAGTTCATTATAAACCAAGAAAGGAGAAATGTTAACAACTTAAAACATCTAGCAGATTTCAGAGTAAATAGGGGCTTTTTAGACTAAAATCAAAGGACAAAATAATAAGCAAGTAAAAACATTTGGTTAGAAAGTTTTTAAACAGCTCCCCTCACAAAAAAAGAAAGAAAAAGGCACCATGAGCAAAACCAATGCAAATGACAAACAAAAATTTTGCAAAACTTCTGAGAAATGAATGATTTCTTTTAGACATAAAAGATCTCATAAAGCAAAGACCCAGGAATCAAAACAAGTAACAGCTGAAGAGCGAACCCTTGCCATGCTGTTTTCCAAAGTGACTTTTTAAAAACAGGTCTACAGTGTTGAAAATGCTTATAACAAAATTAATTTTATTTCAAAATTAAGTAAGCGTATAATACACGTGCACACACGCACATTTGCATAACTGTACGTATGTGTAAATTACGCGAGTTTTTCTCTTAAATAGCAGCAGAATCTTACCACTGGACAAAGTTGAGGATTACTGTAACTGAAAACTCCAAGCAATGAGCTTCAGAGGAAATGTCCTGGCAGGGTCGAGGTGTTGCCACTCTGCTCCCAGAGGACTTGATCTGTGGGCCACATTTTCCATGCTGACCACTCTTGATTCTCCAGGACACGTGTGAGGACACTTTGTCATCAGGATCCCAAGAGGGTGGCTAATCACACCACAGGTCACTATGCCCAGGTACAAGAAACACACAGCAGTCCCCAGTTCAGTGAGATGCCCAGCTCCTCCCTCAACACCAAGTAGCACCTTGGACCATTTACTCCAGGGTGGCCCAGCACCACGCTGAATGTCACAAACTTGGGACATCTAATTCTCATTCCTGCCTGGGGCCCTGGCTTCTCCATTGTTTCCCTTTCTGTGCCATCCCTACCAAGCATGAAAACTTCCTCCCCAGTCGCGTTGATCTATTTCATTAATAAAAATGCTGTGATTTTAAACGTTTCCACTGTATAAATCTAGGCCAGAGGATATCTTGGTTCTTCAAAGCAACCCATATTTATTGAGATTTTTATTTTGATACTTTAGAAAATGAAAGGAAATAGCGAAAAGGATTAATCCTTCTGATTCATCGATGGGCGCATCTGGGTTTTATTTTGCAGCTGTGGGGACACAACAAGCAGAATGTCCCATCCTGGTGATTGTGATGATCAGACTGACACCACGGAGCTGGGCTCACAGGGCTGCTTCTGTTTTTGCCTCATCTCCTCCTCCTGCTCCTTCCCCTCACCTTCCACGCTCTTTGGAAATGACATGGAGCTGCCTGGCAGCCCCGCTCCTCGCTGCACAGGTGCCTCACAGCTTTCCATGGAGTCTGAAAGTTGCAGGAGGACAGCGGTCCGGCTGTCATGTGCACCTGACTGCCTGTCACCAGGGAGCCCGGTTTCAGAAAGGACTCTTGGTGGGCCCACCTGTCTCCTCGCAGCAGATCCAGCAGTGGCTCTCAGAGCGCACCCGGTGTGCCCCTCTGCAGAGCGGCCTGGTCGCATGTCAGCAGGGAGAGTGCAGGTGTGGCTGGCATCCCAAGAGTCTGGATGTGTCAGGAGAGGCAATGTACAGTGCACAACAGCCACGACCAGCCGGGCTGCAGGGTCTGACACATGACACACAGTCTCAGCCCGACCGGTCCCAATCATAAAATGCTTCATTTTCTCTGACTGTCCCCTCTCCACACTCCCTGCCAGGCTGGCCCACGACTGACATCACATGGGGGAGGTGGACAGATTTCAGCTGTCAGCTCAATGGTGCAGAAATCTACTCATCAAAAAGAAAAGAAAACAAAGAAAAAGAAAAAAGCTGTAAACTTGTGGCAGGATGGAAAATTGGCAACCAGGACACATGGAAGAATTGGTTTTATGCAAGAAAAAGTGTTTCCCTGAAAGACACCATTAAGGCTGCTCCACCCCTTCCCAGACCTTTCCCCTAGGTAATGACACATTTCTATTCTATGAGGATAGAGACTGAGCCCAGCACGGGCCTCAGCATGGTATCAGTGCTCCTGAAGGTGTCCCAAAACGTCAACAGAGACTCAGTTCTGGCTTAAGCCATAGCGTCGTGATGGCAGAGTCCACCCACGCAGCCTGGCTCCGCACATTCCCTGTGGCACAGGGCTTAGCCACAGGGCAGCACAAGGGCTGGCCTCTCTCAAGACAGAGCTTCCCTGCAAAACAGAGGCTGCAGAGCACAGAGGCTTTGTGGAATCCCAGCCCTTTCCTTTTTCCCACTAAGGATGGAGAAAAACTGGGAGGGAGACAACAGAGGAAAAAAACAAGAAAAGGAAAAAAGGGAGGCAAATCACTGGAATCCAGCAGAGGTGAGTACAATTCCAATTATCCTAAAAGCAGATGTAAAACAAAGCTGCCCAGAAATACAAGGCACTTAAAGTGTATTAAATAATGCCCAGATTACAGAGCTGACATCCGGAGACCTGTCCTGGGGCTTCTCCCTTCTCCATGAGTTCTCTCTCTTGTGGAGGGAGGCAGGGAGGCTGGCAGGAGTCACAGGGCAGAGGCTGTCCAGGCCAGGAGGGGCCGAGCTCCTCCACAGGTGCAAGACCAGGTGTAAGGACCCAGAGGCACCCCGCTTTCCTTTGCTTGGCCAGCCCAGCTGGGGTGAATTCCCACCCCCTCCAAAAACACGGCAATAACAAGTTAAAAATGGACCCACCAATTCCCCATCCATGAGGCGTGAGGAAGGTAATGTTGCAGAAGAGCCATTTTGTAGAGGAATAAAGGGATTATTCTGAAAAGAGTGATGGTGTTTTGGTGACAGTGTTTTTCTCAGGCAAACCGTAGGATCTGACAGGTTACGGTGCAAAGCAAAGACAGATTTATTCTCTTCTTGGTCACTAAAAGTGGGAGCAAAGTTTTAAACTGCCCAGAGATGACTTGTTTTAATTTTTATTTTCCAAACTTCACTCTTACCTTTAAAACAACACTAGTAGATCACTTTTGAAATGGCATATTTCAGATCGATTCTTTACTGTTGGAAAGAAAATGTAACCCAACGTGGAATTTTTAGTTTTTAAAAAAGCCACTTCGAAATCACTATTGCTGTCCCCCAAGGAATGGCCCGGCACGCCCCTAATGGAGGCCAGATGGTGGCAGGGTCCTTCCCAGAGTGACATAATAATCCTGCAGCCTGAGAAAGCTCTGTGTCCCCTGGTATGTGAGCCTGCTTTGTGCCGCACAGGACGTCTCCTGGCTGGCTGCAGCATTATTGTTCAGTGACGAGTGGTTTACAGATAAAGGTGGCCCTGTCACAAGTTCTGAATAGCTCCCAGCTAATTGCTGACCCGAACAGGCCCAATTAGCTGCTACACGCTCAGCGAGGGGCCCGGGGGACCCATCCTTCTCACACGTGCATTGTGCAGCTCGCCCTGCGTCGCTACCTTGGCTGTGGGCTTTGTAGTCGCCTCTGCAGATCACAGGTTTCCCCAAAGAGTGACTGCTGTGTCAACAGGCCCATGTGCGCTACACACATCACAGAGACACCCAAGGCGCATGGCGGCGGACGGGCCCAAGGTGGCATTGACGGGCACCGTTCAAAATGATGCCCACTGATGCAATTTGATGAAATAATCCCAGGTGTTTAGTGTCCAAAACTCCCCAATAATCAGCAGCAGTTACAGCCCCCGGGGGCTTAGCAGCGACACTGGGGTGCGGGCAGGGACGTCCTTTCCTCCTCACCTGCCTGGCCTTCACACTCACTCACACTCAAATGCACACGCAGGGCGCTTGGTCCTGCCAGAGTCATCCAAGGTCAGGTTAAATGACAGGAAAACAGATGGGAGGAAAAGAGGGACAGAGAGCGTCTCCAGCATCCCCACAGCATTTGGGATTTGAGTTCCTGGGATTTCCTTCTGTTATACTAATACCATGCGGACAGAGAAGAGAAGAGTTTATCGTGTGTCGTGGTGTATTCCACTCTCAAATACTTTTGGTCTCTTAAATAGTTTTGAGTGTATTTTGCCACGAGGAGCAGTATTATGTGGGGAGACCCTCATTTGTCAGCAGACATGGAGGACAAAAATTACCACGGCCAAAATGGAATGCAGAAGTGGGCGAAGCCCAGGCAAGAGGCCAGATGAAAAGCGGAAGTAAAGCCAAGCTTCCCCAGGAAGAGACAACCAATCAGTGAGGACCAAAGAAGAGGACACAGCCGGTCAAAAGTAGTCTACCCTAAAGTCCAAGTCCATTCTCAACCCTGTCACAGGTCTGCCCTGCTACTGGCGTCTTTGGTTCTCCTGTGCTCCCATCCTGGTAAATTCTGTTACCAACCTGAGGCTCCAAAACCTGTGACGTACTAGACATAAAGCTTGCCCCACGTGTTGGAGTAATTTTCTTAGGATTTATTTCTAAACCAAAATTAGTTCAAAAGTTGACCTAATCCAAGATAGATCACCACAGGCTGAGTCAAAAGGCACTGAAACACGTTGCAGTATTGTTTTCCAGCAGAATTGAAACTGTTTTCTTCAGCCAGCAATGTTTGAAAACAGTTTAACAGAAACTCATCAGCAAGATGCTGGGTTATTGTTTTTTGGAAACATTGATAAAAGTTATTAGATTGTCATTAGAGTTGAAATTTTCTGTTCCGTGCATCCATTCATTGGTGTTCTTAATGTTTTTTTTTGATTGCATAATTTCTTCACATAGCATAAATATTTCTCTGCTGCTGTTGTTAAAAAGTTCAAGTTGCTCCCTTCAGTGGTTCTTTCCAGACCTCTTGGTATTTGTCATGTGTAGGTTGTCAAATCTCATACTTACCTCAATCCTTTTAGGCTTAAAAACTTTCACAGCAAGAGATCAGATACATGCTAGCCCGCATTTCCTCTTAGTGGCTCCCTAGTTTTATGTGCCTGGGATTCATGTTGCTTTATTCTATTTGGTGAGGATACAAATTATTTTCTAAATACAAAAGCAAATTTCTCAATTTCTTCCCCACTCTTACAGCCTATCTTGGATTCTTGTTTTCTGACAGCTCTCTCCTTATTCTGACACCACCTCATTTTAATAATTGTTTCATAAACTGATTAATACGACTCCCTCATTACTTTCCAAATTTTAATGTGCTAATTTAAATAGTTTAGGTGCATTTTAGAATCATTTCGTCATACTCATTCAAATAAAATTGTTGCTTGTACTTTGACACAATTACCTGCTAGAAATAAGTTGGTTGTAGCTTATTTATAGTTTATCACGCATCGTGTCTTATTTCTGTGACCCTCTTAAACGGTTTTTAGTGTATTTTTCCACTGGGAGCATTATTCTACATAACGTGTTTCCCGTATTTTGGATGAATTTTCTTAGACTTTATTTCTGAAGCAAAATTAGTTCAGATTTTAACCAAATCAAGGTAGGTAGAAGGATATTGATACATGTCACCAAACTGTTTTCCAGTGCAACTGAAATTTTTTCTGCCAGCAGCCCACACTGTAACTGGCTTCCTTCCCTTTTGCACACCTCCCTTGCAAGGTGACTTGCTGCCCCTGTTGTGGGGGAGATTGGCTCCTCACCCTTTGATCTTGGCTGACTTGTGACTGGCCCACCAATCCTGTTTGATGGAAATGGTGCTGTGCCAGCCCAAAGCTGGTCTTCTGGAAGGAGCTTTGAGGGCTTCCCTGTGGAGGCCTGTCCAGCTGTGCTCAGGCCAGGCCGGCCTGCTGGAAGAGGAGGCTTCCCAGAGGACAGAGGTGAACTCTTCCAGCCGAGACCCTCCTGGTCAAGTACTCCAGTCGGCCTGGAGCTGGCCTCAAATACAGATTTGTGAGTCACCTTGAGAGACTACAGGAACCACCCACAAGCCCATTTCAAATGGCCAGCCCATGCAATTGTCAGGAAAAGAAATAATTGTTGTTTAAAGCCACTGTGATTTGAAGGGCTTTATGTTTCAACAAAAGGTAACCAATACACATAAAAATATTCTGTACAGGTGCTCATGGCTCATGCCTGTAATCCCAGCTAGTTGGGAGGCTAAGATGGGGATGGTTACAGTTTGAGGCCAGCAAAAAATTTGTGAGAGCCATCTCAACAGAAAATGCTGGACGTAGTGATATGGCAGGAAGCTAAAATAGGAGGATCTCAGTCCAGACTGACCTGGGCAAAAAGCAAGATACTATCTCCAAAATAAGCAGAGCAAAAGGGGCTGGAGACTTGGTTCAAGAGATGGAGCGTCTGCCTAGCAACCTTGAAGGCCTGAGTTCAAGTCCCACTACAGAAGTAGACAAGGGGTTGGGCACATGAACTGATGACCTTTATGGGCTGAATTCTGTCCCTAACTCCTATCTATCCCACAGTGTTTGTATTTGGGATAGAAGTCATTATGGGTAAATGAGGATGTGGGGTGGAGTCCTGCTGGATTGGGACCCACCCTAATGAAGTTGATAACATCTATAAGGACCTTATTTCCACATAAGATCTCATTCTCAGCTACCAGGGACTTAGGACTTTTGAAGACAGTATTCAACCCATTACAGATGTTGAGACTGACATACACACAGGTTTGGGACTCATGGCACTCACGTGGTGGGACTCTACTGTGTGGAGGGCTCTGTCAGGGAGCAGCCGGCAGACTGAGCTCCCACTGTGATTTGGGCTGGTCCACAGGGAGGTCCCTGAGGGCCAAGGAGTTTGCATGGCTTGGGGTTCGCAGCAGAGCCAAAGGATGGAGCATAGGGCCTGAGGACGGCCTTGCCCTAGTGTGGAGCAGAAGGGAAGAGGAAGGGGTGGACCCAATGCTGAAGCCTAAGTCTTTACCTGTCCCGAGACTTGGTTTCCTCATCCATGAACATTTATCACATGGCCCTGGAGACATTCTGAGAAGGTTAAGGAACCAAAGCCACCAGCACTCTTGCTAGCTCTCCTCTGCCCTCAGAGCAGGCGCACAGGAAGGAAGCCATGGCAGCTGCTGCAAGCCAGCCATGGGCTCAGACAGACAGACACACACACAGTCCAGCCTCGTGTCCTAGGTACCCAAGATTTTAAGTCATTAAGAGGATTTTAAATCCTCTTACTCCATAATCTGGAATGATTTAAGTATTTGAGATTTACTGATTTCTTAACATTTTGAAACCATCCAAGCCTGCAACGTCTATCTCTTGTGACCTTTATCTATTGATGTAGCTGAGGGGTTTTCCTTCTGTACTCAACTTTGTAAATTTTTATTTTCTAAATAGTTTCCTTTTAAAAGACTTTACAAGTTGTTTTTTTTTTCTTTAGGTCGCTCACAGTGCTTGCTGTCACATTCTTAAATCCTCCCCGCAGCTGAGTCTCATCATTTTTGTTACTCTCCCGTGACTGTGCTTATGACAGTTGAGCCGTTCCGGGCCTGGCGCGGTTTTCCCTAAGCCCGGCTCTTGAGCTCATCGTCCCCACCGTCTTACTGCTCGCAACACATTGCCTTTCAGTTGCTTTTTTTCTTTTTTATTAGCTTTAGGATATTTTTTAAATTCTTCAGATAAAATCTTGATCTTCTTTTTCCTTTAAAAGCTTATAATAAAAAAGATAACACAGCGACTTGACTCTGAACACTGTGTAAGTGGCTTTTGATCATTCTTTCCTATGTCGTTATCATTGTCGTATTTCAAATAATCCACAAGCATCTTCTCAGCTGCCTACTTAATCCAAAGTATATTCTGGATAGTGTACCATTTATTTCCAAGTGTTTGGACTTCTTTATTTTAAAAATCAGTATTTGCTTTAAATTTCAAACAATGCTCCAAAGCCCATGAACTCTTATCAAAGTTTTTAGCGTCAAAACTCCACGGAAAGACTTACAAAAAATACTCAGTCCTCAGCCCACACCCCATCTTCCTCAGGCAATCCTCACCACACACCTTGGAATCGCCCCTTCTTGGCTGCTCAGGGGTTTGGGTGCTTTAACCTTATCCTGACCTTAACCTACCTGTACCCTGGGACTTCCCCTTCCTTCTCTCCCCTCCTCTTCCAGGATCCCCGAGTGCTAAGACCCCCCTGCCTCTGCTCCTCTTCCCTGGCTCTTGCTGGTCCTCTGACTTGCACACGCTGGCGTCCTGGGGGCTCACTCCTAAGCTTTGTGGGTCCTTCTGACTTGTCACTATGTCCTCACCTGTTCCTGTCACTGCACATTCCTCCGCAGGCCCTATGCTCATTCTAGCTCTAGCTCTTAAGCCACCTGTCCACTGGAACCCATGTCTCACCCACGGCCTCCTCATGACCTAGTTCCTAAATCACACATCACTCCATCTCCTGGCACT
This sequence comes from Castor canadensis, assembly GCF_047511655.1. Lineage (NCBI taxonomy): Eukaryota > Metazoa > Chordata > Mammalia > Rodentia > Castoridae > Castor > Castor canadensis. The sequence continues at coordinate 3,226,391 of NC_133389.1, read as the reverse complement.
TGCTCTGTTCCTCCATCCTGGCCTTTAGCCGCAAGGAAGCCAGGAGAAAGCAGGGATGGTTTCTGTCCTACTTTCCACAAACCTCTCCACTCAGCTCAGTGGCCACTGCATGGCATCTGTCCAGTAAGTGCAAGTTGGGCTTTTGAATGAAACCACAAATGAGTGTAATAACTTCGAGGCAGAAACCACAGATGCTAAAGTTTTCAAATATACACTTTCCAGGTAGATACAAGGATATAACACAGAAAGCACCAGCTTGAACAGCCTCGGAATTTTAGAATTTATTGAGGTTCCTTTGTCACTTAATATGTGGTTAATTATTGTAAATAAAGTCTGGTGTGGCAGCACACATCTATAATCCCAGCCCTAGAGAGATGGAGGCAGAAGGATCCCAGTTCCAAGCCAATCTGGGGTACATAGTGAAACCCTGTTTCAAAAAAAAAAAAAAAACATAGCTGGTAGTTCAAGTTTGTAATCCTGGTAACTTGGAATCTGAGATTGGGAGGATCATGGTTTGAGGCCAACCTGGGCAAATCCTTGAAGAGACCCCATCTCCAA